>NC_045770.1:107581938-108181938 GCF_008692025.1 Phocoena sinus | reverse complement strand
CAACGAACTCCTTCCTCGGGTGCTGAAGACTGCTAGAGGGACGGGTCCTCGCCAAAACCAAGACCAGGACGGGCTGTTGTGAGGGTGGGAGCCGGGTGGGGACGCTGTGTTTAGAAGGAGGCAGAAGGTGGGGCTTGCCAGGCAGCATCCCACCTCCCGAGGGCCACGTTCAGCCCAGCCTGGCACCAGCGCAGAAGCCTGGAGCCACGCATGTGAGCTTCATCACCGGGACACCACAGTTTCGGCCCGTGACAGAGGGCAGAGCAATACTGCACTAAACCCGAGCGCCCTCTGCCCCACGGCACGAAGCTGTCGGAAGCCCAGTCTCTCATGCTGCCGCTCGTCAAGGGATGGGAGTCGGTGCTTCGAAGGCACAAACTAACAGTCAACACCCTGCCTGGTGGGGGCGGGCACTGAAAAGAAGGGCTTGCACTGATGGTAGCAAGCACACGCCACCACCATGGCCTCAGGGCTGGGGGCCCGAGGCCCGAGCGCCTGCCCAACAGCCCATGACACGACCCCCTCCACGGGGCGCCTGACGACACAGGCGAGACGGCACGGCTGTGGTTCTGCCACAGAAGAGTCCTCCTCGCCCAGAGGTACAGGCTGGACCATTTATGGATGCTTCGCAGTCACGGGTAGAGTGGGGAGCAGTGGGGCTTCGGGCCAAACCAGCCTGGCTGACACGTTCTTCAGACACACAGGGCAGCAGGAATCAGACACAATTCTAAATGATCAGATCTGACCCTTTAAAACAGAAAAGATCCCAGGTGTACATTCACTTCATCTAATTAAAATGCTTCCTTTAGCCCAAGTCTGCCCACCTGCCCGTTAGTCTTGTAAGAAAGCCAGCCGCCCGAGTAAGCAGGAAGGCGATGCAGATGGACCCTCGAAGGCACGGGGCTAACAGACCCCCAGACCACGGCTCTGCGGTGCAGAGACACAGCTCTGCTCTCCCGGGAGCCGCTCCCACACCGCTGGCCTGCTTAGCTCAACGCGGGCAGCCCCTGCTCTCTCCTAGATGCTAACACTTCCGCCCTGGCTTCTCACAGGCTCTCCTGTTTGCACCTTCCTCCGTTGCCCCACAAAAGCCGACGGTGTCGTACGAGAGGGACTTCATGACTGGGGCAGAGCTACGAGGACCCATGACCCCCGGAGGGGGACAGGGCGGCTCCTGGGACTTGCAGCGCTCACTTGGATCTACAACAGGTCCTCTGCTTGTTCGAGCAGTGCGCCCCTCAGCGGCACTTACTAACGCTGCTGTGAAAACTGGTGCCAGCAGCTTCTGAGAGAGAAGATCCTGGCGCATTCGAGTTACCCCTTTATTATCTATCGGTCTGCAAAGCACCTGGACTGAAAAAGTATCAACAAGCAACAGACACACGTCGAGAAGAACCACAGCAGGCAGCAGACCTCGTCCTGCTGAGGCCAGCATGGCCGGGGGACCTGTGCATCCTGGTCCCAGGGCCCTCCTGTTCTGTCCTCTTCCCGGGTGTGGGGGGTGTGGGGAGGGGGGCGGCAGCCCCATCACCAACTCGGTTTTAAAAGCACACACGACAGACACCTGCACAAAAACACTGCTCTTCAGAAAGCCCCTGTCCGGGCCCGCACGTGCCGAGTGCGCCCGGACGCTCCACCGAGTCACGGCAACATGGCATTGCTACAAAGCACAGACCAGAAGTTTGGAAGTTAGGAATGAATGGGATTCCACCTTACCTAGAAACGTATGAATGATTAACAGACAAAAATTACACCTAAATGGGGAAAAAAATTGAAAGGAACTGTCAGCATGAAAGAAAATGAAATGCACAAAATTACACAGGAGGAAAGAGCCACCATTTCTCATGATACAAAGGGCTGCAAAAATATCGACCTTGAGATGGGAAACCTCAACACCCAGATCTGTACCTTTAACACCGCAACACTTCTTCCTGATCTTCCTGTGCTTGTACAGACTGTGATGTGACTGCACCCTCTGAGGAGGTGCACGTGGAGGAACAGAAGTGTCACGTCACGACCCCAGGGGACAGGACTAGGGCATTTCGACTGCACGTGGCTGACCGAAGGGCCCTCCTCAGGCACCTCGCCCACTCCCAACCAACACAACAGACCGAAGGCTTCACGAAGGCTTACTACTGACATGTCTGTACTTTCTGTTAAGCTATCTGTGATCACCTGGTGAGAATTCTCTTCTAGAAAACCCAGACGTGAGAGGAGACAGAAGGTTTGGCAAGGGGAGAGAGAGGACGGACAACAGGAGGAAACAACAAGAAATGGGGAACAGAGCAGCCACTGTCAGTGAGACAAGCGACCAGAGACAGGGCACTTGAGTCCAGCAGTGGACACGGTAACCAGCCATCTCTGCTCTAGAAACCCCACCGTGAACGTGTGCATCAGCACCCCCCGAGCACAGAAGAACAGCCAGATACAGACACCTGGGACCGGGCACGGCGCGGTTCTATTATTACCCGACAGCGAAGGGCGATCCACTCAAAGCAGGGCCCTAGGCTCGCAGCTCAGGAACTGAGCACAGGTGCGCCGTCCATACGGTGACGCCCCAACAGACAGGCTGGCTTTGAAAACATGAACATGCCCGAGCCCACTCCCAGGGCAGTATCTATAAGGCACACTGAGGATTTAAACCCACCACGAATTCTTCCCCAGGAGGAACTACTGCTGTAAGCATGCAGTCATAGGAACACCTGGTGCTATAAAGCGATCAGACCCAGCTACACAATGACAGCTCAGTGCCCGGTCCACTTCAGGCACAACGGGGGTAAACAAACAAACAAACAACGTCTACTTAAATAGAGATAAAGATTCTACAATGCCAAGTGATGTTAGTGTTCTGACAGCCCGTGATACATTTGGTCCTAAGAGTCAGGTGAACTAGAAATGTCACGTGAGCAATTACAGCTTCAGGACAGCGTTAGAACAGTTCTGTATTTAAAATATGTGTCAAGTGGCAAAGTCCCTGATGTACGCTCAGCTGAGTCCGTAAGTAAAAACTCAGACAGGCGTAAGATTAATGGGACCGCCCACTCATCCTAATTGGTTGTTTTGTTTTGTCTTTTTGCAAAGCTTCCTAATTTATTTCAAATTACCTGAGCTATCGAGACACGTCTTTTGAGTATTCTCAGCCCATGTACAATTGTAAAATTATGCCTACAACTCCATTATCCCATCATTAACAAAACAAAACAAGCCCCCCACCAAGCCCCGTCTCTGTACCTTTTCCAAAAACAAACACACAAAACAAAAAAGTTTATTCATGTTGTCAGTTAAATCATTATCTTAAAAGAATTAAAGATGGAATGTAAAGCTGCTCTACTGAACAAGTTTCTCCAGTTAAGATAGAGCTTGGGAAAGCACCGGAAAGCAGTTTAGTACTCATATAACACTCAAACTATATACCAGGGGTCTAAACAGCTCCTCATTCAAGTGTTTTCCTGGTACATTTTAACTTTCCTAATTAGAGAATGACAGGTACATATTTGTAACACCACTACCTCAAAGTGGGGAACGTGTTTTAAAAGGTCCACAGTGTAGCATACACAGGCGTGGGAAGCCCCAAATAACTAACCTTGGGGTTAATTTCGGCATCGTCCTCATCTTCTCCCTCCTCATCACCTTCTAATTCCTGCATTAAAAGGAGTGAGAGCTAGTTGAACAGACAGGACTTAAGTTCTTGTGGATTCACCAGCCACAAATAAAGCAATACTCTGATTCTGAAGGAAAGCAATTACAATCATTGCTAGCCATACTTCTTTACATCCCCTCCTTTGGACACTTCTTGTTCTAGCAAATAACCCTGAAATAAACATACTGCTGAAAAAGTGGATTTGGTTTGCTAAATGGTTATTTTCTAAGATGCATTTTCATAAGCCAACTGCAGGGTCAAACTGGACACTGCTACCCATCTGCCGTGTCTTTCCGTAGTATTCAATAGGGCTGAAAGCTTCAAAGGCAGCTTCCCACGAGACGAGTCTAAAGTGGTCCCCTGACTTCATAACTTTCATCCACTCAAACAGAGAAGGCCTAAAGCAACCTCGGGGAATGATGTCTCACAAAAACCATGTCTTACCTCCTCCTCTCCTTCCTCACCTTCTTCAAACTGAAAAGAAAGGAAACAGGTTTTTAGGTTTTTTTTTTTTTTTTTTTGCGGTACGCGGGCCTCTCACTGTCGTGGCCTCTCGCGTTGCGGAGCACGGGCTCCGGACCCGCAGGCTCAGCGGCCATGGCTCACGGGCCCAGCCGCCCCGCGGCACGTGGGATCCTCCCGGACCAGGGCACGAACCCGCGTCCCCTGCATCGGCAGGCGGACTCTCAACCGCTGCGCCACCAGGGAAGCCCGTTTTTAGGTTTTATAAAGCGTGATGGCAACCTGACCCAGACACAGCCCGTCAAGCGCCCACAGGGGTATAGGGCCTAAGGAGAGCGGGAAGTGGCCTGGCCTCTCAGCAGAGGCCAGTCTGCCGCCGGCACCTCTGCTCCAAGCCAGGGCCAGAACTGCGGGGCTGCTTGCTCACAAGCCCCGCCATGTTAATAGGATACCAGGTATCCGAAAACCACTCAAAACGAAGACTACGGATGGAGACGGGGTGAAGAAAGGAAACCGTTGGCTTGGGTGTGCGCTGGGTCCAACTGGGAAACTGGCTGATCTAAGCAGACCAGTAGCGTAATTTTATCGCATACTGGACTTTCAATGTCATTTTGTAACTCAGACAAGGGGAAATCTTTAATCTGCACTTAGAAATGTAATAAAATCTTGGTGTTTAATCTTTAAAATAAGTCAGAAAAAGTGTGCATGGGAGAAACTCCAACACTGTGGCTGAACGAACGTCTCAATTCAATGTCTTGTGTGTCCAAAGACACTGCTGGCCAGGCTCTCAGCCAAGTCCCGAGTATCAGACTGCTGTCAAAAGCCAAACAAAACGAAATAACCCTCGTCCCTGGTGGCTGCACTGACACAGACACAAGAAGATTCAGCAAGCTTTCTCTTATAACCCTTTCTTCTTGGAGCCCCCCGCCCCCCCCACTCGTCAGCAACGACTCAAAGGGAACTCAGAAGAGCACAGTGCGGGCAGGGCCTGGTGCGGTCGGCCTGGGATCTGACCGTGTCTTGGCACCTTTTCCTCCAGGCCTCTGACAAAGAAGACCTTTCAGTGTCTTGCAGTCGACAAGACTCTCACTGCAGCATTTCAGGTCGCACTGGAACCAGCCTCACACAGGCTCAAGTGCCCATTTTCTGAGGTTCTAAGCCCATCATTTCACCCTGGCCCCATCCTCTGAGCGAGCTCTGTGCGGGCATCTCACACTCGGGCAGAGCAGAGGCTCCAGAGTGGGGTGTGCAGCCCGTGGGACGAGTGAGGTGACCCATGTTGAGTGTGGAAGACGAAACCAGGACTCCTCCTCCGCCCACTTCACCCCATAACGATGCCCAGTGTCCACATCGTCCCTGGCGTGTCTGACGTCAGTGCACTCGTCTCTGTCCCAGTACCACCCAGCCTCCTCTGCCAGGAGCCTGAGGAGCAGCTGGAGTGACGACCACCAGCCCCGGTCCACGCGGGGGAACCGGCAGAGCTGGGGCCGCAGCAGACGCAGGCTGACGTGAGCCCCTGGACCACGCTGCGCACCTGTGGCGCCTGCACCAAAGGCATTATGAATGAGCGTGGACGCGGATGTTGCAGGCAAACACACTGTGTTGCTCACCAGGAGTCGCTATGCTGCCTACACTGTAAATAAATATACATGAGCTGCTAATTAAGCTTTTAGACTGACGGGTGTACGATCAAAACAGTTTGAGACCATTGGTCTAGAGCGGAGCTTCCCATTGTGTGTAGCCACTCGATCTTTTTTGGTCAAATTAGATAAATGCAAACCCTGGTTCCTCAGCTGCCAAGGGCCGCACCTTCAACCTCCCAGCGTCACGTGGTGCCAGTCCTGCTGCGGCAGACGGGGCAGAGCACAGCTCCCTCATCACAGAAGGTGCGCTGGACAGCGCTGGTCCAGAATTTGCCGCATAACCAGTATTTCCTAAAACTTAAGTCTGAGCAACTACCTGAGCGCTAAGATGACCCCAAACTGCGCTGTGCTGTGTGTGTCCGTGTTCCCGGGTTCCCACAAGTACCTCCCCGCCCGGGGATGGACAGGCCGCACCTGAGATGTATGAGGCGATGTAGCCAGTACGCCCTGGGCTGGCCCACTCCCGCTGCGTGGGGGCCTTCAGCACAAAGGAGGGCACGAAGCAGCTCGGACCTGTCCAGCAGCCACAACAGACCTCGCCAGAAAGGAACCTCAGAGCACTCAACACAAGGGAGCAAACAGCACCTAAGCACACTTCCAGCAACACGCCACAGGACAGACCTTTATCTCCACACAACAAGAGGGCTCGCGGCAACCGGGCCTTGGTCACGATGGAGAACCATTTCAGGTGACAGCCCGGGGCAGCTGGCCAGGCTGTGCTCAGGGGTCCTGCTCCCAAGTTCTGACTGTGGGAGGGCGAGTTCCTTCAAGCAGAGGGGAAGGTGGCCTGCGCAGCCGGGCTGTTTTTCTGTGGAGTGTGGGGTTCTATTTCTTTGGGGTCGATATGCCACATGCCGGCACGACTCGGCTGCGCTGGCCGTCGCTTGGCGAACAGGAGTTTCCTCGTGTTCAGAAGTCACCCAAAGGCACAGACCTCGTGTGCAGCAGCGAACCCCTGGGTCCTTAGAGGACATTCGGAAACAAGTCGCTGGCCGGGCCCGCGTGGGCGTGTGGTGCTCAGCCGCCTCAGAGAGGCCTGCCTCTCCCGCCTCCGCCATCTCCCTGCCCAGTCTATCTCCTCCAAACCCCAGAGGGCAGTGCCCCGGGGACCTGCTGGAGGACGTCATGAAAATCTCGGCTGGGCTTCCCAAGCCAGCACCCGCTCTGACCCCAGCGGCTCCCACAGGCCACCTACGTTGTCGTCGTCCTCTATGGCCTCCCCCGTGAAGTAGAGCACAGCGCGTGGCACGATCCGCTCACGGAAGAAGTGTCCAATCTCGAAGTCGGAGGCTAACGTGAATTCGGAGTCTTCATCCTGAGGGGAAAAGCCAAGTGCTAACTTGCTTCAGTGGGGTAAACATCCATTCCCTTGCCCGTGCCTGACCGCCCCCCCCCACTTCCAGTGACTCGGCTTATAAGCACCCAGTGCGGGCACTTCTGGGTGACAGGCATCTCTGAGGTTAGGCCGCATTAAAGGAACCCTTGCAGCCAAATGGCAGGAAAGCGTAGGGCCCAGAGCCACATGTGCGAGGGGGTGAGGCTCAAGGATACGCCTGCCCTCAGGTCCACCCACGGAACGTGCACTTCTATCCCACCCCCACGGTGCAGTGGATACAAATTCACCCTTGGTTTTTAGGCAGTGAGAACAGATTAAAAAGAAAGTAGCAAACTACTCAGGAAATAAGGACCTTAACAGCAAAACAACATACTTTTTTGATAATGACACACAACTTACCAGTGATTCTCCATCCCCCGATGCTAGAAAAAAAGACAAAACACATCTGCATTACATCGACAACCAAAACCACCTAAAGCCCACGCAGGAAGCCCAGCTGACAAATAAAATGGAACATCTCACTAGAAACTGCCTAAGCTTGTGCCTCCCCTTGGCCGGCTCCCCACTCCCCCGTCTGCTGCAGGCTGAAGCTGTGGCCCCAGCACCGCCAGGCCCCCTTCCCTCCCCCCACCCCCAATCAAGGGCCAAAGGCCGGTACCCAGTAACGCTCACAGGCCCAGCTGGAGAAGGCCACTTTCAGAAGAGAATTTACAGACGTTTAAAGCATCAGCAGATGGAAAGGTGCACCGGCTGCCCAGACTGTGGCCGTTCAGGGCATTTTTGTTTTAAGCGGAGTTTTAACTCGTGTCCTACAAAACTACAAGCGACGTTTCGGTAGAGAAACAGGAAGCACTTTAAGGCTGTAAGTCCTCAGTGCGACTGAGGCGCTGCATCTCAGCTAGGTGGAAGCTGCATCCCTGCTTGCTTGCAAAGGGGAAGGAGAAGGTAGCGAGGAGCCGCTCCTCCCGCAAACACTGCAGCACGCAGGGTGACGTTACTCACCGACACCCACAGCAGAGGCCCGCGCTCCACACAAAAGGTGAGCTGAGATTCGGTTCCAGCACCCACGGCCCTACAGACCTTGGTGCCGAACTACAGCCCAACACGGAACCAAGAAAACACAGACTTAAAACCACGCTCAGTGAAGCCCAGTGGCGCTTCGCCAGGCATCGCGTCCCCTTTGCCGGGCTCACCCTGCCTTTGTGTCTTCCCTGTCGCCCCTCTGCTGCAAGGTCTGTCTCCGTGGCCAGCACAGAGAGGGGCACGCGCCATCTCAGCCACGGCGGAGCGGGTGCTGGTGTGAGCACCCCTCCCCGTGGGCGGTGGGGGGCCCGAGCCTCGGCGTGTAAGAGCCCCACCTGCTGTTTAAGATGCAGGCTCGGGGCCTCTGGACTCAGGGGCGGCAACAATCACAGCAAGGACTTCCTCACCTGACTTCTGGGCCAGTTTGTAGGATTAAAGCCAAACAGGTTGCTGGACTAGCCATCTTTTATTTCCTTCATTTCAAAAAGCATTTCAGCAGTTTGGGTTTTTTCCTTGACCACTCCATCACCCCTCCCCCACTGTCATCCTCTATTCCTTTTCATAGAGCATATCACTTGATATTATGTTTATTCAATTACTTTAAAAATAGTGATATACCATAAAATTCACCCACTTTAAGTATACAATCCAATGACTTCTCATACATTTTTAGACTTGTGCAATCGCAATACAGTTTTAGACCCCCCAAATCACCCCCAAATTCTTGAATCCATTTGATTCCATTTTAATTGTTATTAATTATTTAAAACATCCAAAAAAGCCACTGAATTTAGGAATCAAAGCCCCTTTGCTTCACAGTGAATTCACATAGGAAGCCTCCCGTATGTGAGGCTCTGAAAGGGATCTTCCCAAAAAAGGAAATTTAAGAACTACATTTATGGCTGTTCTTGTCCCCAAAACTGATATACATCGGCATCTTCCAGGTTCAAAGACAAGTCACGGAAAATAGCCACAACAGTGAAAAACGATGGACTGCATGGTGATGGGCAGCTTGATAACTTGGCACGAGAGTCAGAGTGAAGACGGAAGCCACCCCGTGGCCCCGACAAACAACCCAAAGGGCCACCAATGGCCTAGATCAGAGCTGCCATTTATCTCCAACTGTTTTTGTTCACGGAAAATAAAGAGAAAATGTTTTCCCCTCATATCCATATTTTAACGCTGCCAGCGGGTCTGGTCTTCGAATTCTCAGGATTAGGAAATTATGTGAAGACTTCCAAGTAATTTTCCTCAAAACCAGCGGCTGAGCCATTACTACTTCCATCTCTCTTTTACTGGGGGGTGGGAGCAGGGAGCAGAGAACAAGCGTCCAAGCTATGATTCTGTCCTAAGTCTGTGTTTGTCACAATATGTAAGTTCCCAAACCCCTTGTGCTCTACACCAAGGCTCGAAGAAAAAACCAAAAACCCACCTGAGAGGGAGGGGAGAGGGAGGGGTGGGCCGACGCCCTGCAGGCTGTAGGGGTGTGAGCAGAGCAGCCACGCGGACCCCTCCCCCTCGGGGCGGGGGCATGCGGCTCCGACAGCTGCCCAGGCTCACCCTCCTGCCAGGACAGGCACCCGTGGGCCCGCCCGCACAGCCACGGCTCCGCCCCCCAACGCTGGCCAGAGGACCAGAACCTCCTTCCTGATGTTAACAGTCATTCTGTGTGTAACCTGGAGTCACAACCCAGCCCACTCACCTTTCAGCGGACTGAAGAAGTTGAAAAAGGAATCGTTGGGGACTTGTTTGGTGATTGTTCTGACAGTGCCTCGGCCCTTATGTTTCTGCTTTTTCTTGATGGTTTTGACTGTTACATTTTTTCCTTTCTTCCAGTCAATGGTACACCTACAGGGACAAGACCGTGATCACGGGGGTACACACTTCATGAGAAAAACTGGTCACACGTGTGTCCAGCAAGCAAATCACAGCTCTGTGCTTAACCCCAAAACAACGTAGCAACCTGCGAGCGAGCACTCGGCACACGGTGAGCTCACGCGAAGGCCAGTGAAGGCGGAGGGCCCCGCCAGGCAGGCTGTCAGCGCGGCAGCTCCCGGAGCTGCACAGCTTTAACCCCCAGACGTTTCGCAGGGAGCCTCCAACATTCTTCCCGTGACCACGCCCGCTCAAGGGCTTGTCACCTGCTGCCCCGTCACAGACCCCAGAGCGCACAGGAAGCCACCCACCCAGGCGCCTGAATTCTCAAGACAACTAGCTAAGCGAGTGGGACAAGTTGGAGAAAGCAAGCAGGTGGCTACCGCAAACACGGGTGACCGGAGCAAGACACAATGTTCCAAGTGTGCTGAGCGGCCCTTGGCGGGGACCGCGCTCTGAATCACCCTGGACCAACAGGTAAGCCCTGGCAGTGTCTGAATAGCGTCTGCTCAAGGACATGCCTGGAAAGGCAGGCCTTCTCACCCGATGGCCTGGCCGTGGGAAACAATCTACATTACTCTGGCCATTTAAGTCTAGCAGGATTTTAAGAGAGTTCTGTATTACTCACACAGGGAGATTCATCAGGATAAGTACTTGGTTCAGTGAATAAGGATAACTGTTTCAATCAAGAATAAAACAATTTCCCAAACCGTCTCAAACCACCCAAGAGGAGTGAACTCCAAGCCACTCTCCTTGGTGGTCCACAGGCTGCAATCACCAAGGCGCTCAGCCCTGAGGCCAACCACGCTCATGCTGCCTCACCGTGGTCAGTGCTGCCCTGCACTGACGGATTCATTCACTCAACAAATACCCGCCGAGAGGAATTTATCAGTTCAATGATCACTGCTTCACTTTCGGTGACTGGAGATCCCAATGACCTCATTAAAACGAGGAAATCGGGCCACCACCCCAAACCCTGGCCCACGTAACCACATGCTACATTTCCCAGCGCCAGTCATCATATTCCTAGAGAGACTTTAATTTCCATCTTTGTCTTTTGGGCTTTTAAACAGATTAAAGGCTTTCTGCTTTATTCCTAACTTCCATCTTACTTGTAAAGTTGTAAAACCACCTCCTGCTTTTGTTTCAGAAAAAGAAGTTGCAATGGCATTTCCTTACCCGTCACAGTCAACTATTTCAGGACCTTCAAAGGAAAAGGGATCGGCCTTATCTGGCTCTGACTTCATCTTGTACGTTTTAGTCAGGACTGAATTGGTAAAGTAGTCGTTGGATTCAAAGTGGAACTCTAATACAAAAGACTGGAAAAAAAAGACAGAAACTGGGCTAAGCACCACTTAAAGTCTATGACTAATTAGCGACCGACTTTATGAATCACACAGTACTTACTGGAACCCAGCTCTTCCCTAAGCATGACACCACAGGCAGAAAGCATGACTGAAAAGCTCAACAGGTGTTGCCACGTAAGAACTTGCTGACTGCAGAAGCACCAGCACGGAGTTAAAGCAGGGCAGCAGGCGGGCAAATACCCATCACCCTTCGGGCCCCGCCACCTCCCCTCCCGGGGAGGACAAGCTCTCCTGAGGAGTGTGGCTTCTCCCTGCCGCCCCACCCTCCCTTCCCCGAGAGCACAGCAGGGCGGGGGTCTGGAGGCAGAAGGCGGCAGCAGAACCCTGTCTCCCTCTCCTTTCTCTTGGGCAGAGCAGCTCCTCCTCTGCTGCGCAGCAGAAGGGCCAAGACTCCACGTGGGGAGAGAGGCGGGGCACTGACTGGGCCTCTTCAAACCACACCAAGGACAAGTTCACCCTTCACTCACAAAGCACTCTTCAGACCTAGAGACACGCATGGGAGGGATGGACAAACGGGTGTACAGAGCAGTAGTAACAAATCAGAAGATATTCAGTAACAAAATAAATGAAAAATAAAATGAGATGGCCCCTTCCTGTGCAAAATGTCCAAAGAACACACGGTACTGGCAAGTGTTTTGGGAAGCCAGGGGCACTCATATACTGTAAAGGGCTTTGTGAAGGGCAATTCGGCAATATCAAAAAATTAACAAAATAAAAAACATTCTGGGACCCGATAATTCTGTTTTGAGGAATGTGTCCTACTTCAGGAGGATGCCTGGATGGATGCAGCAGCAAGTGCAAAGATGCTGACCTCAGCCCTTCTGACAAGACAACCTGGGGGAAGTAAGCAACAGTCTAAAGGACCGGCTCTGGGTCTGGCCAGCCTCTGCCTGTCAGTGCTGCGTGATTCTGGGAAGCTATTCCACGTCCCTATGCTTTCGTTTCCTCCCCTGCAAAATGGAATAAACAACCCTTTCTCTCCATGAGTTCACTTGAGGATTAATCTATGGAAGCCCTTAGAACAGGGCCAGGTTTATAGGCATTACTTGCTAAATGTTAGCTATTTCTATTTTTATTGTAATAGTACAACCATCAGTTGAGAGAAAAATTAAGAAGACTAAAAACAAGCCACTTGCACAAGGGGAAGTGAAATAAGAACTCCCCCAAGAGGGGGATGAGGAAGAGAAGGGCCACAAGGGCCTGGGAAGTACAGACACAAGTGGCCAAGAGGATTGGAGGCAGTCCTGTCAGTGTTCAGAAGGGATGGCAGGGATCTGGCCAGGTCTCCACTGACCCCTGCCAGCGTGGTGTGGGCTGGAGGGGAAGGGAGGTCAACACCCACAAGTCACTAGGCTGGCAAAACCAAAGTGCAGCGAGGACAGGAAGGCAGCTATAGGGAGTCAGAACATCGGCGGAATCCCTCTCCATGGCTCTCCTGAACCTGACCCCAGGCCCCATAAACCCGATCTTTATCTTGGACTTCAGTCAGTGGAGACTGCTATTACTTGAAAACTGTTGAGGGTGGTGACCACAGATGTGGATGACCCACCTTGGGGACTGGGCTGGGCTAACGAATGGCACTGTTCTATTCCGTCCTTCATTACGTCCATATAGATATGGACAGAATTATTTATTTTCCTCTCTCTCTCCCCATTTCCTTCTCCTGCCATTTCTCCAAACCAAGGGTGCTACTTCCTTTCTTCATATTTTCCTACTTTTCCTCCTTTCCCTAGGCCTCTGTTTAGTCAAGAATGAGTCAAACACAACTGGGGATGATTTAAAGAAAGTGTCTAACAGTCCAACAGAAAAGGGCCCAAGGACGAGGCGACCTCATTCACACCCCCTACAGCCAAGTCAGCCATGAACGTATGACAAATGCCCAGCCACACTCGCAATTGAGTGTACAATTCCATTTCTTCCACCCAGCAAAGTAAACACGGCTGCTACTGTCTTTGCCGACACTTGTGCTGAGAAGAGAGGAGGCGGTCCCCAGGCAATGCTGCCCACGTGGTCAAAGCAGACAACTCAAGTCCAGGCAAACGACATACGAGGATTCTCTGTACTGTTGCTGCAGTGCTGCTCTAAGCTTGAAATTATTTCAACATAGAAAGAAACCAAAAAATGTTATTACAAAAAGAGAAGTGTAAGAAGATACCAGTAGCATCAGCAGGAGTGTAAATTGAACCACCTTTGGGACTTATAAAGGTTTGTCTCCTTCGACCCAGTAATTATACTAAAAGGAACCTAAACTGAGGAAATCATCAGAAATTTAAACAAAAGCTTGGGGCACAAGTAAGCTGATCATAACGCAACAATTTATAACGGGGTGGTGGTGGCAGTGGCATATTCTGGGGAAGGTTGAACCTTTTTTTTTTTTTTTTTTTTTTTGCGGTACGCGGGCCTCTCACTGTTGTGGCCTCTCCCGTTGCGGAGCACAGGCTCCAGACGCGCAGGCTCAGCGGCCATGGCTCACGGGCCCAGACGCTTCGCGGCATGTGGGATCCTCCCGGACTGGGGCACGAACCCGCGTCCCCTGCATCGGCAGGCGGCCTCTCAACCACTGCGCCACCACGGAAGCCCTGTTGAACCTTTTTACAGCCAACAGATGCAGCAACTATTTTCCACCCTGCAGGGCCTACATGAGGTGAAGAGAGCAGCGCAACACTGTCCACACATTGGGATTCCACTTCGCTGAGGTACAAACATGGTGACCCTGGAGAGTGACCCTGAGGAGGGGCAAACACCCTGGCTGTGTTTCCCTCTGAAGTAAGGTGGTTTCATTTTATTTTCTTTAGACATTTTATTTATTTGTTGATTGACTGATTGATTGCTGCGTTGGGTCTCTGTTGCTGTGCGGGCTTTCTCTAGTTGCGGTGAGTGGGGGCTGCTCTTGGTTGTGGTGCGCGGGCTTCTCATCGCGGTGGCTTCTCGTTGAGGAGCATAGGTTCTAGGCGTGCAGGCTCAGTAGTTGTGGCACACGGGCTCAGTAGTTGTGGCTCGCGGGCCCTAGAGTGCAGGTTCAGTAGTTGTGGCTCGCGGGCTCTAGAGCGCAGGCTCAGTAGTTGTGGCACAGGGGCTCAGTAGTTGTGGCACAGGGGCTCAGTAGTTGTGGCTCACGAGCCCTAGAGAGCAGGCTCAGTAGTTGTGGCTCGCGGGCTCTAGAGCGCAGGGTCAGTAGTTGTGGCGCATGGGCTTAGTTGCTCCACGGCATGTGGAAGCAGGGAAGACCCCATTTCATAACAATTTTAAAAAGCGCAGAGACTATGGGTAAATTCACTAAGCTGCTGACGGTTATCTCTAAAAGAGTGCACAGCGTTCTGTACACTTCTCTGTACTTTCTAACTTTTCTTATGCAAGCACGTATGACTTTCACAATGACTTAGTCTACCACAGCTAGCGCTCCAGCCTGTCTATGGGCCACAGAAGAGACCGAGGAAAATATAAGACAGATGGATTGAGGAAGAAAGGGAATGGACCAAGGAAATCATCAAACAGGTGCGTGCGTGTGTGTGTGCGCGCAACACACACACAGCACACACACACACACACACACACACACACACACACACACACACACGGAAAGAGAATTCACACCCATCACAGCAAACTACAGCACTCTGCCACAGGAGACCTCTAGGGGACGCTGTGGCCAAGCCTCGCACAGGTGAGGAGCGATTACTGGGAAAAAACTGACAAGAGGAAGGCGCTGCAATAACCTGGGTGCCGTAGGAAAGAAGGGGCTCCCTCAGCTACCAGAGTGACCCCCAACCTGTGAGCAGGCATCACTCTGGCTGGTGTCCACACCCCACCTGCTGCGGAGGGATGTGTGAATGTCACCTCCAGAGTGGAGCAGACCAGGAAAGGGACAGATACAGGTGTGTGTGCCCCCACCCCTTGCCCCCAGCAGACATCACCCGCAGGCCAGGGTAGAGGGAATCCCGCTCTCACACTGCTCTGTGGTGGGGAAGTGGGAAGAGACCGGGCCTCAGCCCCACGGCCCTCAGGCACTGTGTCTTCAAAACCTGAAACCAAGAGCCACCAGGCAGGCAGTCAGTTGTGTGGTGCTGGAATTGCTGTGGCACTGGAATGGAACCCACCAGCCACAGGCAGACTGGGAGGTCACGAACAGTGCTCCCCGAGGACCCCAGCTCAGCCATCACCGTCTCAAGGCTGCTTCACAGAAAAGGACAGGCTGGCTTAGGTCGAACTCCCCTCACTGGTAGGCAGCCTACGAGAGCAAGTATTCTGGACAGATGTGTTTCAAGACAAATCAAAGAGCAGGGAATCATTTTTTCAGTCTTATGTACCCGCAGTGGCTCCTGAAGGTGAGACCTAGCACATGTCCTTCACTTGCGTCCTGGGCTTCTGTTAAAGTGCTGCTTATATCTGAATACGCACCAACCACCCTTTGCAGCCTGTTTTACATACATTCCACCCTCACAAACCTGGGAGACGCTCAGGAGGAGGAGGACATCACCCCATCTAACAGAGGAAACAAACTAGCCCAGAAACCACAGCATGGCACAGTGGAGGCCGCGCCGGAGGAGGCCCCTCCTGCGCCTGCCCCCGGACAGCTGGTGGACTGAGTTACTGTCCGGCTGCACACACTGCCGGGTGACGCCCAGGGATGCAATGTGAGAACACACGTCTCAGTCCAGTCACCCAGCAAGTGAATGGCCGGGTGTGGATTTCTGGCTCTAAGCCCTTTACCCTTAGTGGCCTGACCCTTTCTGACACCAACCAGGAGTTCAAACAATCAGTACTCACCATAGGCTGCCCAGGGTCTGAAAACTTCACTTTGATGTCCTGCAGGTGCTTCAGAATTGGCTCATCATATTCCTAACCATGAAGAGCAGAAAAGAAAGTTCTGCTGAGCTTTTACAGACAACACACATGTTCTCACTGAGTCACTGTTGCACCTACTCCTAGACACTGGATAATTAGCCCTGTTGGAATTCCGTCCTTGTCACTCCCAGGAAGCCACCCAAATTTGTTCAGTCACTAGCAGTCTTAGGGTGGCAGCAATGAGGTGCCACCTTTGTCTGGCACGGAGCACTGGTAACTACCAATGCCAAGCCAGAAGGGCATCGCGCTCATTGCCAGGGGCAAGAGCCCTGACTGATTTCACAGCCCCACCAGCTGCCAGTATAGACGGGGTCGGAAGTGCCGTCAATTAAGACTGCTGGTCCTCAGCATCTCCTAAGAGACAGAATCAGAAGAAATGCCTGGACAAGCTACTGACCTTGGCAGCCAATTCCCCTCGCTTAGGGCACATGGTGATAAATATCCCAAATCCAACAACACACACAGTCAAGGACACTCACAAAGCAAGTCTGAGACCTGATGGCAGGCACTACGGAAGAGCCTCTAACGATGGCTCTATGCCTTTACGAGTCATCGTTATGCAAACACAGAAGTTCACCAGGGCCTGTCGTTTGAGAAAGGCCAACTGAGAAAAACTCAGAAAAAAGAAAATCACAGGACCTGAAACCCAGTGACCACATACTCACGAGAGGGGCTTTATTTGTGAGACAGTCACTTCACCCTGGAAGTCTGGGGACTGGACCGAAAGGATTTCCTGAGGTTCCGCTGAGCCTGATAACTACCAACTTCCCAATTTTAGGTTCTTTCTACATCACAGGCAGACCTCGCTTAATGCACTTCACTTTACTGTGCTTCACAGATATTTTGGTGGGGTTTTGGGGGTTTTTTTTGTTGTTGTTCTTGTTGCAAATTGAAGGTTTGTGACAACCCTGCATTGTCAGACAATGGTTAGGATTTTTTAGCAATGAAGTATTTTTAAATTATTTTAAATTAAGTATTTTTAAATTAAGTACATTTTTGAGACATAATGCTATCGCACACTTAGTAGACAGATTACAGTATAGTGTAAACCTAACTTTTATGACGCACCGGGGAACCAAAAAATTCATGTGACTCACTTTAATGCTACATTCACTTTACTGCAGGGGTCTGGAACCAAACCCACAATGTCTCCGAGGTCTGCCTGCATAGAACAAACCAAAAAGAAAAGCAGTAACAAAGGCACCTTCCAAGTCTCTAGACAGAAAGTTAAGTCCAAAGCAGTTTTCAAAGAAGGCCACATCAGTCTGAGATGTCAAATCCTAAATTCTAGAACCAGAAAACACTTGGCCCCAAGATCACGTGTATCACTGACTGAGCATGTATGCCTAGTTCTAGAATCACCAAGGCGAATGTATCACCAGTATGTTTTCCAAACACGCGGCACTGGGACCTTCGAGCCCACTGCCGTCAAGCTAGCGGCACCACTGGTGCTGCCCCATAGCCAGGAGACGGCCATGATGCTCTTGATCTCCTCCAACAGCCTCATGCCTTGAGGGCCAAGGACCTTCTGTGGTCCAGACCACAACGGAAAGCCCTAAGTTAGCAGGCTCAAAACTCAGGGCCAACAGTGGAAGCAACTCAGGGACTGACTTAAAGCCGCTCTCCCTAAGTTTCAAAACTCTGCTTTTGGACCTATCTTGGCCACCACCACCAACAGAGAACCCAAGGACCTACAGCCAAACCCACCTTTGGGATTTAACATCTGACCAAAATGGAACCTACTACCATTACTTGCTTCAGGTTATAAACGGCCCAAACCAGATTTCATCACTCTCTGCATACTGCATGAGTACTCAAAAAAATGACACCTTTTTACAACTGTAAGACAAAAAGCAGCGAGACACTCTGCGGCATAAATACTGAAGCACTGATACTAAGACAGAGGTGCTGGGAGAACGGAAGAGACACCTCATTCTGGTACAGCTGACTGTACTTGAAACCAGAGAAATGCTACAGATGAAGCAGCAGCGCCATCCCTGGGTTACTAACTGGCTGGCCGGGCAACACCAGGAGCCAGGTCTCCCAATCAAGTCGCCTAACCGGCACCAAAAAGCCTACCTCGTGACACCCCTGCCACCACTCACAGCGTGCCCCCAACCTGCAGCATGGGCATCACCTGGGGGACACATCAGAAACGAAGATCCTCAGGCCCCACCCAGACCTACTGACTCAGAGCCTGCACTTCCACGAGACGTCCCAGTGACAGGTACACACACCCTTCTCCATCTGCTCTGCCGGCATGGGGATTTTCAACCCTTGGGGGTACATCAGAATCATGAGAGAGCTTCTACAAACACCTCAAACTCTCGCTGACCTGTGGGTGGGGAGGCACTGATGCTGCTATTTAGCTTTAAAAGTTGCCCAAGTGACTAACCTATAGGCAGGGTGAGAATCTGGTTCTAGCATATATTACTCAATTTTCCCAATAAATTTCTGGCTCATGGCGTTCTAGTCTTCTAGTATTCTTGGTCTAGTATGCTTTCTTTCTTTTTTTTGGCCACGCCGCTCGGCTTATGGGATCTTAGTTCCCGAACCAAGGACTGAGCCCGGGCCCTGGCAGTAAAAGGGCCAAGTCCTAACCACTGGACCGCCGGGAATTCCCAACAGTCTAGTATTCTTAAACCGCACCTTTTCACATGAGACAAGAAAACACAGGCTATTGTTAAGTCATGTATTTTAAATGTTCCCCCCGTCTGGAAGGGGAGTAAGAAACGCATCCCCTCCACCTTTTCTTCAGTTCTGGCTTACAGATAAGTACTGAACAAGGCAGGCAGCAGACGTAGCAACGCAGCAACTCTCTGAGCCATTCTAACTGCAGCTGTGAAACCTCTGCAAACTGCAGTAGAGTGAGCTAGCTGCACGCCACCTGTGGCCGTGCTCTGATATAAAAGCACTGTGCTGACCCGTCTGGAATAAGTCCAAATGCAGAGATGGCCCCCACTGTGGACTTCTGAGCAGTACCTATTTCTGAATTCTGGAAACTTCTACCATAACTGAGCTCAGGGAAAGTCACATTTGTTACCTTTTAATTGGTTCACCATTTCATTAGAGAAAGCTCAACAAGGCAAGACAAAGTTTGACCACTCCCATTAAAAAAAAAAAAGACTTTTTCAAGGAAAATGATTAGAA
The DNA here is from genome assembly GCF_008692025.1 of Phocoena sinus. NCBI lineage: Eukaryota > Metazoa > Chordata > Mammalia > Artiodactyla > Phocoenidae > Phocoena > Phocoena sinus. The sequence goes on along the minus strand of NC_045770.1, from coordinate 108,162,597 downwards.
ATTATTAGCAGCTTGTTAAATACTTGTACAACTAGCAAGGTGGCACAATAGGCCCATTTCAAATTTCAAAAATCAATCAAAACAGAAGACTGCGTGCCAGCGAGCGTGCGCCTGTGTGTAAACGCGCTCATGGGTACGTGTGTACACACAAACGCACGCACGCACACTTCACCACTCAGTATCAACTCCTCCACTCTCGCCCCTCGTCCTCAGGCGTCTCGCTTGTCCACATCACTGTGAGGTAGAGAAGGGTCTGGAATCTGTTAACAAGCTTCCTGGGGTGAGACAACAGACGCTTTACAGGAGACAAAGCGACCCTAAGCTCGGCTGAGGTCCCGCGTGGCAGGCCTTTCCGTGAGGGCCGCTACACGAGGGCGCACGGGGGCTCCAGCTGCAGCCAGGCCTCCCGGGGACCCTGACTCCTCTGAGTTATGGTCACAGAAGGCGCCTTTCCACCCACAATCAACAACTGCTAGACATGCGGTTGAAAGTTCACAAATAAATAATGTCTTCTCTGAAGTGGGAATGTGCCTCTGCTTACCTGAACTAATTCACTTAGCATATCTACATTTCTGAAGATGGTAAACCAGAACTCTGGAATGCCTTTTGGGTTTGGCTCTTCTGCTGCTGCTGCTTCTTTTTCCGCTATGATTGCTTTATTCTTTATGTCTCCCTAGAAAAATAAGATGCAAAACTGGATACTTATCATGAAGCAACAACTTTACAAATAATTGAATGGCTTAATACAGACCGTATTTTCAGAATCCCATGTCAACTTCTATCAAAAACCCTTGCTCTTTGAAACTGCATCTCCAAGACCACTGTGCCCATCACAGTTTCCAACGTCTCTGAGGAATAAAGCATTTAAGGCATTCCAGCCAGATGTAACTCCCGACCAAGGGGAAAAGAGCTGAAGAGCTGATACAATGCCCCCCCCCCCGACTTGGGGGGCACTTGGGGGGTGGTTAGCCTGGGATAACCACCAGAGGGATACTCCAGGATCTCCAGCAACAAGAAACTGCCCCGCAAGCTGCACGTCCAATGATACGGAGACGTCGGGACAGAGGCACCATGCGAACATCAGGGGGGTGACGAGAAAAGCGATGTAGCCACGAGGAGGGTAGTCTTTTCTAACATCACAGGCCTGACATGTGATTCTTAGGAGGACATGATCACAAGGGGCTTTTTAAGTTAACAGGGGCAGATTTTCCTCGCACAATGAAGAACTGATTCACAACTATACTGATCCACAGGCGTGGCTTCAACTACGCCAGATTCTACATGTTTTTAAAAGATCAGAAAGATGTATAGCTACCAAAACTAACATACACTTAAAAACAAAAGCAAAAAAACCCCGGAAGTTTATACTATAGGATAGAAAAGCCACTCCCAAATGTAAAATCAGGTCAACAAAGTTCACCTTGTCGTTTTGGGACTCTCCGTGGCACTGGAATGATACCCGTCACCAAAAAAAAGGCTGCAAGCAGGTGATGGACAGGGCACATCACCAAAAGGACCATTTACCAATGTAAAGTGGCGAGATGCACTGGGGCTACTTCACTGTCACTGCTGGTCCCCGAACGGGATGGCACGGATGTTTCCAGTATGCTCTCCCCACCACAGCCCACCCTCTAGTATCTGCCCTTCTACAGACACAGCTGTGCTCTCCCTTGTGGGTTTTTGCTTTCTCTCGACTAAGACTTCTTCTGATGTTTCAGTCCCCACTCCCCTGACCCCTTATCTCACTGTACCACCGTGCAGAGGTGCCACAGACGGCTGGGAAGGGGACTGTGTCTGGCTCACCACATTAACTAACAGAACCGAGCTGTCCAGTTCTGGCTCACCACCTTAACTAACAGAGCCGAGCTGTCCAGTTCTGGCTCACCACATTAACTAACAGAACCGAGCTGTCCAGTTCTGGCTCACCACATTAACTAACAGAGCCGAGCTGTCCAGTTCCACTGTCATAAAGAAATCTAAACACCCAACCTAAGGCTGAAGCCGCACCTACTGTTAGGAGCTCTTTTCTTTGTAAAAGAAAACCATCAAATTTCTTTTTTTTCCCCACCAGCCGCGCTGCACGGGGTATCAGTTCCCCAGACCAGGGATTTAACCCAGGCCACAGCAGTGAAAGTGCAAAATCCTAACCACTAGATCACCACCCCAAACCATCTTATTTCTAACAGCATTGAAACAGAACACAAGTGGCGCTCATTAAAAAAAACTTACGGCCAATTTGTCCTCCTCTTCATTCTCACTGTGCCATTCGGATTCTGCGTCTGTCGGCTCAGCATCACCAGTGATGAATTCCCTTCTCTAAGTAAAAACGAGATCTTCTTACCATTACATTCAGTTACTCAGAAACTTGGGAGTGAAGACAGTGAAACTGTAAATAATGTGCATAAAAAGACTGAAAACTGGATGCTTTTATAGCTTAAGATTCTAAGTTTTGGGGCTTGAAGAATAACATTCGGGGAGACATTCAAGATGGCAGAGGAGTAAGACACGGAGATCACCTTCCTCCCCACAAAGACATCAAAAATACATCTACATATGGAACAACTCCTACTGAACGCTGGCAGAAGACCTCAGACTTCCCAAAAGGCAAGAAACTCCCCACGTACCTGGGTAGGGCAAAAGAAAAAAGGAAAAACAAAGACAAAAGAATAGGGACGGGACCTGCACCTCAGGGAGGGAGCCGTGAAGGAGGAAAGGTTTCCACACACTAGGAAGCCCCTTCGTGGGCGGAGACTGCAGGTGGCGGAGGGGGGAAGCTTCAGAGCCATGGAGGAGAGCGCAGCCACAGGGGTGCGGAGGGCAAAGCGGAGAGATTCCCGCACAGAGGATCAGGGCTGACCGGCACTCACCAGCCCAAGAGGCTTGCCTGCTCACCGCCGGACGGGTGGGGGCTTCGGTCAGAGCGCAGGGAGAGGATTGGGGTTGGCTGCGTGAACACAGCCTGCAGGGGGCTAGTGCACCACAGCTAGCCGGGAGGGAGTCCGAGAAAAAGTCTGGACCTGCCTAAGAGGCAAGAGACCATTGTTTCGGGGTGCGCGAGGAGAGGGGATTCAGAGCACTGCCTAAGCGAGCTCCAGAGACAGCTGCGAGCCACAGCTATCTGCGCGGACCCCAGAGACGGGCATGGGACGCAAAGGCTGCTGCTGCCACCAAGAAGCCTGTATGCAAGCACAGGTCACTATCCACACCGTCCCTCCCGGGAGCCTGTGCGGCCCGCCACTGTCAGGGTCCTGTGATCCAGGGACAACTTCCCCGGGAGAACACACAGTATGCCTCAGGCTGTTGTAATGTCACCTCACATTCCGTATCCCTCCCTCTACCCAGCCTGAGTGAGCCAGAGCCCCCTAATCAGCTGCTCCTTTAGCCCTGTCCTGTATGAGCGATACGCCCTCAGGCGACCTATATGCAGAAGCAGGGCCTATACAAAGCTGAACCCCGGGAGCTGTGCGAACAAAGAAGAGAAAGGGAGATCTCTCCCAGCAGCCTCAGGAGCAGCAGATTAAATCTCCACAATCAACTCGATGTACCTGCATCTGTGGAATACCTGAACAGACAACAAATCATCCCGACACTGAGGGGATGGACTTTGAGAGCAACTGTACACTTGGGGTTTGCTTTCTGCATCTAATTTGTTTCTGGTTTTATGTTTATCTTAGTTTAGTATTTAGAGTTTATTACCATTGGTAGATCTGTTTATTCATTTGGTTGCTGTCTTCCTTCTTTTTTAATATGTGTATATATATATATATATATATATATTTTTTTTTCCTTTTTCTCCTCTTGTGAGTGTGTATGTGCTTCTTTGTATGATTTTGCCTGTATAGCTTTGCTTTTACCATTTGTCCTAGGGTTCTGTCTGTCCTTTTTTTTTTAAAGTACAGATTTTAACGCTTGCTATCATTGATGGATTTGTTTTTTGGTTTGGTTGCTCTCTTCTTTCTTGTTTTCTTCTTCTTTTTAAATTACTTTAAACATTTTTTATTTTTAATAATTTATTTTTAATTTTAATAAATCTCTCTCTCTCTCTGTGTCTCTTTCTTTTTCTTTCTTTTTTTCTCCCTTTTCTTCTGAGCCGTGTGGCTGTCAGGGTCTTGGTGCTCCAGCTGGGTGTCAGACCTGTGCCTCTGAGGTAGGAGAGTTCAGGACACTGGTCCACCAGAGACCTCACGGGCTCACGTAATACCAAACGGCGAAAGCTCTCCCAGAGATCTCCATCTCAACGCTAAGGCCCACCTCCACTCAACGACCAGCAAGCTCCAGTGCTGGACACCCTATGCCAAACAACTAGCCAGACAGGAACGCAACCCCACCCATCAGCAGAGAGGCTGCCCCAAATCATAAAAAGTCACAGACACCCCAAAACACACCACCAGATGCGGTCCTGCCCACCAGAAAGACAAGATCCAGCCTCATCCACCAGAACACAGTCACCAGTCCCCTCCACCAGAAAGTCTACACAGCTCACTGAAGCAACCCTACCCACTGGGGACAGACACCAAAAACAACAGGAACTACGAACCTGCAGCCTGAGAAAAGGAGACCCCAAACACAGTAAGCTAAGCAAAATGAGAAGACAGAGGAATACACAGCAGATGAAGAAGGTAAAAACCCACCAGACCAAACAAATGAAGAGGAAATAGGCAGTCTACCTGAAAAAGAATTCAGAGTAATGATAGTAAAAATGATCCAAAATCTTGGAAATAGAATGGGGAAAATACAAAAAACGTTTAACAAGGAACTAGAAGAACTAAAGGGCAAACAAACACTGATGAACAACACAATAAATGAAATTAAAAATTCTCTAGAAGGAATCAATAGCAGAATAACTGAGGCAGAAGAACGGATAAGTGACCTGGAAGATAAAATAGTGGAAATAACTACTGCAGAGCAGAACAAAGAAAAAAGAATGAAAAGAACTGAGGACAGTCTCAGAGACCTCTGGGACAACATTAAACGCATCAACATTCGAATTATAGGGGTCCCAGAAGAAGAGAAAAAGAAAGAGACTGAGAAAATATTTGGAGAGATTATAGTTGAAAACTTCCCTAATATGGGGAAGGAAATAGTCAAGTCCAAGAAGTGCAGACTGCCATACAAGATAAACCCAAGGAGAAACACGCCAAGACACATATTAATCAAACTATCAGAAATTAAATACAAAGAAAAAAATATTAAAAGCAGCAAGGGAAGAACAACAAATAACATACAAGGGAATCCCCATAAGGTTAACAGCTGATCTTTCAGCAGACACTCTGCAAGCCAGAAGGGAGTGGCAGGACATATTTAAAGTGATGAAAGAGAAAAACCTACAACCAAGATTACTCTTCCCGGCAAGGATCTCATTCAGATTTGACAGAGAAATTAAAATCTTTACAGACAAGCAAAAGCGAAGAGAATTCAGCACCACCAAACCAGCTTTACAACAAATGCTAAAAGAACTTCTCTAGGCATGAACACAAGAGAAGGAAAAGACCTACAATAACAAACCCCAAACAATTAAGAAAATGGTAATAGGAACATACATATCGATACCTACCTTAAATGTAAACGGATTAAATGCTCCAACCAAAAGACACAGACTGGTTGAATGGATATGAAAACAAGACCTGTATACATGCTGTCTACAGGCGACCCACTTCAGACCTAGGGACACATACAGACTGAAACTGAGGGGATGGAAAAAGATATTCCATGCAAATGGAAATCAAAAGAAAGCTGGAGTAGCAATTCTCGTATCAGACAAAATAGACTTTAAAATAAAGACTATTACAAGAGACAAAGAAGGACACTATATAATGATCAAGGGATCGATCCAAGGAGAAGATATAACAACTGTAAATACTTATGCACCCACCACAGGAGCACCTCAATACATAAGGCAAATGCTAACAGCCATAAAGGGGAAATCGACAGTAACACAATCATAGCAGGGGACTTTAACACCTCACTTTCACCAATGGACAGAAGATCATCCAAAATGAAAATAAATAAGGAAATACAAGCTTTAAATGATACATTAAACAAGATGGACTTGATATTTATAGGACATTCCATCCAAAAACAACAGAATACACTTTCATCTCAAGTGCTCATGGAACATTCTCCAGGATAGATCATATCTTGGGTCACAAATCAAGCCTTGGTAAATTAAAGAAAACTGAAATTATATCAAGTATCTTTTCCAACCACAACGCTATGAGACTAGATATCAATTACAGGGAAAAATACGTAAAAAAAACCCAAATACATGGAGGCTAAACAATACGCTACTAAATAACCAAGAGATCACTGAAGAAATCAAAGAGGGAGTAAAACAACACCTAGCAACAAATGACAATGAAAACACGACGACCCAAAACCTATGGGATGCAGCAAAAGCAGTTCTAAGAGGGAAGTCTATAGCAATACAATCCTACCTCAAAAAACAAGAAACAGGGCTTCCCTGGTGGCGCAGTGGTTGAGAGTCCGCCTGCCGATGCAGGGGACACAGGTTTGTGCCTTGGCTCGGGAAGATCCCACATGCCGCGGAGTGGCTGGGCCCGTGAGCCATGGCCGCTGAGCTTGTGCTCCGCAATGGGAGAGGCCACAACAGCGAGAGGCCCACGTACCACATAAAAAAACAAAAAAAAAAACCAACCCAATCCAAAAATGGGCAGAAGACCTAAATAGACATTTCTCCAAAGAAGATATACAGATTGCCAACAAACACATGAAAGGATGCTCAACATCACTGATTATTAGAGAAATGCAAATCAAAACTACAATGAGGTATCACCTCACACCAGTCAAAATGGCCATCATCAAAAAATCTACAAACAATAAATGTGGAGAAAAGGGAACCCTCTTGCACTGTTGGTGGGAATGTAAATTGATACAGTCACTATGGAGAACAGCAAGGAGCTTCCTTAAAAAACTAAAAATAGAATTACCATACGACCCAGCAATCCCACTACCGGGCATATACCCTGAGAAAACCATAATTCAAAGAGTCATGTACCACAATGTTCACTGTAGCTCTATTTACAATAGCCAGGACATGGAAGCAATATAAGTGTCCATCGACAGATGAATGGATAAAGAAGATGTGGCACATATATACAATGGAATATCACTCAGCCATAAAAAGAAACGAAATTGAGTTATTTGTAGTGAGGTGGATGGACCTAGAGTCTGTCATACAGAGTGAAGTAAGTCAGAAAGAGAAAAACAAATACCATACACTAACACATATATATGGAATCTAAAAAAAAAATGGTTCTGAAGAACCTAGGGGCAGGACAGAAATAAAGACGCAGACATAGAGAATGGAGCTGAGGACACTGCGAGGGGGAAGGGTAAGCTGGGACGACGTGAGAGAGTGGCATGGACATATATACACTACGAAATGTAAAACAGATAGCTAGTGGGAAGCAGCCGCATAGCACAGGGAGATCAGCTGGTGCTCTGTGACCACCTAGAGGGGTGGGATAGGGAGGGTGGGAGGGAGGGAGACGCAAGAGGGAAGAGATATGGGAACATATGTATATGTAAAACTGATTCACTTTGTTATACAGCAGAAACTAAAACATCATTGTAAAGCAATTATCCTCCAATAAAGATGTCAAAAAAAAAAAAAAGTAACATTCAACGATTCACTGGGTACATCTGGATGTTTTGCCTGAAGAACTTTCTGACATATACTAATTAAGTTTACTAACAGAGTTCCCTACCTTGTCAAAGAGAGGCTGGTATAATGCTGCATACTTTCTTTCCAAGTCATGAACTTCTTCATAGAACTTGGCTTCTATATGAGCACATTTCACCTGAAGTTGTTTCAGTGCGTTGATTCTTCTTTTTACTGCTTTAGGTAAACTAAAAGAGAGGAAATAAAAAATAAAACATCCATATGCCTGCAAAATAAGGCGGCATGCTTATTTTTGACTAAAATAAATTAACATTAACATAGAATTAATATCCTTACCATGAAAAAGAGCTCCTAAAAATCATTAAGGACAAACACCACCTCCCCGCCCCCCCCCCCCCCCCCAAAAAGCAGGGTGGTGGCGGAGGAGGAAGCTGAAAGATAATTCACAAAAAATACAAATAATGAAATACGGAAGAAAGGTCCAATCTCATGAAATATCCAAAAGAATGTAAATTTAAAAGAACTGATGTCTTCCTTACCAAATTGGCAATTAAAAAATAATTCCCAGGGGGACTTCCCTGGCGGTCCAGTGCTTAGGACACTGCACTGTCACTGCCGAGGGCCTGGTTCAACCCCTGGTCGGGGAAGTAAGATCCCGCAAGCCTCGAGGTGCAGCCAAAAAAATTTTTTTAAATAAAAGAGAGAAGAAAATTTTAGAAATTCCCAGGTTTGATGAGGCTGAGGGCAGAGGCCCTCTAATCGACTCATCTTTCTTAAGGGTAAACAAGAACCTTGAAAATATTCTTTGCATCTACTTCTAAGAATTTATCCTAAGGAAATAACCAAATGTTTATGTGCTAGAGTGACCACTGATGTATTATTTGTAAAAGTGAAAGACTGGGAACAATGACAAGATGAGCAGGATTAAAACAGGGCCTGTCCACAACCGTGTCCTCAAGGAATACTCAGCACCACAGGACGAGCTCCTGCTGACACAGCAAGGGAAAAACCAGAGACGACAGAGACAAGGCGTGCATTCTAGTCTAGGGTCAGACAACTACCAGTTCCTTAGCCCTTTGATACTTTTTACCTTCTAAGAAACATTTTAGTTTGTATGCCTTACTTTTATAAATCAGAAGGGAAAAAACATTTTAAACCCATTAAAATCATTTGTTTAACCTGAAGTCCTGAGTCACAATCTGGAACAAAGAGCAGACTACTGCGGACTTCCCTGGTGGTGCAGTGGTTAGTTAAGACTCTGCTCTCCCAGTGCAGGGGGCCCAGGTTCCATCGCTGGTCAGGAACTAGATCCCACATGCCGCAACTAAGACCCGGTGCAACCAAATAAATTAATTTTTTTAAAAAAAGAGCAGACTCCTGGGCCCCACAAAGACCCACACTATCCCCCTCGGTGGGCCTGGGTCCTGCCCTCAGAGTCCTCCTCCACGTGGGCTGACTCCTCAAGGGCGGGGCTGGCATTAGTCTAATGGTATACAGTATCAGGCAGCTCCCAAGCACAGCACTGTTTAGAAAATACAGCCATCAAGGGGGACTGGTTCCAGAACCCTGTGAATATCCAAACGCATGGGTGCCCAAGTCCCTTACATAAAATGGTACAGTGTTTGCACACTAGGCACATCCTCCCGTATACTACACATCAGCACTAGATTGCTGACCATACCTAATACAATGTAAATGTTATGCAAATAGTTGCTGGCGCGAGGCAAATTCAAGTTTTGCTTTCTGGAACTTTCTGGAAAAGTTTTCCCCCGATATTTTTGATCCGCAGTTGGTTGAATCTGCAAATCTACAACCCAGGGAACCCGTGGATACAGAGGGTCAAGTGTAGTGGAAAAGCCCTGAATCACAAAGGACCCTGTCCTGGTATAATCATACCCACGGCAACCTCAGTTTGGACAAAGGTCCTTCACTACAGACTGCCAACTACAGAAACCGTTCTAGAACTACTGCTAGTTAGAGAACAAGGAAAAAGCAGAGTAAGAATTTAGTAACGCCGAATACATTAACATCTGTACTTCTTTTCTACATTAATTACACAACCTAACGTTATTTCCTAACTTTCTAATCTTCCTAATGGAGTAAAAATACAAGGACCTCTAAGCCAACTGAACCCAGATATCCTCCCCAGCCAGCCTCCAGACAGTAAGAGTAACTACACACCATTCTTCTCCCCACAACAGGCACGTCACGTACAGCATGGAACGTGGAACTAATTCTATCGCACAAAACCTTGTTCCCCTCCCCCATTTACTTTCAGTGAATGCCACCCACCCCATTCACCCAGTCTCTGAAGCCAGAAACTAGAAAGCACCACTTACACTCAGCTCTCCTACCTGCACCCAGCATCACCACACCCCACCTTCCCCACTAGGTCACCCCCCCGAAGAACCCTCTCTACGGGCAGAGCAGACCCCAAGCGTGCCCCCTCTGTGCCCCCTTGTCCCCAGCCCCGCGTGGGCCAGCTAGTGTGTGTGCGGGGTGACTCTCTGAGACGCAGCCGTGCACTGACCGGAGGAGGGAAGCCCGGAGCAGCTGAGGCCCCGAGACGAGCAGTCCAAGGGCCTGGAGGGTGGGCATCCTTACGGTGTTCACTGTGCAGTACAACAAAGACACAGACCTCGTCCAAATAAGCCACGTTTCGCTGTTGCAGGCTCACGTAGGTGAGCCAGGCAGGACTGGGTCTCTTAGCGAACCAGGAGCCACCGTGAAGAGAAAGCACTGCCCCATTTGCCTGCACCTCCGCCCCCTGCTGACACCCCAGTCCGCCTGCTCACGGGACCTGTGAAGGCCTCTCACCCTGCAGGCTGGCACCGTACACTCGCCCATAACTTGACACACCGCACTACCCTGGCCCTCACAGGCCTGTGGCCTCTACCAGGCTCTGACCCCAGCAGTCACCTTCGGGACCCCAGAGCCTGGCTCTCAGCAGGCAAGGTCAACTGAATGAAAAACATACTTATTCCTAGTCTAAGGAACCAGGAGAGGTTTCTTCTTTGTCTCTTAAAGTTGCGTCGTCTCACTCACAGCACACTTACGTCTCGATGTAGCTCGAAGGAGTGTGGGAGACACTGTCAAGTCGTTCCTGCAAAGCTGCCAAAACTTGAGGATTCTGCATCACCTGGTCTGCGAGCTTTTCTATCAAGAGTTAAAAAGAAACAACATCTGTTTCAAAAACATTTACTTGTAAAGGCATTCGATCCTCCGTGTTAATCACCGAGGGGATGGTTACAAACACACCGGGGGTACCTGGAGAGTTCTGCTCCTCACCTTAGCGGCACAAGCCCCAGTCCCCGCCGAGGACACTGTCACTTGCTAAGTTCAGGCAGTCTACCTCCCTTCTGGAAGCCGAGGACCGGGACAAGGTGCCCGTGGCTCAGGAAATCAGCGCGCACTTGTGCCCCAGCTCAGGAAAGCGCGACTCCCACCAGCTCCCTGGGGGCACCAGACCTTCCAGGCGCTCTCTGCCTCCACCTTCACCCACCTTGCCCTCCTGCCCAAACCCGCCTCCTCCCAGGAGCCCCTGCCCCTCTGCCCTGCGACCTCGACAGCTCACACACACTGTACCGACTCCCGAAGAACAAACACGACGCCAAGAGGGAGGTCAGCTGTGCCGCAGACTGGCTCACACCTGGCTCGCGGCACAGGCTCTGTGTTGAAAAGATTCCCTCTCAGCGACACTGTATGGAAACCCAAACTTAGGGCCCTCGCCCGACTCAAAAGGCAGCGCAGACCTAGAGTTCTCCCCCACCTTTTGTAAGACAGTGATGCGGGCAAGCTGAATACAACAAGTAGGCACTCGATTTTACCTTTTACCTACAATCCCAATCATTAACATGAAGCACCGTGTATGTGTATAAAACATATGTAACTGTGTATATACAAAACTGTATGTAAATACTAAACATATACACAAACACACATCGCTAGTTCTGGCCACTGAAAGGTCTAGAAATAATGGCAGACGGGATTTATATTTTGGTTTTTAAATCTCTGTCCCAACTAAAAGATACAGGCCTCCTTGCATAAATGTAGATTCCAGGTCTGGGGAAAGGAAAGTTCAAGGGAAAATGGACCATCGCCTATGCCACAAAGCTACAGAGAACTCAAAATGGACGGGGACGCAGCAAAAGGACACAGAAGCCAGCTTACAGGGACCCCATTGGCAAATGGGACAATCTGCACACAAAAAAGAGTAACGATGGACAGTGAGGGAGATGGTGGAGTAGAAGGACGTGCGCTCACTCCCTCCTGCGAGGACACCAGAATCACAACTAACTACTGAACAGTGATCGACAGGAAGACGCTGGAGCTCACCAAAAACACCCACATCCACAGACAAAGGAGAAGCCACTACGAGATGGTAGGAGGGGTGCAATCACAGTAAAATCAAATCCCATAACCGCTGGGTGGGTGACTCACAAACTGGAGAACACTTATACCACAGAAGTCCACCCACCGGAGTGAAGGTTCTGAGCCCCACGTCAGGCTTCCCAACCTGGGGGTCCGGCAACAGAAGGAGGAATTCCTAGAGAATCAGACTTTGAAGGGTAGCGGGATTTGATTACAGGACTCTGACAGGACTGGGGGAAACAGAGACTCCACTCTTGGAGGGCACACACAGAGCAGTGTGCGCATCAGGACCCAGGGGAAGGAGCAGTGACCCCGGGGGAGACTGAATCAGACCTACCTGCTAGTGTTGGAGGGTCTCCTGCAGAGGTGGGGGATGGCTGTGGCTCACCAGGGGGACAAGGACACTGGCAGTAGAAGTTCTGGGAAGTACTCCTTGGGGTGAGCCCTCCCAGAGTCCACCATTAGCCGCACCAAAGAGCCGGGTAGGCCCCAGTGTTGGGTTGCCTCAGGCCAAACAACCAACAGGGAGGGAACCCAGCCCCACCCATCAGCAGTCAAGCAGAAAAAAGTTTTACTGAGCTCTGCCCACCAGAGCAACACCCAGCCCTACCCACCACCAGTCCCTCCCATCAGGAAACCTGCACAAGCCTCTTAGATAGCCTCATCCACCAGAGGGCAGACAGCAGAAGCAAGAAGAACTACAATGCTGCAGCCTGTGGAACAAAAACCACATTCACAGAAAGATAGACAAGATGAAAAGGCAGAGGGCTATGTGCCAGATGAAGGAACAAGATAAAACCCCAGAAAAACAACTAAATGAAGTGGAGATAGGCAACCTTCCAGAAAAAGAATTCAGAATAATGACAGTGAAGATGATCCAGGACCTTGGAAAAAGAATGGAGGCAAAGATCGAGGAGATGCAAGAAATGTTTAACAAAGATCTAGAACAATTAAAGAACAAACAAACAGAGATGAACAACACCATAACTGAAATGAAAAATACACTAGAAGGAATCAACAGCAGCATAAATGAGGAAGAAGAATGGATAAGTGACCCGGAAGACAGAATGGTGGAATTCACTGCTGCGGAACAGAATAAAGAAAAAAGAATGAAAAGAAAGGAAGACCGCCTAAGAGACCTCTGGGACAACACTAAATGCAACAACATTCGCATTATAGGCATCCCAGAAGGAGAAGAGAGAGAGAAAGGACCCGAGAAAATATCTGAAGAGATTATAGTCGAAAACTTCCCGACCATGGGAAAGGAAATAGCCACCGAAGTTCAGGAAGCACAGAGGGTCCCAGGCAGGATAAACCCAAGGAGAAACACGCCGAGACACACGGTAATCAAACTGGTAAAAATTAAAGACAAAAAAAATTGATTGAAAGCAGCAAGGGAAAAACGACAAATAACATACAAGGAAACTCCCATAAGATTAACAGCTGATTTCTCAGCAGAAACTCTACAAGCCAGAAGGGAGTGGCATGATATATTTAAAGTGATTAAAGGGAAGAACCTACAACCAAGATTACTCTACCCCACAAGGATTTCAATCAGATTTGATAGAGAAATCAAAGGTTTTACAGACAAGCAAAAGCTAAGAGAATTCAGTACCACCAAACCAGCTCTACAACAATTGCTAAAGGAACTTCTCTAAGTGGGAAACACAAGAGAAGAAAAGGACCTACAAAAACAAACCCAAGACAATTAAGAAAATGGTAATAAGAACATACATATCAATAATTACCTTAAACGTGAATGGATTAACTGCTCCAACCAAAAGACACAGGCTCGCTGAATAGATACAAAAACAAGACCCATATTATGCTGTCTACAAGAGAGCCACTTCAGACCTAGGGACACATACAGACTGAAAGCGAGGGAATGGAAAAAGATATTTCATGCAAACAGAAATCAAAAGAAAGCTAGAGTAGCAATACTCATATCAGATAAAATAGACTTTAAAATCAAGAATGTTACAAGAGACAAGGAAGGACACTACATAATGATCAAGGGATCAATCCAAGAAGATATAACAATTATAAATATATATGCACCTAACATAGGAGCACCTCAATACATAAGGCAACTGCTAACAGCTATAAAAGAGGAAGTCGACAGTAACAAAATAGTGGGGGAATTTAACACCTCACTTACACCAATGGACAGATCATCCAAACAGAAAATTAGTAAGTAAACACAAGCTTTAAACGACACAACAGACCAGATAGATTTTTTTTTTTTTTTTTTTGCGGTACACAGGCCTCTCACTGTTGTGGCCTCTCCCATTGCGGAGCACAGGCTCCGGACGCGCAGGCTCAGCGGCCATGGCTCACAGGCCCAGCTGCTCTGCGGCATGTGGGATCTTCCCGGACCGGGGCACAAACCCGTGTCCCCTGCATCGGCAGGCAGACTCTCAGCCACTGCGCCACCAGAGAAGCCCGACCAGCTAGATTTAATTGATGTTTATAGGACATTCCATCCAAAAACAGCAGATTACACTTTCTTCTCAAGTGCTCATGGAATATTCTCCAGGACAGATCACATCTTAGGTCACAAATCAAGCCTCAGTAAATTTAAGAAAACTGAAATCATATCAAGCATCTTTTCTGACCACAACGCTATGAGATTAGAAATCAATGCCAGGGGAAAAAACGTAAAAAACACAAACACATGGAGGCTAAACAATACATTACTAAATAACCAAGAGATCACTGAAGAAATCAAAGAGGAAATTAAAAAATACCAAGAGACAAATGGCAATGAAAACATGACAATCCAAAACCTATGGGATGCAGCAAAAGCAGTTCTAAGAGGGAAGTTTATAGCTATACAAGCCTACCTCAAGAAACAAGAAAAATCTCAAATAAACAATCTAACCTCACACCTAAAGGAACTAGAGAAAGAAGAACAAACAAAACCCAAAGTTAGCAGAAGGAAAGAAATCATAAAGATCAGATCAGAAATAAATGAAATAGAAATAAAGAAAACAATAGCAAAGATCAATAAAACTAAAAGCTGGTTCTTTGAGAAGATAAAAAAAATTGGTAAACCATTAGCCAGACTCATCAAGAAAAAGAGGGAGAGTACTCAAATCAATAAAATCAGAAATGAAAAAGGAGAAGTTACAACAGACACCACGGAAATACAAAGCATCCTAAGAGACTACTACAAGCAACCCTATGCCAATAAAATGGACAACCTGGAAGAAATGGACAAATCCTTAGAGAGGTATAACATTCCAAGACTGAACCAGAAAGAAACAGAAAATATGAACAGACCAATCACAAGTAAGGAAATTGAAACTGTGATGAAAAATCTTCCAACAAATGAAAGTTCAGGACCAGATGGCTTCACGGGTGAATTCTATCAAACATTTAGAGAAGAGCTAACACCCATCCTTCTCAAACTCTTCCAAAAAACTGCAGAGGAAGGAACACTCCCAAACTCAATCTATGAGGCCATCACCGCCACCCTGATACCAGAAACAGACAAAGATACTACAAAAAAAGAGAATTACAGACCAATATCACTGATGAATATAGATGGAAAAACCCTCAACAAAATACTAGCAAACAGAATCCAACAACACATTAAAAGGATCATACACCATGATCAAGTGGGATTTATCCCAGGGAAGCAAGGATTCTTCAATATAAGCAAATCAATCAATGTGATACACCACATTAACAAACTGAAGAATAAAAACCATATGATCATCTCAATAGATGCAGAAAAAGCTTTTGACAAAATTCAACACCATTTATGATAAAAACTCTCCAGAAAGTGGGCATAGAGGGAACTACCTCAACATAATAAAGGCCATATATGACAAACCCACAGCAAACATCATTCTCAATGGTGAAAAACTGAAAGCATTTCCTCTAAGATCAGGAAGAAGACAAGGATGTCCACTCTCACCACTATTATTCAACACAGTTTTGCAAGTCCTAGCCACGGCAATCAGAGAAGAAAAAGAAATAAAAGGAATACAAATTGGAAAAGAAGAAGTAAAACTGTCACTGTTTGCAGGTGACATGATACTATACATAGAGAATCCTAAAGATGCCACCAGAAAACTATTAGAGCTAATCAATGAATCTGGTAAAGTTGCAGGATACAAAATTAACGCACAGAAATCTCTTGCATTCCTATACACTAGTGATGAAAAATCTGAAAGAGAAATTAAGGAAACACTCCCATTTACCACTGCAACAAAAAGAATAAAATACCTAGGAATAAACCTACCCAGGGGGACAAAAGACATGTATGCACAAAACTATAAGACACTGATGAAAGAAATTAAAGGTGATACCAACAGACGGAGAGATATACCATGTTCTTGGATTGGAAGAATCAATACTGTGAAAATGACTATACTACCCAAAGCAATCTACAGATTCAGTGTAATCCCTATCAAATTACCAATGGCATTTTTTACAGAACTAGAACAAAAAAATCTTAAAATTTGTATGGAGACACAAAAGACCCCAAAGAGCCAAAGCAGTTTTCAGGGAAAAAAACGGAGCTGGCGGAATCAAATTCCCTGATTTCAAACTATAACTACAAAGCTACAAACTATACTACAAAAACAGAAACATAGATCAATGGAACAAGATAGAAAGCCCAGAGGTAAACCCATGCACCTATGGTCAACTAATCTATGACAAAGGAGGCAAGGATATACAATGGAGAAAAGACAGTCTCTTCAATAAGTGGTGCTGGGAAAACTGGACAGCTACATGTAAAAGAATGAAATCAGAATACTCCCTAACACCATACACACAATGGGTTAGAGACCTAAATGTAAGACCAGACACTATAAAATTCTTAGAGGAAAACATAGGAAGAACACTCTGACATAAATCACAGCAAGATCTTTTTTGATCCACCTCCTAGAGTAATGGAAATAAAAACAAAAATTAACAAATGGGACCTAATGAAACTTAAAAGCTTTTGCTCAGCAAAGGAAACCATACACAAGATGAAAAGACAACCCTCAGAATGGGAGAAAATATTCGCAAACGAATCAATGGACAAAGGATTAATCTCCAAAATATATAAACAGGTCGTGCAGCTCAATATTAAAAAAACAAACAACCCAGTCCAAAAATGGGCAGAAGACCTAAATAGACATTTCTCCAAAGAAGACATACAGATGGCCAAGGAGCACATGAAAAGCTGCTCAACATCACTAATTATTAGAGAAATGCAAATCAAAACTACAATGAGGTATCACCTCACACCAGTTAGAATGGGCATCATCAGAAAATCTACAAACAAATGCTGGACAGGGTGTAGAGAAAAGGGAACCCTCTTGCACTGTTGTTGGGAATGTAAATCGATACAGCCACTATGGAGAACAGTATGGAGGTTCCTTAAAAAACTAAAAATAGAATTACCATATGGCCCAGCAATCCCAGTACTGGGCATATACCCAGAGAAAACCACAATTCAGAAAGACACATGCACCCCAGTGTTTGCTGCAGCACTATTTACAGTAGCCAGGAGATGGAAGCAACCTAAGTGTCCATCAACAGATGAATGGATAAAGAAGATGTGGCACATATATACAATGGAGCATTACTCAGCCATAAAAAGGAACGAAATTGGGTCATTTGTAGAGATGTGGATGGATCTAGAGACTGTCATACAGAGTGAAGTCAGAAAGAGAAAAATATCGTATATTAACAAATATATGTGGAACGTAGAAAAATGGTACAGATGAACCGGTTTGCAGGGCAGAAACTGAGACACAGATGTAGAGAACAAACGTATGGACACCAAGGGGGGAAAGCGGCGGGGAGTGGGGCTGGTGGTGTGATGAATTGGGCCGATTGGGATTGACATGTATACACTGATGTGTATAAAATGGATGACTAATAAGAACCTGCTGTATAAAATAATTAATTTATTTATTAAAAAAAAGAATAGTGATGGCAAATGATTAAACACTGAATAAAAAGCTAATCCACGAGTCTACAGTAACATTAAAATGGGGTAGCGGGGGAGTAGGGAAGTATTTCTTTAATAGATGTAATATGTTAGTCAGATTGATAGGATTAGAAAAACACCCTTTGGTGACCATCAACGTCATCACGGATTCAGCAAGGATCATCAGCGGTGCCCGAATCCCTACATAAGAGTCTTACGGAGAACAGGATTCCCGCAGGGTGCCCAACAGCTTCTTTACTCCAAGGACCGTAAGGGCAGAGACCGGCAGACACTGTCTTCACCACGTCAGCACTCTCGGGAGCCCCGTCACAGGCCTAACTGCACCCCCACTCCATCAGGTCGCCTATGTGCTCGTCTTGCCAAGACATTTACCCTGAATCTAGTGAGGAGAAAACCACGAGACCCATCCGGAGCATTCTACAGCTGGAGCTACAGCTGGAGCACACAGCCTGCTGATGTGTCCCTGCGAGGAAGGGTAAAAAAGGTGGGGGGATAACTCTAGAATAAAGGGGACAGAACTAAACGTGATACATGATCCTTGGCCAGCTCTGGATTTGAGTGTGGGGTACGGAGGTAAAAGAAATGTTGAGAAAACCAGAATATGAACATGACTGTACATTAGCTAATAGTATTGGACCGCCATTAAATTTCTTGGTTGTGGTAGTGGCACTGTGGTTATGAGACTTTATCCTAGTTTTCAGGAAATTTATACTAAATTGTTTTAGGAAGAAAAAGCCAGAATATCCACAACTTGCTTTCAAACAGTTCAGAGGGAAAAACAAGCATAGATAAATACTTGAAAATGGAGGAAAGGGCCTTCCCTGGAGGCGCAACGGTTGAGAATCCGCCTGCCAATGCAGGGGACACGGGTTCGAGCCCTGGTCCGGGAAGATCCTATACGCCATGGAACAACTAAGCCCGCGCACCACAACTACTGAGCCTGCGCTCTAGAGCCCGTGCTCTGCAACAGGAGAAGCCACGGCAATGAGAAGCCTGTGCACTGCAACGAAGAGCAGCCCCCGCTCTCCGCAACTAGAGAAAGCCCGTGTGCAGCAACGAAGACCCGACGCAGCCAAAAATAAATAAATAAATGTATTTAAAAAAAGAAAGAAAGAAACTGGAGGAAAAGTAATATATCTATGAATTTATGATCATATCAAAATAATATGATATCTGGGACGTGCTTCAGAATAATCACGGGAAGAGAAGTAAAGGCACAGGCGAAAAAAGCCTGAGCGCCTGGCAATCAGCGCTAAGAGCGAGACGGCAGGTAGAGGTGCACTGTGGTCTGCGTAGGAGCCTCCCTGCTCTGCACGCAAACTCTCCAACGGTTCACCTTCCCACGTGCGGTGAACTGACCTGTATTACTTGCATTTTTAGCAGCTTCCAAGGAATCTGGAGGAACCCCATCTGAAAAACTAAAACAATATATTTAAAAAGTATTACTCTAAGAAAAGTTTCACAGATAAATAGCACAATGGCGTTTTTCTTATTTAACATATTAAGGTGTCTCCACAGTAACTTCAGATTTGAGCAGAAGACAACTACAGACACACACATGTGTTACCTATGAAATACTTTCCTCACCGTTATTAAAAAAAGCCACCTTGCCAAGCTGTTAGGACACAGTGCCCACAGTGACTCTGTGGGACAGCCACACAAAGTCTCTAAAAACATAAAGGTTTTTAGTATCAATATATGACACACCTTTCACATCTAAAGCAAGTTCTTTATGGGCTCAAAAACACAGAGGGAAAAAAAGAGCCATCAGCTGGAGCACCTAATGATGTTTACAGAAATAAGGCTTGCCTCTTGCTCACCAAGTAAAATTTAAACTCCAATAAACAAAGTCCATTTTGGCTTACCTGTTATCTGCCATCTGAATGTTTTTATCTCCTACAAATTAAAAAAGAATTAACATTACTAAATATTCACAGACAAAAAATTTTCAAATGTACTCTTTTCACAGTGATTTTCAGTGGGGGATGAGGACCTCGTAAGGAGGGGCAGGAGGGACTGCTCTGGGGTGATGGAAATGTCAAGACCTTGAATGGGGTACTGGTTACTTGCATATACACACTTGTGAAAACTCATCAAATTAAAAACTTATACGCCTTTCAGTGCAAGCACATTTACTCATAAAAAATTTCTCTTGTTGGCACTAAAATGACCAGACTTCAGAATAGAGACAATTCATCAATTTTAACTTGCCTTATGTCTATAATAAGTTTCAGAAACAGAAACATTTATTTACGCTAGACCAATTATTTTAGAGCAATTCAAAGAATTTACTGGTGCTCACATTGCCTTTCAAACCTTAACTCAGAATGATTTTAAAATGTTATTCTGTATGTTCTACTACTTCTACACTGAAGATGCAGTACTTGTGTAAAAACATCATGTAATACACTCAATTATGATCCCACTTTTACAAGAGACATATAAAAAAAGATTATCTCCAGATTAGGTGACTTTCTACCTATAAATATTAAAGGTGGGTTCTAAGACATTTATGACTTAAATAGAACTTGATATTAGTACAATTTCAAAGCCCTATCTAAATGCAGAGCTAAAAACAGGTTTGGTGATCACATTTCCTTAGTCCTAGATGTAGTAAATCCACTTCAGATGCCCCTCTGAAGGGTGGTTTCAAGCTGACAACTGGTCGATGACTCATTCTTAGGTATCTGAGCAAAGCCCAAACCCCTTAATCAGTGCTTCAGGGTCAAAGAGAACAATAATGCTTCACAGTTAGGAAATACAGCTCCAACTGGAATTTATGAACTACGATTGTTTTAAGTGCATCTTTCTCAGGTAATTCTGTTTCAAAATAAAACATTGTAATTACTTTAAAAATTCGAAATACTACATAAATGTTACATTATCTTTTTCAAAAAGCTAAATGATTTAAGGAAACAAATGAAAATCAGGAGAGGAAAAACCCTCCAACGGTCCCCATCCCATTCTGCTGAGTGCAAAGTCACTCCACACAGAAACCCGAATTCCTACACCTCCCGGCTTAGCTCCTCCGCAATCTGCTGCATACATACAGCCGCATCCGGGCTATTCCCAAGCTTTTTTTTTTTAAATAAATAAATTTATTTATTTTTGGCCGCGTTGGTTCTTCGTTGCTGCGCACGGGTTTTCTCTAGTTGCGGTGAGCGGGGACTACTCTCGGTTGCGGTGCGCGGCCTTCTCACTGTGGTGGCTTCTCTTGTTGCGGAGCACGGGCTCTAGGCACGCAGGCGTCAGTACTTGTGGCACGCGGGCTCAGTAGTTGTGGCTCGCGGGCTCTAGAGCGCAGGCTCAGTGGTTGTGGCGCACAGGCTTAGTTGCTCCGCGGCACGTGGGATCTTCCTGGCCCAGGGCTTGAACCCATCTCCCTTGCATTGGCAGGGGGATTCTTAACTACCGCACCACCAGGGAAGCCCGATTCCCAAGCTTATATTCTGCTTTTTCATATATCACAAATGCAAAACGTGAGACAGGCAGGTCTTCAAAATAACATCTGATGACATTTTAAGAGCTAATACACTTACCTTTTACCAGTTGTTAAATACTGAAGATTTCCCCCCCGATATACTGCGGATAACATCTACATGAACACATCTTAGTTTACATGGCTTCTCATTCCAAGTAATTCTTTATTTGGCAATAGTAGGATTGTGACTGTAGGATTTCTGGGTCAAAGAATAGGAATGGATACTGACACCTACTGCCAAACTGGTTACACACTGAAACCAACTACAATTTGGCTATGTAATTAAAGTCTCCATTGTCTAACAATTATGTCCACCAGCACCTTCTGTGTAGACCACACACACCAACTGCTCTCTCTTGCAGCAGCTGTCACTGCCAGCTTAACGGACAAAGTCCCGTTTTCCCCACCCAGTCAAGCCACACACCTAATTCCAACACCTTCTGTACTAGCAAGGTCCCCACGTGACAGGCAATTTCCCACAATTTATACCCACAGCAACTCTGGCAGGGAGGGTGCATCCCCACTGCACAGAAGAGGACACTGAGGATGGGAAGGGTGAGGTGACTAACCCAAGGTTACCTGGCTAGTAAGGTGTGGATTGGGGTTTCTTTCAACCTAAAAGAAAGGAGGTAAACTAAGGCAAACTCCAGTTTCCAGAAATGGAGTTTATCTGGGAACAGCAGAGAAACTGCAATTCAGGACACACATACTGAAGCGAGCTACAGGTGAGTTCACTGAAGGCTTGGGGTGGGTTGCTTCTCTGGGCAAAGAGTGCAAGAGGGGAAAATCCAACTAGGGACCATGCAGCAAGTGGTTCTAAGATGCGGAGAAATCCCTGGCAGACGCTCACTGGTTGGAGGATAAAGTTCCATCTCTCGTAAGTCAGGCATTTATGGGAAATCAGTCCCACCGCCTTTGTTTTCTGAGGGTGCATGCACAAGAGATTCTCCATCTCACATCCTTCCGTTCCATTTTAGATTAAAATCCTTTCACAAAGAGCACTGCTCATCAGTCTTGCTCATCAGTCTTGCTGTGTGGGTACCTCACTTAGTCAGAGGCACCATTAGCTGCACGTGGATCATGGGTCTCTCCGAGCTGAGGAGGACCATCCTCGGATGTCTCATCCCACGGAAGAGGCAAACAGCAAGCAGATACTTGGCCTCATTCGAACAAAACAAGTGAGAAATGGTGAACCTCAGTCATGTTCCTCTGACGTGGTCAGTTCAGTTTCCATGGTCAGCTGAGCTTCAGGATAAGCCTTTCTTTTGCAGTTACATACAGGAAAAACAACTTTATTTCGTACACACACCTGGGAGAAAGACATTTGCCTGCTGATACAAAACAGGAGAAATTTAACCATGTGGATTATACCCATGGCCAGAAGTCCAATTATAGCTACTGACTAGAATAAACTTCTCAACCTGTTTCCCCAGCTGCCTATATTTAATAGGTCAAAAATGGCCCAGGTCCCGGGGGTATGTCCTATTTCAGTTAATAGTTTGATATTATCTTCCATTATTTTTATTATTATTTTTTAATTAATTTATTTTTGGCTGCGTTGGGTCTTCGTTGCTGCACGCGGGCTTTCTCTAGCTGTGGCAAGCAGGGTCTACTCTTCGTTGCAGTGCATGGGCTTCTCATTGCGGTGGCTTCTCTTGTTGCAGAGCATGGGCTCCAGGCGCACGGGCTTCAGTAGTTGTGCCACATGGGCTTAGTTGCTCCGTGGCAATGTGGGATCCTCCTGGACCAGGGCTCGAAACCGTGTCCCCTGCACTGGCAGGCAGATTCTTAACCACTGAGCCACCAGGGAAGCCCTCTTTCACTACTTTCAGTCCTTGTGTTAAGAACCAGGGAAGTCCCAAGACTTCTGAGCCTGCGCTCTAGAGCCACAACTACTGAGCCTGTGCTCTAGAGCCCGCAAGCCACAACTACGGAGCCCGTGTGCCGCAACTACTGAAGCCCACGCACCTAGAGCTCGTGCTCCGCAATGAGAAGCCACCGCTATGAGAACCCTGTGCACCGCAACGAATAGTAGCCCCTGCTCTCCGCAACTAGAGAAAGCCCGCGTGCAGCAATGAAGACCCAACACATCCAAAAATAAATAAGTAAATAAATAAAATTTAAAAAAACAAAAAAACCCCCAGCATTCTTCCTCAAGCAGGGCACAGGTTCCCCCATGCTATGCAGTGTGGAGGTTTAGGGCTCTGCAGTTTTGTAAGACAACTTCTGCTAGGCTGTCTACTTGCGTTTGTTGATATCCAAAAGCTCTGACATAAGCATTAAGGTAGCAGCCATGAACCTGAAGAGATTCTTAACTGCCTTTTCAAGTTCTGCTACTCCAACTCAAGGGAAAAAGTCCAAAGGGAAAATCTCTTTCTATCTACCAGGAGCGTATCTGTAGGCATCCACCCAAAATTGTATCCATCCCAGCTACGGTGTGCTCTCTCAAGACGGCAGGAGAAGGAACCCAGATTGGGCCCGAGGGCGATGGAAGGCAGGGTTTTCCCAACTCCAGCATCAGGAGTGAGGACAGGGCTCCAAGCACACTTCCCATTTAGGGCAAGTGTGGGGTATGCATTCCTTCCACACAGAAGGAAATAACCAGTGTTTTCTAAAGACAGGGTTTTTTCTTTTCCTGGAATAAAAGAGATCTCATGATCAAAATCAGTCATCTATAAACAACGCATGATAAGTGGTTCTGTTTAGCACCGTGAGGACAGTTAGAGGAATATCTTAAATTTCAATATATTTGGAGTAACAGGTGAGTTTGGTTACTGTGGGTGAGGTTCTGATGGAGGCTGGGGATCTGCCAGGGACAAGCTAGGGTGAATTAGTTCCTACCACTCAACAGATCTCTGATCAGCTCCCCATGAGGCGCCACTGAAGACAGCACATCAGCTTTCTACTCCCTGTATCGTTAAAATTTTCATCACCCCACCAAAGAGATACATGCTGGAGGAGACGTCAGTCTCCTAGATTCCAGTGGGGAATGAACCCATGGCCATCTGAATCACATACAAGTGTTACAAGGGTGCAGGAGGTAGCCTAGAGATTCACCAGTCCCATTAATGCTTCTGGAACACTGGAAAGCTTTTCGGTAAGAGGCCAGGCTTAAGTGAGAGGGATTCCTTTAGGGGTGGGGCACCCAATGGAATGCTGTAATGTCAGGTGCCAATTTAAGTATAGCCACAAAGATGCCAAAGGAAAACCTTGTATCTCTGCCAGACAGGTTTCACCACCCTTCTAAGGATAATGGCCAGGCCTCCAGTTCAGGTTCATCATCACCAGCAATCAGTAAGGTTGGTGGAATGAGAGTTCTTGTAAGGTGGGAGCAAAGGGGTGCATTACAGCCAAACTAGAGGGCG
This sequence comes from Phocoena sinus, assembly GCF_008692025.1. Lineage (NCBI taxonomy): Eukaryota > Metazoa > Chordata > Mammalia > Artiodactyla > Phocoenidae > Phocoena > Phocoena sinus. The sequence goes on along the minus strand of NC_045770.1, from coordinate 108,137,782 downwards.
GCAAGGAGGCCAAAGAAAGGACAATTACAACTATAGCAGCGTGACTTGGCTGAGTGATACAGAATTGGCTGAAACAGGTTTCACAGGCCTGGGCCGGATATCTCTGATCTCTGGAAAGCTGTCTGCTTCAGTCCTTAGAAATTCTTAGCTTTCAGTCTTGAGTTGGGCTGCAGGTCCACTCAGGTTTGGGGTCCTTTTTAAGATGGGACACATGAATCCAGGAGTCTAACTCTGGGAGCTTCGTGGCACAGGGATTAGTCAGTAACACCTGGTAGAAGTCCTTCCAATGAGGGAGGAGGGAGTCTTTATGCATAGGTCTCTTCCAGTAGTTGAAGTCTCCAGGCTGTAAACTGACATCTTCATCTCCAGGGAGCACACTGTAGAAAGACTGCTCTACTACAGCACGATTATTCTCAATGGATTTTAGACCCCTGCAAAATGTGAAGTATGTAACCTTTTATTAGTGGGGTCAAACAAAGCAGAGGCTAAATGCTTTGGCCACCGTGACTGTTTCAAAGGGTGAGAATTTATGAATCCCAAATGTAGATCTAAGATTCAGAAGAACCAGAGCACTACTCTTGGCCAATGTATCTGGAGGGTTTCAACTAACTTAGCCAGCCAGCTCTTTACAATTACATTTGCATGAACCAGCCCTGAAGACTGAGGATGATAAGCCTGATGGAAACCGCCCAGTCGAAGTAGGTCCCCTGGAGTTCCAGGGGCGGGAGAGGTCCTCAAGTGGGAATGATCTTTTCTACAAGGACTTTAGCTATGGAAGAGGGAGTCACCACTCTACATGGAAATGCTTGAGTCCGACATGAAAACCGTTACTAGAGCATATTTATACCCATGAGTGGGGGCAACTGTATGAAATCCACTTGCCAGAGCGTTAGCAGTCTGGTGCATTAAAATGTCCTGAGGCGGTACAAACAGGCTTCCTTGGGATCAATTTATGACAAGTAGAACAAGCAAACAAGTGCCTTTTGTGGTCTTGCTGGAGTTTCTCTATCAACACTGATTTATAAAGGTTACCCTTTTCTCAGTGGACCAATGGTTTAATCCAGGTACAGTGGTCAATAAGGGAAGTTCTAGATTTTCTGGCAGAAACAGCTTATTACTGGGTTCAAACCAGAGCCCCTTTTCTTCATGGGTCCAACAGCCAGCCTTTCAGATTTCCAGTTGTGTTCTTCTCTTTCAGAGGCCAGCTGTTATCCTCCCCTGGCTAGTTCTCTTAGGTCTTTGCTGGGGGAAGAGCCTTTTGGACCATGACGGAGGTTTGGTCTATGGGTATCATAAAGGAAGTGTTTTTTTTGCAGAGGTATCAAGGAGGTGGTTTCCTTTGGCTTCCAGTGAATCAGACTTGCAATGCCCAGGCCCTGTAATGATAGCTAGAGCTGCCGGCAGCAGTATGGTGTCCAACAGACTTTGGGCATAAGGGCCATTCTTAATTTTATCTCCACTGGGAGTAAGGAAACCCTGTTGTTTCCATAACATTCCAAAGCACTGCACCACTCTACAAAGGCACATATCAGTGAAGAGGTGTGCTGTCTTGCCTTTGACTGAAATGCATGTTTGAGTGAGGGTATACAAGCAGACCTCCACGGTACTACATGTTTGGTTCCAGACTGCTGCAGTAAAGCGAGTCACATGAACTTCCTGGTTTCCCAGTGCATACAAATGTTTACATTATATGGTAGTTTGTTGAGTGTGTGATAGCATCATATCTTAAAATACAATGTACATACCTAAATTTAAAAATACTTTATTGCTAAAAAGTGCTAACCATCATCTGAGTCTTCACCGAGTTGTAGGAACGTCAAAGGTCACTGACCACAGATCACTATAGCAAATACAATAATACTGTGAGAATTACCAAGATGTCACAGTCAGATGAAGTGAGCAAATGCTGTTGGAAAAATGGCGCCGACCGACGCTGACACGGGGTCGTCACAAGCCTTCAATTTACAAAAAGACACAATACCTGCGAAGCACAACAAGATAAGGTGTGCCCGTGTGATTCAGCTCGTTGACCTGAAGCAGCCGAAGTGAGGGCGGCAGCCTCAATACTTTCACATCCCCAGCACAAAATTCACTATTTTCATTTTTCAGCTAAGAGCCATTAGTAAACCACATAAGATCAGGATTCATCAAGGAGGTTTCCTGTAAGTAGTCATGAGGTGTCATCACGGGAAGTCATGGGAAATTTTATCAGTGGAGGAGGGAAGATAAGTTGCAGGGTTGAGACTGTTACACTGAATGGGAGTGACGCGGGCACAGCGAGTAAGAAGATTTCAAAGGGGTAAAATGGCTTGCTGAAAGGTGTTGAGTGTGGTGTGAACTCGAGAGCCTCAACGGTGTGAGGTGCAAAGATGGTAGCCTTTACTAAGAGGACAGCAGCAGGCATAGCTCTAAGCCATGCCATATGCTCAGGCCAGGGATCTAACCGTTGGGTGTAGTAACCCAGGGGTCAGTGATAGCCCCATATTTTGGGGTAAATATCCCGAGGGCATTCGCTTCCTTCTCATATACAATAAGGAAAAGGGTAGCTGATAATTTGGGTATTCAAGGGTCGGTGGATTTATTAAACTTTCCTTCAAAGGCTAAACGATCTTGGTCATCCCAAAGAATGAGGTCAGGTTTGCTGTTCTTTAGAAAGGCATATAGGGTGACTTCCCCAGTGGTCCAGTGGTTAAGACTCCAGGCTCCCACTGCAGGGGGCCCGAGTTCAATCCCTGGTTGGGGAACTAAGATCCCACGTGCCATGTGGCACGGCCAACAACAAAAGGGAGCATATGGGGCGCAGAATCATTAAAGAGAAGTTTGGAACCCAGTTGCAACAATAACCAGCTAGCCCAAGAAAACCCCGTAACTGACATTTGGTTTGGGGGTTTGGAGAGTTTAAAACGCCTTGAAGCCTATCGGGATCTAGGTGTAGTCTCCGTTCTGAGATTAAATGTCCTAGATATCAAACATGAGTTTGGACAAATTGCAGTCTTTCCTTCAAGACCTTATATCCCTTAATGGCTAAGATTTTTAACAGGTGAACAATGTCTTTGTGGAAATTTTGGGAGGGTGAGCAAAGAAGCAAATCATCTACATATTACAGTAAGGTGGTGCCTCCAGAGAATTCTACGTCATTTAAGTCAGCCTTTAAAATCTGTCAGAAGAGGAACCTCAGTAAAGCCCTGACGCATGACTGTCCAGGTATATTGTTGTCCTTCCCAGGTAAAGGCAAAAAGATATTGACTCTTTATCAACAGGAATACTAAAAAAACATACTGCCTAAGTCGACCACAGTGAAAAAGTTGCTTCCAGTAGAGATGAACACTGACAGCACGTGGGGATTACAGGTGACAGGGTGGCAAGGAATTACAATGCTGTTTATTGCCAAAGGTCCTGCACAAATCTCCCTCCTTGGCTGCTGGGTTTTTTACAGGTAAGACAGGGCTATTACAAAGACTAGTGCAAGGGACAAAGAGTCCTTCAGCCTTACAGTCTTCTATGATAGAACTTATGTCCTGGAAGACTTCTTTATTTATAGGGTATTGTACGTCTTAATAGGAGAGGCACTATGAATTCTGCCTATGTCTGTTGAGGATTCTGTCCAAAGAGTGGGGGGGAGGGGTACCTGGTTAATAGTGGGGTAAGTCCAAAGCTTGGTCTTCTTAGCTTTGCAATGTAATAAAGGCAAAAAGGGGTTTAATCTTCCTAAGTGTTGATTTGAACTGAAGGAATACTGCCTCTTGAGGGAAAAAGTGGCAGCATGCTATTTCTCCAGGAAATCTCATCCTAATACATGTATAGGAGCCACACTGCTGAGGAGAAATGGGTGTTTGTTTTGCAAAGGCCCCAGACAAAAAGGTATGGGCTGGGAAACAGGGACATGTTGCAGCGTGAGGTCCCCACTATCGGAACGTATGTAACACTGTGAGGAAGGAACTGTTTCGCTGTAGTTAGGTTGGGCGCTGACAGAGCAGCCCCTGTGCCAATTAATACTGTAAGGAACTTGTCTCTGATCTGGATAAGAGTCTTCCCCAGGCTATTTAATGGACGGACAGGGAACAGTCCCTGTGTGTCCTCTGAGTCACATCCTTGGGGTGGGTTTGGCTGTCGGTTCTTGGAGGGTTGCAAGTGTTTGGATTTCAATTTATAGCAATCCTTTTTCCAACGGCCAGATTTGCTTTGAGTCTCCATCTGCGGGAGTTGCCTTTCCTTTGGCGTCATCATCCGGGGTACGAGCCAATTGAGTGGCCAAAGTGACAAAATCAGGGTAGACACTGTTTCCCATTCTATACAGGTTCTTTTGACTAACAGGGTAAGTCCTTGGTTAGATCATATACAAACGTGGAATTAAAAGCCACCTGGGTGGATTCGGCATCCGTGGGAAGCCTGAAATTTTCCTTGAAAACAATCTGGAGCCTGCTTTAACAGTTATGGACAGATACAGCAGGCTTTTGGGTGCATGCCTGAATCTTGTTCCAGTCCATGGACTTGGGGAAGACTCTAGGGATGGCTTCATGCAGGCTTTTGGCTGTACTGCCAGCCTGATCACATAAAAGGGCTGGTGGTTGGCTTCGTTTAAGCCTAAGAGATCGGACTTCCCTGGTGGCACAGTGGTTGGGAATCTGCCTGCCAATGCAGGGGACACAGGTTCGAGCCCTGGTCTGGGAAGATCCCACAGGCCGTGGAGCAACTAAGCCCGTGCACCACAACTACTGAGCCTGTGCTCCAGAGCCCGCGAGCCACAACTACTGAAGGCCGCTTGCCTAGAGGCGTGCTCTGCAACAAGAGAAGCCACCGCAATGAGAAGCCCACGCACTTCAAGGGAGACCCCACACAGCCAAAAATAAATTAAAAAAAAAAGAATCCGCCTGCTAATGCAGGGGACTCGGGTTCGATCCCTTGTCTGGGAAGATCCCACATGCCACGGAGCAACTAAGCCCGTGCGCCACAACTACTGAGCCTGCATGCTGCAACTACTGAAGCCCGCGCTCTGTAACAAGAGAAGCCACCGCAATGAAAAGCCCGCACACCACAACGAAGAGCAGCCCCCGCTCACAGCAACGAAGACCCAACACAGCCCAAAATTAATTAATTAACTAAAAATAAATAAATCAATCAAAATTTAAATTGCGGGGTGGGGGAGCCTAAGAGAGATGGTTAAGGGTTTTCTCAACTGGTTGTTTTAGTCCAGTGCTGGGCTTGACTTATTTTAGACAAGCATGTGGACTGTTTGATAGAGACTGGAGGGACCAAGCTGGTAAATCAGGGTTACGATACTGAATTCCTCACCAAATCTATGAGGATCCATGTTACCTTGGGAAAGTCCTTATAACCCTAAGCCCTTTTTTTTTTTTTTTTTTTTTAAAAAGATATCCTTGATGTGGACCATTTTTAAAGTCCTTACTGAATTTGCTACAATACTGCCCCTGTCTTATGCTTTTTGGTTTTCTGGCCACGAGGCATGTAGGATCTTAGCTCGCCGACCAGGGGTAGAACTCGTGCCCCCTCTGCATGAAGGTGAAGTCTTAACCACTGGACCACCAGGGCAGTCCCTAGCCCTAAGCTTGACCTTTGTCCATGGGGTACAGGAAGTTTGCTACGGTTTAGCAGGATGCTCAGAAGGTCTAATTTTGAAAGGGAAGTTTTTAATGGGCTTGGCAGGTGAGGGTTCAGTGACAGGACAGAAAGGAAGTTCAGAGAGAGGGGAGGGATAAGGAGGCAGCTAAGATAGAGGTACAAAGGAGATGGAGCAGTAAGGGTAGGAGGGACCTCAGCTCACACCAAGAAAGAGGCCAGTGACATTTTTAAAATCCACCTTTAGCTGCTTATTTGCTTCAATTTGGAAACAGTATTTGGTAAGGAGGCAATTTTATAATCCTGAACCCATTTAGAAGCCTCCAGATAACAATTAAAATAACTACCCTATGTGGATGGTTTAATTTGGTAACCATGGTCTTCTAACTTGGTTCGGAGAAAAACAAGTTTGGGGACATAAAAGGTTCCTTGTAACGGCCACTGAAGTTCTAAGTTATCCTTAGTAAGACTGGTCCATTTAGTCAAAAATGTCTATGAGGAAAGATCATAATAAAACACATCAGGTGGGACTTCCCTGGTGGCACAATGGTTAAGAGTCCACCTGCCAACACAGGGGATACGGGTTCGATCCCTGGTCCGGGAAGATCCCACATGCCGTAGAGCAACTAAGCCCGAGTGCCACAACTACTGAGCCTGCACTCTAGAGCCTGCAAGCCCCAACTACCGAGCCCACATGCCACCTCTACTGAAGCCCGCGCGCCCTAGAGCCCGTGCTCTGTAACAACAGAAGCCACCACATTGCAGTGAAGGGTAGCCCCCGCTCACTGCAACTAGAGAAAGCCCGCGCGCAGCAACGAAGACCCAATGCAGCCCAAAATTAATTAATTAATTAAAAAACACCTCAGAGGGACTCCCCTGGTGGTGCAGTGTTTAAAACTCCGTGCTCCCAATGCAGGGGGCCCAGGTTCGATCCCTTCTCAGGGAACTAGATCCCACATGCATGCCACAACTAAGAGTTCACATGCCACAAATAAGGAGCCCGCCTGCCGCAACTAAGACCCAGTACAACCAAGTAAATAAATAAATAAATAAATATTTAAAACAGACAAACAAACAAAAACACATCAGAGTTCCCGAAGGGAGCCACCTCTAAAACATTTAGATGACTGGTATCCCATTGTTGGATTCAGAACAAAAGAGTACTCTCCAGAAGGACAGTCTGTCCCTATCCAGATCCCAAATAAAGCCAGAGAGCTCAACCAAAACGAGGGAGCTTGAGATCCAAGAGGAGACTTGCCTAACCAAGTTGCGGCAACTCGTGAAAATGAAGAGCACAAAGGGCTCAAGTGTGGGTGCCCTGCTCAACTCTGGGGGTTGCCGCTCCTTGGTGGGTATCTCCTTTGGATCCCACTTCTGACACCATGTAATGGCAACCTAAAAGAAAGGAGGTAAACTGAGGCAAGCTCAAGTTACCAGAAACCGAGTTTATTTGGGAATAGCAGAAGAACTGCAATTTGGGACACGTTAAACTGCAGTGAGCGGCAGGTAAGCCTGAAGGTTTAGGGCAGGTTGCTTTTACAGGCAAAGAGTGCAAAAGGGGAAAACCCAGTCAGGAGCCACGCCAAGTTCACTGACTTGAAGATGGAGAGAGATTCTTGGAAGACACTCACCAGTTATAGGATAAGTCTCAATCTTCTGTAAAGCAGGCAATTTTGGGAAATCAGTCTCACAGTCTTCAACTTTCATTTTCCTGAAGATGCATGCATGAGAGCTACCCGTTCATACCCTTTGGTTCCATTTTAGATTAAAATCCTTTCACGTTTCAGATCCAGACCCTCTTGACCTCTCCCTACCCCCACCAACCACTTCACTTCCTGCCGCCACTTCCACCTGCTCAATTCAAAATTCCTGTTGCTGTTGTTGGAATAGATGACAATCAACAGCTCAGTCAGGGTCAGGATCCTGCAGTTCAGCAGCATTCCCAAGAAACCCACTGTCTAGAAGTAGAGTGTGAAACCACTCCTTCTATCCTGTTCACTATGTAGTAGTCTCTGGGACCGAAACAGCCTCTGACATAATAAATACCTGGTGAACAAATAAACACTCTATTGCAGAATAGAGGCCAAAGAGGCTCACTTTCCCCCGGAATGACACCACTGCAATTTAAAAGATCCCATGGATACAATGATCCTATTTTCGGTGACATGATGACAAAGCAATTAGGTTAAACCCAAGGAAACATTCTCTCCGCCCCCAAAAGGAGCTAAATCAAGGAAAGAAAAACAACAAAATAATGAGTTTAAACAACAGAAAAGAAAATTCTCTGAGGTCAAAACAACAACACAAACCCAGAACTCAATGTTTAAAGCAAAGCACACACACTATAAACAGTATGGTTTTGATCCGGGTTTGAATCCCATCTCCATCATTTCCTAGCTGTGTAACCTCGGTTTCAACATCCATAAACTAGAAGGGACCTACCTGAGAGGTTGCTGTGAAGACGGAATTAAACAGAGGAAGTGCCCAGTACACGACCTACTCCGGGTCTCTCTCCACTTTTATAACCACTTACAAATCATCCTATCTATTGCTTGATATGAAACCAATAAATCGAGTTAGTTTAAACATTGCTACCCTTATCTAAGAAAAAATAATGTAGAGTGGTGACATATCACAAACAAGCTGGAGTTCAGTTACTCAAGTTTCACACCACAATTTATTCGCTTTCGTTTAGCAATCACTATCAAACAAAACTTTCTTAAAATAGAAAATTATAAGGAATTACCAAATTTGCAAGTGTGAGAAATATAACCATCCATTTGTTTTAAATGGTGGCATACTGCGTTTAATATTAATTTTATGAAACCACAGTCCCAAGCCTCATCAAAAGGGTCTCTTACTTCTAAAAGGCAATCAAGTTGAAATATGAAAGGAATACCAGGCAAAAGAATATTCTAAAATTTCAAAAGAATACAGCTGTTCAGTTTCCCTTCCAGGGTCAAAAACTTTGAGCCTATAATTCTAAATCTGGATTGACATGCAAATTTCCATGATTACACAAATGAACGTTTTGCTTTTATTTATATAAGCTACCTCACAATCCGATTTATGGATTATTTTTACCCCAAACAAAAAAATTTTCCTAGGGGAAAAAAAATTTATTTTTGTAGCAAGTTATCCAATATAACTTTAAATTCTTAATTTTTAACTGAAAACATTTAGCCTACAGTTAGAGAGTAATCCTATAATTTCAAATCGGGCCACTCGCAAGAGACAAAGAAGGTGTAAACTGGGGAACATGGTCGCCCTTCACATAACCAACAATTTTAATACATTTATTAGCTGTCTTAAGTCAGAGGTCCTCCATATCTTCCCGTGAGATGATTAAAATTAATTTAAATGTAATCAACATGTTTCTGTTAAGACTTTAGAATTTCAATATAGTCTATAATACTTATTAAATTAGGGTGGCAGTTAAATGAACCCCACAGCATAATCACTTGGTTCACATAAAAGTCTGAGGGCTGGCGATCCCATCGTGGAGCCTGATCAGTCCCAGGGTACAGGTCCAAATCCTCCAGGAGTACCAGACCATACTTTGGCTTGGGACACATCAGAAAGGACAAAGAAGCCATTCATCTGCTCTAAGAAGGAATCAGGATATCCCCACAGGACATCCCAGTGTCTCTACCCACAAAACCTGGCCACTATACAAAGCCCTAATCAGGAGGTTCTTTATCCAGTCTCTGTCACTGCATTCCTTAGTACTGGGAGTTAATTGCGTTGGATTCAATATGCCAGCAGGTAAGTCAAAACATCTAAAATAAACAACCAGATAACTTATGTAAATAGCTGAAATAATGGAAAATGTCCTTGTAAATCAACAAACCCTTCAATAGACTTGTAACCTCTCAAAAGTTAAAAAAAAAAAAAAAAAAAAAGTGTCCAGATTCTAAACTCAAACCAGTGATCTTAGAATTATGTTCTGATTTCAATCACGTGTAATGATTGATAATCTAATACATACGCACTTTTTCTTTTGCCATGATCGAAAAATCTATTTTAAAAATCACATATATTACATGTTTACAGACGAACTAAAGTGGCAAATAGTTAATTATTGCTGCTAAATGTTAGGTACATATGGGGGAATCACTACTTCTACATATGTTTGAAACTTTTTATCGTCATGTTTTTGAAAAAAGAATGGATGAATGATCCATCTCTGGCCTCCCACTGAAGAGTAAGTTCCATGAAGGCAGAGATCTATCTACTTGCTCAACGCAGCAGTCCCTGGGCCTAGCACAGGACTAGGCAGGAGACAGTGGCCAAGCAATCTGCTTCACCCATTCGCTCACCGCTGCCGAGTGATGATCTGCTCGTGTGTCACCTGTATACAGCATGGTGGTGTCAGGGACCCTAGGCGCACCTTAGCCGCTCCTAAGAAGGTTCGGAAGACACACAGGAAGTCACATCTGCTTAGAAGATCCAATGGCCACCAGACAACGGTGGACTGTTTTTTCAGAAGCTTACTAGAGACCAAGCCCTCAGTTTTCAGGAAGAAAGTAAAAAAGTTTCCCTTCTTTAACCAAAACAGTCTATTTTTACTCAAGGCACACTGGTTCTTCATCGTTATAGCTCCAATTTCCTCCTCCACTCTCTTGTCCGCAATTCGTTAGTATATGACTGAATGAGTCAAATATTTGAAGGTTTTTCTTAATCCAAGGTCTTGTCACCTTGTCAGTAAGGCTTTACCCTCTCCACCCTATTTAAAACCCAAATCCCTACTCCTTCTCTCTACTTTTGTTTTCAAAAGCACCTACCACTGTCTAACTTGTTTGTCTCCCACCGTGGAGATACTTGAGGGTAAGGTCTTTTGTCTGTTTTGTTCAGTGCAATAAGATACCCCAGTACCTAGAACTGTGCCTAGCAGAGAGAAGGCATTCGTGGATGGACAGATGCCAAGCACCGAAAGCTACTTTGGATAACTGGGTAAACAAGTAGCGTTTTAAATTACAATACTTACGCCCTTTGCACATATTTAAATTGTATAGTCGACCTTTCTGCCACACCACAACCATTACACAGAAGTCATCTTCTCTTGTTGTGAACAGGCTTTTTGGGGTAATAATAACATGCACAGTACATACACTAAAAAAAAAAAAAAGTCCCACAGACCCAGAATGGAAGCACCTTTAATAACAGCTGACAGTACACTTCTAAGAGGAAATTTTCAAGGCCACACAGTGAGTGGCCAAGATCAAAAGGTAAAGTTCATTAAGTGATCTTTTGTAGTTTTCTTACTACAGAAATACACTGCCTCTCCTGTTACTAAATACTCATGAAGTTTAAAATTCAATGGCAAACAGTGTAAAGCAGCCCTGCTTTCTCTGAAGAGGGCAGGGTAGAAAACCAATGGCTGTCAAACAACAACAAACCTACGTCGTCTGTTTTGAAAATTCCGTAACAGTCAAACATAAAATTCTTCACTACCCATTAATAAGGGTTGTGCTCAAGGAAAAATCTCACAACTGCAGTTTAGGAAGGCAAGTATTCACTGAACTAGGAGAAATTGTGCAAATTAAGCTAAGGCTGGAGGAGAGCAATTTCCTGCAATAATGCCACACCAGCTACTTTCTACTCCTGAAATCATCCCGGTGGCAGACTAGTCACACTAAGTAACATGAGCCTTCTACTTTGGATGCCTAAACACCTTTACCTCTAGAAAACAAAACAGCACTTAGACAGCAATCCCAGACCAACCTCCCAACACGCTCCTCAACGCTGCCTTGATTATTCAAAGTGCCGTCACTGGGAACACTGGTTCTGAGCAGTAATGGTTCTTCCCTGTTTCATACTGGTTGGTGGCCCTTAGGGCTTTGGGAATTTAAACCACCCTCGGCCTACAGATACTATTTATCAAAAAAACAAAACAAAACAAAAAAACCCCACAAAAAACAAACCAAAAAACCCCCCTGGGTTCTCCAATAAAACTTGTGGAAGTACAACATGAGCTTATCAGAACAGTTTTAAACCATTTTAAAACTGTGGACAATGAACAAGAAAAGAAAAGCCACCCTGAAAATAAGTAATTCGTAACTCTTATTACCCCACGTACGCATTTACATTTGAGGTCACCTCCTCCTGATGCTAGAAGACTATCAACTGCTCAAAGAAAAAAGGAAAAGATTTCACTCTGAACCCTAGCTGGTCAGAGAACTGCAGATACAGGGAATTAATATGCTCTCAATATCAAGAGGCTGGTAAAAATCCTGACAGGTTAACGGAAATATTTTAACTAAAGATTCAAGTATGAATTCAGACTGTCACATACTGATGAACACATCCCAACTCTAAGCACACAATTTCTAAAAACTTTTGAACTATCTCATACAGATTAAAACCTCCCAACTCAGAATATCACAGAAGGGTCCGATAATCTGAACGGTCAATTCACAAAGCTACAATGTCTACACTTTTAGGGGACACAACCCTAAAGCACATGCATCCTTTCCAGAATTCAGTTTACTGAGGTTATCAAACCAAGTGATAAAATCAGCTACTGCAAAGAATTCAATCAATTTCTCCAATCTCTATTCTATATAGTATTTTCAAAAGTAATGCAAAAGTCACAAAGGCATTTAGACGTTATTTTATAATACAGAGGCACAAATAACCGCAGACATTCTGAATTAGTAACACGGGTCAACCAGGGGAAAAAAAAGACTGTAAATGTATGTGTAATAACAGGTATTTAAGACAGCACTACAGCGTTGGAATTATTTATATAATTATAATCATTTTGAGAATAATTACTCTCATCATACCACGAGAAGAGGCCTCAAACTTCTAGTGAAAGTGTTCCTAAGTAAACTTGAAAAGGTCACAATTCCTATACCTATTTTATCTATAAAACGAATCCCCTTTGTCACTATAATTCTGTAAGAAATTAAGTTTTGTAATGGTATTTTTATTGACCAAAAGTCTTATCTTCAATCCTTCCAAATCTCAGAACAGAATATTTACCTTCAAAACATGAAAGAAAAAACCTTCCTTGTCACAAAACAAAAAAAAAAAGGCAGCTAATAAATCGAGAAAATTCATTTTCTGGGGTTTCTTTTTCCTGTCAACTCTTAACAAATTAACCACTAATAGATAACGCTAATTTTTAAGCCATTTCCCTCTACTTTAGTCACTCATTTAACCTTTTAAATATATCCCTACTCTATCACCACCTTTCTTTCTCAGAAGTTCATTTTACATTTGCATATCATTTATCCCTCTAGCTACTGTTAATCACCGTCTGAAATCATTTCCAGATTCTACTATGGGAAGCATTTAGCATTCTGTGGAATCACAGAATTCTGAGCTGGAAATGATCAACCAGCATCAATGATGCTCAAAAACTAGACTTCAGTGAGGCTCAGTGCAATAATAAAAACAATTTCTTATTAAAACTTCTCATCTCTTCTACAGAAACAGTAAAGCTGGGCAAAATTAAAACTGCCTGCATTTTAATCCAAGTTACGGATTAATCTTCCAGGGCCTCAAGCTTCCTGAGTGGTTAAACGGGAAAACAACAGTGCTTATCGCATAAGTTATTAGACTATTATGAAATGAGTCAACGCAGGCAGAGATTATCGGAGTCCCTGGTGTGCAGGACAGCTATTAATCACTTAGAGATAGTTACTTTTACAGGAAGGCAGTAACTTTTGAAAAGACAACTTTTAAGTTCAACAACTCACTCTGAGAATTTTCACAAGCCTATTTTTATACTTTACAGCGACATGCAAGTAAAACAGAGGGGGCATGTGAACCAAAGCCCTGCTGGCAGGTGAGTGCAGGAGCACCCCCGCCAGGAACCCGACACAGCCTTCTTCGGGGCCCAAACGCTTCTCGCAGGACTCGGCTTAGATAGACCGGGGATAACTGCGGACGGCGGGAAGTCTGATCATTAACGGAAAGCATTCGGAAAACACAGGATCGAGGGGGTGGGCGGGGGCGGGGGAGTGGCCCAGCAGTCAGGTACAAACACACCGATGTGACTGCTGTCACCACCTCCGGACTAAGACGCGCAAGGCAACGTCCCATCCGTGACGCTCACGGACTTCTCGGACGGCCCCACTTCCCCGTCCGCAGGATGACGTTAAGCAGTAAAGTAGCGCAGACTCGGCGGCCACCCTGCCGGGCACGCCGGGCCCGTCCGGCTCCCGGCGCGTCCGTTAACGGCTGCGAGCGCACGTCGCCGCCCGTCCCCGACAACACCCAGGACCCTGTAAGGTCCTGGTGTCGCCCCGGCACACGCTGCAGCCTCACCCACCCGTCGGACGCGGGACCGGAGCCCGCTGCAGCCGCGGCTAACGGTCACTCAGCCCTGGGAAGGCTCCGGTTCCGAAAACAAAAGGCCCCTGGGCGGCTCCGCGCTCGCCCGGGTCCTCGCGGCCCGACCCGTGGCCTTAACCTTCCCGGGGACGCCGCGGGGCCGGCGGGCGGGAGCCGCGCGGAAACAAAGCTCTCCTGACCTTCAGGCCGCCGCGGGAGGAGCGGGGCGCGACACCTGCCGCCGCCGCCGCCCGGCCCCGCCCGGCTCCCCGCGGGCCCCGGTCGCACCCGCGTCGCCCGCTCCCGCCCGCCCGCTCCCCGCCGCCGCTCCGGGCGCTCCGGGCCCGGCCCCGCCCCTGCCGCCCGGCCTCCCGAGATGGCGGCCCCGGGCCTCCTCCGCGGCTCCCACCGCCCCGGCCCCGGCCCCGGTCCCCGCCCCGCCGGCCGCCACTACCACCGTTACCCGGCCGAACCTCGCGTCCGCACCTCACGCCTCCTGCGGCAGTGGCGGCGGCCGTCTGGGTTTCGCTCGCTCCGGGAGTGCGCCGCCGTGGCCGCCAACAACGCCGCCTCCCATTGGCTGAGTCTCCTGGCCCCGCCCTCCTCGAGCAAAGCGGGCTACGATTGGGAGGGCGCGGCGCAAGTCAACTACGCTTCGGCGCCGCCGGTGACGGCCAATCGGAGGCCGCCCAGGAGGCGCCGCGCTGAGCGGGGCTGAGACCCGCGGGCCGGATGCAAATAGGGATGTGTGACGTCAGCGTGGCGCGCGCCCGCGTTCCTTCCGCCCCTTTAAGGACCGGAGGTGCGCGGAGGTCACGTGTGGGGGGGCGTCTGCTGCAGCCTACTCTCGTGTTCTCTTCGGGCGCACCCCTTTTCCGGCCCCACACTCATCCCGGTCTGCGCAGCCCATTCCCCATCCCAACAGCCCACCCCGACCGATCACCCCCGCTCGGGCACAGTCCACCCCCCGGCCTGTGCACCCCCCTTCCCCAGCCCCCCGTGGGACTGGGCGCTGTCTCGGGGCCCACCCACCTCCCGCGACCCCTGTCTGCCCCCCCATCCCAGTTGAGTTCCAGCCCCAGGGACGCGCGCGCTGACCCCGCCGACCTCCGCGACCCCATGGCCTGGGCTTCCCCCCTCAAATCCCCGGGCTCGTGCTGCCTACTGGGCTTGGCGCGTGGGGTCCCCTCTTCCTCCCCCACCCCATCCCGCGCACTCACGGGCTCTCCCGGGGCAGCGCCCAGGCCCGCGTCCCCAGCGTCTCAGCCCGGCTCGGGCCTAACAGACCCACCGGCCAGAAGGAAGGGCCGGGCCGCTGGGGCCGGGGTACCGACCCCGGCCTCACCACGTTACAGTTCCTGGAAAAGCGTTAATCTGAAAACCGCTTGAGTAAGACGACAGTTCGGTGGAAACCCACATCCGCCAGGCCCGAGCTTCTGAGAGTGTGTTTCTGGGCGCTATCTTCCGTTGAGGGGTCTTTGATTATTTTTGTCCGTTTCTTCAGAAACTTCCCTTTCTTTGAGCGGGGTCGCTTCTGAAACCCGTTCTAACTTTCAGCAAGTTTGAAGGGGGCGGGGGGGAGGAGTTTGAAATCATCCAGAGGCTCTTGTTGGATGGGGCTGTTAAGGACATAACTGTCAGTTAACCAGCCGCAGGGTGCCCAGCAGGTACCCAGGTGGGACCCACACGGCGGGGACCAGCCTCTGCCCCGCATCTGTACTGAGAGGGCGTGTGTGGGATCCCTGCTTGCCTAACTTGGATTTTCTGACTTTTCTGTAGTGACCTTGTTTTGCTTTTGCTGAGGATGGGGCCGAGCTGGGGGAGGAGGCAATAAACTACGAAAGAAAAGAGCACCAGCATTTTCAAGTTTGGAGGTCTGTCCTCCTCCTGTTTACTAAAGGCGCATATCAACGAGGCCACTGTATCTGGCCCTGCCTGTCTGTTCAGGGTTGGAGCAGGTGGTGCAGCACGCCGGCGCCAGTTGGGGGAGCAGCCTGTGTGCTGGCCACTGGGCCTGGCCCTTGGTGGAACGGCTGTAGTGGAGTGGCCTCTCCCCGGGTCACTTCAGTGAGTTGGTGGGAAGGTGGGCGACATTGTCCACAGCCTTTCTGTCTGCAACAGGACTGAGAATGCTGTTTTAATTTCCGGTGGCTGCCACAACAAAGGGACACAAGACGTGGGGCTTAGAAAGGACAACAGCACTGTGTTCGCTCACCGTTCTAGAGGCAGGAAGGCAGAAATCAAGGCGTTACAGGGCTGGGCTCCCTTCAGAGTCTCCAGGGCAGGGTCCTTCCTGCCTCTTCCAGCTTCTGGGAGCTCTGGGCCGTCTTGGGCTTGTGGCTGCATCACATGGCCTTCTCTGTGTCTCTGTGGGTCCTCCCCCCCCACCCCACCCCATGCCGGTCAAGCCACAGCAGGAGTTTAATTGCTAAAGGATTGATGAAGTGACATTTTCCAATAAAGGGAGACGAAGATCATTTTATATATACTTTTTAAATTATTGGCTGCGTTGGGCCTTCATTGCCGCGCGCGGGCTTTCTCTAGTTGAGGCGAGCGGGGGCTACTCTTCATTGCGGTGCGCAGGCTTCTCATTGCGGTGGCTTCTCCTGTTGCGGAGCACGGGCTCTAGAGCACAGTCTCAGCAGTTGTGGCTCGCGGGCTTAGTTGCTCCGCGACGTGTGGGACCTTCCCGGCCCAGAGATCGAACCCGTGTCCTCTGCATTGTCAGGCGGATTCTCAACCACTGCACCACCAGGGAATTCCCCGTAGATCATTTTGAAAAATATAAGATCAGAATTACATTCAGGGCTCATGGGAAAGAATTGAGAAGTATTATCAGGAATCTTTTAAAAAGCGCAAAATATTTAACATGTGACCAAACAGCTCAAAATATCCCTACTCAAGTTCAGAAATACAATTATGTATTAGGAAAACATTACTCTCATTTTAGCCTGTTATAACAGGGTTAGTTGTTAATTAGTTCTGTGCTCCAAAAATGAGTATCTGAAACACTGTCTAATTACTACGCTCACAAGCTAAGCGAAGGAGTTTGTTTTGACATATGAAATACAAAAATGGAAAGAATTACAAGGGAGGCAACTTATTAGTTACTGACACACTTTACCGCATTTGTGTGTAAAGATTCAAATACTACTTCTGCATTAGGGTCCCTGGGTAACTTTTCATTGACTTTTGAGACGCTGGGTAATTTTACATGAAACTTTTCTTTTAACGACTGTTTTTATTTAGGACTTTTTAGTCCAAAGAGTTTTAGGTGCCAAGATGTAAACCTAAATTGCCACTGTCACCACTGAAATAATGAGGGGAAGATGAGATGTATGAATATGGCATAGAGTCTATAGGAGGAAACAGATGAATCCATAGAAGCAGGTGAAGTGGCTTTCTCAAGGCCACGTTACTCTAGAAGCAAAACTGCCACTAGCTGAGTCTATTCCATTTGAAAAGTAAGTCATGGCTCTGAATCTAAAGGATTCCCTGTGCTGACTTTTCTTGCCGTTATTCTAATAGTTACCTTGCAGATATTTTCTGTATGCATAGACTTTAATTTTAAACTACATGAGGGACTTCCCTGGCAGTCCAGTGGTTAAGACTCTGCACTTCCTCTGCAGGGGGCACGGGTTCGATCCCTGGTTGGGGAACTAAGATCCCACATGCCTCACAGCATGGCCAAAAAAATTAAATAAATATAAACTACATGAGGCTAGGACCATAACAATTTTCCGGATCCCTTATTTTCCTATTTCACATCTGTATACATTCTTGTTAAAATGGGATTACTCGTTTTCCCCACTTCCTATATGGCACTTTCAAAGAGTTTTGAGCTACCCTGGAACAAATACAGTACTCTTGGTATACAGTTAAGTGTAAATGATTATCCACATTTTAGGTTTGATGAATAGTTCCTTCTTTGTGATTATTCTTGCAGAAATCCCAAGACATAGAGCCTAGGGTGTGGAGCTTATGTTGATACTGGTTTTGCTGGTTAAGGTTAAGACTTACTGATAACATGATTAACAGAATAAACTACAGCAGGGACAATAACAAAAATTATCAAGCGCAACAAGGACCATGCAACCCGTATGTGATATTAATACATTAAAGTGGAAATCGCAGCCATCTGAAACCCAAACATTTAAGCCTTCTAAGTCACTTATTCAGTAAGGTTTCATTCTTTAAAAATGTAGCATATAAATTCCTCTCCATACACTCAGGAAAGCAAATTAAAAAAAAAAAAAGCACACAATTAGGGGACAAGTAGAAGTATAAAAGAAAGATGGGCTATTCAAGTCACTTTTTCACTCAAAGAACATAACAGGGCGACTTCCTAAGTTGATCTTACTCCCCAGGTATTTCTTTTTCTTTTTTTTTTTTTTTTGCAGTACGCGGGCCTGTCACTGTTGTGGCCTCTCCCGTTGCGGAGCACAGGCTCCGGACGCGCAGGCTCAGCGGCCATGGCCCACGGGCCCAGCCGCTCTGCAGCATGTGGGATCTTCCCGGACCGGGGCACGAAGCCGTGTCCCCTGCATCAGCAGGCGGACTCTCAACCACTGCGCCACCAGGGAAGCCCCCCGCCAGGTATTTCTTATAATGTCTTTTTAAATTTATTTTTTTTTTCCCATGCAACTTGGCCCCATAAAACCAAGCCAAATGATTCATCTGGGATTCAATGGGAAAAAAAGCGATGTGTTTCCTTATTAGAGGAAAATGTTCTGGTGGACTCACTTGCTAATGCTTTGTCGCTACATTGTATGTTAGGAGCGATTTAAAGTCTTGTCAAGGGTAACTTTCACCCTCCCTGCTGACATTGGGACCACTGTCCCTTGTGAATCATTAACCATCTACAGAGTCATCCTGTCCTGGATTTATGATCTTGAGAAAGACATTTACCTTCTTGGACATTAATTTCCTCATCTGCTAGAGGACATAAGTGATCTTTTGGGTACCTTTTAGTGCTAACGTTCTGTGATGCTAGGGAATACAGTTCAATGCAGGGAATGTATATAAAAACATTTTGCTCAATGAAAAATTACGTAGTTGCATATTCTTATTCTCAGAGCCACTACCACCTCTTCTTACCTCATTCCCCAACCAGAGATCGAACCCATGCCCCCTGCAGTGGAAGCATGGAGTCTAAACCACTGGACAGCCAGGGAAGCCCTCTTGTGTCCTCTTCTTAAAAGGACACTCCAGTCACTGTCCTAGGGCCCACCTAATGGCCTCATCTTAACTTGATTACATTTGCAAAACCCCAATATCTGAATGTCACATGCCCAGGTTCCGGGAATTGGAGTTGAACCTGTAATTTGGAGGCTGCCATTCAGTCCACGTCACACCAAGGCGGTGCCCCGGCAGTGGTCCTGGCCAGTAGGCCATGCAGCAAAGAGCAGGGGGAGAGGGGCAGGTGTTCCTGGGTCCAACCCCCCGGGCTAAATCCTTGCTGTACCCGATTCCAGCCGGCAGGCCTGACTGAGAGCCTGTGCCTCAGTTCCCCCATCTGTATAATGGGAACACTTAACAGCACCTGCTTCATGGGGCTGGGGGAGACTTGGAACAGCGCTGGTGAGCAGTCGCCTTGGTGCAGGTGTCTGTTCTGATGGCCCCAGCCGCCTGGCACGGGCAGGGGACTCAGCACCTGAGGACACAGGGGCGGGGCGGGGAGTGGGTAACCTGCCCTTCAGTTCCTGCTCCCCAAGGCTTACCTCTCCTCCAAGGGCTCAGCCTGCATCCTGCCCCAGATGATATCTGGTCCCTGGCAGCCACAGGCCCTGGTGCTCAGTGGGGCCTGCACACTGAGTACGGGGCCACTCGGAGCCGCCCTTTGAGGGGCCAGAAGGGCTGACTCCTGGGTCTGCTTGTGGCCCAGACGCCACCTGGAGAAAGCAGGCCGGACCTGGGATGGTGGAGTCCACCTGTCCACACCTGTGGTCATCCACGCCCCCTGGCCTGCCCCCTTCGGGGCTCTTATGGGTCTGGAGAAAGGCCCCTTTTGGGAGGTTGTAAATGATCTAAAACTCCTCTCTGTGCACATGTCCCTTTGTGGGCTCCTGCCATCATTTGGGTCCAGTCACCTCCTCTGAGGGGCCTTCCTTGAACATCCTGCCGCTGCCACCCCCGTGCTTATTACCATCAGGGCACCACTGCCAGCTTTCTTGACCACGGGCACTTGACGGGGGGCATGTTGATCCCCACCTCCTGCCCCGTCCCCACCACTAGAAGGAGTGTATCAGGGAGGCTTCCGGGAGGAAGTGGTGCCCCAGCTGACACCTGAGAACCAGCAGGAGAGGCCAGGAGGGGAGCATAGCGCATTCCAGGACCTGCAGATAGCTCAGGGTGGCTCACGGCCCTAACGATAGCACCTGGGAGCCCCATCAGGAGGTGAGCCTGGGCAGGTGCCCCCAAGGTGATGCCTGGGCCAGGCTGCACGCCACGTCTTCATCTGCCCGTGGGCATGATGGGCGGGTGCCAGGCTCAGAGTGACGCCAGCACTGCCATCGCAAGTGCCCTCCCTGGGTCTGACGTCTTCTCGGTTCTCAGGCCTTGATTCCCAGATTCCCCAATGGAAACGGGAATAGGCCTCGTGCGGAGCAGCTCCTGGGAACCTGCACCACGTTCTATTCGTATCTGTTTTGAAATCAGGCAACAGTCCTCGCCTGCCTGCCTGCAGTCTGACTGTATTTTCCTGCCACCACCCCCCCCTTATAATCACAAGTGGGTTTATTTAAATGAGGCATTAAGTCATATTAAACGTGTTTGTCTATTCAAGAGGCTGAAATTACAAGGATGGAGGTCCTGTTGGTTTCCTGGGGCTGTCACAACGAAGTACACTAAACCGCACAGCTTGAACAACAGGAATGTGTTCTCTCCCAGTTCTGGAGAGTCATGTCTGAAATCGAGTTGTAGGTAGGCCCCGCTCCCACCCCCGGAGGCTATAGAGGAGGATCTCTCCTGCCTCTTCCAGATTCTGGGGGCTCCAGGTGTCCCCGGGCTTGTGGCCGCGTCCCTTCAGCCTCTGCCTCCGTCCTCATGTGGCCTGTCCCCGTGGCTGTCTCCTTTTCTTTCAAAGATACCGGTCATATTTGAGTTAGAGCCCACCCTACTCCAGTGGGATCTCATCTTAAGTAATTACATTTGCAAAGAGCCTCCTATTTCCAAATTAGCTGACACTGTGGACTTCTGGGTGGACATGGATTTGCGGGGTTGCATTATTCGGTCCAGTACAACAGGGCAGCTGCTGCAGGTGTCCTTGAGTTTCTGGAGCCTCTACACGATGTGAAGGCTGAGGGGCTTGGGGGGTGGCCTCCCACTGCCCACCTCCCACTCAGGGATCTGCCCTCACCCTCCCGGGCCCCGGCAGCATCCCCAGGGACCCGGGGCGAGACGCCCGCCCTCTGGCAGCAGACCCACCGGCTGCCTGCGCTTCCTGCCTTGCCATATCAGCTTTAAAAACCCACTCCCAGGGGACTTCCCTGGCAATCCAGTGGTTAAGACTATGCGCTTCCACTGCAGGGAGTGCGGGTTCGATTCCTGGTTGGGGAACTAAGATCCCGCATGCTATGGGCCAAAAAAAAAAAAAAAAAAAAAAAGAAAGAAAAAACCACTCTCAGCATGTGGGGCCTTGTGTCTTTTTTTGTTTGTTTTGGCTACTGTTCCCTGACCAGGGATTGAACCTGCGCCCCCTGCATTGGAAGGGCAGAGTCTTAACCACTGGACCACCAGGGAAGTCCCTCAAGACACGTTCATTCTGACAAACACCCAAGCTTTGCTGACACCGGAGCCTTGTAGTGGCGTGTCTTATTCTGTGGGCACGATCCTTTCTGACCACCCACTGACAGCAGAAGCGCCAGCAAACGGATCTCCACTGGGCTGGTTCCTCCTCAGCCAGGAGGGTCCCAGCTCTTCACGGGCTAAGGCCACCCTCGTGCCCTTGGCTGGAGGTCACAGCCCGTCCTCCTGCGGCCCCATCCTCCACGCTGCCCGCCAGCACACTGGTGGCATTCTGCTGCCCAGCGTCCTTCTGTGATCCCTGCTGCCCCCAGTGAACTCAGAACGGGGCAGGCACAGCGGGCATCAGTCTGTTGAAAAGTCCCCGGATGATGCTAAGTAAGACCAGGGCTGAGAGATGCTGGGATTAGAACTCCAAGGCCCCTGGCCACCTTGTGGCTTTCGTTTTCCCACCATCGTAACTTTGACACCACCGGGCTCTGAGCTCACGCATACCTGTTAACAGCCCCTCTACGCAGGTCCCCAGCCTGGCTCGCCCTCCGGCCATGGGGAACTCAGGGGGTTACCCTCCAGGGGTGGCCCTGCCCTTGGTTTCTGCTCCTTGTTCGGCCTGAGCTCCTCCCAGACTGAGCTCAGGAGGACGGGCGCCCTGTCTTCCTTCCCACCTAGAGACTGTGCCTCGTCTCGGGGCCACTGAATGATGGCAAGGCCTTGGCTGAGCAATGTCCCAGGTGGACACTATCGTCCCCACCTCCAGAGGAGGAAATAGAAGTGGGCTGGATGACTCCCTCAGCCCCCCAGCTCAAAAACGGCTGGACCACAACCAACCTGGCCCTGGAGGGGCCCTGCCCCTCGCCTCTCGTGGGCACTGCTCAGTGAGTAACCCCCGGGGCTGGCAGAAGAGAGGGAGCACGGGGTCCCAGAAGCACCTGACATCCCTCCCCAGGGCGGTGGCCCCCAGGTCATGATGGTCTAATGACAAGGACACATGGAGACAGGAGGAAGAAGCAGATGACTTGAGAAAATAGCCACCATCTATTCCGTGCGGAGAGGGCCGCTATCTGTAAACTCAGAAGGAGGGTGTCAGGAGCCTGTCCCCAAACTGTTACAGGCTCGCTCTAGATGGCCTTAAGGGGACACTCCGCCGTTACTTTAGTCTGGTACTCTTCTGCATGATTCGATTTTTAAATAGTGAACCTGTGATTTTTTTAATAATGAAAACACGAAAGATTTCTCTTTGGGGAGAAGCACGAAGACAATTTTGGCTCTTAGCGCTGGAAAGAGGTTTCATGCACACACGCAAAAGAAACACTTTTTACAGGTGAACTGACATTTTACAAGTTAAAGGAGTTTTCCACCCCAGCTTGTTCCAGAAGGTTCTGCTGCAGCCTGTAAGAGTGCAAAGGCCGAATGCAAAGGGGACAGTGAGGACGTTCCTGACCAGGAGCCCCCAGGCCACCCCCTGCAGGTGCCGCGACCCACCCCAGTCGTCCACTAAAGACGAGAGGGTTTCCTGGCGGCATGTTTTAAACAACACTTGATCACGAAGAGTCTGGAACACAGGAAGGTAGAGAGGATGACCTGGGGCACAGATAGACGCCGGCCACTCAGGTGTGACCCGAAGCATCTGTATTAATTTGCTTCATGAGTTTTCTTTGTCGAAGACTCAGTTACCACGCCACGCTGTCCCAAACTAAGGACATGTGTGGACACAAGTGGCACGATCGCACGAACAAAATTCACCAGATTCCTTAGCATCACACCACGCCCATGCGCACGTGTCCCCAGACATCTCTGTGGCCAGCTTGTTCACAGCTATTAGGTTCACACACGGGAGGTGGTGGTTTTGTTTCTCGAATCTCTCCCGAGTCCCGAGGAGGGCGCCCTTCTCGATGAGTCTGGCTGCCTCTCTGCGGCACCTCCCGCCTGTGTCTCGGTCCCCAGTACTGCCGGTGAGCAGGAAGTGAAACGGACAGTCTCCTCCTCCAGGTGGGGCCCCCGACCAGAGGCAGGGGCATCACCCTGGGACCTGGAGGAAACGCAGAATCTCCAGATCCGAGTCAGGGTCTGTGATTTAACAAGGTCCCGGGCAGCACGGGTCTAAAAGCTTTGTTCGGTACCTACTCCGTGTTTTTAGTGGAAAGACTCCTCTGTGCAGGTGAGGCCGGGCTCCCCCCTGCAGGCCACCCCTCAGGCCCACATGTCCCTCTCGGGGGATGCTGAGACTGAGTGCTGGGGGGAGGGGGTGATGGGCAGAGCTCCGAGTTGTGACAGGCACACCTTTCCCGGTCCCCTGTGACCGACAAGCCACCTGCGAGGGGACGCTTTGGCGTCCTGAAAACAGTCAGCTCCCAACTTTCAGCAGGGGTCTCGGCGTCCACTGCCGCCCTGGCTGGAGTCGGGGCTGCACTCGGGGCCCCAGAACAGAGGTGTTCCAACTGTCCTGTTTTGTCCACTTCTACTCGCTGGCACTGCTGCCCCTTTCAGTGGGGACATGGGTGGCTCTGAAATAGTTTCCATGGAGGGTGGGAGACGTTTAATCCTGCCACCTTTTTTTTCTGGCCACGCCACACAGCTTGCGGGATCTTAATTCCCCGACCAGGGACTGAACCCAGGGCCATGGCAGCGACAGCACAGAGTCCTAACCACTGGACCGCCAGGCAAGTCCCAATCCTGCCACTTATAAATAAGTCTGTGGACCAGGTGTCACCTCCAGTGGTGACAAGTTATTATGTCTTGGTCTTCTTTGCTTTTGAGAATAAGTGTGGATGCCTGGATTTCAATGACCCCTTCTTTTCAGGGCTCCAGTTTTCGCAGACTCAGCCAGGGGAAGCTCCTGAGGCTTTTTACTTTGAAATCATGAGAGGTTCCCAGGAAGCTGCGGCAGAGGGGTCCCTGTGCCCTTCACATGGTTTCCTGACAGGTACATCTTGCCTAAGATGAACCCTGGGACACCAGCCCTGGTGTCACGTGGCCACGGGCGTAGATTCCTCAGCCACCACTGAGGGTGAAGGGTCCGGACTGTCCCTAGTCAGCCCCCACCCAGCCCCTGGCACCGCTACGCCGCTCTCTCTAGTTCTGTCCTCTCGAGCCATCTCACTGGAATCTCACTGCGCGTGACCCTCTGCCCCGATGCCCTGGAGACTCTCCTGGCTGCTGTGTGTGTTCCTGGTCTGTCCCGTGTCCTTCTGACACAACCCCTCCGTCTGGGACGCTTCCCCTCAGGGTACCAGGATGCCCTGGGCCTCCACGTGCGCTTGCCCTCGGCCTGGAATTGGCCGCTTCTCCCAGGAGAGGGGATGGCACTCAGAGCCTGGAAGCTGGCCCTGGGGGTGCTCGTGGCCACCGGGGTGGTCCCCTCTCAGCCTGCGTGGCCGGGAAATACCTGCTGTTTACAAGTCAAGCGTCAGTTCCTCCGCTGTCTTCTCCGTTCGTGTTTATCAGCACGTGATTCTCTGGTGCTTTTCCTCACGATGGATGAATGCGGGGCTGCTGTCGAGGCACGTGTCCACTGCCCGCACGGAGCGGAGGGTGACGACCACGCCAGCACCACGCCCAGCGACACAACAATGGAACCAGGTTTGACTTCCCTGCACGGCTTTGGCCTCAGGACACACCCTCCGAAAGATGTGCAGCGAAGCGGCAGGTTCTACAATCAACCAAAGGGGCCCTTTTCTCACCGGTTTGATTTGCGGTTTTGCGGCAGGTGGTGCTTTCCTAAACAGCTGCCACCCTTTCCGGGCCCTGCCACTGCCGTCACAGGGAGGGGTCTGCAGGTGGGCCCCGGGGCAGCCTCCCCTCAGGGAGGATGGAGGGGGTCCGCGTGACCTCTGAGGTTAGATCCCAAAGGGCACGTGGTGCCCAACTCTCCTGGGACCCGCAGAGGCCGCCCACCTTGAGGCCACACCCCAGCATCCCCCGCCCAGGACCCAGGCATGAGCGCGCAGACCCCCGCCCTCTGACCGCACCCGGTGTGGGGCCCTGACTCAGACCCGCCCAGAGGAGCCGGTCCACCCGGAACCCTCAGGGTCAATAATAAGGTCATTGGCACTTCAGGCACTAAATGCTGGGGTGACTAGTTAGGTAGATAACTGCCCTGGGTTTGTTCCACTTCGTTTTGGGGCCTTTTCTCTTACTGGCTTATTTTTTTAACGTAGAACATTTACAAGGTTCCAAAGTCGAACATGTGCAGGGCCTGTCCTCGTGGGGTCACAGCTGTCGTGCTCCACGTGTGGCTGGGTGGGTGGGAGCCCCCCAGAGCAGCCGGCACTGGCCAGCAGGCTGCTCCCCACCTGCTCTGGGGGTGATGCTCCTACGGGCGGGCCGCGGGGGTGAAGGGTGCCAACCCCGACCCCAGCCCCCTGCCCCGCCATCGCCGCGAGCGAGACCTGGATGGCGTCTCCCAGCCCCGAGGGCTCCGTCGCCGGTTCTCGCGGATCTGACCCGGCCCCGCGCTTCTGCAGGTGGAGCCGGTCCCGGCTCGCTGCCACCCTGCTCCATCCAGGCCTGGAGCTCAGGTGGGGATTCTCAGCCCCGGGAGTAAGAATGCGAGAGCAGGCTGGTGAGGACACGCTCTCCTGGTGGGGACATCGCTGCCCTGTGCTGCTGAGATCCCCCCTCCTCCCATCGCATCGCCAGCCGTGCTGAGCCGGCCCGCCCGCCCGCAGAATCGCTGCGGAGACAGGGCGCCGAGCTGACCCAGCAGGACCCGGGCACCCGGCCGAGCAGCCTTTGTGTGAGGCGCCAGCGGGCTCTGCCAGCTTGAGCCTGTCTTTTTCCTACTCAAATGCCTCCTAATGCGCCTACACACCAGAGATTAGCCGATAGCCATCTGCACGGGGGCAGGGGCGGGGGGGGCTGGGGGGGACAGTCCTCGGCTGAGCCGCTCAGTGGCCTGAGCTCCCGTGCTGTGACCTGCTGACCGCGCAGCCCGGCCGGCCCCCTCGCGCGCTGACCGTGCAGGGTGACGGCAGACAGAGCCCGGCCTCGCGTTGGGAAGACTTTATTGCTGACGTTTCAGAGCCAGAGGTGGCCCAGCCCCCTCCAGACAGAACCCTTAACTTAGGCCCCGAGGAACACTGTAGACGCGCCTGGAGCGGGCGGCAGAGTCCCTGGGGCGGGGAGCTGGTGCCCCCGGGGCGGTGTGGAGCCTCGGCCCCGCCTTCACGGGATGCTTCCATTCTGAACCAGCTGCAGGTATTCCTGGTGCAGCTTTTCCTGGGCCTCGAAGAGCTTCTTCAGCTTCTTGGCCTGCCCTTTGCTCAGCTCTTTGCCTTCCGTGTCGTGTGTGGGCAGACCCTGAAAGGCGAGAGCACGGGCGGTCACCGCCCACTGACCAGGCCGGTCCGCCTGCCCGGCATCCACTCCCCGCCATGCTCTGGACCCAGCGCACTGCTCCGAGGTGCCTGTGCTAGCCTCTGGGAAGCGACCATCCTGGTGTGCCCCCCTGCCTGAGGGGTGAGGGGCACCGTTCCCCACCAGGGTCGACATGGTTCTGATACGAGCAAATACGCACAAGACCAGTGAGGGAGGCCTGAGGGTCTCAAGGCCAAGCGGCCATGAGTAGCCACGCTGAAGAGCCCCTGGAGCAATGGGCACACCCGTGCCATGGCCCTTCTGGATCGTCTGTGGGGTGAGTCCCTGCAAACCCATCAACCGGCCCAGGCCACGATGCCCGGCACCAGAGCCGCTGGGCCGCGGTGAGGGAGGGGCGGCCCTGGGTACTGGGCGGCACGTGCTGGACCTGAAACAGCCCCACATAAGCCCGCCTTCCTGCAGACAGCACCCTGGACAGAGAATCTTCTCAGCCAAGTTTGAAAACCCCTGTCATCCCAACTTAATGGTCTAACAACGTTCTGAAAAGAAAGGATTTCTTACGTTTTCATCGAACTTGGAATACTTGTCGCTTTCTGACAAGAACATCTCGCTGGGCGGAACCTTCATCTTGGCCAGCCTTGCCGCCTGGAACACAGACACGGGGTCGCTGCTCCGAGCCCGCGTGGAGACCCACGCCCGTGACCCCGTGTCGGCTCCCACCCCAGCCCCCAGGTTCAGGGAGCGACGGCTGGGCAGAGGGAAGTGAAAGGAGGGAGCCAGGTGTTTTCTGCAGGAACAGGGGGACGGCCGTGCACACAGCACAGCAGGATCAAGGCCACAGAAGCCGTCCTGGAGCTCGCGGCCACCGCTGGGGACGGAGGCAGAGGGGGCGCCCGGCTGGGCCCCGAGGAGGCACAGGGGGTAGGGCATGGGGTCAAAGTGCGTTTCCGCCAGGAGCCCGCCCCCGAGCAGACGTTACTTCCTGCTCTTGTCTCTTCCTGGCGGCCTCCTCTTTCTTTCTTCTCTTTTCTTCTTCAGCCTGGGGGACAGCAAACGCCCCGTGAGCTGGAGCTGCCCAGGCCCCTCTTGGGTGGGAGAGGGACAGGACAAGCTCCCTGCCGTCCCCCCGCCCATCCCTGTGAGCTGGGCTCTGACCCAGCCCTGCTCTCGATGCGGGGCGGTGACTGGACACCACGCGTGAGGTCACCTGCAGCGCAACCAACGTGAAGAAAGGACCAGACCTGCCCGGCAGCAGGGGGGCTGCGGTCGGGTGCGGGACCAGGGACAGCACGGCGAGGGCCAACCCCGAGGGGCCCGGGCACCTGGGGAGGGCGGGAGGGGGGCTGGCTGGAGGAGACGGGTGGGGGCCAGAGCCCACTTCCCACCAGGCAGGCAGCGTCCGGGCAGGAGGCAGGGAGGGAGGGAGGGCCTGGGGGCTGGGCTGGGTGCCCGTGAGGAGGGGCCTGAGGCTGCCTCGGGAGGTTTGGGCTCGGGCCACCATGTGGACAGCGTGTGCCCCGGATAGGAAGAAGGAATGGGTTTGGGGAATGAAGGTCACGCGTTCCCTCTTGGATGTCTTGGGTTTCGGGTGCTTCCTGGCCAAGCGGAGCCCTCAGGTAGGCGGCTGGACACAGGAGTCTGGGCCAGAGAGAATCGGCGGTCACAGGCACACAGGTGGCAGAGGGACCCTGGGACGGGGTGAGGTCACCTGGGTGGCGGGACGCCAGAGAGGCGGGAAATGCAGGCAGTGCAGTGGGGGAAGTAAAGGGAGGGTCCCAGAGAGCAGGGGTCAAGGGTGGGGCCGCCCCAGGATGCGCCTTGTCACCGGAGAACCTGAGCAGAGCAGGAGGGGCTGAGGGTGGACGGAGGAAGAGGGACCCGGCACGGAGCTTGGGAGGTGGGAAGACGGGTGCTGAGGGCTTTTGCTTTTCCACTTAGAGACCGGAGGTGCTTATCCCGCTGGGGGAGCAGAAGACAGCCTACGAGGCCGTGGTCCCAGGCGCCTCCACACATGGGGGTTGGGGTGGGATTCCCTCGGCTGGAAACTCGAGCTACCAGAGGGAAAGTGTATGGCAAATCCCTCCCGCCAAGGCCTTACGGCCAGTGAAGACATGGGCAGGGGTGCCTGATCCAAGTTCACTGCCCTGTCTTTACGCCCCGGGCCGCCTGGGGGGAGAGCGGGAGTGAGCCCCACGTCACCTCCGGGGAAGGGCCGGGGCGGCCCACACGCTGCGGTGTCCAAGGATGGGGAGAACCCGACCCAGGGGACGTGACGCCAGCGGGGGTGACCGAACGGGATGGAAAGGGGGGGGAGCGGCCAAGAAGGGCCTGGACTGGGGTCAAAGCCCGGCTCCCGTAACCTCGCACCAGCCTGACTCCAGCCAGACCTTCCCCGGCACCCGGGCTCCTTAATTCTCATGCTCGGCCCCTCCTGGCGTCTACACCAGCGTCCCCGACGCCCAGCGCAGCCCCGGGCCAGCCTCGCCGCTCTGCTCCCCGACCACCCACCCACCCGTCAGTTCTCCTTGTGGACACCTGTCGAGGCCCCTTCCCACCCAGCCTCCCAAACTCCTCTCCCTGGGGTTTCTTCTTAAGGCCTCTCGGGCCCTGCACCCAGCGAGCTGTGCCCAGCAGATCTGACAGGCACTGCGTCTGTTCCTGCCTCTCTCTTTCTATGGCACGTTGAGGTCCCCGAGAGCAGGGACTGTCCCACTTCACGGAGTCCCTGGCTCAGCCCTGCTCACGGAGGTGTAGTAACATCTGAGGCGTGAGAAGGATGGTGCTGGGGGCGGGAGTGGGTGGAGGTGTGACTGTGACACATTCAACCCCAGGGACAGGGAGACACCACTTCAGGTGAGAGCGAGGTATGACCACACCTGTCAGCTTCGCGGTTTCCCAGAGGTGACAAGTCTTCCCTTGTACCCCGGGTCCTTCATCAGAAGCTGGATCTCGTTGTTGTTGTTGTTAGAAAATCGCCCAGTAGTTACCTATCTCGTCCTTCCTCCTGACGTTTATAAACGTTGGCACTTTTTACTAAGAGTATAAATGCCAACTTCTAAAGGTGAAGTATATAAACTCCAGTGATATTTACATTTTCAATAAACACCCAGCTCAGGGAGTTCCCTGGTGGCGCAGTGGTTGAGAATCCGCCTGCCAGTGCAGGGGACACGGGTTCGACCCCTGGTCCGGGAAGATCCCACATGCCGCGGAGCAACCAAGCCCGTGCGCCACAACTACTGAGCCTGCGCTCTAGAGCCCACAAGCCACAACTACTGAAGCCCACGAGCCATAACTACTGAAGCCCGCGCGCCTAGAGCCCGTGCTCCGCAACAAGAGAAGCCACTGCAATGAGAAGCCCGCGCACCGCAACGAAGAGCAGCCTCCGCTTGCTGCAACTAGAGAAAAGCCCGCGCGCAGCAATGAAGACCAAACACAGCCAATAAAAAAAAATAAGAAGAAGAAGAAGAAGAACAACTTAAAACAAAAAACAAAACACCCAGCTCAAGTCACTGTGGTTTTACTCACCCTTTTCTTCTCTTCTCTCTCTCTCAGTAAGGTATCTCTGTCCACCAACTTGACCACAGTGGGCAGTCCTGAAAGGCCAACAGCCGTGAGACGAGGCCAAGCCCAGTACGGCCCACACCACTCCCGCCCACAGGGCCCCCGAGAGAAGCCGGGACCTCCTTCCTGCTCGCACAGGTCAAATGTTAATTGTGCTGTGGGGAGGCCTTGCTGCTCAAGACCAAGCACCCAGGAGTCATAAAATAAGACATTCATCTGAGTGTTTAAAATCCAATAATTTTCCATGCAGCCCAAACTCCCACCACGTCGAAACACAAGCTGTGAAACTTGCTGACAATCCACATGACACAGGCTGCCTCCCAAGTGACAGGCCACGAGAAAAGGCGGCCAGTGGCCCCGCAAAAACAGGACCGCCGGGCAGTCAGGCCGCAGGAGAGGAGGTGCTGGCAGTGATGCCCAAGAAGGTACAACTACAGGTCCCCCAGGACCACGCATCATGGGGGGTTCACCACGTAAAAGGCGAAGCGTCCTCGGACCCGTCCCGGAGTTCTTCCTCTCAAAAGCAATCTCCACCCTGTGTCCCTCCCCTGACCCGGTGTCACGCCCAGAGGACCCACCTTCATGGTCTTCAAACCGCACCCCCAGCTCAGGCAGGATGTCGTCCCGCAAGGCATCGCTGAGCTGCAGGACCTCGGGGACTGTGGACAGAGGAAGCAGTTCGGTCCACTGGGCCCGGAAACGCCCGGGCCCCACGGAAGAGCCACCCCCCCGTGCCTCTGGAGGGGCCGGGCTATTCCACTGGCCACAGACGCAGGAGAAGCCGAGACACAGACGTCGCGGCCACTGGTGAGCCCAGAGCAGCCCCTGGACCCGTGGTCTGTGCACCGGCTCAGGGCCCTGCTTAGAGGCGGGCACTGACCGCAGAGGCGCGCGGACCGGGGGGAGCCCTGCGGGCGGCAGGCCCAGGGGCGCTAGGATTCTGCTGCACGGGACTGAGCTCCCCGGTCACTTGGGAAGGCGCCTGGGAGCGCCGAGCCCCCGCGGCCCTGGCAAGGCGATCCTGAGAGAGGCGGCCGCGTCCCGCCGTCCAGGGCCCCAGCCCAGCAAGGGATCAGAAGGGGCCAAAGGCCTGGGGGTGGGACCCACGCCCCACCTCAGCGACACTCTGCCTTGGGCACCGGCGCTCCTGGCCAGCCTCGCCCCAGCCGAGGGAAGTGGCCACCCAGAGCTGGGCTTGAACGGGCAGCGGCCCGGGGAGCCTGGCCGGCCCACTGGCTTTGAAGCGCCTCTTCCAGGAGAGACGGCACACACGAAGCAGCCAGAGTGGGCAGAGCTGAGCAGACGGCTGGCGTGGCCTCTGGGCCTGACGGGACGGGTCCTTCAAGTCTGGACAGTGTTAACCGCTGCACCACCTGGTTAGGGCCGGTGAAGGCCCAGGAGCTCGGGGGAGCCTGGGAGAGTCCTGTAATGGCCATCACGGACGGCGCCCAGGGTGTCTGATGCCCAGCCAGACCAGGGAGAGGCCAGCCCGTTTGTACTTGGGCTTGAAGAGCCCATATGGGCTCAACCCCAACTAAACACGATTGTGCAGACGTCAGGAGAGGCTCACCCGGACATTCCAGCTCTGAGACCCTGACCTCAGGGTGAAGCAGATTCAGCTTTGGGCTAGGAACTGGGCCAGTGGGAACTCCTGCTGGTGCCAGCAAAGCAGACCCCTCCCGCCCTGCGCTGTCCCTCCCCGCAGCACTGACCACGGCCCATGTGGTCACTCACTCACCTGTCCTGTCTCCACTGTGTCCCCAGAACCCAGGGTGCTCCCGCAGCACTGTGCCGGTGCCCCACAAGTCCACTCACGGGTGAATGAATGAATGGACGATGCCCCACACATCTCAGGGGATGCCCGCGCCCCAGCCACACGTGCAGCGTGACGCACAGTCTCCCGCTTCCCAACGCCAGTCAAGGAAAAGCCCCGTTCCAGCCCCGCAACAGGGCTGGTGGGACGAGGCCCTTTGTATCTGGGCCCTCCCCTCATTCTGCCCCTCGGGGCCCCTTGCTCAGACGGGTCCCCCCAGAGCCCTGAGGAGACCCCAGGGCACTGGCCCAGGCAAGTGCCCAACGGATGCTTGCTCACCGTAACGGGAAGGGAAGCAGGCTGGCCCTGCCATCATTGCCACCGACTCCCCTCCACACCCTCAGGCCCAACCCCGCCTCCCCGCCATACCCCCAGGGGAGAGACACCCCTCCCTGGGGCCCCTCAGGCGCCATCCTCTAGATGGCCTCCACAAGGCTGAGAGAGCGACCCTCACCTCCATCTGAGGCCTGCTCTGGTCCACGGAGCTCAAACTTGCCCCCGGGATTTCCTTCCAAACCTTTTTCGCACTTTAGGAGCCGGCTTTCTCTTCCACCCTCTCCCGACTTACATTTCTGAAGAGGGTCTAGTGCCCACAATAAAGAAAGAGCTCCTACAGCTCAATAAGACAAATGACCCAAATAAAAATGAGCAAAGGGGGACTTCCCCGATGGTGCAGTGGTTAGGAATCCGCCTGCCAATGCAGGGGACAGGAGTTCGAGCCCTGGTCCGGGAAGATCCCACATGACGCAGAGCAACTAAGTCCGTGCACCACAGCTACTGAAGCCCACACACCTAGAGCCCGTGCTCCGCAGCGAGAGAAGCCACCGCAATGAGAAGCCCGCGCACTGCAACGAAGAGCAGCCCCCGCTCAGTGCAACTAGAGAAAGCCTGCGCGCAGCAACGAATACCCAAAAAACGCAGCCAAAAATAAATAAATAAAAATAAATAATTTATTTTAAAAAATTATTAAAAAAAACAAACAAAAAAAACCGAGCAAAGGGCCTGAATAGACAACTCTCCAAAGGAGAGGTTCAGACGGCCAAGCAGCTCGTCGTCACTACTCATCAGGGAAAATGCAAATCAAAGCCGCAATGAGATTCCCCTTCACACCCACCAGGACGGCTATTAACAAAAATAAACAGAAAATAAAAGGGGCTGACAAGAATGTGGAGAAATCGGAACCCTCGTGTGCACCGCTGGTGGGAACACATAATGGTTCAGCTACCATGCAAAACACTTTGGTGGGTCTTGAAAAAGTTAAACGCAGAATTACCGTATGATCCCACGATTCCTCTCCTAAGTGTGTACCCAAAACAACTACAACAGGGACCCAATCCGATGCTTACACATGCATATTCACAGCAGCCCTGTTCACCAAAGGTGCAAACGGTCCAAACACCCATCAACGGCTGAATGGATAAACGGAAGCGGTATACGTATCTGGTGATTATTCTGCCCTAAAAAAAAAATGAAGCATCGCCACAGGCTACAGTGTGGACAACCCCGAAAACATTCTGCTGAGAAGCCAGAGACAAGAGGTCACACACTGTGGGGCTCCATTTATGTGAAATGCCCAGAACAGGTCAATCCAGAGACAGAACACAGGTTGGTGGCTGCCAGGGGCTGGGGCAGGCGGCGTGACCCTGGAGGGTGGAAACATGCTGGGACCCGAAGGAGACGGTGGCCGCACAACGCTGGGAAGGCGCTCAGCGCCACTGAATGGTTCACTTTAAAACGGCCAGGCTTACGTTACGCGAGTTCCACTTCAGTAAGTTATTTTTGTTTAAAGGGAAAACCCCAGTTGGATATTTTCGAGGAATTCAATAAACCAACTCTTAAACATATGGAACAAAGGTCTCAGAACAGCCAATGCAACCTTAAAAGAAGAGCACAGACGGGGAGCTTGCCTCCAGGGTGGGGTGGGGGGAGAAGCCCGTACATGGAGACAGAAGATGCTGTCCCCCACCCCGCCCACCTGCCATACCAGCAGGAGTGAAGCCAAGGCTTTTGGGGTCTTCCCAATGCTGTGCAGATCCGGGTCTGAAGTTGCGGCTACTGAATCTGGGGCTGGGATGGAACCTCATACAAGGCCCAGACAGGAGCGGAGGCTGCCCTGTGGAGAAGAGGCACTGGGACAGCAGTGGGGATGGGCGGATCTGTGTGGACCGGCTCCCAGTGGTGGGTGCACAGAGATGGGGCGGCCGGTGGCTGGCAGGGCCCCTTCTGGAAGGAAGCAGCTGCACCACCACGACGGAGCCCAGCAAAGGAAAACAGGTTTCCCTGGACGTGGGCCAAGGTAGTGACCTTCCCAGGGCACCTGGCAAAGCGTGCTAGCCCCGGGGACCTCACAGCCCTGCAGATGCCAAGGGGCTCTGACTCCAGGCTCTAGAGGGGAAGGAGCGTGTCTCTGTGTGGCCGTCTGCTGGACGCGCCTGCCAGCACCTCCCCGTACCCTGCAACTGCGGTCCGCACCCTTCCCCGTGTGTACTGTCCACAGAGCCACAAGGCTCAGGGCGGGGCAGCCTGCATCCATCAGGGCTGGTTACTGTGGGGCGGGGCTGTGACACGGGAGTGGAAAACAGATGGGCAGTGAGCAGGGAGACCTTGTCGGGTGCAGGCTTGGAGATGCTACAAAAGGAGACGGGATCCATCCACAGATGAACAGATGAGCAAAATATGGTCCATCCACACAATGGAATGTTACTCAGCCTTAAAAAGCAAGGGAGAGGCTTCCCTGGAAGGGCACAGTGGTTAAGAATCCGCCTGCCAATGCAGGGGACACAGGTTCGAGCCCTGGTCCGGGAAGACCCCACATGCCGCAGAGCAACTAAGCCCGCGTGCCACAACTACTGAGCCTGCACTCTAGAGCCCGTGAGCCACAACTACCGAGCCCGTGTGCAACAACTACCGAAGCCCGTCTGCCTAGAGCCCGTGCTCCGCAACAAGAGAAGCCACCGCAACGAGAACCCTGCACACCGCAACGAAGAGTAGCCCGCGCTCGCCTCAACTAGAGAAAAGTCCGCGTGCAGCAACCAAGACCCGGGGCAGCCAAAAATAAATAAATAAATTTAAAAAAAAAAAAAAAAAAAAAAAAAAAGGAAGGGAATCCTGACCCAAGCTACAACGTGGATGAACCTGAGGACGTTACGCTCAGTGAGATAAGCGAGACGCAGAAGGACAAATGCTGTCTGATTCTACTCACATGAGGTCCCTGGAGGAGTCACACCCACAGAGACAGAAAGTAGATGGTGGGGATGAGGGGTTGGGGGAGGGGAGGGGAGTGAGTGTTTAACGGGGACAGTTTTTTGGGAAGATGGAAAGTTCTAGAGATGGATGGGGGTGATGGTTCAAAACAATGTGAATTACTGAAGGCCACTGAACTTTACACTTAGAAATGGTTGAGGTGGTAACTCCTACATTGTGTATATTTAACCACAATAAAAAAACGACGACAGCTAATGGCTACCATCTCTCCAGTGGCAGAGAGGCTCCTGACGCCCTGCCGGTCTCCCATTCTGACCGCGTGCCCGTCCCGGCCCTTCTAACTTCTTCCCAATTTCCCAAGCCTCTCCTGGTCACACACCCACACTCCACATCCCTGCTGGCCAGGCCTGAGCTCTCTGGCCAAATGGACTGTGGGCACTAAAGGAGAAACTGCTTCTTTCTTCTCTGTCGGTAGAGCCCCCCTGCTCTGCTGGCCCTGGGACAGGCCCCGGCCAGCTCCCGCCCCACCCCGGGGCCTGCCCACTCCCCACTGAGGCATAGCTCCCCTGGAGGCTCCCTGACCGCCTATCTGGCCTCTGCTGGCTCCACCCTTGGGAGGCCCCACCCGGATGAGCTCCAGGTGTGACTTCTCATCACACAGGGTACTGGGGGGGGGGGGGGGGCCCAGCACACCAGGCGACGACAGTGGGGGTCTGCCCCGACCCCCATGTGACCCCAGGCAAGGCCTCTACCTTCCAGGGGCTTCGCTGCCCACCTCTGTCGAATCACGAACATTAAAGAAGCAACATGAGGACAGCAGCTGGACCAGGCCCGGAACCTTGCAAGGTCAGTTTTAGCCGTGGTGGTCATTTGTGAGTCCAGACCACCACAGTAAGAAGCAGACTGCCTGCCTGAGGCCACTCACCGCCCGCTTAACAACTGCTCAAAACTGGCCCCAAAGACAACACGTTTGATCCCAGCTCATCCCAAGTCCCCAGGGCCGCTGGCGAGGCCCCGAGCAGAACCTAGAACTGTCCCCAGCAGAGGCTGTGCAGTCACCACAGAGCCTCTGCAGGGCAGGGACAAGGACACCTCCAGTCCTCACCCTGCGGACGCCCCAGAGAGCAGAACCGAGTCACCACAAACAAAAGAGGTGAGGAAACGCTGGCCCCTCACAGTGTCCCCAGGCTCTGCTCGGCTGCCCTGACCGTAGGGGCACTTGGCGTCTAGACGTGTGTGTGGCTACCAGGACTTGACTGGGGCGGGGGGTGTCCCTGGATCTAGTGATCAGAGGCCAGGGATGCTGCTCATCACCTACAACACCCAGGACAACGTGCAGCAGAGGACCGGCCAGGCGTGCCCAGGCCACGGAGCGCGTGACGGCCTCACCTCTGTGCTCACGGGCGACCCTTCGCACTCCTTCCCGGAACTCCGACAACACCTGCAGGTACGGCATGACTGTGGGCTCGAGCTGCGGAAAGAACATTTTGGGTCACCGAGAGACCAGCCACCCTCGTGTTTATGAAGGACAGAGCCCAGTACACGCGCCGCAGGGCAGGGCTGCCAAGGGACGTGTGGCTGGCGGACGCCCCGTTGTGACCCGCGTCCAGGGTGCGCGTGCCCATCCCCGACGGTCGGCTCACGGACACGGGGGCGTCCCGCGTGGTGGCGCGGACAGCACAGTAAGAGGGTCCCCTTCCCCCCAGCGAACTGAGTCCTGTGGGCGGCCCCGCCCAGTGGCTCACAGGAGCTCCTTTGTCTCAGGCAGACACGGCTGTTAAAAGCCTGTCCCTAAGGTGACACTGGGCGTTCCCAGGAGGGATGGTTTTCTGAAGCTGAGGCCGTTCCTCCTGGGCTGGGGCCTCCCTTCCACTGGGGCCGGCACCACAGAGCCCGGCTGTGCTTGGGTCCGACCCGAGGCCACACACACGCCTGTGTACCATCAACTGTCTGCTGTCCACACGCACCCTCACGTCTGCGCAACACTGAACCACCCACGGTGACTCAGAGGTGGCCATGGGACGCAAAGCCCACTGGAAAAGGAAAACCCAAGAGGGCGAATCCAAACCAGAGAAATAACAATTTTATGGAAAACCTTTTTTGTTACATCTACCATATTTTTCCACTAGACTCCGTGCCTCCGTGCAGCTCAGTGACCAAAATCCCAACGATTAAATGCAAAGGCTGGTGAGACCGTCAAGCCCTCAGCACGGCCTAAGCCGCTTCAGGCCCAATCTTGCGCATGGGCTGAGGACACGCCTACCCGCCCGCACACGCACACGGCCGCAGGGGAGCCTCGCTGCGGGGAGCTGGCCAGCGTGCCTGAGGTCGGCCTGGAGGAGGGTCTCAGGCCGGCACCCCCAGCGGCCCAGCCGACTACACTACCCCAGCACACGCTGTAGACCGCTCAGTACTAGGTGGTTCAAGACCCGCTCCTAAAACCATGCAGGTCTGGAAGTAAAGCCGTGAACTCTGAAAGGCGTGACTTCGGGCCTGTCCTTCGGCCCAGCCGGCACCCACCACGCTTCTCGGGGCCGCTTATTCCAGGCAGCTGTTTTCAAAGGGTGGGTGGAGGAGGCTTGGGGGCCAGAAACACCAGGCATCCGATGCTGGACGCATTTTTTTTATTTTTTATTTTTGTGGTACGCGGGCCTCTCACCGCCGCAGAGGCTCAGCGGCCATGGCTCACGGGCCCAGCCGCTCCACGGCACGTGGGATCCTCCTGGACCGGGGCACGAACCCACGCCCCCTGCATCGGCAGGCAGACTCTCAACCACTGCGCCACCAGGGAAGCCCTGGACACATTTTTTTAAAGCTCAAAGGCAGACTTCCTTCCAAGGTGTTTCTAGCGTGTGTTTCTCCTTAAAAAAAATACACGTCTAGGATTGCTTGCACGAGAAAACAAAGCAACCACGTGGGTTTCCTTCCTAAAAAGCACCAAGTACCATAGCAACAGCCACTTCCAAGGCTGGCAAGGGGCCCGGGGACAGGGCCTGGCATTCTGTTTCCTGGGGTGCAAGTCAGCTCCTGGGGAAATACCCCTAATCTCCGTCCGCAGGAGAGAGTGCCTCACGCCGTCCCTCACTGGGTAACAGGACTTTTAAAAGGTTTTGCCTTTTTACTTTGGACTTGACCCGTTACGTGTAAGCATTTACGGGTGCCTTCTAACCAAATACTTAAAGAGCGTTCCCGACCAGGGGAGGAGGGCCAGCGCGTCTCAGATGAACCTGAGTGTGTGCCTGTCCTACGTGATGTTCCTCCCGCAGCAGAAACCGTGTGTCTGCCCGGATGCCAAGTTCGAAGGAGATACCAACAACCACTGGCGAGTTTTCTCACTTGCACGGACCCACTGGACAGACGGTTCCACATGTTGTCTGCCTACAGGTGCACGCATGCCGGGAAACGCGGGCGCGGGACTCCTGACGCCCTATGGCCGTAGTGATGCCCATGGCCGTGATGATGCCCCGTGGCTATGGCTCAGATGCTTGGGGGCTGAGGACCGGCCCGTGCAGCCTGGTCTCCTGGGACCGAGCTCACAAAGACAACACAGCTGGTGGTGAGGACGGGGGCGGACTGTGCCCAACTCCCCAGCCAGGCCGAGACTCGGCCACGTGGGGCTCAGGCTGGAGGGCCCAGGGCAGGCTGGGACCTACTGCTGGTCTCAGACGCCCCAGGAGGGAACACCAAATTGGCGGGGCGGCCAGCAGGGAGCTTCTCTGGGCCCAGGTGTGCTTTACTCACATTGAGGCTGGTTCCAGGTCCTCCGACGGGGAAACCCAGGGAGCTTTCCTCTTCTATGGCCCCGAAGATCTAGGGAAGAAAGAGGCATGCAGGACAGGAGGTCCTGAGAGGTGGCAGGCGGGGACCGGTCCTCGAAACACGCCGCTGCGCCCGGGAGGGGCGGGCCGAAGTGCCGACGGCCTTGCCGGGTGGGGAGAGACGGAAACCTAGGCCTGGGTGCCCCCGCACCTGACCCAGGACGAGGTCTGGCTCCCGCTGCCCTTCCGGCCCCTTCCCAGCATGAGCCACTGGACCACGGAGCCCCCTGCAGAGGACCCGGGACTTGTTAGCACGAGGTGGGCGTGGTGAACAGCATGTTAGGGCCACTTGTGGGAGAAAGCCCTTGTGCTTTTCAAACCTCCAGACAGGAGGGGATAAGCAGAGGCAAAGAGGAGAAATTGCTCGGAGCGAGGACAGGGGCAGGGGGCTTGCTGTCTCGGGCACAGGCGTGGCAGGACCCGAGAACAGAGCGGCGTGGCTCCCGTGACCCGCGGGCCCGCACTGGCACCGTCGCAGGGGGCTCACCTTCAGCATGTGTGTGAGGTACCGGGCGACGCTCTCCAGCAGGGCGCGG
Organism: Phocoena sinus; assembly: GCF_008692025.1. Taxonomy (NCBI): domain Eukaryota; kingdom Metazoa; phylum Chordata; class Mammalia; order Artiodactyla; family Phocoenidae; genus Phocoena; species Phocoena sinus. Next base: position 108,097,931 of record NC_045770.1, on the reverse strand, counting down.
TTGGGCCTCCTCCTCGCGGCCTTCCGTGCTGCCATGTAGTGGTTGCACTGGCCGACCAGAGCCCGCATCTCCTCCAGGACGGTGCGCGTGTCGACGTTATCACAGAGCGCCTCATGAACCGCGGCCTTCTTGTCGTAAAAGCTGAACGGGAAGCGGAAAAGGAAGGCGGGGGGCGTCAGACAGACGACCTTCCCGGGGCGGCCCGTTCTGAGCGTGGCTCTGCACGAGTGGGAGGGACGGCGCCACCGGCCTCCCCACTGGCGGGCGTGCTGCGGGGACCGCCCGTGGGCCCCAGAGAGAAGGCGCCGCCTCACCTCTTGTTCAGCTCTGTTTCCTTGTCTTCCCACTTCTCAAACTGACCGGCTACCTCAACGGGGGCTCGGAGGAGGTCTTTCACGTTTAAGAAAAACTCCTAAAATATGAAAATTCCTTCTAAGAGCATTCAGACCTTTCCATCCCAGAGAAACCTGGGAAGGAGCCGTCCTGCTGACGTGCCTCCACTGACGGTGCGATCGGAACGTCACACAGGTGGAGGAAGTGAAGGGAAGGGTTTTCCTTTGAGACAAGTGGGTCCGGTTTCAGCCTTGGGGGCCCCTGAGGTGCAGCCAGCGGGTGGGGCTGAATGAGAGGCGCCACACGTGACATGAGGTGTCTTGGGAAGGTGGCGCGGAGCTGGCCTCCCCCCAGAGCTTAGTGGCCTTGGCCGCGTCCCGTTCCCTCTGGGGGCCGTGGGGAGCAGGCACCGCCTCCCCCTGTGCTGGCCCAGAGCTGCCTCGGGGAGGCGGGACCCACGTTCAGGAGCTTCTCAAACTGCAGCGCCGACTCCATGCTGTTGGCCGAGTAGTCCAGCGCGTCCTTCCACGAGTGCATGAGGAAGGCCAGGCGCAGCTGCCGGGCTGCGGAGAGAGGCGCGGGGCTCCTTACCTCCCGAGCGGCTCCAACCCCGTGCCTCCGACAACAGAAGCGTCCAGGCCTCTTTACCTGAGTGCTTCTTCAGTGCGTCTTTAATGGTGATGAAGTTCTTGAGCGACTTGGACATCTTGCAGCCGGCGATGGTCAGGTGGCCCGTGTGCAGGAAGTACCTGACCCAGCAGTCGTTTTCAAAGTAGGCCTGAGTGGACAGGGCGGGCGCGGGGGTCAGGGGCGCCGCTGCGGGCCGGACAGAGGGTGCCGGCCGCTTTCAGGGCACCTGACGTGCAGAAGGAGTGCCGCCCGGCGTGAATCCGGGTCTGCGCTGCCAAGGGCCAGGCTGCTCACACGCGAGCTGGACTAAGTAATGCGGTTCAGAGCCCCTGACGTGGAGGCCAGGCTCTGCTGGGGAGCACCTCGCCGCCCCCCGTGTGTGCCCAGGACGGCGACCTCGGCCCCTACCTCCGACTGCGCCAGCTCGTTGTCATGGTGGGGGAAGCGGAGGTCGAAGCCCCCTCCATGAAGGTCCATTGAGGCTCCGAGGAGGGTGCCTGCCATGGCCGAGCACTCGATGTGCCACCCTGGACGCCCCTAGGGACCCAAACGTGGTGAGCACCGTGACCGCCCCGTGACGGGCCGGGACTCGCTCCCCTGTCCACGACCCTCAGAACCCCTGAGCTCTATGGGAACGAGGGTCAAGTCCCGCACACGAAAAGACGAATAGGGCCCCAGGCTATAAAGGTCACAACAAGCTTCGCGAAGGCCAAGGAATCCCCCGCTCCCGACACCTCTTCCCGCAGCTCTGGGCCACCAGGACTGTTGTCACAGGGGATGTCGGAGGGCGGATCCGTCCCCTAGTACCCCGGGTCAGAGACTGTTGGGACAGAGGGGCCTCCAAGGCGGTCCAGTGCCACCACCCCAGCCATGCAGCGGAAGACGCAAGTCCCAGGAAGGCAGGGAGGTGACGGCCCCAGGCCCGGGCGCCCCATCCCGGGTGCTCACCTTTCCCCAGGGGCACGGCCAGGATGGCTCCCCGGGCTTGGAGGCCTTCCAGAGGGCGAAGTCGCTGGGGGACCGCTTCTCACTGAGGCGCTCAGCCGAGACGCTCAGGTCGCCTGCGGACACAGGGGAGGCGGGTACTCGGTGGATGGAATTGTCTCGGTCCAGGGACGATTCAGGTACTTGTTTGTTAACTTGGTCAAGCACTCCTTCAAGTTGACTGTGACCAGATTTTGGAGTTGCCCAGGGTCTAGATACGAAGCCCTAACCGCAAGCTCAGAAGCCACGGCCTCACAAGCCGGCGTCCGAGGGCGATGACCCCTGGACCTGGACCCGCACCCCCTGCCTCCACTGCCGCCCCACCTCGGCCCCTCGTCTAGGACAATGACAGTGCCTGGCCCAGAGTGTGAGGCGCTGTTCTCATGGGCCTGCCTCGGGGACCCGGGCTCGTGTAGGCGGGATCTTGTACTAAGACCCAGCGGGCCTCTTGGCTGTGGTTCTGGGGGGCATAAGGGCAACCAGGCTGCTGTGTGTGGCGCCCCCAGCCTGAAGGTGGCAAATCAGGACAGGGCAGCTGCGGGAAGGAGGCTATGGACCAGTCTAACCCCAAGAGCGAACGGGAACACTGCTCCCTGGGCCAAGTTCCGTTTCCTTGGAAGACCCTCCCCCTCTCCCTCCCCACACTCGCTGAACGCAGATGAAGCCAGCCAGAAAGGGAATCCACAGCCCCACGGGAGACGTCCCCAGACCACGTGCTGGGGCCACGGACACATCGGCCTCCTGAAAATGAACACCCACCGGTCAGCCCAGCCTGCAGGCGGGGCATCCCCGAGTGGGGAGGCAGTGGGGGCTGCCTGCTGGGTGATGGGGCCTCTGCCCGGCACTCAGGCCCTAGAGGGCCTCACCAGGACACCTGCTGGAAAACTCCAGAACAGGAATGAATCTCATTCTCCTGTCCAGGCTGCAAACGCAGGATGACTGGAAAAAGGCCACTTTGGGAGGGACACAGTGCAGACGGAGGCACCGCTGAACACAAAGACTGGGATGGTGAAACAGGCACTAAGCGCAGAATACTTGGAAAACACAACCAAGAACCAGGAAAAGGTGCCACAGTTGGAAACGCAGGGGTAACTGCTATTAACATGTTGTTGGAAACGTAGGGGTAACTGCTATTAACATGTTGTTGGAAACGTAGGGGTAACTGCTATTAACATGTTGTTGGAAACGCAGGGGTAACTGCTATTAACATGTTGTTGGAAACGCAGGGGTAACTGCTTTTATGTTGTTGGAAACATAGGAATAACTACGATTAACATGTTGGTGTCTTGACTTGTGGGTTTGTGAATCCATGTAAGAAGAACATAGACACATCCAACAAACAGGACAAGTACCACGCTGGTCTTGTATCTATTTTCTCACCGTGCACATTTTAACCACGGTGTCGGGGACGGCAGATACTCAAAAACGTAATCTGACCTGGCGCCGGGACCTTCTCTTTTACCCACCCTTTACCGGACAGGTAACGTACGTTGAGGTTTTAAACTTTTCTTCATAATGAACATGGTTACTCATGAATGTCTGTAACTTTAAAAATCAACTTTGAAAAATCCTGTACCAGAGGCTCTGCTCTGTCTCACACACCCTTCCCCCGCTCTGCATTTGACACAAATGTCACTACCTGGTAACACTTGCTATTTGCTCCTGATTTTTTACGGAAGAGAGATAAACCACACGATCCCTCTGCTTCCCCCTCTTGGTGTCATTTCTGGTCCCCTGACATGGCTCTCCCACCGTGAGCCCCATGATCTGAGGGGTCTGCCTCTGATGCCTGGCCCTGCTCAGTGGCCGTGAGTCTGAAACGCCGTTGGGTCGGATGGTCACGCTGTAAAACTAACTCGGTCTGCCTTTCCTCCATGTTTCTGTGTCGTCCTGTTTTAAGTTCTGATATCTCTTTAGAACAGAGCCCTTGAGGTAAAGATACTTGATCAAAACGTATGAACGAAAAAAAAAAAAAAAAAAGTATGAACGTCGTACAGTCGTACGTTGACGGCACTGTAACCTGTACAGTAAAGCTGCCTTTGTGTCCTGACAAAGACTCCTGAGTCTGTCTAAGGCCTGAAGTCTGGGGAGACTCTGTCAGCAAGCCAGGACTTCAGTTCAGTCCTGGACAGCGTCTCCTCCAACCGCAGCCCGGAAATTCACAAGTCTGCCTGGCCGCTGACCATGCAAGGGCATACAGACAGAAGTTTACCACCCACTAGACCCTCTAATTGTTTAATATCTTCTACAACGTCTAATACATCACATCTTTACAGCTCCCTGTCCATTTATCGTCACATTTTGAAAATCTGGACATAAGGCTGGTATATACTTATGCTCTAAGTATACTTAATGGTGAAATTTAAGTAAGGACAGGGACTTTGCCAGTGGTGCAGTGGTTAAGAATCCGCCTGCCAATGCAGGGGACATGGGTTCAAGCCCTGGTCCAGCAAGATCCCACATGCCACAGAGCAACTAAGCCCGTGCGCCACAACCACTGAAGCGCATGTGCCTAGAGCCTGTGCTCCGCAACAAGAGAAGCCACCGCACCGCAACAAAAAATAGTCCCCGCTCGCTGCAACTAGAGAAAGCCCACGCACAGCAACAAAGACCCAACACGGTCAAAGGAAAAAAAAAAAAAAAAAAAGAACATCCTTTATCTTAAAAAATAAATGTAAGGACGATAAAAGCGGTAACGGTACCCGTGGTTAAAAAAAGATGAACATATTTATGGCCAAAGTGCCTCCCAGAAACGCTGGTGGATAAACAGCGTGTGTCCGGCAGTGTGAGAGCAGCCCCTGCACTGCTCCCCCCGATACACTGAGGGGGTGAAAGTAAACACTTATGAAAGACAAGTAGAATCCCGCCTGGTCCAGAAAAGGCACTGTGTCTCTGCTTAAAACGTTTGGATCAAGATGGGCCCGGGGCTGTTGTTATACACAGTCACACTCTCTGCGCTGAGAACACAGCCGCTCTGAGCTGCTGCCCGCGCTTCTCACGGCAGGACAGCTCTGCCCACAGCCACAGTCTGGACTTCCAGAGAAGGACCGGGCTTCAGTTCCCACCTTCCTTTTCCCACAGCCGCCTTACAAGTAACAGCTGCTCGCTCCTGCCCTGGGATGGGGGACTGCCCTTCCCCGCCCAGTGCCCACCTCCGGCCCTACTCGTGGGATCGGTAAGTAAACGATCTTGTGTCTACTCCCTCACTGGGGTACTGCACGCCTTCGACCAAAGCACCCTGGGGTTTTCCCTCCGCAGGCTCCCCGCTGCCCCACGTGGGTACACGTGCCCTCGTTCAGCACCGTGTGATTCCTCTCCACACACCCGCCTGCGTGTCCAGCACAGCCCACCCGACCCTTGGGTGCTCTGGGTGCCGAGAGATCAGCAAAGTCCAACCCCACGGCCGAGGCCCCGAGGTCTGTACGCTTCTCAGGATGGCACTGCAGCCACTCACTCTTCTGTTTCTTAAGTATAATACATTTCAGGGGCTTAGTGTACAGAGCTCCTAAAATCCCTTTAGGTGAAAAACCACGGTCCCCGTGAACCTTGGTGACCCCGATCATGTGCGGTGAGGCCGCGGCTCCACTTGGCTCTGACTTCGAGCCGGTCCGTTTACCTTCCCCCTCCTGCAGGGCCTTCTGATCCCCGACGGCCTCGGGCACCAGCTTCCCGTAGCAGTGTCCCTCACTGTTGGCAAACTTCACCGTGTCGAAGTAGACGGACCCGTTTGAAACGTAGCTGGAAAACAGAGCCATTGGGGGAGGTGTGATGAGGTGCTCGCGGGCCGGCCTGGACACCCGCAGGCCGTTGGGGCATCTGCTCCAGCTGCGAGCCTCCCCTGGTTCGGCCACGCTGCGGGGAGGCCAGGAGGCTGTTCAAACAGAGCTGCTGTGTGGGCTGAGAGGGGCCGGGACAGGGACTCCACACTCCCTGACAGCCTGTCCCTCCGCCCTGCCACCCTTGCCTCTGTCTACACGCCACCACCTGCCCGGCCCGCCAGGCTCTGCCTCCTGGGAGCATGGGGGTTACTCCAGGCTGGGATGCCCTGTCTCCTCCCGCCGTGGCCCTGCCCACATCACTCAGCTTGGCAGTCTGGAGTTGCCCCACGGTGACCGTGTGACGGGTGGGGGTGGCGGTGGGGGGCGGTGGGGGTGCAAGGAATTATCGTCCTTTCGCGAGAACCCACGGCCTGGTCCCTGTGCCAGGCACTTCCTGCTGCTCCAAGGCCCCGCCCGCCTCCCCTCGCGCGAGGGGGATGGCAGCTCTCCCGGGCGGGGGCCTGGCATCAGCACACAGACGCCTGGCCCCCGTCCACAGGTCCACTTGCTAGCAGCCTGTTTCTGAAAACGCTGACTCAGAGACGGGAAAAGCGTTCCACGCAGGCAGATGGTGAGGACGGTAACCTGGGGCCAAATCCTGGCCCGGCAAGGATAAAGCCCACCCGCCTTGGGACCCAACACGAGGAAGACTCTGAGCGCCCTCACCATGTGGCCTGCGTCTCCAAAGACCTGGAGGTGCCCAAGGGCAACGGCGTGCTGCTTTGGGGACCTGGTGACGCGTGGCCTTAACTGGGAGCTTCCCAGTGGACCAGGGGCCAGGTGGTACCTACAGCATCTCTCCCTGTGGTCCCCAGGGCAGGCCACGGGCCTGGGCAGAGGTGCTGGCCAGCCCCTTGGGTGGGGGTGGCCCCAGGTCCTGGACTAGGCCCCAAGCTGTATGACCAAATCTGCCGGGGGCTTCGGGGACAGGCTGGGTGTAGCCAGCACCACCCTCCTGCTTCCCCTTCCTGCCTGGAACAAAGACATGGCCTCCGTACAGCTAAACGGTTGTTTGAACAGCCGCCACCACCAAGGAAAACCCAGAGGGTTCTCTTACAAAGCAACTGGGAAGCTAAGAACCAAGTGGCACAGAGGAAAGCGGCTGCCGATAAGGCGAAGTTACGGCTCAACCGTGTCCTCCAAATCCACATGCTGGAGTCCTGACCGCCAGCACCTCGGAGTCTGACTGCATTTGGAAAGAGGGTCTTTACAGAGGGAATCAAGTGAAAGTGAGGCCATTAGGGTGGGGTCCTAATCCAGTACAGCCAGTGTCCTTATTAGAAGAGATCGGGACACAAAGGGAGGCACAAGCGGCACGTGTGCACGCACACAGGGACCCCTGGAGCTGTGCGCTGACTCTTCTGTGGTTTGAGCTGCCTGCCGCGTGGTGCTTTGTAACGGGAGCCCCAGGGCACCACCACCCTGAGCAGCAAAACCGTGCGCTTTTCTGCTCCCGGTCTGGAGCCAGAGGAGAGCCGCTTTCCCTGGAAAACCTGCCTGGAATGCTGCGCAGCCTTGAGCAGGGCCTCAAGCTCACCCATAACCGTTGTCCACAATCTTCCGGACGAAGTCCACGATCTCCGGCACGTACTCACTAACGCGGGTTAGGACATCTGGAGGGAGGACCTGGGGACGATGACAAAGTCCTGGTTCAAGGGGAGCTGCAGCACTGCTGGCGCCCGGAAGCCCCCTGCTCCCCGCCGCCACGCTCATCTTTAACTGAATTTACTTGCAAAGTGAAATGGTCTGGATCCCACAAGGCCTTCTGGTCATGGGGGATCCTCAGCCCAAGACAGCAAGGTCAAGACAGTCGGCGGCACTTACGTTCAGGGCTTCCATGTCTTTGTGGAACTCCGCTTCCCAGAACTTGGGCAGTTTGGAGAAAATAGAATTGTCGCTCACTTCACTGCCATGCATGGAATCCAGCCAGTCGGAAAGCAGATCCTTCGCTTCTTCCAACAGCACCTGAAGAAAGAGAAACAGAATATCCGCCCACACGTGCAACTTTCACGGGCTCACAGCTGGCGCGGTCAACCTGTGTCACTCGAGGCCTCGGATGCACAGACGCGGCCCCGACCCAGGAGACCACGGCGCTCCCACGGATGGCCTGGCGGTTAAGAGGCCGGAGTGTTCAGAGCGCTGACCGTGGCGCCGGAGGGTCAGGGTGAGCTTGGGGAGGCCCAGCGGTGCAGGGTGGGAGAGCACGTGGTGTGGTCAGCCACAGCCTGGACACCTGAGTGCTCGAGGGGAGGGTCACAACGGGAGGCGGAGCCACGTCCCGGTGGGAAGTCTCCAAGGCCACGCCGCCCTGCCGGCCACATGCCATTGACCAAAGGCCCCATGGTGCAGCATGGGTACGAGTCGTGTCCTGTCGCCGCAGCACTCACACCACACACAGGAACGTCCATCTGAGACGTGATGTGACAGCATCAGGGCTGCAGCCGGAGTCCCGAAGGCCAGGGGGACCTGGAGCTCTGCCCTGGAGGAATCTAGTGTTTTTGCTCATTACCCGGAGCCGACAGACGTGGGGACAGGCAGGCGGTCTGCGGTCCACTGGCAGGGGCGGAGGCAAAGACCAAAGGGTGGGGGGAGAGGGCGCAGGGAACCTGGGCGTGGAAGCGGTGGCAAGGGCACCCCCTGTGGCAGCTCCCAGACAGAACAGAGCCGCTCATGTGCCACTGCGCTGGGGGACAGCAGGGGAAACCTCCCAGGACCAGGCTGGTGCCCAGGGGCAGGGCCTGCCCCATGCGGAGGGGCAGAAAGCCCACCCCCGCCCTCGGGATCGACACAGATCATGACCAAGCAGAAGAATGAGATTCCAATCAAACAAACTTCTAGATAATTCTTGGGTTTCCAAACAAGAAATCAAAATGGAAATAAAAAACCGTTCAGAAGCAAATAACGTCAAAATACGTGGAAGTAGCAGAAATGATACTTAGAGGAAAATTCATGGCCTCAAATGCTTAAACCAGGAAATGAGCTGAAGTCCTGAGCTGCCACTCTGTCCCGACAATGAGCGAAAGGCTGCGCAACTACTCCTCTTAGATCCGTAAGGGAAAGAGGCCCAGGGCAAACTGCCGCCCCTTGAACAGCAGAGAGACGGGCAGGTGCAGAGAACGCCACTTACCGGGGCAGAAAGTGCTTGGGACCCAGTGACGGGCAGGGAGGCCGGAACTGAAACTGACCACCCGCTGGAGGCTCGGTGTGGACGAGTCCGAGATCAAAACTCCAGGGCGACCCAGCCTTTGGGGCCCCACAAATTTGTGAGATTTACCTCTAGGAGCCCTGACGGTTACTCACAGTAAATATTGGAGAAAAATCCCCTCATGCTTCCGGCACGGGGAGAGGCAAAGGAACTGCTCTGAAATATGACAAAGCATTCTGTTCCTAACCAGGCTGCCCTCGGGAGGAACCGGCTAACCAGAACCTAAGCTGCTGGGGTTCTAGCAGAGCCTACCTGACCTGGGGGAGGAAAACGTCCACCTCCAGGCCCCTCCACACGTCCTGCCCCATCTAAGGGGGAGGGGAGGAGAAACCCAGAAACACCTGTGATGTTCACAGGCCACGGGCACAGGCCACTGAAGGACTGAGACCCATCACAGGACCACAGAGGGCGTCCTCGCCACACGACTACTGACAGCAGCTCCTTCTACCCAGTACATCACGTACTAACTACCATGAAAACAAAGCACAAGGCGTACCGAAAGCCGAAACGCCACTTTTCGGAAAAGACAGAGAGAGCAACGGGACCAGACGTGGCAGGGATCCTGGGATTATCAGACCAGGGATTTAAAACAACCGTGACCAATATGCTAAGGGCCCTAGTGGACAAAGCAGGCAGCGCGCGAAGCCAGGTGGGGAATGTAAGCAGAGAGCCGGAAATCCCAAGACAGGACCAAACAGAGATGCTAGAGGGGAAAGCGCCTAAATGGAAATGAAGAACGTCTCTGATGGGCCTGACTGGACGTGACTGAGGAAGGAGTCTCAGCCTGAGGAGATCTCGGTAGCAGCCTCCAAAACTGAAAACCAAAACGCCTGTGTTCTCAGAGGCTGGCCAAAAAAAACAGAACAGAGATCTCACTTGTCGCGACTGAGACTCGGCGCAGCCAAAATAAATACATAAATAAATAAGTAAATAAATATTAAGGGCTTCCCTGGTGGCGCAGTGGTTGAGAGTCCGCCTGCCGATGCAGGGGACACGGGTTCGAGCCCTGGTCCGGGAAGATCCCACGTGCCGCGGAGCAACTAAGCCCGAGTGCCACAACTACTGAGCCTGTGCTCTAGAGCCCGTGCTCCACAGCAAGAGAAGCCACCGCAGTGACAAGCCCGTGCACCACAGCCAAGAGGAGCCCCTACTAGCCGCAACTAGAGAAAGCCTGCGTGCAGCAACGAAGACCCAACACAGCCAAAAAAATAGTGATAATAAAAATAAAGATAAATAAAGTTAGCTTGTTGCCAATTAAAAAAAAATTCAAAGTAAGCGGAAGAAAGGATATAATAAAAAATTAAAGCAGAGGGACTTCCCTGGTGGTCCAGTGGTTAAGACTCCGTGCTCCCAATGCAGGGCTCCCGTGTTCGATCCCTGGTCAGGGAACTAGATCTCACGTGCGTGTAGCAACCAAGAGTTCGCATGCATAACTAAGGAGCTCACGTGCTGCAACTATGGAGCCGGCGAGCTGCAACCAAGGAGCCCTCGAACTGTAACTAAGGAGACTGCCTGCTGCAACTAAGACCCAGTGCAACCACACAAACAAATAAATATTTTTTTTAAATTAAAGCAGAAACCAGGAAATTAATAGAGAAAATCAACAAAACCAAATGCTGGTTCTTTGAAAAGATCAATAAAATTGATGAGCCAAGTTAACCAAGAAAAAAAGAGGACACAAATACTAATATCAGAAATGAAAGAGGGGACATCACTACAGACCCCATGGAAGTTAAAAGAAGAATAAAGGAATATTATAAACAACTCTGTGCCCCTAAATTTGATAACCTGAAGGGACCAATTCTTTGAAAGACATAATCTGCCAAAACTCACACAACATGATACAGAGAAATCTGAATAAGCCTGTATCCATTAAAGAGGTTAAATCAATAATTAATAACTTTGCAAGATAGAAAGCGCCAGGCCCAGATGGATTCACTGCTGAATTCTGCCAACACTTAAGGAAGAAATTATACTAATTTTCTACAGTTTCTTTCAGAGGACAGAAGCAAAGAGAATACTTCCCAGTTCCTTCTAGGAGGACAGCATTACCCTAATACCTAAACCGGACAAGGACATTCCAAGAAAACCACAGATCAATATCTCTCGTGGGGGCTTCCCTGGTGGCGCAGTGGTTGAGAGTCTGCCTGCCGACGCAGGGGACGCGGGTTCGTACCCTGGTCCGGGAAGACCCCACATGCCACAGAGCGGCTGGGCCCGTGAGCCATGGCCGCTGAGCCTGCGTGTCCGGAGCCTGTGCTCCACAACGGGAGAGGCCACAACGGTGAGAGACCCGCGTACCGCAAAAAAAAAAAAAAAAAAAAAAATCTCTGATGAATACAGATGCAAAATCCTTAACAAAATATTACCACACTGAATGCACAAAAGGATAGAAAGAATTATATACCACAACCAAGTGAAATTTATCACAAGTATGTAAGGCTGGTTCTACTTTATAAAATCAATCAATGTAAATCATCACATCAACAGACGAAGAAAGAAAAACCACAAGGTCATACCAATAGATGCGGAAAAAGCATCTGACAAAATGCAACACCCATTCATGATAAAAACTCTCAGTAAATGAATAGAGGGGAACTTCCTCAACTTAATAAACAAACAAAAAACAGCTACAAAAAGCCTACAGCTAACATCAGACTTAGTGGTGAGAAATCGGAAGCTTTTCCACTAAGATGAGGTAAAATGCGAGAATGTCCCCTCTCACCAGTCCTTTCCAACATCATACTGGAAGTCCTTGCTAATGCAATAAGGCAAGAAAAGGGCAAAAAAAAAAGAGGATGATACAGGATTATAAGCCCATCATAAGTTGAAAATATCATTAAGCTGAAAGTGCCTTTAACACACCTAATCTACCCAACATCATAGCTTAGCCTAGCCTACCTCAAATGTGCTCAGAATACATTAGCCTACACTTGGGAAAAATCATCTAACACCAATCCTATTTTACAATTAAGTGTTGAAATAGCTCATGTAAAGTATTGAATACTGTTCTGAAAGCAAAAAACAAAATGGTTGTCTAGGCACAGTGTAATTTTAAGTGTGTCAGTTGTTCACCCTGGCGATCTGAGGCTCACTGATGGTGCCCCGCATCCCGAGAGAGTACTGGACTGCGTATCGCTAGCCCAGGAGAAGATCAAAATTCAAAGTATGGTTTATACTGACTGTTTATTGCCTTTGCACCATCGTAAAGCCAAAAAATCCCAAGTCAAATTGTCAGAGGTCGGGGACCGTCTGTATATTGCCTGGGAAAGAAGACAAAACTAAAGGCCAGGAAATAAGAAGTGGAATTTGAAGTTAAAACCACAATACCGTTTACATCAGCATCCGAAATGAAATACTCACATATATGTCTTACAAAATACGTACACGACCTACATGAGGAAAACTACAAAACTCTGATGAAAGAAATGGAGAGACATTTCATGTTTGGGGATAGGAAGGTTTAATACTGTCGAGGTGTCAGTTCCTCCCAGCTTGATTTGTAGATTCGATTCAATCCTAATCAAAATCCTATCGAGTTATTTTATGGATATTGACAAACTGATTCTAAAGTGTACATGGAGGGACTTCCCTAGTGGTCCAGTGGCTAAGACTCCACGCTCCCAACGCAGGGGGCCCGGGTTTGATTCCTGGCTGGGGAACTAGATCCCACATGCATGCCGCAACTAAAAGATCATACATGCCGCGTCCAAGACCCGGCACAGCCAAATAAATAAACAGATAAATATTAAAAAATTTAAAAAAGTGTATATGGAGAGGAGGCAAAAGACCCAGAATAGCCAACACAATATTGAAGGAGAACAAAGGTGGAGGACTGACACTCCCCGACTTCAAGACTTACTGTAAAGCTACCGTAATCAAGACAGTGTGGCGTTGGTGAAAGAACAGACAAACAGAGCAATGGAACAGAACAGAGTCCAGAAACAGACTCATATAAATATAGCCAACTGTTCTTTGACAAAGGAGCAAAGGAGCAAAAACAGTTTCCAACAAACTGTGCTTAACAACTGGGCATCACATGCAAAAACCATGAATCTAGACCAAGACCTTACGCACTTCAAAGATGACCTTGGCTTTGACAATGACTTCTTCCACACAACACCAAATGCATGATCCATGAAAGAAAAGAATTGATAAGCTGGACTTTATCACCATTAAAAACTTCTGCTCTGGGAAAGACACTGTCAAGAGAATGAAAAGACAAGCCACATACCGGAAGAAAATATTTGCAAAAGACACATCTGATAAAGGACTGTTATCCAAAATATACAAAGAACTCTCAAAACTCAACAATAAGAAAACAACCTGATTAAAAAAAGGTCCAAAGACATTAACAGACACCTCACCAAAGAAGACATAAAGATGGCAAATAAATATCAAGAGATGCTCCACATCGTGTGGCTTCAGGGAAATGCAAATTAAAACAACGAGATACTCTGTACATTATTTCAATGGCCAAAATCTGCAACACTGACAACACCAAAGGCTAGTGAGGATCTGGAGCAACGGGAACTCTCATCCGCCACTGGTGGGAGTGGAAAATGGTGCAGCCACTTTGGGGGACAGTTTGGCGGTTTCTTCAACAATTAGGGGCTTCCCTGGTGGCGCAGTGGTTGAGGGTCCGCCTGTTGATGCAGGGGACACGGGTTCGTGCCCTGGTACGGGAGGATCCCACGTGCCGTGGAGTGGCTGGGCCCGGGAGCCATGGCCGCTGAGCCTGCGCGTCCGGAGCCCGTGCTCCGCAACGGGAGAGACCGCAACAGTGAGAGGCCCGTGTACCGCAAAAAAAAAAAAGAAAAATTAAACCTACTCTCACCACATGATCCAGCAGTTACGCTCCTTGGTATTTACCCAAAAGAGGTGAAAACTTATGTCCACACAAAAACCTGCACATGGATGTTTACAGAAGCTTTATGCCTAACTGCTAAAACTTGGAAGCAGCCAAGATGCCCTTCAGTGGGTGAGTGCGTAAATACGCTGTGGTCCGTCCAGACAATGAGCTAACCTTCAGTGCTACAGAGAAGTGAGCTATCAGGCCATGAAAAGACACGGAGGAACCTTAAATTCACATTACTAAGTGAAAGAAGCCAATCTGAGCAGGGCACATACTGCATGATTCCAACTCTGTGATATTCAGAAAAGGCAAAACTATGAAGACAGTAAAAGGATCAGTGGTTACCAGGTGTTGGGGTGAAGGAGGGATGAACAGGCGAAGCACAGAGGATTTTTAGGGCAGGGAAACTACTGTGTGGAAGACTCTAAGGGCAGATACGTATCACTATACGTTTGTCCAAACCCACAGAATGTACAACACCAAGACAGAACCCTAATGTAAACTGTTGTGTGGGTGATGACAACGTGTCAGTGTAGTTTCCCCAGTTGTAACAAACATACGGCTCTGGGGGGGCGGGAAATGCTGACAGTGGGCGTGGCTCTGTGTGTATGGGGGTGGGGTGGGGGGTACACAGGAAACCTTTATTTATCAAAACACAAAACCTGTTTTGCTGTGAACCTGAAACTGCTCTAAAATAATAAACTCTTAAAAAAATTTTTTTTTGAAATAGAGAGAATAGAGAGGATCAACACATTCAAAGGTGGAGCTCTGAAATGATCCATCAATATATAATATTGAAGGGCTTCGCTGGTGGCCCAGCGGTTGAGAATCCACCTGCCAATGCAGGGGACACGGGTTCGAGCCCCGGTCCGGGAAGATCCCACATGCCGCGGAGCAACTAAGCCCGTGCGCCACAACTACTGAGCCTGCGCTCTAGAGCCCGCGAGCCACAACTACTTTGCCCGTGTGCCACAACTACAAAGCCCACGTGCCTAGAGCCCGTGCTCCGCAACAAGACAAGCCACCGCAATGAGAAGCCTGCGCACCGCGATGAAGAGCAGCCCCCTCTCGCCGCGACTAGAGAAAGCCCACGCACAGCAACGAGGACCCAACGCAGCCATAAATAAATAAATAAATAAATAAATAAATAAATAAAACCCCAGCAGTATCTTGTATGGGACTCGACAAGCAAGGAGCATTCAAAACATACCTGGTGGGACTTCCCTGACGGTCCAGCGGTAAAGAATCCGCCTTACAATGTAGGGCATGTGGGTTCAATCCCTGGTCAGGGAAGTAAGATCCCACATGCCACAGGGCAACTAAGCCCGCGAGCCACAACTACTGAGCCCACACACCCGGGAGCCAGCGCGCCACAACTAGAGAGAGAAAACCAGCATGCCACAGCTAGAGAAGCCCACATGCGGCAACGAAAGATCCCGCGTGCTGCAACTAAGACCCGACGCAGCCAAAAATAAATAAATAAATAAATCTTTAAAAAAAAAAAAAAAAAAAAAAAAAACCATACCTGGAGAACAAAAACAAGGTGAGGCTTCCTACCTCTCCAGGCATTGGTGACAGACGCGGTGAGACTCACACAGAGTGGATAACCTGACCTATGGAACAGAGCTGAGACACGACACACGACAGAAAGGGGCTGAGGAAAGGGGGGGCCTCCCATATCTGTGCGGGGGAGAGGGGATAGGATCTCTACTCACATGACTTACAAAAACTAATTCTGGGGGATCAAAGACTTAAATGTGACCTGTACAACTTTAAAATCCTCAGAAGAAAATACTGGGGAATATATTCACGTTTCAGGGCAAGAAAGATTTCTTAAGACACAAAACTGCCAAGTTTAGGGAAAACAGGTAAAGTTGAATACATTAAAACTAAGACCCTCTGTTATTAAAAGGAAGTGAAAAGAAGAGCCACACATTAGGAGAAGGTGCTTGCAACACATTTAAATGAGAAAGGATTAGTGTCTGGGGAAAACCCAAAGATGCTTACAAACCAGGAAGACGACAAACAGCCCAGTGGAAAACGGGGCAGAAGATGGATGTGCAGAATTACAGCCAGCAAGTGAACACGTGAAAAGATACTCAGTCTCAGGAGAGGTTGGAGAAATGCAAATTCAAACCACAGTAATTACCACTTTACAGTATACGTTCCGTTGATAAAGAGGAACGAATCCAGCAACACAAAGTGCTGGTGTATAGGCAAATTAACAGGACACTGGAAGCATGTCAGCAGGAGGATACATTTACATGTAAGACATCTGGTCCATCAGACGTTTGGTCCACACCAAAAGGCCTCTGAAGTGTGGTCCTATCTAAAACCATTTGGCATGGACCAGATATAACCATGGACGTTTTGGATGGGACCAAATTTCAAGGACCTCTTGGCATGGATCAAATGTCCTGCAAAGTCAGGAAAACAGAAAAGCACAGGGGTCGACAAGGATGTGAAGACACTGGAACCCCTGTGCTCTATGGAAAACAGCACGGCAGTGCCTCAGAATATTAAAAGTTGAGCTGGCGTACAACCTGCTTTTGGGGGTATACCCACAGAAGAATTAAAAGCAGGGACTCGAACAGATACTTGCACACCCATGTTTATAGCAGCATGAGTCACAAGAGACAACGCAAACGTTCATCAAAGGATGACAGGACACACAAAACGTGGTCCCCCCACATCACGGAACAGTACTCAGTCTTAAGAAGAGAGGACGTTCTGACACAGGCTACAGCGTGGCTGAACCTCGAGGACAGTTTGCCGAGTGAAATAAGCCAGTCACAAAAGGACAAACACTGTGTGATCCCACTTGTGTGAGGTCCCTGGAGGAGCCAGATTCATGGGGGCCGAAAGCAGACGGTGGGGCCCGGGCTGGGGGAGGGGAGGGGAGTGGGCGTTCCATGGGGACAGAGCGTCCGTTTCGGAAGACGAAAGAACTTCTGGAGATGGACGGTGGTGATGTTTACGCAACCATGTGAACACATGTACTTAAAAATGGTTCAAGTGGTAACTGTATGTTATGCATACCTTACCACAATTTTAACAAAAAGGGCCTCACTGGAATCGTTGGGAAGAGAATTCCCAGCATCACTGCCGGTAACACGGAAACGTAACCAGCCTCTCAGGAGAAGAAATAAACGGCTGGGCCCGAGGCGTCCACAGCAGGGAGGGCGGGACCTCGTGCGGCCCGTCTCAGAAGCGCGCCCGCGGGAAAGCCCTCGTCCCCAAGATCCCGTGCGCCTGACTCCTCACGAAGCTCAGGACAAGCACACCAAGCATCCTGCCCCGCGAGGCCCCAGAAGAGGGGGGCCCTGCAGGCGGCCACCCCCTTACACGTCCGCGCCCTCGGCCGCAGCCTCCCTGGCTGCATCCTTCCCGCGGTTCTGCGAGCGGCCGGCAGGGGGCGCCGGCGCAGAGGAGAAGGGCCGTCGGGACCGGAGGAAGGCTGGGCACCCGGAGCCCGCCCTCAGGGGCAGAAGGCCGCCGCGGGGAAGGCTCAAGCCCAGCGGGTCCCCGCGGCCCCGGAGCTCAGGCCCACCGGCATCTCTCGCTCCGCCTGCCCCAGGTGCTGCCAGTGCCAACGCTGGACAGAGCCCCCGGCGAGTGTGGGAAACACCTTGAGGAGCCCGCTCCGCCCCGAGAGCACCTGCTGTTTCCCTGAAGGCAGTGGGGCAAAGGCGAGGGGCCGGCGGGACCCACCTCAGCCTCACCTGCACGCGGCCGTCCAGCTCCTCCCCCTCCAGGCCGCGCCGCGCCGGCTCCTCCAGCGCCTCCGCCGCCAGCCTCACCGCGCGCTCCAGGCGCTCCAGCATCTGCCTCTTGTCGGGATCCGAGGTCTCGCGTAACTTTGCTGAAAACGGCTGCGAGCGTGAGGAGAGGCCACAGCTGTTATGCCCGCTCAGCAGAACCCCGAGTCCAGAGGTGACTCCACGCACGAGGCCAGCTCTGCCCGTGGCGACCCAGAGGTCTGTGTCTGTGGAGTGTCACCCCAGAGGGACCCTGACCTGCGGCCCAGGCTGTCCTGCGCTGCCTCGTCTGAGCGAGCCGGGCGTGGCAGCGCCCTAAGGCTGTGCCCGGGGCCACGCGGGTGTGTCACCTGCCACCACGAAGGCACCACCGCCCAGTGGGCCCCCCTCGTCCGCCTAGAGGATTGCTAAGCCCTAATTTCATTCCTACTTTCTTCTTCCAGAGATAAAACATGAAAAGCACAACAGCAATGGTTACTGCAATTACTAAAGATGACAATTATGGAAAAGAAGAAAATGCCTTTTCCTGACCTCACTGTCTGACACCATCAGTTGTAATACTGCTTACTCAAAACAAAAATATTAAATTGGAAAGAACTAATTTCTTCAAATAATTCCAGAAATTTCCAGCACCATCCATTTGAGAAGCTTAGCACAGCTTCTGCGTCCTGGTCACACGCGTGTCATTTGCTCGTGAGCTCCACGTGGAAGATTCACAAGTCGGCGCAGATCGCCGTGACCGGTTCTGAGGTTCTCCCGTAAGCGGCAGCAACGGTCACCCCCGCCCCCCCCGCCCCACCCACGTGCGTCCGTCCTGGCGGCTTTCCCCGTGGGCCAGGGGAGCACCGCGACCGAGACGTCATGACCCTACACCTTATGAAGCGCGCCGAGGACAGCCCCTGCGCTTGGGACGGGGACGTGGGGACGTGGGGACCCAGGGACCCAGGAGCGGCCGGGGGCCCACCTGCAGGGCAGCGTGCACGTCCTCCAGGAGCTGCACTGCCTGGGGCTGCTTCTCCCGGTACTGCTCAAACAAGTAGTTCTGCCGGGCCCTCTTGATGATCTGGGAGCAGAGGAGGGAAATGGGGGTCAGCTCGGCACCTGCCGGGTCCCTGTGCAGAGTGCCGGGCGGTGCCTGAGCTCACACCCACACACACCGCCCCGCCTCCGACGCCGGAACTGTCCGAACATGTTGAGCCAGGCCCGGCCTCCCCGCAGCGCCAGACACTATAGCACGCGCCTTCCCTGGAGCACCGGGTGTTATTAACATTTCCCCAGGTTTCCCAACAGCATCCAAACAGCTGAATATAGGACATCATCGTCTGCATAAACCGTGATACAAGTCCCAGAGGGGATTCAAACAGCATGTGTTGGGCTGAGGGCACTCAAGCCGACGTTACTTTATTAACTTACCCAAAGTCATTTCTTCCCTCGTACCGTCCACTGTATTTAAAATTCAACCTTGAAAACTCCCTTTACCTTATCATCAATGTCTGTGATGTTCATGCAATAAAAGACGTCAAATTTGAAGTAATCTCTCAGCACTCTTCTCAAGATATCGAAGGAGATGTAGGACCTAGAACAATAAAAAGACAAACCTTTCCACACAGCACATCACGCACATCACCTTGGTTCTGCAGTTAAAACACATACAAGGAAAAAGATCCCCCGCATTTCCCCCCAAAGCCGCTACTCTCATGCCCACCCCGCTCGTGACTGCGGGGCGGGGGGCACTGCACACTGGCCACGGGTCTGGGTGTCAGGGATCCCAGCACCGGGGACCCCCACCCCCACCTCCAGAGCCTCGGATGAGGAGGAACTGCCAGGCACACGGAGGAAAGTGTCTGGTCAGAGTCCAGGAGAGTAACAACATCGGGGCTGTGGGCTTTTTCTTTCTGGTTATCTGGTCTCTCTAGTTTTTCTACAGTGAATATGCAGTACTGACGGAATGAAAATTTTTCTTCTTAAAAATAAGAGGAAAGGCTGGGCGTTGGGCTTCCTCTCAGAGCTTGGGTCCCTGTAGCGGCGCCCAGGTGCAGCCCTACCTGGCGTGCCCCATGTGGGAGGCGTCGTAGACGGTGGGCCCGCAGCAGTACCACGTCACCCTCCGCCCGTCTTGAGGTACAAACACGTCCTTGGTTGGAAATGAAGGAATGACCGTCACAAAGGATGCAGGAGGCACCGTGCAGGACCACAGCCGCCAGAGACAAATGGTTCATACACACTCCACGAGGACTGCTTAGTGTTACGGGAAAGTCACAGTCACCTGGGATGGGGGCAGGCCCCTTCCTCCCTGGGATCCCACTCGGGGACGCAAGCTGGGGGTCAAGGAGACGGACACTCCTGCTTTTGCTGCTCTTCCGTTCATCAAGCACCTGCTGCGAGCCAGGCCCCGTGCTGAGCGCAGGGACCGCCCTGCCTTTGCCCCCAGGAACGACGTGAGCGGGGATGCTTCCCTTCACAGATGCCCGGGGGTCCGCAATCCCAGAGGAGCCGGCCTGGAGAGCGAGGCCTCCCGCCGACGGCCCGATGGTCTCAGACCAGTTCAGGGGCCGCTGTCACCAATTAAGTCCATGAGGGGGACCCCGTATCCCATCTGCTCAGGGTGCTTGCTGATGGCAATCCAATGAGCCCTCGGCCGGAGTCCTTTTCAAAATCTCTGGAGACACTGGCCCTGCTGAGCGGCCCCGGCCGATCCTGCCCTCGTCCCCACACCTGCTGGGCCCCCGACAGCAACAGGCCCTGCTTGGCTGGCACTGGGACACCAGCTGCCACCACAGGTCCCCTGCAAGAGCACGCTGGCTCCTGGCCTGGCTCAGAGCAGCCACGAGCATCTACACTCGGGCCTGGCCCCGAGCACAGCCAGAGCCAGAGCGCCGACGGGCAGGCCCCTTGAGGCGTGCCGGGTGTGCTTCCGAGGACAGTCCTGCCCCGGCCACACAGAGGACGCTCGCTAGCTAAGAGCTGCCGCCCCTGCCCCCAGGGCCCCCCTACCTTCCTCCGGGTCAGGCTGTTGTACAGGCGGAGCTGGCACGGCTCGGACCCGGCTGGAGGAGACCACGGGGGCTGCGTGCGCCGGCCTCTGCCTGCCAGGGAGAGAGCACAGCTGGGTCACCCGCGGAACAAGGGGAAAGTGGACCCTGAGAGCGTCACCCGCGTCCAGCGCTCGTGCCCCCTCTCTGCCTGCTCACGTCTGAGTGGCGGCGCATCCCACAGTCCCAACCCCACGGGGCGGGAGAAGGCCCATTACACCCAGCCTCCCCTCCGCCGGCTCCCAGCATGAGGCGCCCGACCCAGCCTGAGGGCGCACGGGAGGCGCGGGCCCTGCACCCGGGCCGGCCGCACGCCTGGACCGCAACGCAGCTGGCCACCCCCTCAGGAGGACGGGCTCCGTGGAGGCTTCACAGGACGTGGGCCACCTCCGGCCGCAGAAGCCAGGTCAGGACGGAAACAGCTGCGGGTCAGTGGCCGGCTCCCCGCGCAGTTCCTGTCCCCCACCCGGGCGACGTGTAGGCTCCCGGACACGGTGCTGATGCCGGCACTCACGGCTCCACACGGGCGGCCCCGGAGGCCTTTGGGAGCAGCTCCGGGTCCTCCCCACACTGAGGGCAGGGGCTCAGGGAGCCGAGCCTCTCCGATCACATCCCCCGGCAGCCCCACCCCCTCCTCCTCCAGCCCCGCCCCCGCCCCTGCTGCTCAAGCGCACAGGCCTCCCGCTGGGCGAAGGGCGGGCCTCACACAGCCTGCGCCCCAAGAGCCTGGGCCGGAAAGAGCCACCAAGCTGAGTCTTCACAGGCCCTGGGCATCTGGTGACCTTCCAGCTACCCCCAAGGCGCCGCCTGCACACCTGAGGGCACAGGTGCCCACTCTCGGCACCACCCCCAACCCCGCCCCCTGCCTCTGTGTCTGCAAAGCGATTCTCCCTCCTCCCGGCACAGAGTCCACGTCCAGTGTGGCCACCAGGCGACCTGCTGCTCCCTACTGCGGGTCACGGAGCACTCCGCCCTGGGCCTGGCCACGTGCACCCAGGGATGCACGTAACTGAACGGTGCAGGGGGTGGGAGGTGGCTGTGTGTGTGTGTGTACATGTGTACAGGCAGACGGGGAGGGGACAGACGGCGCTATCCAGCAGCTCCTGACCCCAGGGAGTGCCAGCGAACTCTCAGGTGGCCAAGCCCAAGTCCCCCTGACACTTCGAATGCCTCCTGAGGTCAGGCGTGGTCTAAGGGTTCACCGTAAACGCAGCAAACGATTTGATGACGCCCCACCTGCCCCTTTATGACTCCATCAACCCCTCCCCTTGCTTAGATGCTGCGGCTCCCGACACAAAGACAGAGCTGCCACCTGGGACAACAGGGGACGCCGGCGAGAGCTGCCCACACACTGACGTGAGCCTGACGACCACCGTGCTTGCCCTGAGCCAGGGGCCGGGGTGGGGGGCTCGGGGCCCGTGGGACCGAAGGCTCATCCGAAAGGACGGCAGTGACAGGACACAGCTGAGGGTGCAGCCAGGGAGCCCGGCCGGCGGGACACTGTCCAGGACACCGGGTCACACCTGGGTTTTCTTGCTCCCCAAAGCGTGGCTACAGCCACACAGCCGGTGACAGTTCAAGGAAACCGGCACACACAATCCCCATCTGCCAAAGGGGACAATCGGGGGGCGCTACCTCGGTTTAACAGGAAGGAAGCTTCACCAGAGTCCCTTCCCCACCCTGACACGGACCTCCTGAGGCGTCTGCCCTTCCTCTGGTTTGTCCCAAACACCGTGCGTGCCTTTGCTCGCTAGCACCCCCAGTCCTGCCCTGGCTCTGCCCCAGGCACGTGGCTGTGGTGGGGAAACAAACCCCTGACCTTTGACAACGTAACCTGCACGTGCCACTCAGGGACGCCCTGAGAACGAGGCTCTAGGCAGGGAGGGTGCCGAGGGGAGATGGAGGGAGATGCACCAGCCAGGTCCCCGGTCCCCTGGGCGCAGCGCGCACCTCAGCCTCGGAGGAGGGGCAGCAGAGAGGTTCACTGAAGACCCTGAAGACCCCACCCAGCCGCAGACAGACCCACGCTCCGGGGGACTTAACACGCCTTCTTCAGTGAAGGGCAGGCCCTGAAGATCCTTCCCAGGAGGGCGGGTAGGGGGGTGAGGGGGGCCCAGTGGCAGAGGGCGCCCCGGGAGGAGGAGCCGTCTGGACTGAGCCCCGCTCTGGGCGAGGGGCGCTCCAGACACAGAGCAGCACAGCAGGGCTGAAACCCTGAGCACAGTGGACCCTCCCTGCCAGGGCCGCAGAGAGGAGGCGACAAGATGGGGAGGGGGTGAGAGAAGGAACAGAGAGGTGGGGAAGGGGCTTAGGCAGAGCCCTGGTCCACCTCCTGTGTCTGAGTGGCTCCCCGGGGCTGCTGAGGCCCGTGGCCACGGCAAGAGGCACAGGGACCTAGGCTGGGCCAGCGCAGAGGACGGTGACAAGCCAGTTGTGGGCATGTCGGTGCTGAGATGTCCAGCTGGGGGTCTCGAGCAGGAGTGGGACACGGAGGGAAGGCCGGCGGGGCACTGGGGATCGAGGGGCTGGGAGAGGGGGCACTCCCACCCAGGACAGGCTGCAGAGATGTCTGAGACAGGCCAGCAATGCGGGGAGGCGGACGCTCGGCCACTGGCATCCGGGACGCGGCCTAGGACACCGGCTCTGAGGGTTCTGGGCACCAGCCCACCCGCCGTCCCCGGCCACTCAGGGTCCCTGCCGGCCCCCGGGAGGCATTGGTGACGGGGGACTTGGAAATGGAAGGAGGTGAATAGTCCTGTTGGCGCTGTCCAGGTGCCTCCCTCACCGCCCTGGTGAACCTGCAGGCCCCCCGACTGGCAGGGCAGAGGCCCGCCTTTCCCTCACGTGTGTCTGCATCACTCTCCCCACAAGTTCCCCGGACGCAACACCAGACAGGCCGTGCCCCCGACCCACCCTGACTTCCACCCCCGGAGGCCGTGCCTTGGGAGGGGGGACCTGGGGGACAAGCTGACAACTGAGCCCTGGGAGAGAAGCACCTGCCACCACAGACACCCCTGGGTCACCGCCTGGAGGCACGGGGAGGAGATGGTCTACACAGCAAGGCTCCCACCCACGCCGGGGAAGGGGTGTCTGCTGCAGGATCACCGAGAAAACCAAAACACACCCCACGCTTGGAGAGACGACATCCCACCTCTGCCCCGTTACAGAGGGGGACCCAGCAGAGGCCAGGCAGCGGTGCAGGAGCTGGGGACGGTCCAAATGTCCCAGCCGAAGGGATCCGGAAAAGGCCCCCGCGGGCTGCCCAGCCCAGCAGGGACGACTCAGACGGCACTGGACCCCTCTCGCAGCTCGGGCGCATGCTCCAAGCCCCCCCGGGGAGGCCGAGCCGCTTGAGGGCACCGGCGATCATGGGAGAAGCACCTCGATTCACCGGAGGAGAGAGACCACCCAGGAACCACGCGCCCCAGAGACTTTCCAGAATCGCCCCCGAAATGACGGGGTCCAGACACATCACACCGACAGGTGGGGGCCAGAGCTGCAAGACTGGTCTTATCTCAAAGCCCAGAAACGCCTTCTCTCTGGTCTCCAAAGAGTTCATGCCCATGAATACCTCCTTAAGATCCAATAATTCTAAATCTGGTGGACACACACCCTGCAATCTTAGGGAAAGAATAAAGGAAAAGAAGCCAATCAAATCCGAGCCAGGTCGGGAGTGAGCTGACGGCCAAGGCCGGCCCTGAGAGGGGCACAGGCCTTCCCCCCTCCCAGAGGCTCTGCTACAGCAGCCGCCGGGGTCGTGATCCTTGGGGGCTGACCTCGCGGCGTTTTGTCCTCATCTCCCCTCGGGGGGCGCCAGCAGGCCCCCCAGTCTGCTTGCTTGAGTGCGGGGACAAGCGCCAGCCCCGCGGGCTCCCCCGTGGGCGCCTCGCACCCTCAGGGCCCTGACCTCAGAGGGAGGTCACACTCGTGGGCTCCCCTAGCCCACGAGTGTGAACAGAACTTCGAGGGGAGGTTTTCACGGCCGGGGAGCCGCTCTGCTACTCACTTGCTTGGAGCCCACAGGGCGGGGCTGGGGTGCGGGGGCTGCCCAGGATCGCGGCCACGTGCCTGAACCACCGAGCCACGTGGAAGAGCTGCGCGTCGGCAGGAGGGCCTGAGAGCTGCCTGAACGCGTCCACGTCCGCCTGGGACAGGGAGAAGCCCTGGACATAGCTACGCGTGCTCAGGTGCTCGTTCAGGGCCCGCACCCTGGCTGCCTCGTCACTAATGCTCAGGACGGACCTGTAGTCGGGAGCTGCAAAGACAGAGGCACACGCGTCAGTGGGGCTGGAGGCCCGGGTGAGTCCAGAGAATGGGGTCCCAGGGTCACCCTTCTGGCTGGGAAATGTCCAGAACGGGCGGGTGCCCAGGGCTGGGGGACGGAGTGGGGAGTGACTGCCAGTGGGTTCCCATCTGGGGACGAAACTGTTTTGGAACTAGAAGGAGGGGGTGGTCGCACAACACCGTGAGTGCTCTAAATGCACGGAACTGTGCGCTTTAAAATGGTGAGTTTCATCGCTGGTGATTTTCACCTCAATTGAAGAGAAACACACACGCACACACCCTTTTGTGCACTGGGTGCTGGGAGGGCTGGTGCTGACCAGTCCCTGGGTGGGTGATGGGTGGCGCGTAAGAACTGCAGAGCTCTCCAAACCCGGCACCGGTGAGGCTTCTAGCAGCCAAGGCCCAGCTCCTGAGAGGACCACGGCCCCGCCCCTGGAAATGCCTGCCAGAGGGGGCCAACCGTCCAGCCAGCACCTGGCACAAGCCTGCCCCGCTTCAGGGACCTGAGGCCACTCCTCTGCCTTGGAATCCTCAGGAAGGATGTGGGAGGACAGAAGTCCAGCCCGAGCGAGGACCAGGCAGCAGGCACAGCCGGCAGACGGCACTGACTCCACTGAGCCCCTCCTCCCCCCCTGCTGCCCCGAGACCCTCACCTCCTCCCTACGTCCCCGATCACTGCTCCAACTACCCTGCGGATGCGTTCATCACCTGCTGGCTAGGGGGGCACAGCAGGAGATCAGGGGGGAGGGGCGCAGACCAGTCCCTGAAGCTGCGGGAGGGAGCCTGGTCCCCTAGTCCACGAGTGTGAACAGGGCCCAGCGCCTGTTCCCTTCCACACAGACACACCCTGAGCCCCGGAGTCGGCTCCGAGTGGGAGAGCACAAGCCCGGTTTCTCACTCTCCCTGGGAACGGGGCAGACACCCTGACACCGCAGCCCTTCGCAGCCAGCTGCCGGACACCACGAGATCCCTGGGTCACCGTGCTGGACCCAGAGCGGGACGGCTCCGAGCCGGGAGGAGATATGGGCCGACACCGGCCAGGCCTGGCACAGAAACAGGAACTTCGCCCCGACCAAGCCCACAGGACGCCTGCAAACAGACAGCAGAGCACACGTGTGGGGAAGCAGCTGTGCACACGAGACCCTCCTGCACCGTCTCCACCGCGGGAAACCCTTCCGTCAGGGCCTACCCGGAGCTGCCTTCCTGGGCACGGGGGTGAGACGGAAGGAGCCAACAGAAGGACCAAAGCCGGCAGCATCTCCGGACGTCCTCAGGTGCCCCAGGGAGGGGCTGCGACCATCCAGGGCCCAGCCTCCCGGAGGCTGGCTTCTCGGGGACCTCCTGAACCCCGACCTCTTCATCCCCAGGACAAGCATGGGCACCAGGGAAACGTCTTCCCTGGGCTCTCAAGCCCAGGCTTTCCAGGAAGACCGGCATGCTTGCCTGCCCACCGCACCGCGGGGGCACCAGCCCAGGGTGGCCCTGAGGCGCACGGCTAGGAATACCCTTCTGCCTGTTACAGAATACCCTCAGAGCACCCAGCGCCATGCCCTTGGATACTGCAGGCCTCCACCTTTAAACGTACCCGGAACCCAACCCTCTCACCCCAACTGCCATGGCAGGTCCAGCCCTTCTCTCGCCTGGACCCCGGGATGCAGGCGCCCCTGCTGGTATCCGGGCTTCGCAGGGCACCGTGGCCAGAGTGGCCCACGCTCCTTCTCTAGAGCCCCCGTCCCACCAAGAGTGGTCCTCGCGCCAGCCAGGAGGGCCACCACACCCTTCTGACCTCAGCTCCCGCCCCCGCCCCTCATGCCCCCTGCCCTGCCTGCCTGGAAGCCTCCCCCAGACACAGCCAGCCTCCCTCCCTTCCTCGGGGCTCCACGGGTGTCCCCTTTTCCGTTGGGTCCTCCCGGGCACTGTTCCAAGTGACCCCCCGCCCCCCGGGGCCCCGACCCCTTCCTGCTTTATCTCTCCATAGCGCTTATTTCTAACACACACACTTCCCTGCTTTCTTTCCTTTATTGTCTGCCTCTGCCCCGGGATTTTATCCGATTCACTCACTCAGCACATGCTCAGCCTCTAGAACCAAGCCTAGAACGTTCTGAACACACTCGGTGAATTTGCTGAACGAACGGATGGGCGGCAGATGTACCTCGCAGTGCAGGCCTGCCCGCGGGAGGCCGGCATCACCTGTCACTCCAGGGCCTCGTAAGCCCTCTCCCGGGAAGCACCCGGTACCCAGGAACCAGGGTGGGGACCCGGCTGAGTCTAAGAAGGCTTCTAACCTGTGGCGGGCTGAGCTGGAGTCCTGCTGCCCGAGGGCGCTCACCTACAGGGGGCGCTGCTTTTGCTCCACACCTGACCTACCAGGAGAAGCAGCTACTTTCCACTCCAGTTCTTGGAAGTGTCGGAGGAAGCAAAGAGAGACACAGAGGCGGCCCCTCCCGCCCAAGGTGCCAGTGGGAACCCTGGGGAACCCACAAGGGCCCTGGAGCAGCGCCAGCCAGCTCGCCTTCCTTCCCGGGGGGCAGGTGGCTGGCTCTAAGGACCCAGCCTGAGGGCTCAGATCCCCTCTGAGACAGTGAAGGAA
Source organism: Phocoena sinus (assembly GCF_008692025.1). Taxonomy (NCBI): domain Eukaryota; kingdom Metazoa; phylum Chordata; class Mammalia; order Artiodactyla; family Phocoenidae; genus Phocoena; species Phocoena sinus. The sequence continues at coordinate 108,070,442 of NC_045770.1, read as the reverse complement.
GGCCAGGCGGGTCTGTGCCCCCCACCCCTCTCTGACAGGACAGCTCTCTCCCACCCAGGGAGAAGGGAACAGCACCTGCCAGGGCGGTCCTGGGCACCGGGAAACCTAACTCCACATAAATTCCTTGGCACGGAGTCTTCCTTCCAGGGAACTTCACTGCACCTGGCACGGTTCCCCGGCAGCCCTGCCAGCCTGTCAGGAGTCGGGAAGCATGCTCCTTTCTCGTGATGGAGAAAGTTCAGTTCACGAAAGCTAAGTCAGAGGACCTGCCAGAGGGTGGACAGAGCCGGGGCGGTGGCGGCGGGGGGGACGCATCCCGGAGTGGGCCAGGCCATCCTTCGGCAGCTGGTCACCCGACACCGACCCTCCAAGCTCCCTCTCCCCGTCTCCGAGCATCCCTCTGGTGCAGCCATCTATGCCAGGACACAGGAGGGAGGGGAAGGAAGCAGAGGTGACAGCCCCTCTCTGAGAAGCTGTGTGGTCCCCCAGCTCCCCCTGCCCCTTTACCCCCAGGACAGCACCGGACAGACTTCCCTCACTCCGGAACTACTCCAGGAACAGAGACCCCCGGGAACTTGCCTGACCCTGACGTTGGCTACCCTGGAGGAGTACGCTCACAGGGCATTTTATTTCCCTCTTTTCTCTTCGCTGCGCACATTTTCTACAATAAGCATACGTTATTTTCACAATGAGAAAAACACGTCAAACATTCTACCAACACGATGGCTTTAAAGCACTAATGAAGCAGTTCAGGGGACAAGGGCTCAGCGGGGTCTGCACCCCTCCCTCCCTCACCCGGCGGGCTCCTCTCGAGGGTAAATCAGGCTCACACAACACACGCCTGGCAAAGCTGGTGAGCGTTAGAGAAATTACACTTGTAAACTGTCTGAAATACTGCCGGGCACACAGCCAGCGCCCAGCAGTTGCCATTACTACTATTTTAATCGCTCCTGTATTACTACTATTGCAATTGCCCTGGAGGAGTTTACCCAGGGATCACACACGCATTTAAAAAGCCCCATCTGGAGCAGGGAGCCCGCAGGGCAGAGGGGGACAGTCACGGGGTCACCGTGGCAGCTGTGGCTAAGCGTAACTTGAGGAAACAAATTTAAAAATTGGTCAGCTTTCAAGTGGCCCTGGGTTTGGGCCAGACTGCGGTCTGGCTATCAGCCCGTGATGCCAAGATGAGAGGACATGGTTCCCGAGCAGGGCGCCCACTGGCCACGCTGGCCCTCCCCAGGGAGCCCCACGCACGCGCCACACCCACCGCCAGGTCCACCGCAGGTCCATCCAGAAATGCATCGCAGGACACACACCTTCTGACTGTGGGAAGGCCCTAAACGTGGACCGTGGTCTTCACGGTTTAGAAAGCGCTTACTGAACTCGCACGAACACAAGAACCAGCTAAGGAACCGAATTCACACCAAGCCGTCACCTCCCCTGGCCCCTCCCATCAGCATTCACACGTGCTGGACAACAGCCCGCGGCCTGCTTTCTCCCACCCCCTCCTCTGCTCCAGTCAGGCTCCCACTCAGCGAGGCTCCAGCGCAGTGGCAGCAGGGCCAGCTCCTGGAAGCACCCGTTCCAGGCCCACCTGAGACCTTTGGAATCGGAACCTGGGTGGGGCGGGTGCAGAGCTCAGCTGCCAAGAGCCCCCAGGCGGCTTGCTGAAGCGCAGGCCCCTTCACCGCAGGTCTGCCTTCCTCCTGAGCTCCCAGGCCCAGCGCAGCGGGGGTCTGCACCCCTCCCGCACTTGCTGAAGGCCTCTCGGGTCCACACCTTGCGAGGCCCCGGCGGCACCCGGCCCTGTGGGTCAGGTCCTTTCTGCAAAGGCTCCTCCAGCTTCCCTGGCCCGCCTCTGCAGCGGCCCCTCCCCCTGGGTCCCTCTTCAGGCCCACTTTTCTTTCCTGTGGGGCTTCCCAGCCTGCCCAGGTGGCTCTCAGAACGGGGACTGGAAAAGCCTTCTCGAACGAATCCATCCCCTCCTCACACGAATCTCATAAAGGAGAGAGGTGCACGCACCTGGTGGCAATGCCACCCACTCCCGGCACCCAGGACCTCCTCCCACAGGCCCTCTCTAGCGCCCCCTTCTGTCCTGAGCACCAGCCCTGGAGGCCCAGCAGTCACTTGTCCACAGGGTGCTCCCAAGCATCGTGTCTCGCCCTCCAACTGGGGACAAGTCCGAGAACGGTACAGCCACCTTCCCCACTGGGTCTGAAGCTGGGTGGCTGTTTCTTTCATCCCACGGCAAACCCAGCACCTGCCCCGGTCCTCCCCAGACTGTCCACGTCTCACACCCACCACCGCCACGGGCCCAGGCCACCGGTTACCAGCGTCTTGGGTTCTTCCTGCTCTACCTGCCTTGGTACACGCTGGGGAGGGGGCAGATATCCTGCCAGAATGCAAAGACAAGACCCAAATTCCGCAAGGCCCTTGCAGACCTGGTCCTGTGGCCCACCTCCAGCCCCCCTCCCCACTCTGGCCTCAGGAACTTGCCGGAAAGCAGTGCTGCTGGCCCTCAGGTCTTAGTGCACGAGGTGCTCTCTGCCAGGACTCCCGCTCCCCTTTTTTCTCTAGGATCAGCTTCCAGCCTCTCTCGGGAGGCTCCCTACCGGCCCTGCAGCCAGGCCCTCCCTCAGGAGCAGAGCACAGGGGGCTCCCCAGACCCAGGCTCTCTGTCTCGGGGCTCCGGGGCTGGGCTTGGCCAGTAGGCTAAATGCCCACAGCAGCGTCCGGACCGACCCTGTCTCCGGCGTGATTCCCTGCACTCCGCCCTGCCCACGGGGCAGCTGGCAGAGAAGGAGCCGGCCAAGTTTCTGGCAGACTGTGGAGCCTTAGAGGGAAGGGGCCTGGGCCCTGAACCACCTGCGTAGACTCAGGCCACCCGGCAGCACACGCACTGGGGAGCGACCAAGAGAGGAATGGCCCATGCAACCTGGGGAGGCATCGGGCTTCTGGGCTCCGGCCACCCCACCCCGCTGGACGGAAGGCCCAGGAAGGCCGAGACGTTCCTCCAGGCATGCTGCATCTCCACGGCCAGCAGCGTCCGGCAGAGCCGGTGCCGGAAGCACATCTACTGAATAAATAAAGTGACAGATCTATTTAAGGAAATTATTTTCAACCACTCAGGGGCAATTTCCCACAGAAACAGCAGATGTGAGTCTTTCACGTGGGATTTTTAGGTCATGAGAAGCACCACGACCTGATGCCCTGAGGACACACAGGTGATCAGACGGCACCACTGCCCGGGGACAGCAGTGTGGACACTGGGAACGGTTTAATCTCCCCCCGAGGGCACTCTCTCTCACAACTCCCAAGGTGTAAATACCAGGAGACTGTGGGTTCAGGGATGAGCAGATGTCTGTAGTCTATAAATATGTACATTTCATTTCTTCTCTGGGAAACACAGGAAAGTGTATCAGCTCCCTCCTCTTGTCTGCCTTGACGCGCTCTGGAATTGGGGCGCTTGCTGTTCATCTGAATAGTGACATCAGAGGCAGCAAGGCAGAGTAGTCAACGTCCCTGCTGCAGTCACACAGGCCCTGGCTAGCTGTGTGACCTTGGACAAATCACTTAACTTCTCTGAACCTCAGGACTCTTGCCTGCACAGGAAGATAAGGGCAGTATCGACCACAAAGCGTTGCTCTTGAGGATTACAGGCCCCCTGCAGATATATTTAGCACAGACTCACGCTAAGAAAAAAAGCTAGCTGTATTATTATGAAGAACCTTTGAATTACACTGTATAAAAAATTAAACTGCAAATCTGACCTAACACACAGCCACCAAAGTGGCCCGATCTGCAGGGCAAGGCCTCTGACACGCGCTCCATCCACCCCGGGGTCCTCAGGGATGAGACTCGTCTTTCTAAAAACACTGGGCCCTGGAACAGGCTGCACGTTCAAGCTACGAAGGAAAAGCTTTAACCCCAGTGGCAGGGAACCAAATGGACATTCTGAGCCAACTTAAGGAAGATGACCAGAAATGGGAAGAATATTCTAGACGAGGGTCTCCTTAAAAAGTCCGGAAAGATGGTCACTTTCGAAAAATCCAACCTTGAGAATGAAAAGCATTCAGAACCCGGGAAGCAAGAATATCTAGAACTCTGGTATCAATCTCCAGAAACAGGCCAATTCTTACCAAGGCTCTGAAAACCTCAAGTTCCGAAGCAATTGAAAAAACCAAAACCCCAAAACCGAATACGTCAGTTGTGTTCACAAATGAAGAAGGAAAGAAGGAAGGAAGGAAGAGAGAAAAGAAACAAGCTTGGGCTCTCAACCCGGGCACAGCGCCCGTTTCACGCCAAGTGTTCTTCTAAACCCTTAACCTCTACCAGCCCCTTTAATGCCCACTACATCCTCCGAGCGGGGACGTGTTACCCTGCTGCACGTGAGGAAGGGGCAGAGGTGGGCCCCCAGCCCGGCTCGCTCAGAAGACTGGGGTGTCAACCACGCTGCTATGTTACAGGAGTCCGGGTGCACTTCTGAGGGCCGAGGGCCGAGGCTCCAGGTGGGTAGAGATGGTGCTGGAATCCAGGCACACCTGTCGTGTGGAATGCGGGGCGCCCAGAAGGTGGGTACCACAGCAGCCCTGTCATCAGGGGCCTCCCACGTCACTGGGTTACCCAGGTGGTCAGAGCTCCCCGCCTGGAACCCCAGGAGCAAGAGGGATCACAGGGCTCCAGGAAGCCTGCACAGCCTAAACCCGGCAGCCCGGCGAATAAATACTACACACTGAGAGTTCTTCCTGAAGAAAGTCTGCTCCAGACTCGGGAATCCAGGGACAACCTCCGGTCTGTCTGGCACCTACAATCTTGCCCGAGGGAGGGGAGCAAGGGCCCAGCGCTCCCTGGAGTCTGCCTGTGGGCGGCGTGTCTACCGGCTGGCGACACGAGTGACTCTGGTGGGCCGAGCCAGCGCTGCTCACGGAACCTCGGAGGCGGCAATAACGCTGTGACCACGCAGGTCCCAATGGCCACTGTCTGCAGCCGCAGATGAAAGCCTTCGTAAAACCCCAAGCCCTTTCCTGTATGTCCGCGTACCCTGTTTCCTCGGTCTCATTTTCCTAAGTGCCAACTCGGGTGCTGCCCGGGCTGGGCGGAAACGAAAACAACCCTAGGGCTGTGCCTGTCCCCCAAAGTCCAGGGGACAGGAGGGGCGAGGTCCGGCCCAGGGACCGGCGGGGGAAACGCAGGGCCACGTCCTGGGGTCAAGGCGCAATGGAACCCGGAGGACCCAAGGAGGGGACCGGGGCTGGGGACGGGGTGGCCTCGGCAGTTCCGGGTCCGGAGCCGGGTCCCCGCGAGGTTGGAGGAGAGGGGCCTGCCGGGGGGGCCCGGGGGTCGCGCCCCGCCCTCTGCGCGCCCTCAGACCCGCCCCTCAGGGACCTGGCGCCCCCTCAGATCCCCGGTGGCCCCTCCGCCCCTCGGCCCGGGGTCGCCCCCGCTGGCCCGCCCGCCGCGCGCACTCACCGTGCTCCGCGGAAGAACCTGCCATCGTTGGAACGCCCCACTCGCGGCCGCGCCGACAGCTTCCCAGAATCTGACGCAACCACCGCCCCGGAAGTCCCGCCGGAGGCGGCGCGCCTTCCGGGACACGCCCAGTCGCTAGGCAACCGCCGCGGCTCGAGACGCCGCAGGCCGGGGCATGCTGGGAGTTGTAGTTCCTACTGCGCTGCGGCCAGTGCCCTTGAGCAGGGGTCCCCAGCTCCGGGGTTGCGGACCGGTAGCGGTCCGCGGCCTGTTAGGAACCGGGCCGCACAGCAGGAGGTGAGAGGCGAGAGGGCGAAGCTTCATCTGCCGCTCCCCATCGCTCGCATTACCGCCTGAACCATCCGCCCACCCACCCACTTGCGTGGAAAAATTGTCTCCCAGGGTCCGGGGAGGGAGGACCAGTTGGAAGGAGGTTTAGAGGAGGGTATTGGGAATGGGTGGGAAGTGCATTCCATGCAGAGGATACTGTCCTGCAAGTGACACCAACAGAGAGCAAGCCACTGAGAAATTCAGCCTGACCGCAGGGCAGGCTGGAGCAGCCCTGGCGAGAGATGGGGCTTGGGGCAAAGGCTAGGGCTGGCGCTTCTTGAAGCATCTTGTAAGCAAAGTCAAGAATGGCAGAGACCCAGCAGGCTTGACTGGATTTGTGCTGTAGACCTCTCATTCCAGCTGCTGTGTGGCGGTGGAGTGGATTAGGGAAAAAGCCAGGAGGAAAGCAAGACTTGACAGGAAGCCTTTTCGATAGTCTGTAGGAGAGGAGACGGTGCCCTGGACCAGCAGGGTGAGCAGGCAGATCTGGGAGAGCCGTGAGGGGCAGCAGATGCTGGGATGGGGGTGGGGCGGGTGAGCGAGGTGAGGGCCAGGGATGACACCCACGTTTCTGTCCTGAGAGAGACTGGTGGTTATGGCATTTCCTTTAATAATGAACTTGAAGTTGAAGACACTTGGTGCTGGGTGGAAGAAAGCAGCTGTTTTGTGAGCATTTCCAAGGACTGATGATGTTTGGGGTGAGTGAGAAAGGGGGGCAGGGTGGAGCGCACACTCTGTATGGACAGGGTTGTCATTCCCAGAGACAGAGGCCCCGGGGGGAATAACACAAACGAGGAGAAGAGGCTTCTCTGGCGTTTAATCCCCATTCTAGAGTCCCTCAGCCCACAGATCACATCCTCAGCGCCTCTGCCTTCCTCTGTGTAAGATACCATCTCCCAAGGACATCACACTCAAGCTTCTGCACACACAGGGAATGAAAAGAAACACTTAGGACAGAAATTTCATTAGGTAAAGAAAAAGTATAAAAGCAAGTATTGCTAAATTGTACAACTTTTTGGCAAAAGCGTATCTTTGGCATTAAAACTTTAACAGTTTAAGCTACTTTTCTAAAGAATGATGCTAAATGCAAAGAAAAAGAATCTCATAACATTACATACTGTGTGATTCTAGTTATTTAACATTTTGAAATAGCAAAAATCATAGAAATAAAGACAAGTGAATACCAGAAGTTAATGCGGGAAGAAGGTGGACGTGGCTACACCTGAAACAAACACAACATTGTTAATCAACTCTACTCCAATCTAAAATAAAAAGTTAAAAAAAAAAGATGCAACATTAAAAAAAAAAAGGGCAACATGAGTGGTCCTTGTGATGATGGAAATGTTGGGTATATTCACTGTGTCAGTGTCATTATCCCGGCTTTAATATTGTACCATAATTGTGCAAAATGTTAGCATTTTAGGAAACTGGGTAAAGGGTGAGGAGATCTCTCCATATTATTTCTTACAGCTGCATGTAAATCTATGATTATCTCAAAAAGTTTATAATGATATCCATTCCTTAAAAAAATAGTTTCAGGTACTTAAAAAAGGTCTCTGTGACTGTCACCATGCCCCACCCTGGCTAGTTCTGGATTAGGAAGCAGGGGCCTAAAGCTGGTCACATTCCAATCTGATCCTCAGATACAAGAGCAGAGGGATAGTCTTAGGTTTTTTGGGTTTTTTTTTTTTTTAATTGAAGTATAGTCGATTTACAACTTTGTGTTAGTTTCAGGTGTACAGAAAAGCGATTCAATTATACATACATATATATATATTCTTTTTCAGATTCTTTGCCATTATAGGTTATTACAGGATACTGAATATAGCTCCCTGTGCTATAGAGTAGGCCCTTGTTTATCAATTTTATATATAGTGGTGTGTATCTGTTAATCCCATACTCCTAATTGATCCCTCCCGTCTTTCCCCTTTGCCAACCACAAGTTTGTTCTCTGTGTCTGTGGGTCTGTTTCCGCCTTGTAAATAAGTTCATCTCTATTATATTTTAGATAGCACATATAAGCGATATCATACGATATTTCTCTTTCTCTGTCTTACTTCACTCAGTATGACAATCTCTAGGTCCATCCACGTAGCTGCAAATGGCATTATTTCATTCTTTTTTTATGGCTGAGTTAATATTCCATTGTATGTGTACCACATCTTCTTTGTTCTTTCCTCTGTCGACGGACACTTAGGTTGCTTCCATGTCTTGGCTATCGTGAATAGGGCTGCTGTGAACACTGGGGTGCATGTATCTTTTGGAATTAGAGTTTTCTCCAGATGTATGCCCAGGAGTGGGATTGCTGGATCATATGGTAACTCTATTTTTAGTTTCTTAAGGAACCTCCATACTATTCTCCATAGTGGCTGCATCAATTTACATTCTCACCAACAGTGTAAGAGGGTTCCCTTTTATCTACACCCTCTCAAGCATTTGTTATTTGTAGACTTCTTGATGATGGCCATTCTGACCGGTGGGAGGTGATACGTCGTTGTAGTTCTGATTTGCATTTCTCTGATAATTAGTGATGTTGAGCATCTTTCCCTGTGCCTATTGGTCATCTGTTTGTATTCTTTGGAGAAATGTCTGTTTAGGTCTTCTGCCCATTTTTTGTTTTGTTTTGTTGTTTCTTCTGGCCGGTTTTAAAAATTTAATTTATTTTTTATATTGGAGTATAGTTGATATACAACGCTGTGTTCGTTTCAGGTATACAGCTAAGTGATGCAGTTATACATATACATATAAGCATTCTTTTTCAGATTCTTTTCCCATAGACGTTATCACAGAATACTGAGCAGAGCCTTCTGCCCATTTTTGATAGGGACAGTCTGGTCCCAGGGCCAGGTATGGACCAACGTCTCTGACTACTCAGAGCGGCCTGTAGGTTGCCTGTCACCAACTTCCTTGTACCTATTCATGGAGCACCTGCTCAATGCCACGCCCTGTCGCAGGTCATGCAGACATCACAGTGACTCTGAGATCAAGGAGTTGATGGGGGCAGAAAGACAACCACCAAACTCTCCTGGCCGCAGAGCCTAGGGAAATGCTCCGAGGAACGTGAGCCCACCCAGTGCAATCAGCAGTCCCCTGGGATCCCATCTCTGCCACACTGGCCACAGGCAGTGCCCCTGACAGAGAAGCACCTTTGCTTGTGGGCAGAGCTGATGTCCCCATTGGAAGTTTATACAGAATCCATTGGGATAAGGACTGCAGTTCCATCTGGGATTCATGAAGTTTCTGGTGGGATCAGAACTGGAAAAGAAGTTCAGATCCGGGCTTCCCTGGTGGCGCAGTGGCTGAGAGTCCGCCTGCCGATGCAGGGTACACGGGTTTGTGCCCCGGTCCGGGAAGATCCCACATGCCGCGGAGCGGCTGGGCCCGTGAGCCATGGCCGTTGGGCCTGCGCGTCCAGAGCCTGTACTCCACAACGGTAGAGGCCACAACAGTGAGAGGCCCATGTACCGCAAAGAAAAAAAAAAAAGAAGCTCAGACCCTACCCATCCAGGACACTGTGTAAAGTAACAGCCCTGTGTCAAAAAAGAGTTTATTGGGAGCTCTCTGTATGCCTACCTAAGATACCTTCTGCAACCAATTTGTTTATAATTTGCAAACATATATGTAGCTCCATGTTATGGAGGGCAGCCACGAGTTTAAATACAGAAATGTCCCTCCCTAGCCCATTCCTCCGCCTGAGGAGCTCTTCCAAATTTCCTGGATGTTGGGGTTCCCATATCTCATCATTTTCTTCAAGTCCAGTAGACCCCATGACATCTTCCAGTTACTTTCTGGAACCTCATGTCTGAATTCACAATAGATCTTATTGATGGATGAAAAAAATAAAAGCAAAAAGGGAGAGTTTGTTTACATTCCTGGGAGGCCCGTGGAGCATCCGCTGTAACTCGGCTCCCAGGAGTGTGGCCCTAGAGGTGCTTCCACCTGCCCTGAGCCCACGACCTGGGAAGTCCTGCGCCAGCCCAGATGATCCCACAGGAGGGATCAGGCCCAGGGGCCGGGAGGCCAAGGTCTGGCCATGACCTGCTGTGTCTCTTGACACGTCTGTTGCTCATTCATTACTGGTGCCAGTGAACCTGGGAGAAGGAACCCCAGGCAAGTCAGAAGCCCTGTGGATAAAGCATCTGCTGACGTCCGCCCTGCCCTGCCCCTCTCACATGCCACGCAGCCATGGGCTGTGAGGTGCTCCGGACGGGTAGGCCTCCTGGCATCAGCGGGGGACCAGGTTAGGCCTTGAGACCTGGGGCAAGTTTTGTAGCCTCTCTGAGCTTCGGATTGTCGTGTTTTAACTCTGTAAAATGGGGCAGTCTCCCAGAGCTGTTAGAATAAGATTATAAAAAGCACCTGGCACACAGCATGTGCTCGATAAATCTTGCCCTTTTTGCCCCTAAGCCCGTAGCATCCCAGCCATGGGGACCCACTGATCTAGGGTTAGATAAGTATCCCCATCACCCACTCATACTTTCTCTTAAAAACAGGAATGTAGGGGCTTCCCTGGTGGCGCAGTGGTTGGGGGTCCGCCTGCCGATGCAGGGGACGCGGGTTCGTGCCCCGGTCCGGGAGGATCCCACATGCCGCGGAGCGGCTGGGCCCGTGAGCCATGGCCGCTGAGCCTGCGTGTCCGGAGCCTGTGCTCCGCAACGGGAGGGGTCACAACGGTGAGAGGCCCGCGTACCACAAAAAAAAAAAAAAAAAAAACAGGAATGTATAATAAAATAAAAACAACATCCAATCCTTCTTTATGAACCCCACAAAACTTACATCTGACAAATATCTGTTTCTCTACTGTCATTGGTGAATGTGAAAAAGTGGATCTCAAGTCCACAGGAAAGTTCCCTAAGCTTCGGGTAGGCAGGTGGTCCCCCGTCTCAAAAATAAAGACATTAGGCCTTAGCATTCATGTCAAAGAAGGAAGACTTTTAGAAAATATATATTTATTTATTTGGCCGCACCAGGTCTTAGTTGCGGCACACGGGATCTTTGTTGCAGCATGCGAGATCTTTAGTTGTGGCATGTGGGATCTATTTCCCCAGTAAGGGATCGAACCCAGGCCCCCTGCATTGGGAGCATGGAGTCTTAGCCACTGGACCCTCAGGGAAGTCCCAACAAGGAAGATTTAGCCTAAACAAATAAACGAGAAAAATTTGTTAACAAAAATTTGTTAACAAAAAAAAACACACAAAAAAATGTTAACAAATAAAAAAAGAAAATGAAGAATTTAGACTACTTACCAACACAGGAAACGTCCTTCAAAAACTACTTTTGTTCATATTCCTGCAGAGAGAAGAGAATAAAATGGTTCCGGGAGCAGAAACCTGTGTGGCCTCTTAGAGGAATTCTACTGAAATAGAACCAGAACCTGGTTTCTTGTGGGAGCTGTGGCTGGGGGCCGGTGGGCCTCTATCAACATGATAAGACCCCTGAGTCAGCCCGTGGGGAGTCCCCCCCACTCCGTCCCCCCACGGGTAGCAGAGAGCTCACAGCCCAGCGTATCCTCTGGGTCACACTCCCCCAGGACACGGCCTGGGCGTGCGGGCGACACCGTGCCGTCACGGCCGCCCCTGCTTGGGCGGGCGGGGGTCCCTGCTGCTCTGCATGTGCTCCTGACTCTTCCCAGACCCAGGCCCAGCTCCTTCCCCCCCGGGGGGTTCGGGTAACAGCTGACCGATGTCACCTGGCGGTGACCTGCTCTCTGGATAAGACAATGGAGAGGACACAGGTCTACAGACATGCACTGTGGACAAATATTAGTGACTTATCCACACAGCCTCCTAGTTCAGGGAAATCCGAGCACGGACGGGACGCCAGACAGATGAAAGCTGACCACCTGTCTGAAGGAGCTGCCACGAGCACGGGGTTCTCCCTGGATGAGGCCAGGCGTTCCTTGAGATGCCTGGGCCTGAGGCCAGGAGCCTGACCACGTGGTTCAAATCTCAGCTCTGCCTCTGCCCACAGCCGGCAAGGACCCACTGCTCTGTCCCATGGCTGGTAAAAAGGGTAAGAACAGCTGCCCTGTTACAGCACAGCCCCAGAGGGACACCCAGGGACTGGCACGTCACCCTGACCTGACCCTCGGCAGGGGCACCAACTTCTGCATTTTATTCGTCTCAGGAGCCCTGGAGAATCCGACAAAAGTCACAGGCCGGCTCCCTGAAAAGATGCATAATGGCGCACGACCCATGGAACCTACAGTCTCCGGACTTCTCAAGCCCCGTGGCTGTGCAAGGATGGCCCAGGGGTCCGTGATCTCCTCCCAGTCTCCCCTTTCTTCAGCCCCTGACCTTGCCCTGCCTTAGGGTTGCTCATCACCAGCAACCCTGGCCCTCCCCTGCAGGGCCACTTAGTGGGTGTCTGATCATTTGTCAAACCCCATTCAGGTGTCACCCACTCGGGAAAGCCCCCAGCAGCCCCACAGCGGAGGATAGGAACCGTCGCTTCCTGCTGTGCACGGCTGGACACGGCCCACCGGGGACAATCCCACCCATCTCGGGATCCATCGCACACCCTGCCCCTGCAGCCCCGTGTTCTCCAGATGCCAGGCCCGGCACCCAGGGGCTGCTTGGCCCAGCTCTGCTGACAGCGCAGGAGGCTTCAGGTCCAGCACCACGGGCTGTGCCTCCTCGGTCCTGCTGTTTCCCAGCCCTGGGGCCCAGCGAGGACACACGCTGAGCCTCTGCCCCCCCGGGTGCCATGGTCCCCTGGTTACCGAGTCCAAGCTCGCGCTGCTCACCGCACACAGGCCAATAAGTCAGACGTGAGGTGTTGAGACAAGGAATACTTTATTCGGAAAGCCGGCAGACCGAGAGGATGGCAGACTTATGTCTCAAAATAACCACCTTATCGGAGTCCGGGTGCCATTTTCTTCTATAGAATCAGACAGGGAAGTAAAGTAAAAAGGCAGAACAGAGAGGGAGAGGCGGTGGGGAAGTAAAGTAAAGAGGACCGTCGGTCTTGCAAATCATCTCCTGGAACTGAGGAGGGGATGTGTTAATTTCTTCCTCTCCGCAGCCATTCACAGGTGGGCGGGGTCAGATTGTCTCCCTGTGAGCTGAACAGAGGCACTTTGGTCTAACGTTCCGGCAGAGGGGCAGGGTTCCCCGAGGCAGGCCGTTACGGATGATTATAGTAACAAAAGCAATGAAAAGCAATGGCTAAAGTCTAAGAAACAGGTCCAACATGGAGTCAGAATTGGCTCTTCCCTGTTACACCCTCAGACAGCAGGTAGCGTTGGGGAAGGTTATGGGTCGAACTGTGTCCCCGCAAAGGTTCTGAAGTCCTCCCCGTACCTGTGACTGTGACCGTATTTGGAAACAGCATTGTTGCTCACAATCAAGTTAAGATGAGGTCACTAGGGTGGCCTCTGATCCAATATGACTGGGGTCCTTATCAAAAGGGGAAATTTGGAGAGGGACTCACACACAGGGAGAAGGCCACGTGAAGATGAAGGTAGAGATGGGGGGATGCTCCTCCAAGCCAAGGAACCTCAGATTGCCGGAATCCGCCAGAAGCTGGGAGAGGCCTGGACCAGATTCTCCCTCACAGCCCTCGGCGGGAAGTGACCCTGCCGACACCTTGATCTCCGACTTCCAGCCTCCAGAACCATGAGACAATAAAAGTCTGATGTTTAAACACCCTCCTCCCTGCCCCTGGGCTGTGGGACTTTGTTATATCAGCCTCAGGAAACTCAGACAAGAACTCTGCAAGAGCGCCACACACAGCCCTGCACTCAGCGAGCAGGGGCTTGGTCATCATTCAGACCCTCCCAACGGTCCACTTACCTGCTCCAGGCTGTGGAGGGAAGGGGACACCTCTGCTTGGCCTGGGGGCCTGGGGGTCTCGGGAGCTTGAGTCTGTTGTATTGTCTGCTCTGGGGCTGCTGGACTTCCTTTGGCCCCCAGCTCCTGTAGCTCAAGGATTTCCCCAGCGTCCTTGGAGGGTCCCGGGTGAGTCCTGGCCTCGGGCGCCAGGGCTGAGTCCTCTACCTCCAACATCGGCCTGGTCTCCACACCAGGGGCTGGTTGGCCCCTCTCAAGGTCCATGGGCATCTGCACCTCCTTGGGCTGGCTGCTTCTAGGTGACTAAAGAACAAAGTCGTTTCTTCTGGTGACAGGAGCCTGCAGGACAGGCCCTTCCCAAGCCACTTTTAAGGAAAGAAATGCCAACTGTCTGATAGGTAAGCAAGGCCTGTGCAATTTCGAGAGGAACACTGCACGGGGTCTGGTCCCTGCTCTGCCACCGACTCCTCGGGGGATCCCAAGAGAAGCCTGTGGTGGGTTGAATGGTGGGCACCCAAGGATAGACCCACATCCTAATCCATAGTACTCGTGAATGGGACCTATTTAGAAATAGGGTCTCTTCAGCCGAGGTCATACTGGATAAGAGTGGGACTGGTATCCTATGACTAGTGCCCTTAAAAGGAGAGAGATTCAGAGACACACGGGGAGAGGCTGTGTGAAAACAGCAGAAATTGGAGTGACGCGCCCATAAGCCAAGGAGTGCCAAGCAAGTCCAGCCCCAAACAGGGGAAGCGAGGAAGGACCTGCCCCTAGAGCCCCGAGGGGACCAAACCCGCCAACCCCTCGACTTCGGATCTCTGGCCTCCAGAACTGTGGGGCAGTAAGCTCGTAATGTTTTAAGCCCCCCGTCTATGGGGACCTGTCTCAGCAGCCCTGGGATACCAAAGAAAGCCTTTTGTCCCCTGTGCGTCAGCAGAATTTAAATCTTCCAGCACAGATGTTCCAGGGCTCCGCTAAGGTGGGCGCAGACACCACTGCACAGGCTAAATGTGGACGCAGCGGGGAAGGCCTGGGGCTGTCCCCCACCCCTCCACCTCCTGGGGCTTCACTGGACAAATCCCAGGGGATACTTACAGGGCTGCCTGGCTCCTTTGGATTTTCTGCAAATCAAAAAGAAGAGAAAGAACAGAAAACAATTGATATTAACTATTACAGCAACTTCTGTGAGGAGAGGAAATGCCTCGAATTCACAGTCAAGAAAGTGGACTTACGTTTCCCAAAACCGACAACCGACTGGAAAAAACACGCAGCTGGGAAAACACAGGAGGGGCACTTACTTGGTAAGCTTCCCCAGCACCCAGGGACCGCCTCCTCCAAGACCCCCTGGCTGGAGCTGCACCCGTCTCTCCTGGCTTCCCGGCCCCCGGCGCCCTGGACGCCTGTCCCCAGCAGCTGCCCTGCGACTTTGGTCTCAAGCCCTGCACGTCGGGGAGTACGCCGCGGGCGGCTCCGAGCCCAGACACATGCAGGGCCCCCGAGATGGAAAGTGAGCAGAGCTGTGTTCAAACGAGAGGCTCCCGTCAGGAACCACTGACCCCAGGCCCCCACTTCTGAGCTCCTGGTGCCCTTGCTGACCTGGTTTCCTCAAGGATCAACGTGACTCTGCTTTACCTCTTCTTCTATAGTGGTGAGTGATGGCGGTGATGATGGCCGTGGCGATGGAAAGGACCACAGTCACAGCAAGGAGGATCCACGCCCACATTAGGTTTCCTGCAAGGAGGCAAAACAGAGAATGCTGTCGCAGTGCCAGGCACGCTTACCCCATCCAAGTGACGTGCAGCTCTTGGGCGTGGTGGCAGCACCGCCATTCTCCAGGCCCCGAAGTGCTCCCTTGACGACTGTCGCCACGAGCCTCCCCGGCAGGAGGCACGACAGGCTCCTCCTTCCTGCTCAGACAGGACCTGGGCTCAGAGGCCCTGGGCTGTTGCTCTCATCCTTGGAAGCAGCAGGAGGTCTGACCGGCCAGCAGAGCAGCAAGACGCCCTGGCATCCCGGGATGGGGCTCAGGTGTGAGTGGTCGCAGCTGCAGGATTTACTACAGGGCCAGCAGCAGGCAGAGCCCGGAGGAGGCTGGGAGGAGGGAGGGGATGGCCAGTCCTCATGGCAGTAGGGCTGGGCCACGCTGGCCCAAGGGACAGGGCAGGGTCCACCCTGGGGAGACCTCTGGCGTGACCACCGGGGTGTCTCTGTCTCACCCTGCTGAGCTCCCAGCGCCGACAGGAGCCGTGGACGCACAGACACGGGGGGCGGGGCGGGCCCATCAGAGCCGTGGACGCTCGGCCACCCTGATGCAATCTGTCACCCAGGACAGAGGAGGAAGGAGCGGGTCTTTCCCGTGTTGCCACTGTTCTGCTTAAAGGCTCTTCTTTATTCTCTGATCAGGCCCTTCCTCATTCTGCCTTCTGTTTTGGTGTTATAATAGCC
Source organism: Phocoena sinus (assembly GCF_008692025.1). Classification (NCBI taxonomy): domain Eukaryota; kingdom Metazoa; phylum Chordata; class Mammalia; order Artiodactyla; family Phocoenidae; genus Phocoena; species Phocoena sinus. Next base: position 108,054,408 of record NC_045770.1, on the reverse strand, counting down.
TTTAAAAGTGTTTGCGGGTTATAGAGGGAACCTACCTCAACATAATAAAGGCCATATACGAGAAACCCACAGCAAACATCATACTCAATGCTGAAAAGCTGAAAGCACTTCCTCTAAGATCAGGAAGGCGACAAGGATGCCCACTCTCGCCACTATTATTCAACAAAGTCTCGGAAGTCCTCACCACGGCAATCAGAGAAGAAAAAGAAATAAAAATTGGAAAAGAAGAAATAAAACTGTCACTGTTTGCAGATGACATGATACTATACATAGAAAACCCTAAAGATGCCACCAGAAAACTACTAGAGCTAATCAATGAATTCGGTAAAGTTGTAGGATACAAAATAAATATACCGAAATCTCTTGCATTCCTATACACCAACAATGAAAGATCAGAAAGAGAAATCAAGGAAACAATCCCATTTACCATCACATCTAAAAGAATAAAGTACCTAGGGATAAGGAGGCAAAAGACCTGTATTCAGAAAACTATAAGATGCTGATGAAAGAAATCAAAGACGACACAAACAGATGGACAGATACACCATGTTCTTGGATTGGAAGAATCAAGATTGTGAAAATGATTATACTATCCAAAGCAATCTACAGATTCAATGCGATCCCTATCAAATTACCAGTGGCATTTTTCACACAACTAGAAGAAAAATTTTTACAATGTACACGGAAACACGAAAGACCCCGAACAGCCAAAGTAATCTTGAGAAAGAAAAATGGAGCTGGAGAAATCAGGCTTCCTGACTTCAGACTATACCACAAAGCTACAGTAATCAAGACAGTATGGTACTGGCACAAAAACAGAATTATAGATCAATGGAACAGGATTGAAAGTGCAGAGAAAAACCCACACACCCATGGTCACCTAATCTATGGCAGAGGAGTCAAGAATATGCAATGGAGAAAAGACAGCCTCTTCAATAAGGGGTGCTGGGAAAACTGGACAGCTACACGGAAAAGAATGAAAGTAGAAAACTCTCTAACACCATACACAAAAATAAACTCAAAATGGATTAAAGACCTAAATGTAAGGCCAGATACTATAAAACCCTTAGAGGAAAACACAGGCAGCACACTCCTTGACGTACATCACAGTAAGATCTTTTTTGAGCCACCTCCTACAGTAATGAAAATAAAAACAAAAATAAACAAATGGGACCTACTTAAACTGAAAATTTTTTGCCCAGCAAAGGAAACCATAAACATAACAAGAAGACAACCCTCAGAATGGGAGAAAATATTTGTAAATGAATCATCGGACAAAGGATTAATCTCCAAAATATATAAACAGCTCATGCAGCTCAATATTAAAAAAACAAACAACCCAGGCGAAAAATGGGTGGAAGATCTAAATAGACATTTCTCCAAAGAAGACATACAGGTGGCTAAAAAGCATATGAAAAGATGCTCAACATCACTAATCATTAGAGAAATGCAAATCAGAACTACAGTGGGGTATCTCCTCACACCAGTTAGAATGGGCATCATCAGAAAATCTACAAACAACAAGTGCTGGAGAGGGTGTGGAGAAGAGGGAACCCTCCTGCACTGTTGGTGGGAACGTAAACGGGTACAGCCATATTGGAGAACAGTATGGAGGTTCCTTAAAAAACTAAAAATAGAACTACCATACGATCCAGCAAACTCACTCCTGGGCATATATCTGAAGAAAACCACAATTCAAAAAGACACATGCACCCCAGGGTTCGCTGCAGCACTATTTACAATAGCCAGGGCATGGAAGCAACGTAAATGTCGATCAGCAGATGAATGGATGAAGAAGATGTGGTACATATACAATGGAACACTACTCAGCCATAAAAGAGAAGGAAATAATGCCACTTGCAGCAACATGGATGGATTTAGAGATTGTCATACCGAGTGAAGTAAGTCAGACAGAGAACGACAAATATCATATGATATCACTCATATGTGGAATCTAAAATAAAGGTACAAGTGAACTTATGTACAAAACAGAAACAGAGTTACAGATGCAGAAATCAAATGTATGGTTACCAGGGTGCAGGAGGGGGGAGGGATAAATTGGGAGACTGGGATTGACATATACACACCACTATATATAAGGTAGATAAACAGCAAGGACCTACTGTACAGCACAGGGAACTCTACTCAATACTCTGTAATGCCCTATTCGGGAAAAGAATCTAAAAAAGAGTGGATATATGTATATGTATAGCTGATTCACTTTGCTGCACACCTGAAACTAACACAACATTGTAAATCAACTATACTCCAGTAAAAATTTAAAGAAAAAAGGTCCTTGCATGTTATTTAAAACAGAAGGAAACTGACAAGCTGATTTTTAAATCTCAGTGGATGTGCTGAGTCCAAGGGTGGCCTGACGACCCTGTGGAAGGAGGCAAGGGGGACTTCAGCTCCAATGTCAAGGTTGGCAGGAAAGTGGCACTGGCCCCAGAACAGACAGACAGGAAGCCCAGATGGACACGGCGCTCAGTTATGACCAAGTAACACTGAGGGCGGGGAAGGGATCGTCTTCAAAACACAAAACGGGGTAGTCGATATGTGCAGTGGGAAAACATACACTGAACCTAGACCCCTACCTCACACCTCGCAAAACACCAATTCCAGGTTCGTGTAGGGTGAAAAAGAGAAAGGTAAGACCACGAAGCTGCTGGCAGGTCACAGAGCAGTATACTTTCTCCGGGTGAGCAAAGATTTCTCACCCGGGAGAGGAAGAGTACCAACATAGAGGAAAACAGCCACAAACTTGACCTCATTAAAATGAAGGACCTCTGTCCACAAGAGACCCCATAAAGCGAGTAAAAAGGCACTCTCGGGGGCAGAGGTGGGTGCAGATATCCGATACAAAGGGCTTGTATCCCAAGCTTATAAATAATTACCAATGTTTATAAATAATCATCAAAAATAAGAAAATGAAAACCCCAGACAACCGAATATAAAAATGGGCAAGACATCTTCAGGGACCTGGATGGACCTAGAGATGATCACATGAAGTGAAGTAAGTCAGGCAGAGAATGACAAATACCGCATGAAATCACTTATGTGTGGAATCTAAAAATATGACACAAATGAACATGTTTAGTAAACAGAGGCAGACTCACAGATGTAGAAAACAAACTTATGATTACCAAAGGGTAAGGGGGGATGAGGGGGAGATAAATTAGGAGTTTGGGATTAATAGATACACACTACTATATATAAAACAGACCAACAACAAGGTCCTACTGTAGAGCCCAGGGAACTTTATTCAGTATCCTGGGATAAACCATAATGGAAAAGAATCTGAAAAGGAATATGTGTATGTATATATATATATATATAAAACTGAATCACTGCTGTACACCAGAAACTAACACAATATTGTAAATCAACTATACTTCAATAATAAAAAAAAAGAATGGGGCTTCCCTGGTGGCGCAGCGGTTGAGAGTCCGCCTGCCGATGCAGGGGACGCGGGTTCGTGCCCCGGTCCGGGAAGATCCCACGTGCCGCGGAGCGGCTGGGCCCGTGAGCCGTGGCCGCTGAGCCTGCGCGCCCGGAGCCTGTGCTCCGCAACGGGAGAGGCCACGACAGTGAGAGGCCCGCGTGCCGCAAAAAAAAAAAAAAAAAAAAAAAAATAGTGCCTGAGCCGGCACGGCCCCAACATGGGGACAAGGATGGCAGAGCCACCGCTTGTCCCCAAGGATTCTATTTGTTTACTCAAGACAGGAGTGTATGAACGGTGACCCATGGGCCAAGTCCTGCCCACTGCTATAAATAAAGTTTTATTCACACACAGCCAAGCAACAGCAGCAGAGTTGAATTGTGACAACAGGGACCTTAGGGCCCACAGAACCTCAACTTTTTACTTTTATGGATTTAAGAGACAGAATCAGACCGTACCAGCCTCTGGATGAATTTTTACGGCACAAACTGTATCCCTTGTGGCGTTGCAGGGTTGAAGGATGGTGCTGTCTTCACACCTGAGAGGAAGAATAAAGAAACTCTGAGTATTACTTCTCCCCGCCCAGGCCCAGCCCAAAGCATCCTTCTTAAAACCCACCCGTCAGGGGTTTGAGGGACCAGCCCCGGGTCCTGTGCTGCCCCACCAGGCTTCAGGCCATCAGTGTCTGGCATTTCCTGGGCTATCTGGCCCAAAATGGCTCAATGAAAATAACTCTTGGGGATTCTCTGATATATAGGGGAGGGGCCTCCCTCTGCCTCTGTTCCCGGATAGAGATGTGCGTGGCTATGAGGACTGGACCTGCTGTAGCCATATCTCTACCAAGAGGGAAGTCAGCCTAAAGATGAAGCTCATGGAGAAGGGGACAGGCAAGCAAGTCCAGAGAAGCCAGAGCCCTGATCAGACCAGACCTGAGGGCAGTCCTTACTCTGGACTTGTCCGGTCCCCAAGCCAACAGTTCAACACGGTCTGAGTTGTATTTAAGAGTCTACAAACGTGAGCGATTTTACACGTGGCTTTACCGCTGTGTCTTCCCCAAAGTCCCCCCAATACCTGTGCCCACTCGAAACCACAGAATGGGACCTTATTTGGAAATGCGGTCTCTGCAGACGTAATCGTGTTAAGATGAGGTCATACTGGATCAGGGTGGACCTGAATCGATGACCAGCGTCCTTACAAGAAGGAAATTGTATGCAGGCAGAGAGAAGGCCACGTGAAGATGCAGATACAGAAGAGCGCACAGGGCGAAGACCACCCGGAGGTGGAAGCAGAGATTGAAGTGATGCGCCTACAAGCCAAGGAGCGCCAAGGACTGCCGGCAACATGGAAAGCTGAGGGAGCGAGGGAAATTCCTCCCTGAGACTCTTCGGAGGGAGCACGGCTGCTGACACCTTGATTTCGGACTTCTGGTCTCCAGAACCGTGAAAGAATACATTTCTGTTGTTTATTAAAAGCCACCCACTTGTGGTGCTTTGTTACAGCAGTCCCAGGAGACTCTTACCGTGACAGTGGGCATCCCACCCTGCCTCAGGGCGTGGTACTGCCGTCCTCTCTGCCTGTGGTTTTCTTTGCCTGGAGCTTCCTCCCTCCCTCCCTCACGGGGCATCTGCTCTAGAGAGCTGTCTCTAGCATCCCCTCTGTCCCTCATGGGCTTGTCATTGTATAGGTGTTGGGATGGTCTCCACCATGGCTGGGGGCGCCAGGCCTGCCATAAGACCTGCAGGCCACACGGGGCTCATGATCACACCTGAAGGAAGGAAGGAAGGAAGGAATGAGCACTGACTCCAGTCCGTCACCAGGTGGAAACATCCAGGTGACTTGTCTGACTTAATTTCAGGACACCTCTTGGGGGCAGGTGCCACCATTAGCCCCATTTTACACATGGGAAAACGGAGGCTCCGGGAAGGGGGCGGAAGAATAAGTGACCCAAAGCCAAACAGGCAGTGAATGGAGGAAGGGAACCCACGCCCAGGCCTGTTTGTTCAGCTCACACACCCCAGGCCAACACCTTTTGCACCGGAAGCAGCTCTCTGTGCAGTCCATGGAGTCGCAGTAGAAGTTGCCCTGCTTTTGCACTGGCATAGCCGGTCGCTAGTTGAGAAGCATTCAGTCACCACCTCCTGATCTGCTGGAGGGAAGGCCAAGGGTCAGTCACAGGGGCCTGGACTCTGTCCTGCCCACGCCAGCCACGTCCAGGTTCGTAGTCAAAGCCTCAGAATCTTCACCCCCCTCCTTCCCCAGCAGGGATGGAGACAGGGACCAGCCAGACCTCATCCCCTGCATCTGGAGTGTCTGTGGCGGGGCCCGTGGGTCACCCTGCAATCTGGGCTGGGGCACAGGGCCAACTGCTCAGAAACACCCCCAAATCATTCTGTCCATCTCGTTTGTCCCACAAAGATCGGAAGAGCACTACTCAGTGTGGACACTGAACGGTCTCTCCCAGCATCACTGGGGGATTCCGCCTTTCGCCTGTGACGGGCTCGCTCCTGGGGCCACACCCCACATTTCACATCTACGGGGCTATTTCCACGGGGCCCACTGTCCACCCCCACGTGAATATCGCACTGATGAACTGTCCTCTGTACAGAGTCCTAGTACTTGGGGGAGCCAGTGTGCTATCTTGTTTTCCTCCTTTAGGAAAGGAAGCTGTTTTGGCAACTATCAGCATAGCCAGTTTTATGAAATCTCCTATTGGGATAGTTTACTTTTTAAAACTAAAATTGTATCTACTTAAGGGGTATGGCATGATAAGTTGATACATTCTGTTGGGATTTTCATTGGGAACGCACTAAATCTAAGAACCATTCCTGGGAAAACTGATACTTTTAAAACACTGAGGGAGTTCCCTATCTGTCCAGTGGTTAGGACGCAGCGCTGTCACTGCTGTGGCCCAGGTTCAGTTCCTGGTCAGGAACTAAGATTCTGCAAGTTACACCGTGTGGCCCAAAAAACCCCCCAACAAAATGTTGAGCCTTCCTGCTTACTATCTTGTGGTATTCCTCTCCATATTTAGATTTCCTTAAATGTTGTTTGTTCACTTACACATTTACACATGCTTTGCTAGATTTATTCCAAAGAATCTTGTTTGTTTGGGGGTTTTTTTGCTAATGGAAGTGGTATTTTTCAATTACATTTTAAAAAACAATGTCACCGATATACAGAGATTTGGAAGAACTTCTGTATATCATCCTTATACGTAGCAACTCTGAAATCCTAATGACCTGTAGGTTGATTCTTTAGCCAATACACACAGCATCATGATAAAAACAAGCACTTTGGGGCTTCCCTGGTGGCGCAGTGGTTGGAAGTCCACCTGCCGATGCAGGGGACACGGGTTCGTGCCCCGGTCCGGGAAGATCCCACATGCCGCAGAGCGGCTGGGCCCATGAGCCATGGCCACTGAGCCTGCGCGTCCGGAGCCTGTGCTCCGCAACGGGAGAGGCCACAGCGGTGAGAGGCCCGCGTACCGCAAAAAAACAAAACAAAACAAAAACCAAGCACTTTGTGATGTCTGCTCTAGCAGCCCCATCCCCGTGTTCCTCTGTGATAATTTCCTGTGGTGAGGTTCCCACAGGGCCAGTCGACAGGGGCACGTTGCCTGGACGGCAGCCCACTCACCCTCCCGGCACTGGGAACACGGCACGCAGCTGCTCTCCTCACTGGGGTGGGCCCGGAAGGTTCCAGACTCGCACTCCCTGCATTCTCCAACGCTGTGGTCCTGGTCTATGTATTTGCTGACGTAGTAGCCTGTGGCAGGTGGTACACGGAGGGGAGGTGGGTGTCCAGGGCTGTCCTGCTCTGCCGCAGACCCTGCCTGGTCTCTGAGGCCTCTGCATGAGGAGGTCCCAAGGCACCTGGAGGCCAGACGCCCTGCACAGTACCCACCCCTCTCCTCCCGTCTCCTTGGAACATTCTGGACTGATCCGAGGCCACAGGTGTCCCAGAAACCGGGGACCTGAATTGCCCCTTGGCTTTTACTGATGACATGCAGTATGTGGATGCTGGGCAGAGGTCACAAGATTTCATGTTGGACCGACTGTGTCCCTTTCTTTCCTACATGTGGTTCATGTAGGTGTGCGTGTGAACGCATGGATGTGTGTGTATAGATGTATGTAGTGTGTGTACTGGCGGGTGTGCGCGGGTGTGTGTGGGGAGGATACGGGCCTGAGTGTCCAGGTTTTGGGTGTTTGGTCTCTGAACCAGGAGCCCCGGAAGGCACACTTTCCCAGATAAAATGAGGCACGTGTACAGGTGTGTGTGAGTGGACGATGCCCATGGTGATGGTACAGGTGTGTGGCTGGACCCTTACAAGAGGAGGCCGTGAAGGGACTTTCATTGATCACGTGGGCACACCTGTCTGAGTGTGGATGGGGTGCGGGTGGGAAGGTGGGCGTGTCCAGCCTGGGCATGGGCCACCACTTCTGTCCTCCAAACCCTGCTGAACTCACCTCACCCATCTCAAAACAAGCACACACCACTCTGTTCACACGAGAGCCCCCAAGGTGGGTGCAGAGGTGGGGCACTGGGCAGCTGCCCAGGAGAGGCCCTCCCACCCACAGACAGCCAGGTACTCCCCACAGGCAGCCCCCAGCTCTGCTCAAAGGGACTGCGGCCTCCCTCCTCCCAGGCAGGGTCTGCCCCGGAAGGCTCTGGAAGTGGTCCCAGACTCACCAGCCGGGCAGAGTTTGCTGCAGCGGGAAAGGCTGGTAACCTCATACTCCCCCGGGTTACACCGGGTCTCCCCGGTTGCCATGGTCACCTTCAATCAGAAAGTGGAGATTGGCATTATCAAAAGATGCCTCTGCTCCTGATGGAAGCAGACACCGAGACCCCTGAGCAAGGAGTGGCAGTCACCCCCCAACCCGGAGCACTGCCTCCCTCGTGGAAGTGGGCTTCCTCGGGGGAGCATCTCCGTGCTGTTCCACTCGCGATACAGAGCAGTATTATTTGGGGGGAATATGTTCTTTAGTTCCCAAATGCATGTGGATTTGTTGACTGCTTCGATGGTGGGCGCCTATTTTATTTGCATGGCCAGAACTAGACCCTTTGTGGTAGTAAACCTTTGGAATTTAGTATTTGATGTTTTCTAGTCTATAGTTAATCGTTTCACCTGTTGCATATAGACTGTGTTAAGAAAGGATATTGTCTATGGGTTGGGAACGGGGATCTGAGTGTGTACGTGAATGTGTACATCTTTATATTATATATTTGAAGGTACACACACACACACACACACACACACACACAGCCCCCCCCGCAGCCCCGGCCCTCCGCAGTCCCGTCCCTCGCATGCCCCCCCTTCCACTGGGGCTCCCCGCGCTCAGTCACCAAGGATGTGCAGCGGGCTCGGCCCCGCCTGGGCCTTTGGGTGCAGGAAACTTCCCGTTGAGACCTGCTCGGGATGGGAATCCGGGTGCGGGATGTCCCGCCGCCCGGGACATCCTCGCTCCGGACGCGCGCCCAGGCCACAGCCCCCTTCCCGTTCTCAGAGTCTTCCCTCCCCCGAGCCCCTCCGCCGCCGTCCCACCTGCGCCGCGAGCAGCAGCAGCACCGCCAGGACACCGCGCGCCCGGGGCTCCATCGCGACACCTCTTCGGACGAGCCGACAACTGCGGTCACACTTCCAAGCCTGGCTACCCGTCGACCCCCGGGCCCCGTTCACTGAAGAGTTTCTGACTTCACAGCCAATCGGAGGGGAGCTTCTGACCAAAGTACCCAATCGGAGCGGACGGCCTTCCCCTCGCCCCACCCACGGGCTCCGCCTCCCAGTTGCCGCGCCTCCCTGCCGGAAGCGGTACTTTCCGCTTCCCCGAATTCCCGTAGGTCGGCCACGCGGAGGAGACGCCTAGAACCGGTGGTCCTAGACTCACGTTTCGGCCCTGCCCGTCCCTGGCCCCCGCGCCTCCCGCCTCAGATGCCGAGGTCTTCAGCCCAGGCCGTCGCCGCGCCGGGGCCACCGATGGGCTTCGGGCTTTGGCGCCCCCGGGACGGCCATTCCCGGTCCTCCCCTCAAGTTTAACTTGTTGCCCAGTCGCTTCCGAGGGGGCGGGGGAGAGCAGGGTGTATGCACAGCCCCCGCTGCAAAGGAAAGGACGGAGCGCCTCGCTTGCCGCGCCCCCCTCCCCAGCCCCTCCTGGGCGAGCACGCTGCCGACCGCCGGTCCCCCCTCACCCGCCCCTCCTGCGCCCTCGGCCCCAGATGCCCCAGGGGCTCCGACCTGGGCTCGGGTGGCCGCCGCACACCGAGCGTCTGTCTCTCCCTCCCCGCCTCAGCCCACAGCATCTTTTGAGCTGCCCGCGGGAGCGACGTTGATGAGGGAGGCGGGTGAGGTGGATGAGAGGGATTCAAGGGGAGGAGACCCTTCCTTCGTGGGGAGAGCAGGATGCAGCCCAGGCACATCCACAGGGAGCTTCGCGCCCCTTCATCTCCTCAACCTCCTCCAACGTCCCCCGCCCCCACCCGGAATCCCGTACTCCAGGGGGCCCTCTCAGCTGCTTGAGTCTCTCTGCCCTGTCCTGGACCCAGGTCGCTTCTGCTAGAAGTTCTTCCTACTAGAGGTTGCTGGCTGTTCACCCAAGGAGGTGACAAGGTGAGGTGACTGTCACCGTGTCCCCAGGAAGTGCATCTCCTCAGCCTCTCTGCTGCTCTAAGTCTCCTAGAGGGTGAGGTGGGGCACCCGCACAGGCCCTCCTGAGCTTCCACTCTCCTAGTCCAGCTGCAACATCCTCGTCCCGCCCAGATGCCCTGGGAGCCAAGCCAGGCACACTGTCAGCGGGGAGGGGAAATGGGTGCTGAGTGGACGTGAGGGTGGGAGGCCCAGCTCTGGACCCTACATCATTCTAGATTTAACCACCAGCATCTGGACACCCAAGAGTTGGCTGATGGAGCCTGAAACCACGTCCAGGTTTTTACTGCACGGAGGGGCTGCGTGATGCCCTTGCAGCCACCCCTCTGGGCATTGGCCACCTGTTCCCCTGGGACGATGCCCACCCAGCTTTCTTTTCCTCGTTATTTAGAGTAGTTCTTGGCCTACCAAGGACATAAAGAGAATTCTGGAGGAGATTCCGAGGCTGCAGGGGTCAGGGGTTGGAGGGGCTGGTGGATCAGGCTGCAGCAGGGTGGCCCCGTCTGGCTCTGAAGGGGTCAGGGTGCAAGATAGGTGGCCCAGGGCTTTGGGTCCAGAGCAACCTGCCTCAGTAACAAGGTGCAGAATACTTCCACCTGGAAAGCACCCACCCTCAGCAGGGAGGGACAACCACATGGGATCCAGAGCCAGTCTAGGGGGACTGCCCTCGATGCGGGATCCTGGGAGTCCCGTCTGCTTGGTGCAGGCGTGAGGGCTGGGATGGCAGTGCCCACCTGCCCCTTCCTCGGCCCCAGTCCAAGTCCATCCTGTCCTGCGGCCTCTCCCTCTGTGTCTTTCCTCCTTCGTGTACTGTCAGGGCTGGGCTGCAGTCTCCCTGTACTGTGGTGCATGGGGTCTGCGGTCAGCTGTCCCCACCCTCCCCTTCTGGGGTATCCTGGGCTGTCCCAGAAAAGGGAGGCCCACTCACCTGGCCCTGGTGTTTGTGAGTACTGGGAATGGTGGCCACAGTGGAACTGAAGGGCTGGGCTGGGGGCAGCAGGGCAGGGAGGGGGCTGTTACTGTGGAGAAGGGACCAGGCCAAATGGGCTTGAGGGCCACCCTGGAGGCCCCGGTGGGCAGCGCCCCTCCCGTGTCCTCAGCTGGCTCAGCGGCTGTTTGACAGGACCCCAGCTTCCTGGCGCTGGCTCAGCAGGGTGGGCTGCTTCTAACTGCTCCCTGCAAACTGCACCCCCATCCTTCACGGACCTCCTCCCTCCATCCTCAGGGCCTCGGACCCTTCCCTGGGCCCCTCCAGCCCCAGACAGCTTCTGCTGGCATTGAGTTTCTCCCCTGAAAGACATCCCACCCCCGCCAGTTTCCAGAAGTTCCCCAAGAAGACAACACACACAATATGTGTGTCTTGTTTATTTCAAGGGATGGAGCAAAGACATGTCCCCAAACTGGGGGAGGGTAAGAACGTGGGTACATAAACTGGACAGTCAGCTCAGATGACACCGTCACAACATAGTTTAAGGCTCCGTGTGTATCTACATGTGCAGATGCTCTCTCTCTCTCTCTCTCTCACACACACACACACACACACACACACACACACCCTGGCATTTGACACAGGAATGGAGGCCAGACGCCAGGCGCTGTTTGCAGCCTGCCTAAAATACTGCGATTGCGTTTATTAAAAACATGTGGGAGGAGAAGACCGTGCATCAATCTGAGCAGTGTCCAACTCAGGCTCCGGGCCGGGGACGCTGTCCCCAGGCACGCCGTGCTCACATGTGCCCACCCCAGCTTGGCACGTCCTGGCTGAGGGAGGTGGGGCGCGTCCTGTAGGTATATGAACTGGGCTCTGTCCAGACAGCACAAAGGCAGAATAAAGCCCCAAGCGCCCTCTCCAAAGCGGTCCAGCTGGCGCCCCCAGCCCACCTGTGGCCCCTCCACGGCAATGTGGGCAGGGTCTCAGGAAGGGATGGCCTGTGTGTTAGGCCAAGGAGGGCCTGGGGTCCCGGCTTGCTCCTCAACGCCCCCCACTCACCCCTGCTGGGGGACATCCAGAGCCCTGCAGGCTCTCCTGCCCCTCCGCCATCAATACCCTGAGGCTGACCAGGGAGGATGGGACGAGGTCACCAGGGAGTGCAGTGCACGACGAATGTGGCATTTGGCTTCAGCATTAAGGCCAGCGCCTCCCCGGGAGGACCCCGTGTGGCCCCCCAGGTCCCTCCTGCTGTTGTGCCGCTGTGGGCCCCTCTGTCCACAGAGGCCGTGCTCGCTGGGTCTCTGCCTCCACGGGGCTGGCTTAAAGTGCTAGGTGCCTGGGACGGAGGCTGGGGCTGCCCGAGTTCTGCAGGCGATGCCCACGCCATCCCCGAAGGGCTCTTATTTGAGGATGTAGTTAATGAGCAGCTGACACGCCAGGAACATGCAGAGCAGGAACCACGAGCGGGGACTGTGCAAGAGGCCCGGGGCCGGTGCCTGCCTGGCCTGTGCCGTGGAGCTCAGCACGGCCGAGAGATGCCTGGAATGATAGGGCACCGCAGTTCAGCGGGGGCCAGCCCAGGCAGGATGGCACATCCCTGCCCCGGGGTGCAAATGCGGGGGGACGGACCCAGGGCACAGTGGCTGCACTGCGCTTCCTGGGCACACATTCCGGGTGTGGGGGGGTCAAGGCTGGGGGAGCTGGGCCTCTTACATCCTCCCTCCCACCTCCATTGTTATGGGCTGAACTGTGTCCCCCAAAGTCCTCTGTTGGAATCCTGACCCCCAGCGCCCCAGAATGCAACTGTATTTGGAGATGTGACCTTTAAAGAGGTGAATAAAGTAAAATGCGGCCACTAGGATGGGCCCTAATCCCGTAGGACTGCTGTCCTTATAAGAAGAGGAGGTCAGGACACAGACACACACAGAGGGACGACCCCGTGAGGACCAGGGAGAAGACGGCCGTCTACACGCCGAGGAGAGGCCTCAGGAGGAACCAGCCCTGCACTGATCTTGGACTTCCAGCCTCCAGGACTGGGAGAGGTAAATGTCTGTGGTTGAAGCTGCTTCCCTGTGGTACTCTGTATGGCAGCCCAGGAAACCCAGAGCCCCGCCCTGGACTCTGACGTCAGTGTGTGTCTGGACCTCAGCAGAAGCTTCCGGTGGTTCTCCCAGCCACCCGCCTGGCAACTAGTTTCCTCCTGTGGTGCTAGATGGCCACCCCGACCCTCCCGGCTCCCACGGCCTCTGGGCTCAGCTCCACCATCTCCGCCCCCTCACCTGACTCGCCCTTCTCCTGGCAGCGGCCCACCTGTGGTGCCCTCTGCTCTCAGTGCTGGCCTCTGCTCTCCCCCTTTGCAGCTCCTCCCTGCCCACCTGCATCCTCCTCCAGGAAGCCCTCCCTGACCGTGGAGACAGCATTCCTCTCCCTCTCTCAGCCCCACACAGCCTGCAGTGGAGTGGGGTGCTAAAAAGGTGTGAAATGCCTCTATGCCACATATGGGTGGGTCACAGGCATGAAATTCTAGGCTTCCGAGGGCGGCTCCGATGCTAACAGCTGGTTAAGTGCTTGCTGGGTGCCAGGCACAGAGCTCAGCCCTCTGCTCCATCCTCTTCCCGCCCCAGGGCCACTGCTGTCACCCCAGTTCACAGATGGGGAGACCGAGGCAGGGACAGCCCGAGGTCCCACAGGCCGGGAGTCCTGCAGCCCTGCTGGAGCCGGGAGCCTGGCTCTGGGGCAGAGCTGGCAAGCAGGGCTCTGCCTCCTGGTGCCGGCAAATAGAGTGTGTTCCCAGTCTTCCCCGAGATGACTCACCCAGCTGTTCCTGAGGACCCACTATTCTTGGAGCTGGGGCCACCGCGGGGCGGTAGGAGGCATCCTCGGGGGAGCCGGTGCTGGCAGCACCTCCTTCCAGCTTCTGTCTGCTCCACCCGCCACAAGCACGGGCAGCCCTGCCCTGGTTCACCTGGACTCCATCAAGCCCCCGCCAGACCCAGCATCCTCCTTGCCAGCTCAGCCTGTTCACACGCCGCGTTCTGCCCTGCCCGCCCCTCGCAGAGGGCAGAACCCAGGAGGTCCCCTGTCCTCCTCGCCCAGTAGCCGGACCGGCTGAAGTCCTGAGGGTTCTAGCGCAAGTGACAGTGCAGGTGAACGCCTGCCCTCACCCCCCGCCGGCTCTGGCTCTCCTGCTCTCTGACCCGGAGCCCCGGCTGGACCCCCGAGCATGGCCCACCTATGTAGCTCCTGCTGGGCCTCCCGGATGGACAGGATCCCCTCGTGCAGCAACTGCAGGCGCCACGCTTCCTTCCCACACCGAGGGCACGGGCTCTCGCAGCCTGGGACGCAGGACCCGGGGGACAAGGGAACACGGGGTGGGGGGGAGAAGTGAGGATGAGCGGGGATGTCTGGGGAGCCGGCAGGTGGGGTCGTGGGGCCGTGTCCCACCTCACAGGAGCCTTCAGTTGAAGCTAATAACACAGGGAGGTGGTGCCGAGGGATGTTTCCAGAGGGAACCCCGGGCTCCGCTGGCCTCTGATTCGCCCAGAGGCGGGAACCAAGCTGGGGAGACAGGCACGCCCTTGAGGGCAGGGGGCAGAGAGGCAGGAGCCAATCCGGAGAGTCACAGACAGATGGACAGGTCACAGCCCCGCCCCTCGCTCTGGCCCCGCCCCCTGAGTGCAGACTCGGGAGCCCTGCCCCCTCTCACACCCCCCTCTGCCCTTCGGCTTCTCTGTCCTCCCGCCCTGAAGAGGGCCTGGCCCCGGAGGGCTCACCGGGAGCGAAGTCACGGTCCTCCTCCTCGTCAGAGAGCTCTGGGCAGGACTCGGGCGTGGAGCCGCTGCTCTCGGTGGCCTGGCTGTGGCCAGATGGCTGGTCGCTGGCCTTGCGGAGCCGCCGGTCGGGGCCAGACCCCTGGAGGGAGATGGAGCGGCTGTGGCCGGGAGCTCACCCACACCCACCGCACCCTCGTGCGCCCGCCGTGCCCTCGGGGACCTGCTGGGGTGTCGCTGGCCTTGGGGACGTGGTGGGCTTATGCCAGGGCAGCTCCAGAGGAGGTGGCCGGCAGAGGAGGGAACTGCTGGCTCAGGGTGCACAGAGGAGGTCTGGCCCTGGCCTGCCTGGACTGGAGCCTCACTCCCCCCCGGGCCTCAGGGTCCTCAGGGGTAATGCAGATTGCTGGCCCCTCTGCGGCGGCCTGGGGACCGTCACGAGGTCCTGCCCAGTACATGCGGAGATGATGGGGGTGGGGCCAGGGACCCGCTCAGTGTGTGAGCTGAGGGCTCCCCCATCATGGAGGGACCCCCAGGCTGGCCGGCCTCAAACAAGCCCCCTGAGTACAGGAGTGGCCAGGTGACAGCAGGCCTGTGTCCAACAGACAGGCCCAGGATGGTGCCTGGACGCTCTGCATTAGGGCCCTGTGGCTTTGATGTGTATCATTGATGGGGGGGTGGGGTCAGCGATGGGGGTGGGGTCAGTGCTGGGGGGTGGGGTCGGCGATGGGGTGGGGTCAGTGCTGGGGGGTAGGGTCAGCGATGGGAGGTGCAGACAGAGATGGAGGGTGGGGCAGTCCACCCAGGTGGACTTTGCTGCAGGGACAGGTTTTGGGGTTTGGTGGGGCCTGAGCCGACTAGAAAGGCTTAAGTGAAGGAGGAGGATGCAGAGGGGCGTCAGGTGGACACGTGTGCGAGGGGCTGGGGCCATCTGGTCGAGGTCGAGGGGCCGCGGAATGTGGCGGAAGGGTGGGTGGGACACACGTGGCTAGTGAGATACTGTGGCCCCTGTTTGCTGGGAAAATTGGGGCCCCTGGGCAAGATGGGGAGTCCGTCCCTCCCTGCCCCGGGTGGGCCGTGCCCCCCGGCCGTGTGCACCGTGGGTGCCTAGCTGGCGTAGTGTGTGCTGTTCCACACGTGGAACCTGCCCACGTGGTGGGGGCCACTCCAGGCTTCCCTCAAAAGGCACCTCTGTCTGGAGCTCTCCTTCCTCGTGTCTCCTGGAAGCTCCCACCTGCCCTCCCCCGCACCTCCCACCCTCTCTCCCACACTTTTGAGGCCCAGGCATCTGGGTAAATGCGCCGTCTCCTGCTCCTACTTGGGCGAGTCCCTGGGCTGCCCAGAGCCTCTGTTTCTTCATCTGTGGAATGGGATAGCATGCTGCCCGCACCGCAGAGGGCGGCTCTGGGGGTTGATGGGCCAGGACCATACACCCTGGCACAGTGCCCTGAACACCAGGGTGCCCTGGGAACTGAGCGTCCTGCAAATCCAGGCGTCCAGGCCCCATGCTGGGCAGGGAAGGGCAGGACAGGGATGCAGGGGGATGCCAGAGGAGACCCTGCTAGGATGTGGGTCAGAGTGTGCCAGGGTGGGGGACCCAGAGGAGGGGGGCCAGGCAGGTGGGTGTGAGGGTGGGCATGGGGCCACACCTGGAGGGACCCAGCAGGGGCCCTGGGGGTGGTGCTGACCTGGTGCCTGGGCCCCGGGCTGCCCAGGAAGGTGGTCTGGCGGGCCATGGTCTCCCGCTGCAGGGTGTGCAGGACCCCGTCTTGCTCAAACTGGGCAATGTCCTTCAGGGGGTCCCAGGGGCTGTGGCTGGAGGGTCCAGAGAGTGTCTGTTGGCAGGGGCGGTGGCCCTCGGAGTGAGGGGGCCCCAGCCCGGCCCAGCCCTCAGCCTCCCAGCAGGACCGGAGACCCCCAGGGGAGTGACCGTTGCCTGCACCTGTGTGCAGCCCCTGTGTGACCCTCCCTCCCCATCACCCAGGGCCAGGATGGTGGGGGTCTGCTACCCAGCCCACCGCGGGGCCCAGGCCGCTGTCTGCCAGCACTCACTCCTCGTATCGGTAGCGCCACTCCTGGGTGGTGGGGTCCAGGTGGAACAGCTGCGGCGTCCAGGGCACCAGGTTCTGCTGGCGCTCTCGGGCCTGATGCCGCTGTGCCTCCTCCAGGGCAAACTTCTCCTGTGTGGCTTTGTGCTGGTCACCCTCGCTGATGGCCCTGGTGACGTGCTGCCAGAGCCTGCGAGCGGAGCACACGTTCTGAGCGGGGGGACCTGGGCAGTCCCGTCCCCTCACACTAGAGGGGAGCCTCAGAGCAACCTCCGCTTGATTGCCTCCAGTGACAGGGAGCTCACTGCCTCTCAGGGTGCCCGGGTCTCCTGGGCTGGACGCACACCTGCCACCAGCAGGGCCCTCCCTGTGGACTGCAGGTCATCTGCCCCGGAGCCTGCTCTTCCCCAGGCCTCCCCTGCTCTCTCTCCAGCTGCCCACAGCTGGATGTGTCCTCTGCCAAGAAAGGTCCACTCAGGTCCATCCTCCCTGCCACAGACATCCAGGGGACGTGCACCCAGGAGACAGCAGCTGCCGGCCCGGCCACCCCAGCCGTGGGCAGGGGTCCTGCGGCGCCCGGGCCTTACCTCTCTGACTCCAGCTCTGTCTGCTCCTCCAAAGGCACCGTGTGGCGCTTCAGCCGCTGCCCGCGGACCTCCTCGCTCGGGTTCCAGAAGAGCTCGGCGCCTCCTCTGCCCTCCTCCTTGATGAACACTTCCCTGTCCTGCCCCAGACAGCCGGGCAGGTCAGAGGTACCGGCCGTGGCCTCTGCTGCCCCCGGGCCCACCCGCGCCTGCCCGGAGGCGGCCTCTCACCCAGTGTCCCGTGAGCCGCGCCAGGACCTCCTCGCCCGACGTGATCTTCCCGGAGATCTGGTTGATGCTCGTGCTGCCGCCGAAGAAGGGCTGTGGGGACACACCCGAGATGATGCCCTTACGACGCCGGTGAGGTCCCCTCGTGGAGCTGGGGAGGAGGGGCCCCTTCCTCATGGGTGGGCGGGAGGTGAGCTCCCGGCCCCAGTGCATGGGGGGCCGGCTGGGACGGGACTGAAGCTGGAGGTGGCCACGCTCGCCCACGGTCCAGCCTGAGCTCAAGGGTGCTGGGTCCCTGCCAGGGCTTTGTGCCCCGTGGTGGGGAAGGGGCCTGGGCCTGTCCTAGCTCTGCTGTGTGGCCTGTGGGCAGCCCCTTCCCCTCTCCGAGCCCCGCTGTGCTACAGGGAAGCCAGGAGCTGCTTGTCCATGTGCACCTGCTCAGGAAACCATCCCTGGGGCACTGAGAGGGCAAGAGGGGGCCACCCAAGGCCTCGCCTCTCCCCGGCCCAAGCCCCACGCCCCCCAAGGCCCCTGGGTGGCCGAGGTCCTGTGGCCAGTGCTACCTTGAGCTTGAATTCCAGCTCAGCCTGGAAGTTGTTCTTCTCACACTCGACGGTCACTCTGCCGCCCAGCTCCATGGTCATGGTGCCGTAGAGAATGCCTGGAACACAGCCGCATTGAGGGGTCAGGGCCACCCCCTGGCCAGCCGAGTCCCCAGACCTCTGCTGAGTCCTGACCCAGCAACACTGAGCCGGGGAGGCCCCTATCAGGGCCCGGAGGGCGAGACGGGAGCAGGGAGGGGGCAGGCGCTCTGGGGGCAGTGCTGCCAGGAGGGGGAGAATCTCGTTAGGTGAGCAGGGCCCGTGACCGGGCCTGATTCCGCAGTGACCAGCTCCCTGCATCGAACGGGGTCTCTGGCCCCAGGGCCTTTGCTCATGCGAGTTGCTAAGTCTGGGAGACACCCCCACCCTTTACTAGGTCACCTCCTCCAGCAGCCCCTGTTCCAGGCTCCCAGGAGCCCCACTGCCCCCGGGAGACCCTCGTCAAGGCCTGTCACTCCGCTCCGCAGATCCTGCCCCGATGTGGGTGCCTGCATCTTCCCTGCTCACTGCTGCGCCCAGGACGGGCCCACGTGGTTTTATTTTTTTTTTAACTTAATACATATATTTTTTAATTACTGAAGGAAAGCATGAGTCTTCTATTTCTGGTCTTATGGAGGGCTTACTCTAAAAGAAAAAAAGAAATGAGGGAAGGAAGGAAGGAAGGAGAAGGAAGGAAGAAAGGATCATTCTCACTTGAAAACACTTAGAGATGTGGGATAAAATAAGTCTTTCAAAAATTAAAAAAACAGACTTCCCTGGTGGCTCAGTGGTTAAGAATCCACCTACCAATGCAGGGGACATGGGTTCGAGCCCTGGTCCGGGAAGATCACAGATGCTGCGGAACAGCTAAGCCCATGAGCCACAACTACTGAAGCCCGCGTGCCTAGAGGCCGTGCTCCACAACAAGAGAAGACACCGCAGTGAGAAGCCCATGCACCGCAACCAAGAGTAGCCTCCGCTTGCCGCAACTAGAGAAAGCCTGCGTGCTGCAACTAGAGAAAGCCAGCACGCAGCAACGAAGATCCAACGCAGCCAAAAATAAATAAATAAATAACTTTATTTTAAAAAAAAAAAGATTTAGCACTAATTAAAAAAAAATTTAAAAAGACAAGCTAATTGAAATTGCAAAAAGGCTGGAATCACCCCCCAATTCCCCTGTGTACAGGGTGGAAAAGCTACATGGAAGGGAGTCGGGCCTCTGAGCTGCTCTGGTGTCTCTCCAGGACACACCAACGCAGAGTCAGAGAAGCAGCTGCAGGGCCGGGTGTGCAGGGCCCGATTCTCTACTGCGGAGGGTGGGGGAGGAGGTCTGAGAGACCCTAGAACTGTCTATACCTTGTTATGTAGTTTTGACTTTGGAACCAGGTACATATTTCATTTACAAAATTATTTTAAAAATGAAGTTAAAAGAACAATTCCTAAAAATCCAAAGTGAAATGAAACAAAAGACCAGAGTGGGCGTGATCCCAGAGGGGTATATCTGATGACCTTACAGATCCCAGAGGGATCTACTCAGGACAAGAAGCACAGACATCACAGCCCACGCTGCCTTCAGCCATCGCCCTGTTGGTGGTGGGGCTGAGTGTCACTCTGAGTGCTGTGTGTGCTAGGACAAAAAGCGAGCGTGGCGAGGTCACGGAAAGTGGCTTTCCGGCGTGGGGGGAGACATTTCACGTGTGAGGTGAATGGGGCGTTAAAAGACCGGCCGTCTTGAATCTGGATTGGAAATGTCAGTGTGAACTCACCTGTTTTAATCGTAAAAAAAAAAAAAAAAAAAAAAAGATTCTATCTTCAGCTCACTGGACGAAAGCCCTAGAAACGATGATCAAACCACTCGTAGGAAGCAGACCTCGCCTCCAGACAACGGTGTCTAAGTACCATTTCCTGCTGGCAGGAACCTGGGTCTCCCAGGAGCAATGCCCGATTCAAGGTGTAGGGCAGGAGACGTCAGGGTCTCCCGGGGTCACAGCAAAAGGAGGCAGGCCACTTGGGCTGGGTACAGAGGACACAGGGGCCAATCTGAGGGCTCCCGCTGGCCAACAAGGCACAAGGAGCATGGAATGTTCTAGCTGGAATGTTCCGAGTCGATCATGCATGTTCTGATCAGATAATACTCAAAGCAACAACGACCTCACCAAGGATCCCCTTGGGAGGAGCCAGGGGCAAGGGAAGGAAAACTCATGACTATTTTGAAGAGCTCTGGCATTTATCCTACAGGTACTGGCCTAGCGGGTAAGCACGTGGTAGGCGAGGGCGACTTTCTCTTCGCAGGAGGCTGCCTGCTGGCTGGATGAAGGAGCGATGGACCGTCACCAGGTTGGAGGGACCAGGAGCTGAGAATCCACGTCACTTAAGATCACAGACGTGGAGCCAACCCGACGTCACGAGCCCCACGGCAGGAGGACGGGAAGCCACCTACTGTTGTCTTGTTGGAAAAACTGTGCCTGAAAAGCGATCAGACCTCCAGGGATGAGGTCAGCTTCCAGTTTACAGAGAATACGTTCAACTACACCACGGACACAGCCAGTACGTCCAGACTAGAGGAAACCCCACAAGAAAATGACCTTATTCCTTCCACAAATACAGTGCAAGGGAAAGAAGGGTCAAGGTTCACACCAAGCACAAAGTGTGACCCTTCTCTGGAATCCTGTTCAAACAAGTGAATCGTAACATACGTGTGTATGTACGTATGTAAACACACATTTATTTATGACAATCAGAGCACATTGAACACTGACTGTATACCTCATGGTATTAGGGAAAGAGCCTTGAGTTTTGTTTTTTTTTGTTTTTTTTTTTTAATTTTTGGTGTAATGATAGTCCCGTGGTTGTGGTTAAGAAGGGGATTCCTTATCTTTTAGCGACACTATGAAACGCAGAGATGACGTGATATCTGCGATCTACTTCAAATGAATGAGGTGGGAGGCGTGTGGGGATAAAGGAAACGACTGGTGCTCGCTGCGTTTTGGGTACGTTGTGTGTGTGTGTGTGTGGGGGGGTCACTGTCCTTTCACATGTGTTTGAAGTTTTCAATAATGAAAAGTTGAAGAAAAAGTAATGCTCTTTTAAATGCACTAATGAACAGACAGTCATGCCAGAAAATAAGGGCAATCTTCTGGGAGAAAAAACAAACAAGAAGGAGAGGGGGAGAAGGAGGAAGAAGTGCATCTGTCCTCTGAGCAGAGAGGACTTTGCTGACCTGAGCCCTTGGTGTCCAGTGGGGTGCAGGACAGAGGGGCTTGGGCCAGAGCAACAAGGAAAGTGTGTTCCGAGACATTTCCATAAAACCGGGACTCTCACATCGCTATGCTCTCAGCAAAAGGAGAGCCAAGGAAACAGTTGCATTGGGCAGGGTTCTAGGGGTTAAAAATATCCCCACCCCCTACATCCCTGGCCTTCAATTTGTAAGGTGAGTTTGGGACTCAAATGGAAACTTCCTGTGTGGCCCAGAAACAGCCTACTGTACATGACAGCCTAGTACAGGGGAAAACCCCAAGCAGAATTAGAATCTCAAGGTCTTAATATATACAGTCATCCACTCAACAAATGTTTATCCAGAATCTCACTGCTGTGGGCAGTGGGGACACAGCTGCAAACTGGCTAGAATATTAGGATTCCTAGATAGCGAATAGAAAAGAATTGCATTTACCATGTTTACAGATCTATGAGAAGAAACTGTGAACTTGATCGAGGAACAAGGTACAAGTATAAAAGAACAGGAAGGTTTGAAGTGGAATCAAGTAGAGCTTCTGGGGGGAAAAAAATCCAAAACTTCGACATTGAACTCAGTGGATGAGTTAAATATTAGGTTAATCATAGTTAAAGGTAGATCTAAAGAACTTATCTAGAACGCAAAGACGTAAAAGATGTCAGATGCAGGGCACAGAGTGTCTGAAGTTCTAGAAAAAAAATTGAGAAATTGGAGAGAGGCAGTATTAAAAAATAAGGGCTTAAAAACTCCCACACTTGATCAAAACCATGAAATCGCTGCTTAAAAAGTTCAAACAGGGCTTCCCTGGTGGCGCAGTGGTTGAGAGTCCGCCTGCCGATGCAGGGGACACGGGTTCGTGCCCCGGTCCGGGAGGATCCCACACGCCGCGGAGCGGCTGGGCCCGTGAGCCATGGCCGCTGAGCCTGCGCGTCCGGAGCCTGTGCTCCGCAGTGGGAGGGGCCACAGCGGTGAGAGGCCCACGTACCGCAAAAAAAAAAAAAAAAAAAAAAAAAAAGTTCAAACAAACAAAAGCCCTTACAAATAGAAGAAATAAAGAAATCCAGAGCTGTCAAGCTACCGAAAGGCATGGAGGAATCTTAAATGCATATCGCTTAGTCAAAGACGCAGGTTTGAAAAAGCTACATACCCTGGGATTCCAACTCTATGACATTCCAAAAAAAGCAAAACTATGGAGACAGTTAAAAGATCAGTGGTTACCAGGGGTTGAGGGGAGGGGGGAGGGATGAATAGGTGAATTCATCTATTCACGTCTAACCATAAGAGATTTTTTAGGGTGGTGAAACTATTGTGATACTGTAACGGTAGAAACATGCATTTGTCCAAATCCATATAATTGTACAACACAAAGTGTGAACCCTAATGTAAACTATAGACTTAAGTTAATAATAATGTGTCAACATGAGCTAACCAATTGTAGCATACCAATGCAAGATGTTAACAGTAGGGGATCCGAGTGTGTGTGTGTGTGTGTGTGTGTGTGTGTGTGTGTGTCTGTGTGTCTGTGTGCATGTTGGGATGGGGGGGTATATGGAGCTCTGCACTTTCTGCTAAAATTTTTGTAAACCTAAAAGCACTGTAAAAAAGAAAGTCTGTTAATTAAAAAATAAAAAAGAAATCCTATAACTGAATCACTTTGCTGTATGCCAGAAATTAACACGACACTGTAGAGGAAAAAAAAAAAAAGAAATCCAAACCTTGAACTACTGCAGTGAAATTGCAGAAAACCACAGACAAGAGACGATCTTAAAAGCAGCTACAGAGAAAAGCAGAACATGTAACAAACAGGCCAACAGATGATTGATCACCAACCACAATGGAAATTAGAAGGTGGTAACAAGCTTCCAAAGAGGACAGAAGGATAATCTGCCTGGAATTCCACACCCAGCTAAAAAGTCATGGAAGAGTGAGGGTCAAATAAGATACCTTCAAATAGACAAGAACCAGCATGCTCTCCCTGAGGGAGCCGGCCTGGGTTCTGCCCTCCAGGGTGGGAGTACCATGGCCTCTCACCTTTGCAGTGGGCGTAGGGCATGGTAAGGGTGTAATCCTCCACCCGGTTCAGGAAGGTGAGGGTGGCCTTGCCGTCCAGCAGAGCTGACAGTGAGTTCCCTGCAGAGACAGGGCAGTGGGACCAGTGAGACGAGACTGATCCTCGGGACCTGGGCCCCCACCTCCACCCCCAGTCACAGGACCTGAGCTCCCTTCCAACAGGTGGAAAGAGTCCCAGGCACCTCCAGCTGTGTGACTGTGGGCGGGTTGCTTAACCTCTCTGAGCCTCAGATTCTGTAAAGGCTCCGTCCAGGTCATACAAGTCATCCATCCTGAGGAATTACCTAAGTCGCCATGTGTTCATGCTTATTTCACTTACTAAAGCAGGGATTCTTAGGGTGGAGGCTTCAGACCTTTTCAAACTAGGGCCTCTGCTCTGATTTTAAACACCAGCGGAGAGGGGGTACAGCCCGCTCAGGGCTGAGAGTCACAGCCACAGTCAGTGACGGGAGCACAGGGGTGGAAAAGGTGGGCCGAGCCTGTACACCCTCTGCAGTCTGCTGGGCACACAGAGGCACTCAGAGCACCTGCCCGCCAGTGAGAACAATAGGAAGGTCGACAGGACGGAAAAATGCAGACAGACCCACGGTGCCAGACTCTCGAGGGGTGCTGCCCGATAGACTGTCCTGTGATGATGAAACAGTTCTATCCCATGTAGCATGTGGATACTTGCACTGCGGCCAGAGCAACTGCGGAGCTGCCTTTTAAGTTTTATTTCGTTTGAATCAATCAAAATAGCCACGTGTGGCCAGTGGTGCTGAATTAGACAGCCAGCTCTAGATGGCACCTTCATGTGGCTCCTTCCCGTAACCCTCCCAGCATCAGTGCAAACTCTACGGCTGGGGGATGAGAGGCCGGGGGGAGGGGGCTTCGGAGGGCTCTGCCTGACCCCAGGCTCTGAGCACTTTACCCTTCGTGGGCCCTGGCTAGGAGAGGCGGAGAGGGACACGAACATGGCCACCGGGGGAGGTCTTGGTGACCACCGAGTGCGGCAGGTCAGTCCTCCCCCCATTTCCTCGAGGCCCAGGGGAGCCCCCCTCACCGTAGAACCGGGACTTGGCTGTGATGCTGCCACTGATGCAGAAGCCGTCCTTTCGGTTGCTGACGTGGAAGGCGGACACGGGTGGGTGGTGGGACACCTGTGGGTGGAGAGGTGGCTCCTGCGACAGCCCCAGTAGCAGGCAGGCCCGGTCCCCCACCACATCCCTCCCAGTGCCAGGAGCAGGCGCAAGGGCAGTCCCCATCTCTCAGCCCCAACGTCCAGCGAAGCCGGGCCTGAGTCCTGGGGCCCGGGGGGGAGCTGAATGCAATCCCCGCATCCCCCCAGGGAAATGGGATGCGCTGTCCCCCCTCCCTAAGGAAACACTTTCTGCTGTCACAGCCAAGATGGTGCCTGCGCGTCCTGGGAGAATCCCTGCTGGCAGCAGTGAGGCCAGAGCTCTTCCAGTGGTTGAAGGTGGAGCCACCCAGAAACATGCCTGGGGGTCAGACGCCCCCTGCCCCCTGCCAGGGCCCCGTCCGCTGCAGAACCCAGCAGCCAGCCCAGGGTGGCCGGGCCCTTGCCTGCTCAGCTATGTAGAAGGTGTGGCTGTGGTTCTGGGGGTGGAACCAGCAGCAGCGGAAGGTCTCCCCCAGAATGGGGTTGTAGGGCTTCTTGATCCCCTGCAGGCAGTGAACAAAGAGGCTTGTGTGAGAAGCTGTGGGTGGGGCACAGATGCCAGTTGGGATGGGGTGTGGACCGAGGGACAACAAGAGGGGCTGCCTGCTGCCCACAGCCCCGGGCACCTGTAGGGAGGAGGTCTCTAGAAGGGATGTCTAGTTTCCCACCAGCATCTGGGAACAGCGCCCCACTCCTGGTCTGGGGCGACTATGTTTTACCCTTGGTTTACACTCTGGGCGGACGGCCTACGAGGTGCCCTGCCCACTTCTTGGCTCTGAGGGGCACGTGAGACCCTAATCACATCAAGCTCGCCCCGGACCTCAGGGGAAGCCAGTGCACAGCCCGCTCAAAGCCCCCTGTGGCTTCTAATGACCTTTCAAGTTAAAGCCCCAATTCTCCAGCCCTGCTATTTCAGTCGCTTCCCTGGGTGGGAAGTCAGGGCTTGGTCCCCCATCTCTGAGGACCTGGGACCACTGTGGGGACGACCGGGATCCTTCAGGGTCACGCGGGGTAGGGGATGGCCTTGGACTCTGGGTGGGGTTGGGTGCCAGGGCGCAGGGCTGGGCTGTAGTTGCTCCCTCCCCGGCCGGTGCTTCTCACCTTGGGCTTCTTGTAGAAGCCGGACAGGTACCACTGCAGCACAAGCTTGATTCGGCTGTAGGCGTCCTCCTCCAGTGCAGCCCTGCGACGGGGTGGGGGAATGCCCTCACTCCAGATCGGGGGACCTGGGCCGCCCTCTGCCCTTTCCCGGCGCCCTCTCTCCTTCCGTTTCAACCTCCATTCACTTGCTGAAAACCCAGGCCCCTCCCCAGCTGCCCAGCCCCCAAAAAGGAGTTTCCCACCCTCCCCCAACACTCCGGGGAATCGGGTTTTCCACGGAACTGGAAAATGTCAGGGTGGCTCCAGTGCTGGGGCAGAGAGGGTGCTGCTGGCTCGAGGCCGGCAGGGTGCCGCCTCCAGGAAGCCCCCGGGATGCTCTCGCCCTCACCCAGCTCCCTCTGCGTGGGCTGCTGGGCCTGCAGCCCCCCTTCCAACCTCCGCCTTCTTCAGCTTGAGGGAACCAATGCCAGGGCTCAGGTGCACAGAAGGTGCTGGGCTCACCTGTGATGGTGGCCCTGACCGGACGTGGGGCTGCCCCGTCCTCCCTGTCCACCAGCTCCTCCCATGGAGGCCGGGCCCCTTGGAGGCAGAGGCTTCAGGGACAGTTTCCTGGGGACCCTTAGGACTCTCTGTGGGGCAGGCAGGGGCTGAGGGAGCCTGGGGGGGGGGTGTCTCTGGGCACCTCCCCGTCGCTCACCTGGAGAGCAGGTCGGCGTGGTAGTAGTAGTCGGAGAGCTTGTTGAGGAAGGAGCGGGGCTCCAGGACGAAGGTGGGCAGCACCACGCGGGACAGGTCCATGCCCGGCCGCAGCTGCTTCAGCAGGACCCACATCAGACTCTTGTGCTCGTCAGACACTGTCTCTACCTGCGATGCTTCGCCCAGCTGCCGGCAGAGGGACCGCGGTCAGGCTGCAGCCAGAGCTGGGCGGGGAGCCTGGAGGGGGCGGGATGGGGGGTAGGGCGGCCACGCGTACCCCCTGGCCGGGCCGCCACACCCAGAGGACCTGTCCCAGCCCCACCTGAGCCCTGCATTTTCCAGCAGGCCCGAGGGGCAGCCGCTGGCCCAGGCCGGCTCCCGTCTGCCTCTGCTCCTGGCCAGCCTGGGCCCTCCCCGCGGTTGGTGCACATCCACCGTGGCTACTGACACCTGTCTGTGGACTTTGCATGACCTGTGCCGCGGCAGCAGGTGCCATGTGCTCGAGGAGACCTCCTCCCACCCCCAGCCCATCTTGTCTTCATGGGGTGACACAGGTGCTTCAGGCCTGCACCCCCTTCAGAGGGGGTCTTCACCTGTCCAGGATCGCACGGCTAGAGGGGGCCGCCCTGGGCCCCCCCTCTCTTCCCTGAGACCGAGGCTCCAAACACGTGCCACAGAGAGACTGAGCCCCGGAGTTTTGGGCTTTGTCTGGGCAGGGGGCGAGGGGGCAGGGTAGGGGGGCTCCATCTCCCAGGCCACACCAACCAGCAAACCCTCAGGTGGGCAGAGTGATCTCAGAAAGGGTCATGCGGCTGTCTAAAGACAGCTGGCTGGCGGGGCAGGTGCTCCCAGGTAGGACTGTGCATCGGGGACCCTCCACTCTCGGGAAGTGCCATCGAGCCGCAGTTCCCGGGCCAACGCCAAGCCCCTCCCCATGGACCCCCATCCCCACCCCCCGGTCTGTGGCTCCAGGGCCTCGGGCCTGGGGTGTGGCTAGACTTGGCTGTGGATCCCCATCCCCTGACCCCCCAGGGAGGCAGCAGAATGGGGTGCCAGCAGCCAGCCCTGCATCAGGGCCCATCACCACCCTGCTGGGCCGCCTCAGGCAGTCACTCTGCCTCTCTGTGTCTGCACAGCTGTGGCGGAGGCCTAGTGGCACTCGCTTGGACAGCTCGCCTGGGCACCGAGGGGAGGGGAAGCCCCCAGAGGCAGCGGTCATGTCTGACCCCCATGAGGCTGTGGCTCCCTGGCTTTGATGTCCAGGCCAGCTTCGGGGCGCGCATGGCAGCTGCTGCAGCTGGGAATCCCCTGCACCCTCCATCCCACCCGCACTCCCTCTAACCCTCTCCCTCTGGCTTCTGCCCCTCCTCTCCACCAAAAGTGCCCTGGTGAAGGTCACCACCACCCCCGTGTCACCCTGTCTCTCCTCCAGCTCCCAGCACAGCTGCCCCTGAGGCCACCCCTCCCCTCCCTGCCATGCCTCCCAGGGTTCCTCTGCGGAGCCCCGTCTGTGCTCAGCCTCTGAAGGCTGGGGTGCCTGGGCCCCTGGGCCCCTTGGGCTGCCCTATGTCCAGACGGCCCCCTAAGCCCCAGACCCTCCCGTGCAGCAGCGTCTCCCTTGCACGTCCAAGCCTGGGACACAGTCGGGTCCCACCCCCAGCCGCCAGCTCTTTCTTCCAGAGCGCCTGTCTCACAGGTGGCATCGCCATCTGCCTCTGGACGCGCCCTGAACCCCTTCTCCCTTCCCCACCCCGACTGTGCCTGGGTCCAGGGCACCGTCAGCTTTGTCCAGACAACAGCTCCTCCTTAGCGGGTCCCAGGCTCCACCTCTGCCCCTTGACCTTCTGAAGGTCTCACCTGGACCCTGGCAGGCCGCCACCTGAACCTGCCCTGTGGCCCCCCCAACACCCTCACCAGAGCCCCGCAGCCCTCCCGGCTCTCCCTGAGTCCCGCCATCCTGGCCTTCCCGTGCCCCTGGCCCTCTGGGTGTAGCAGACCCTGCGGGCTCTCCCCGAGGGGACGGCCAGGCGTCGCCTCCACCGCTTCAGGGGTGCGGGGTGGGTGCTGGGCGGCGCCCGAGCTCCAGGCAGGGCGGGCTCTCACCTCCCCCAGGTCCTCGTGTTCCTGTACCACGTACGTAGTCCCTCTGCGCGTGGGGCGCCCCGGGGCCTCCGACTGCTCACTCCCGCTCTCGGCCTTCCGCCTGCGGTCCTGGGTCTCCTTATCTGAGTCCTCCGCGTTCTCTCTCTCTGACTTGTCTGAGAAAGCGTCATTCTCCAAGGAGGACCCGTTCAGTCTGGAAGGTGGACGGCGCCCGTGGGCTGCTGGTCACAGGTGAGGCCCTGGCACGCCCACCTCTGGGCACACCCCCCGGTACCCTCACCCGGGGCACCCCTCGCTGCCTGGCGCCTCAGCCCCATCCCTGTGCTGAAAAGCCTCAGCGATGGGCATTTGACACCATAAGCCCCAGTTCACAGGCGAACACCCTGAGGCTCCCCGGTCCACCTCGAGTGGAGGAGGCCTGCCTCCTGGCCTGGGGTTTGGGCAGCCAGACCTCGGCGGCGTTTGCCCCCCATCTTCTCCCCACGTACAAGGAGACCCCGTGCAGTGGTGCCAGGGAGAGCCCGGGCCCAGGAGTCCCCCGCAGGCTCCCGGGAGAGGCTGGTCCCTGCCCGCCACGCCCCTGCTCACGGGAACAGGTCCTGGTCGTGGACGGTGGCCGAGGGGGGCAGCCCGCAGAGCGAGGAGGGTGACGCGTCTGGCGAGGACCCGGGCTCCCCGTCGCGGCCCTGCCTGCGTGAGCTGAGTCGCAGGAGGCTGGAGCAGCGCAGTGCCAGCTCCAGGGCGTCCAGCCAGCAGCGGCCTGTAGTGGGGGGTGGGGGCGGGCCAGGGGCGATGAGCAGCCCCCAGCTGGGGAGGCAACCACTGCACACTGGGGAGCTTCCTGCCCCTCTGTCAGGGAGCCTGCCCTCCCCCATCCCTCCATTCCTCAACAAGGAGCCCCCCACCGGACCCCCCACTCCCAGCACACTGTCAGTCACCCACGTCACAGACAAGGGCTAAGGCCAGGATGCGTAAGTGACCCCCTCAAGGTCATACGTGTGGCAAGCTCAGGCCACTCTGCACCCAGAGGTCCT
Organism: Phocoena sinus; assembly: GCF_008692025.1. Taxonomy (NCBI): domain Eukaryota; kingdom Metazoa; phylum Chordata; class Mammalia; order Artiodactyla; family Phocoenidae; genus Phocoena; species Phocoena sinus. Next base: position 108,024,786 of record NC_045770.1, on the reverse strand, counting down.
GCGAGCTCCCACCTGCGGCGTCAGGGTGAGGGCCCTCCCTGATGGAGACTGGCCCCCACGGGTCGGGGCGGGAGGGGGTCTCTGCGCCCAGGGCTTTCCTGGCCTGCAGCACAGGGCAGGAGGGGGGCTGGCAGGCTGGGGAAGGGCTGCTGAGCTAAGGCCGCAGACAGGCAGCCCCTGGTGTTGGAACAGCTCCGGGGGGAGGGGAGGGCCAGGCGGGCGGGGAGCCGGGGTGGGGTGGCCAGAGCCAGCGCCTCCAGCCCCCAGCCCTTATCCTCAGCCCCCTGCAGCCCTTCTGGTAGAGGCTGCCCGCAGGCTGGACCTGGGATTGAAGGACCTTGAACTCGGTTCTTTCCTTCTCCAAAGCCTCAAAGTGTCTCCCTCTTGGAGACAGTGAATTTCCTTCCCTAACTCTCTGTGGTGCATCCCGGGACCTGGCGTTGGGAGGGGCGCGCTGGGGATCGCAGAGGAGGGGCTTGCAGGGAGGGCGGCTCCTGGTTATCAGGAGGACACCCGGCATCCCGCGGGGGGCGGGGGGTTTCACTGCAGGCTTGGCTGGATACCAACCTTCCAACTTTCAGCCAGGGCTGAAAGGTCATGGTGGTGGAAGGTGGGGCGCTCATGGGAGCAGAGCCCGCAGGCGAGAGCTGGGAAACCCACACGCGCTGAGTGGGGCCTGGGGCCCTGACGTGCGTTTTTTGTGGTTGCCACGAGGGACTAGACATCCTGAATAGCACGCATCCTTCGAGCCCATTCCTCCTCCTCCTCCAGGAAGCCCACCCTGATACCCACAGGGGCTGCGGATGCCCTTCCTCCCTGACCGTGGCCCCCAACCCCATCAGGGACTCAGCACATGCTTCAGCCCAGTTGGCCTCGTCTGCTGGTTTGCTGGTGTTCTCTCGCACTAGATTGCAGGCTCCCCGGGAGCACTAGCTGCCCAGCCCATCCCAGGGCCCACAGGGGGCCTGGCACCGAGTGGGGGGCTGGGGAAATGAGGGTGGCATTCAAGGGACTCAGGACGGCCCCCTGGAGCGTGGATGCAGCGTCTGGCCACCAGGGGGTGGCATGGCACCTTAGGGACGGCCGCCTGCCCCAGACTCCCAGCCGGGAGGGCCGGAGCCCAGTGGTCAGGCCAGGCTGCCTCGGGCAGGACCTTGCCTGCCCTGAACTGCTGGTGGGGTGGGAGTCTTACACCAGATCCCTGGGAGGCGCCGGCCCTCAGGGCTCGGCGATGGGGCGGCGATGGGGCGGGGTGTGTGTGTGGGGGGGGCGGGGGGGGGGGCAGCCGCGTTTACTCGGGGCAGCCACTAGAGGGCGCTCCAAACACGTGCGCTGATTTGGGAACCTGGCTTCGCCCCGGCTCCAGCACTTTCTCACCTGCAGTTCACCCAACCTGTCTCCGCATGTGTCAAACGTGGATGGTAACAGTAGCATCTGCTGATTCAGTGGTGCCTGGCACGTGGTTGGCACCCAGTAACTGTTATCTGGTTGCTTTTAAATAAGGTCATCAGATTCGCATAGCAACTGGGGAGACACTGCTACTGTCCATCTTTTGCCCACGGGGAAGACTGAGGCTCCAGAGAGGGGGCTGCTGAGCGGCGGGCTCGTCCCCCGACACCAGGCTGCCTCCTTGGATGGCGGTGAAGGGGTCCGAACCGGGGTCCCATACACCCGGCCTAAATCCCGCCAAGGGGAGGGGTGCTTCAGGTGGGGTCACCGTGGAGACCAGCAGGGCAGGAAGGTACTCACCGTCTGACTCGGAGGCGGCCCTGAAGATCAGGTAGCTGCTGGGGAGGGGCTGTGTGATGGAGCCCACGCTCTCACCTTTGGGGCCCTGGAGAGGCAGAGACCCGGCGTCAACCAAGGGATGGGCCAGGGATGGGTGGAAACACAGGTTGTGCGGTCACGTGGACCCACACTCAGACACGCGTGGATGCTTCCGGGGCCTCAGGACCCTAGGCAGGGTCAGGCACCTGACCACGCAGATGTGGCAGGCGGCAAGAGAGGTGAACGGGCGGGGTGCTCGGTCCCCCTTCTTAGCTGGTGGTCCCACCCTTGGCTTTCCAGCTCTGAGCCCCCCCACTTTAGGGTGGCCAGAATCAGCAGGTGCAGATCCAGGACACCCAGTTAAATCTGAATCTCAGAAAAATTACATACACAGTGTAAGTATACCCCGTGAAATATTTGGGACAGAGTTTTTTTTTTTTTTTAGATTCCATATATATGCGTTAGCGTACGGTATTTGTTTTTCTCTTTCTGACTCACTTCACTCTGTACGACAGACTCTAGGTCCATCCACCTCACTACAAATATCTCAATTTCATTTCTTTTTGGGACATACTTATCCTAAAAAAACTTTTTTTAAAAAAAGATTTATTTATTTTAATTTATTTTTGGTTGCGTCAGGTCTTAGTTGTGGCAGGCACCATCTTCGTGAGGCACGCGGGATCTTTCATTGCAGCGCGCGGGCTTCTCTCTAGCTGTGGCCTGCGGGTTTTCCCTTCTCTAGTTGTGGCGCGCAGGCTCCAGGGCGCGTGGGCTCTGTAGTTTGCGGCATGGGGGCTCTCTAGTTGAGGCACGTGAGCTCGGTAGCTGCGGCGCACGGGCTTGGTTGCCCTGCCGGCATGGGGGATCTTAGTTCCCTGACCAGGGACTGAACCCGCGTCCCCTGCATTGGAAGGCGGATTCTTTACCACTGGACCACCAGGAAAGTCCCTAAAAAAACTTTCTGATCTTCCCCTGAAATCCAAATTTAACTGGGCATTCAGGATTTCACTTGGCAACCTGACCCCCTTTGGTCCTGGGCTGGGCAGCCCCCAGGTTATGAGGGTGAGGTCTGGGTTCAGAGCAGCTGCCCTCACATGGCCGCGTTCCTCAGCCTCTGGACACGGCTCGAGGTGTGATCTCATCCCATGGGGCCCCCAGGCCCTGAGCGCCCCCAACCTCCAGTGACCACATCTGATCCCCTGGCCACTGAGTGACTTAACCCTTGGACCTGTCAGCCCATTTCTGGACTCCGTGCCGCTGGGGCCCCAGGAGGAGCCTCCTGACTGCCCATCTGTGCTCTCCTCCCACACAGCCACCTGCCCCCGGGGGCTCTCTCCTTGCCTGGCCCTCCCAAGCCCCAGGGCTCGCACTGCGGTACCTTCACGGCCCAGACGGACTGGTCCAGTGGGTGGAAGAGCTTGAAGCAGAAGCCGTCCTTCTTAGAGGGCCTCTCAATGAGCTCGCAGCAGTGCAGCAGGACCGTACCCACCCACTGGCCCACCTTGGGCGTCTTGTAGATGAGCAGCACCCCCGGCTTCAGCACGCACCACAGTTTGGTCCAACTCTTCAGGGTCCCGCGGATCTGGGGGGAGGGGCGCTGCCGTCATGCCTGCCCGGGACCCAGGGGCATCTGGACGGCTGGGGGCGGGGCGGATACACAGGGCTTTGGGCTCTGGGCAGAGTTCTCTTTTAGGATTTAACAGGAACTCGGAATGATGGTGAATCCAAAGGAGGGTGCTGTAGCCAGATGTACGGGTGAAGTCCATGGAGCTCAAGTTCAAGGCCCTGCCAGGGCCCTGGGGGGAACTGGGAATCGGAAGTGACTGCTGCAATTGTCAGCTTTGTGATTTTGAAACCTGTGATCATTTCTTTTCTCATCCTAAATATTCACTTTTGTACTTAATTTTTTATTCGTAATTTTGTGGAGCAGAGAAAAGGAGCCACGCGGGCCCAGGGCTCTGTAGAAGCCCAGGCTCCCCGGTCCCCTTGTCTCCTCTGCCCCTCGTGGCAGCCCCGGGATTCGGCAGCTTTACCCCCTCTGTACGGAGGGAGAAACCGAAGCTTGGGAGCTGAGGGACTCTCTCGCTGCCTCAGTGAGGTCTGAACACAACCCCGGTCCTTTCTCCCAAAGTCCGAGTTTCACCTCCCTCCTGTATCCCAGCAGGGGGCTCTATGGGCACTCTCGGACCCCCGCCAGCAGGTCAGGGCCCCCCACCTTAATTAGAAATAGGGTTTCTGCAGATGCGACCAAGTGAAGATGAGGCCTCATTGGAGCAGGGTGGGCCCTGGTCCAATGACCGTGTCCTTATAAGAGGAGAAGAGGACACAGAGACACAGGAGGAGGTCAGGTGACCACAGAAGCAGAGGCTGGAGGGACGCGGCCACAAGTCCAGGGATGCCCGGGGCCCTCAGAAGCTGGGAGGGCAGGAAGAACCCTCCTTTAGAGCCTCGGGAAGGAGCCTGGCGCTGCCAGGACCTTGAGTTTGGACTTTGGCCTCTGGACCTGGGGGTCATCTTTGGTTGTCATAAGTCACCAGCTTGTGGCCATTTGTCAGGGCAGCCCCAGGACACATACAGTTTGCAGCAGCCAGCATGCCTAACCGTCTCCCGAGTGGCTAGTGACCCTGCACTGCCCCTGGGGGAGGCCTCCCGAGGGAGCCTGGCCAGCGCTGGCACACACACGTGCTCACCTTCAGGCTGTCGGCCATGATGACTACGCTGGGGTCTGTCAAGGCGCTGAGCAGCTGCTTGGTGGCGCGCTTCTTCTCCTGGCGGTAGCTCTCCTTCTGTGCCTGGGCCCACGGCACCCGCAGGTGGGTCAGGGGAGGAGGCCCTGGGCTGGCCCTCCCGGGGGGCCTTCTACTCGCGAGGGCCTCCACCGTCTAGCCAGGGGACGAGGAGGGGGGCAGGGAGAGCACAGGAAGAGGGGGTGTGGAGGTGGCCAGGGTGCGGTCTGTCCCCCTCCCTTTGGCAGTCTGGGGTGGAGGTGTGGCCTCACTGGCTGGGGTGCCCATTCATCCAACAAACGACACACCGTGCCCCTTCCCCAGGCCTGGGCCCACCTTGAGAGCTTCCTTCTTGGTGACCTTGGCTGTCGGGGATACACATTCCCTGTCGGACCCATTGCACAGCCTGTATTCTGCCTGCAAGAGAGACTCAGGTTGCTGGAGGGAGGGGAGAAGAGGACAGGTGTGCGGAGGTGAGGGGTGGTGCCGGGGCGCAGGAAGCAGGAGGTGGGAGAAAGGCGTCCCTCCCCCTCCCTGCCCCGGGGGAGGGGGTGAACAGGCCTCAGGAGGTGGGCACGTGAACACGAGCTGGGGTGGGTCACCGGGGGCGTGTCTGCGGTGGACCCCCTCCCTGGGGGCCTGCGTTGGGCACATGGCAATGACCCTCCCCGTGGTGCCCAGGAGGCGTCCATCTTAGCCATCACCTGGCGCCCAGCCTCTGGTCAGGGAGGGCGCACGTATGCAGTGGGGACCCCCATCCCTAGTGCCCTGACAGCAGCTGCTGGGTGGGGCAACGCCCAGGCCCTCTCCTGACGCTTGCAGGGAGGAGGTGCAGCCAGCCACGCCCACCAGGCAGCTGCATCCAGGGATCTGGGAGCGGATGGGGCCTCGGTCCTTTAACAGACGGGGAAATGGCAGCCGGGGTGGGGGAGTGGGGAGAAAAAGCCAGGACTAAAGGCTATGGGCCTGCGTCTGTGGAGCCTGCGAAGCCAGAATGGGGTTTACAGTTTGTTTGGGTTTTTTTTGGCCATGCTGCGCGGCTTGCGGGATCTTAGTTCCCGGACCGGGGATTGAACCCACGCCCCCTGCAGTGGAAGCCCACAGTCCTAACCACTGGACCGCCAGGGAAGTCCCGGGTTTTACATTTTTAAGGGGATGGGGGGAAAAAAAAATCAACGTGAGATGTGAAAATGATGAAATTCAGATTTCCGCATCCACCAATCAGGTGATCGTGGCCACCGGACGCGCCCACTGTTGGCCTGCTGTCGTGGCTGCATTGGCTCTAACGGCCACGGCAAGTTCTCGCGATGGAGCTCGTGTGGCTGCCGAGCTTAAAACGTTCCCTTTCTGGTCCTTTGCAGAAATTTGCCTGCCCTGCTCGTCCTCTGGGCTGAGTGCCTCCACCCCGAGCCTCCAGGCAAGGGAGGGAGGCCCGGAGGACCAGAGGCCAACGGCCCTCAGCTCCCTCCCTGCGCGAGGTGAGCAGCCTTGGCAACGCTCTTGACCGCTCCGCCGTTGCCGGGTCCTCTCAGGTCTTTACTGCCTTTGCTCACCTACTTCTCACGACCACCCAGGAGGCGGGCCCAGTTACCACCCCCACCCGATGGATGAGGAAACTGAGGCACAGAGAGGCGCAGTGACCCCCGAGGCTGCAGAGCCAGGGGCAGGGCTGCGGCCGGAACTGTCCCGGGGACCGGCCGTCCCCACGGCACTGCGTGCCAGGCATGGCCTCGGGTGCTGGGGTTAGAACAGAGGGACAGGCCGCCCCCAGGGAACAGGGGGTGAGAGAGGGGGTTGGAGAGCACGTGTGTGCACGGGAACCAGCGCAGCTTCAGGCATTCTTACTACCCACGCCCTGCAGGTGAGGAGGCTGTGGCACAGAGAGGCTCAGAACCTGGCAGAGGTCACACAGCTCGCGAGGGGCCGAGCTTGGGCTGAACTCGGGCAGGGATCCCAGGAAGACAGGGACATGGGACGAGGCGCCTGGGGGACTCTGCTCTGGAAGCATCCTCTGTGTTGAAGCAGGAGTGGTGAGAAGGAGCTGGGCGACAGGCCTCTGGGGGCCGGGCTGATCCTCCGGCTCCCGGGGAGCTGGGATTCTTATGCCTAGCTTCCTTAGCACATGCTGTTCCCCCAGCCTGAATGCTCTTCCCTGTTGCTGAGCAACCCCTGCTCCTTCCTCAGGCCCCGCTGAGCTGCTTCCCCGGGAGGAAGACGGCTCTGCCCACCCTGCTGGCATCAGACCCGGATGACACCAGCCACCCCTGGCCGGCTGAGCATCTCCTGCAATTACAGCCACACAGACGTTTCTGCTTACTGTCGAGAGCTCCACTGGGCTTGGCTTCATCCCAGCATCCCCTTGGCACCAGCAGCTGGGAGCTCGGTGAGCATCTTGGATGAATGGATGAATGAATGAGTGAGTGAATGAACCCTCTGCCAATTCCCTGCCGCCCAGCTTTCCACCAGATGCGGCTGAAAGGAGCTTGTTGGGGGCAACAGAGGAAGAGAGAGGTGCGATTGGAGACAGCGGGGCTGGGGGGTGGACGGGATGGGGCGTCTGTGCCCTGCAACCCTCTGCTCCTGGGCCCCCCAAGCCCCACCGGGCCGGGTCACTGCAGACAGTGCCCCTACTCCTCCATCCTAGAGCCATGCTGGGGACCCCGCCAAGGCCCACCAGACCCCCCTGCTCGTTCCCGAGGGCCACTGAACCTCAAGGCACAGTGGGGCGATAACGCAGCACCCCCAGGAGTGAGACACGCTGCTCAGAACCATGAACGCGGGAGTCTGACCAAAAACCTAAAAATTCCTTTAAAAAAGTGATTTAGGGAGCTTCCCTGGTGGCGCAGTGGTTAAGAGTCCGCCTGCCAATGCAGGGGACGCGGGTTCGTGCCCCGGTCCGGGAGGATCCCACATGCCGCGGAGCAACGAAGCCCGTGCGCCACAACTACTGAGCCTGCGCTCTAGAGCCCACGAGCCACAACTACTGAAGCCCGCGCACCTAGAGCCCATGCTCCACGACAAGAGAAGCCACCGCAGTGAGAAGCCGTGCACCGCAGCGAAGAGGAGCCGCCGCTCACCGCGGCTAGAGAAAGCCCGCGCGCAGCAACGAAGACCCAACGCAGCCAAAAATAAATACATTTAAAAAAATTGTTAAAAAAGAAAAGAACCTGGGGGTGTCCAGAGCTGTCCTTTCTTTCCTCCCTCAGCCTCTGACATGTTCTAGACCTTACTTGTTTTGTCTGGTGCCTGTCTTCCCTCTAGAACATAAGCTCCAGGAGAGAGGGACTTTGTTTTACCAACGACTCCATCCCCAGCACCTACAGCGGTGTGGGCCTTGCCCAGAGAGGATGCCCAGACATCATTTCTGAATGGGTGAAATCTGAAATTTGAACCAAGTGTTCCTGATAGCATTTGATGTGGTTTTATGGGGTTTAATGTTTTATTGGGTTGTAGAAGGAAGAACCATGTTTTCATGAAATAAATCTGTGTCTTAAAAAAATATACGTGTCCGTAGACAGATGACTGAATAAACAAAGTATGGTCCAGCCACACAGTGGAACATTATTCAGCCTTAAAAAGGAAGAAAATTCTGACCCAGCTACAACCTGGATGAACATGAGGACATTATAGTGAGTGAAATAAGCCAGACACAAAAGGACAAATACTGTGCGATCCACTCACGGGAGGTCCCTAGAGGAGTCACAATGATAGAGACAGAAAGTAGGACGGCGGGGCCCAGAGCTGGGGAAGGGGTGGGACGTGAGTGTTTAATGGGGACAGACTGTCAGTTTTATAAGATGAAAAAGTTCTCGGGGTGGATGGCGGTGATGGTGACATAATAATGTGAATGTACTTAAACTGTAGACTTAAAAATGGTTAGGATGGTACATTTTGTTACGTGTATTTTACTGTAATCTAAAAAAAAATTTTAATTAAAAAAATTCCACACACACAAACGCAGGCGCTCCAACTGCACTCCCAGCAGCCGGCAGCCCTGGGGACCGAGGCGGGGAAGCGCTGGCTGAGGGGGGACCCACGAAAGGTCCGGTTTCTTCCCTGCCGGAAGTGGACGCAGGGAGGACCACCACACACTCCTTGCTGGACAGGGGAGGGCATGGGGTCCCAGAGGAGCAGGCAGTTGTCACTCTGGGTCTCACGGGGCAGCCAGGGTGGGGAGAACTGGCCTCTATGTGCCTCCAGCCCCCCAGCCGCACCGGCCAGAACTGGGGCCTCCAATCCGGGGGCCGTGGCTCCCCTGGCCTGAGGCCCTTGGGGGAAGGAAGGGCGTGTCTACAACCTGGCACCTGTACCTGGGGCCCCACACCTTCCCTGGACCACAGCTTCTGCCTGGAGGTGCACGGCTGGGCCCCAGCTGAGAGGCGCTGGGCTGGGGAGCACGTGGTGTGTGTGTGTGTGTGTGTGTGTGTGTGTATCTGTGTGTGTATCTGTGTGTGCGCGTGCCCTTTCCCCGAACTCGGCGTTGCCCTGAAGAGGGTGCACGGGTGGAGGGCACAGCACAGACACAGGCAGAGGGAGGATGCGCTCACACCTGGGCGGGTTCCCTATGACAGAAGAGCCCGGGGCCTCCTTTTACCATGATTTTCTGTCCCTGAGGCCCCCTGGCAGCCCCAGCCTCCTCCGGGCCCTGCATCCCCGACCTGTGTTACTCAAGAAGGTGGCTTTGATAAACAACTCACAAGCTCTGTGACTCCGTCCCCGGCTCCAGCAGCCTCCCTGATTCAAAGCCAAGGGCTGGCAATGGTGGGTTCAGCCGGCAGCCCTGCTGTCCCCTCCCTCCAGCCACTTCCCATCGTCCCCAGGGCAGGCTCCCTGCCTTGGGTCCTCCCACAGTCGGGCTCCTACCGGTGGCACCTTCGTGGCAGAGCCTGGGGTCGGGGGCCCTTCATCTCTGGGCGGCGATGGGCTGTTGGGCTCCATGTCCTTCCCTGCAAGAGAGTGGCTGGCATGAGGACCGGGGCATGGCTGCCGGGCAGCCCCTCCACCGCTGCCCAGTGTGTGGCAGGCGAGGCACGGGCACCGGCACGGGTGGCCTGGGTGGGGCAGGAAGCCAGCCCAGGCGGTGGCTGCGGGACCAGAGAGCTAATGAGCACCAGCCAGCGTCATGAGGGGGTGTCACCGCTGGGAGAAGCCCGGGTGCCCTGGGCGCTGATGTGGCACACCCTCTGGGGTCTGTAAGACAGGAACCCTGTTTTCAGTTCAGGGTACCCAGACCTCGCCTGGCTTCCCCCCACGCCCCAAATCCGCTGGCTGGAATTCCATTGCTCCCCAGTGCTGGGCTCTCGGAGGGAGGTGGCCGGACACTGTCCCGCGCCCCTCCCAGCACGCTTCCTCTCCAGCTCGCTTGAGGGGAGGGAGGCGGGTGTGAGGTGTCTGGATTTGACCCTGGGGGGAGCGGCTGCCCGTGCCCAGCTCCGTTTTTTTTTTTAAACATCGTTATTGGAGTATAATTGCTTTACAATGGTGTATTAATTTCTGCTGTATAACAAAGTGAATCAGCTATACGTATACATACATCCCCATATCTCCTTCCTCTTTGCGTCTCCCTCCCACCCTCCCTATCCCACCCCTCTAGGTGGTCACAAAGCACTGAGCTGCTCTCCCTGTGCCATGAGGCTGCTTCCCGCTAGCTAGCTATTTTACATTTGGTAATGTATATATGTCCATGCCACTCTCTCACTTTGTCCCAGCTTACCCTTCCCCTTCCCCGTGTCCTCAAGTCCATTCTTTACATCTGCATCTTTATTCCTGTCCTGCCCCTAGGTTCTTCAGAACCATTTTTTTTTTTTTAGATTCCATATAGCTTCGTTTGTTTTGAAGTGGGTTTCTAAAGCTCAGGTTCATGGCCAGGAAGAAGAGGCCATGGTCTCAGAGGAGGCCTGAGGCCGCCTGACGGGCCACTCCTGCCCGCTCCCTGTGGCTGGTGGTTTATTGCCAGGTCCTTGCAGGAAGTGGAGAAGCAATGACTAGGGGAGAGCCTTCCTGACCGGGAGGCACCAGGGGCTGGGGTGTGAGCACAGCAAGGCCGACGCCCTCCCTCCCCAACCCGGACAGAACAGAGAGGGAAAGGGACCTGCCTGAGGCCACACAGCTGGGCTTCGAAGCTGAGGAGGGCCTAGGCTCGGCAGCTGTCCCCACCCGTGGCCCACGTGCCAGGTGACCGGGTTCCCATGTGGACGCTGACCTGGACCCAGAGGGTCGAGCTCATTCTCTCCACCCAAGAGCAGGTTGCGGCTGAGTTTCCGGGGGTCGACTTTCTGAGGGGTGGAGGAGGGCGGACACAGTGAGAAGCGTCGTCGCAGAAAGGCCTCCTCCTTCATGGCGTGGGCGCTGGGGGGCTTCTGGAAGGAAGGAGGGGAGAGTACTGGTCACGCCTCACGCCGAGGCTGGGGCAGCCTGGGGCCTGGAGGGGGCATCCTCCACCCGCCCTGGCAAGGGGACCAGAGACCCGCCAGAGGGCCAGGGCCGAGTGGCCGGGGCCACCGTGTCTTACAGTCAGGTCCCCACTCAGGGGACGTCTCAGAAATGGGACGAGGGCCCGAGGGGCCTGCGGGTCACCCAGGGAAGGCTGCACGGCCAAGCTCAGGCTTTCCAGGGCCCATGGCAGAAGCCAGGCCCGGACCGGCCCCGCTGGAAGTTTGGCTGTCACAGCTGTGGCAGGACCCCCTGCCCCCCAGGCCCGGCACTAAGTCGGCTCTGTAGGACCTTGGACACGGTGAAGTGGAGCTGAGGTGGGCCCCTGACCCATGCCGGGCCACCAGACTTCCCCCGCTAGGGGATGGAGCTCCGTGGTGGGAAGACAGCGACTGGTGCACGCAGGGGAGGGGGCCAAGAGCTTCCCAGAGAGGGGGACGCAGGCGGGCCAGACAGGCAGCCACAGAGCCCTCGGGGGAGCTGGCATGAGGCTGGGGCCGTCCCTGAACCTGGCCTGCCCATCCCACCTAAGGACGCCTCGAGACCCCGCCTCCTGCCCTCCCCGGCTTCAGCTCCCTGCTGGGTTTCTGATACCTGCACCCAAAGCGCCTTAACTCGGAGAGGAAGTGCAGGCGTGCTTACGGTGAGGTGCACCCGAATCCACGCTCCGCCCAAGACATCACCTTCCTGCTCCACAGCACTGCCCAAACCAGTGTCCGGTCCCAAAAGAAGCAGCGGCCCCCGGGGGAGCCCGACGGCCAGTCCTTCAGGTGCCTGCCGTGCCCTCCCAAGCCCTGCCACTGCCCCGGTCTGCCCAGGTTAGGAAAGAGGCAGCTCCCTCTGTCTCCTGCCCCTTTGCAGCCCCGCCCCGAGTGGGGCTGGGGCAAGCAGTTCCCAGTGGACGGCACGCCGCCACCGACGTCAGCCCATTTTATGGATGAGAAAATCATGGCTCCAAGAGCTGATGGCCTAGCCTTGTGGTCACGGCCTGGTAGATGTTGGCAGAGCAGGAACTCTGGCTCGGAATCCTGGGTTCTTTCCACTCCCTGAGGACGTGCTGCATAAAGGCCCAGTGAGCGATTTCTAAAGGCCCAGGGGTGCCTCCTGCCGCCTCCCGGGTGGGCCGGTGGCCTCCTGCCAAGCCCAGGACAAAGTTCCCGCTTTCTCCCCTGGCCCTGGGCCTTCCTGGGCGGGGCAGCAGAAACACAGAGCCTTTCCTGCTGTGACAGGTGGGCGAGTGGACCCGGGCAGGGCTTCAGGAGTGGGCAGGGTGGCCCAGGGTTCCGTCGGCAGCCCCGGAAACTCCTCTGTGTTCCCTGCTCAGGGGTCAGAGTGGGGGTGCTCCAAGGCTGCAGTGGGCCCAGGGGCCCTACCCTTCCTAATCACTACCGTGTCATCCGGCTAAGCTTGTTACCTCTGCCATTTCACAGAGGGGGAAACTGGTTTCAGAGAGGTTGGGATTTGGGGCCCCAGGTCGCACAGTTATTAATTGGCAACGGCTGTGCTTGAGTCAAGTAGGCTGATTCTCAGTCCTGGCCCGAGTCCCCCCCTCTCACCAGTTCAGCTTAGCTTCTAGCAAACCCACTGTGGGGGAGGAGAGGGCAGGAGTCTGGAAGCCCAGCCCCTGCTTGCAGTCTCAGTGCTCACTCACTGACTCCCCAGATGTGTCTCAGGCCAGGGAGCCAGCACCTGAGAGGAGGTCCGCCGCCGTCTTACTCATGTAGCTGAGATCTTCCAAGCACCTGGCTGGCACCCAAGGTGAGTCAGACCAGCTCTTGCCCTGGAGGCCCCAGGACGCGTGATGAGGGATGACACAGGTAGGCCTTCCTCACCTGGAGCTGCCTGTCTCTTAGGGGTTGAGTCTTGCAAACTTGGGGCACGGAGAGGGGCTCCTGCCCACAGATCTCAGCTCCCCCATCTGGCCATGCACCCCGGCTCTACCAGGGCAGGGTGGGGAGGGCACAGAGGTCACTGGCTGCCTTTCTTCTCCCCCAGCACAGCTAACCACCAGCGGCCAGTGGGACTCATTAGTCTGTGAGCCCCACCATCTGCTCATATACACCATCCTCCCTTCCACCTTCCCTCCCTCCTTTCCATCCATCCATCCAGCTAGCCAGCCACCCATCTTCCCACCTGCCTATCTGTCCGTCCATCTAACCTCCTAGCTACCCATCCATCCATCCAAACATCCAATCATTTAACCATCCATGGATCCATGAATCCATCGATCCATCCATCCATCCGTCCAAACTCTCTTCCCTCCCTCCTCCGTGAATCTCTCTCGTCAGCAAAGCAGCTTGATTTCCCTTCCCCGCTTCCTTCCTATTTGCCCAATAATCAGATACATCAGAGGTGACATCCAAATGGCTGAACAGCTGGTCCAGAACAGACCCCCACAGATCCGAGTGCAGTGCCGGCGTGCACCCGTGGATACCCCCTCTGTGTCCTGACACCCCAGAGCAGGCGTGAGCCCCCAAAGGCCCCCCTCTGACCCACTCGGACAGCGAGGTGGCCCCTCTCCTTCGGCAAGGCCTCAGGGTGTACACGCGGCCCCTCGGCCTTCCCAATGCCCACCCCTGGCTGCTGTCTATGATCTCGTTTGGGGTCAAGGAGGGGGAGATGCTGCTTCGTTCATTTCAGAGCTAAATCCAGGGCCCCTCTCGCCAGAGGCTCCACACCGCGTTTAGAACACAGTCCGGCCTCTGTCTCCTTGTCCCTGTTTTCCAGGCCGTCAGGACCCCTGCCCGCTCCTCCCACCTCATTCCCTGCCTGGCTCTGTCACCCACTTGCCCCAGACACACTGGCCCCCGTTATGTTCTTTGAACATGCTAAGCCCGTGCCCACTGGGGCCTCTGCTCTGACGTCCCCCCCCCGCCCCGAACGCCCTCGCCCACATCTCCGTCCGTCCGTGTGGCTGGGTCCTTCTCAAATTCCACTCTCCGCTCAAATGTCCCTTCCCAGAAGGTTGCCACCCCCGTCTCGCACAATGCCACATCTCCGTGGAACAGTCCAAGTTGCTGGACTGTTGCTCCTACATTCCTTCTTCTGTGTCAACTTTCTTCCACCCCAGGGTGCAAGTTCCAGGAAAGGGGACAGCACTGTCCCTCCCGTTTGCTGAGTCTCCCCAGGGCCGGGAGCAGGGACTTGCAGCGGGCGTGGGCGCCACTCCGCTCCAGGGCTTGTGGACCCCAGAGCCTGGGGTGAATGAAGGCCGCGGAGCAAACGCCCCTGGGCTTCGTCCCTCCTCTGTGGGTTAGGGGAGGAACCTCTGGCCAGCGTCAGCTTGGGGGCCGATTTTCACGGTAACCCTGGTGAGGTTCCTGTCCCAGGCCTCCTGCCATGTCTGGTGCAGCCGAGGACTGAGGCCCTGCCCTCCAGGCACTGGCAGGAGGCAGGAGGAATCTGGCACCTGGCGGGTCTGCGGACCCTTGGAGGCTCCAAGCTGGGAGGACCGTCAACCCGATGCTGGGCTGACCATGACCTTGTCTGATGCTCTGCACCTCGCAGGGAAAGCTGAAGGCTCGTAGCCCAGGGAGCACAGACCCGTGAGGATGGAGGGAGGAGGGAGGGAGGCGGATGAGGAAATAGACTCCCAGGCTGAGCCAGCAACCAGGGACCACACCCGCGGCAGGCAGCTCTCTCCCTCTGTCCCGGCCTGGGCTCCAGCTGCCCAAGGGCTCAGGGCACGCTCTCTCTGGGCCCAGCCCTGGGCCCTTGGAGCCTGGATTCTGCCCGCCTGAGACATCTCGGGCCGCCATGTGCCTTGCCCTCACTGGCCTCCCCAACCTCTGACAGCTGGCCTGTGCCCCGACCACAGTAACACCCCTCCGTTACCCTTGGTTACTGGGGTGATGCTTGCCCGTACACAGCTCGCCCTCGGCCTACAGTTGCCTAAATTCTTCCCCCGCTGCCAGAAGTGAGGCTGCTGTGGCTTCACCAGGCCCTCATTATCATGAAGTCCAGGTGTCTGAGGGGACACCGCAGGGTCTGGAGGAAGGAGCCCAAGGGCACCCCGACACGGTGAGACGGCCCCCGACACAGCACATGAGGGGGCCTGAGCGTGAGGGGCCCTGACATCCCTGTGTGGGAGCCTCGGGTGTTTCAGCAAGAGGGGGCCCCCAGCCCAGAGGCTCCCGGGCCCCCTAAGGGGGAGCTCAGGAATCAGGAAGAGGGGCGGCGGCTGGGGAGAAGGTCTGTGGCCTGGGATTGCCCAGCCCTGGCCGAGCCTCGGGGGAGGGCTTTGCAGGCCTGGAGCTCAGCAGGGAAGCCGCTGCAGCCCCTGCTCAGACCCAAGACCAAGCCAGCCTCGGGGCTTGGGAAGGCGTGGCAGCGTTTCCCACGCTGACCTGCAGGGTTGAGGGCGCAGGTGTGGTCAGCTTCCTGCAGGCCCTGGCGGTGGTGGCACCTCTGGGGGACGGTGGGCTGTGGTTTGCTGCCGGAGCCCTCGCGGCCCACCCAGCAAGCAGGAATCCCAGCCCTGGAGGCACACGTGCCCCTGGGGACAAGCCCCCCCGCCGCTGGGACCGCCAGGTTTGTCCGTCTGAGGTCTGAGCAAGCTCCTTCGTATGGAGGCAGGCGTCTAGGCGGGCCCACCCCTTGGCCCGCGAAGCTCCAGGACAGGCAGGGCTGGCCTCCCACCACTCCTCCTCTCAGCTGGTCCTCGCAGAGGGAAGGAACCCTGACCCAGCCCTCTCGGGGGCAGCACGTCTGCCCGTCTCGGGGCCCGAGGCACACACCCCTCGTGTCTTAGTTCGGTCCATGCGCTAACTCCCTGCCGGGCTGGGCTTCCGCTGTGGGGCACATCCCAGCTGATTCCTCGACTGCCTGAACCCCTGGGTACCCACTCAGGCCGGGCACCCGTAGGGCCAATGCAGCATTTCCAGAATGAATCAGCTCACGTTGGCAAGGGGGCTTGAGAGGGGTCAGGGCTGTCACGGGTCAGGGAGTAGCCCTGGGGGCCCAGAGCAAGTAGGGCAGGGGCCCCTCCTGCAGCCCTGCTCTGGGCAAGGTGGTGGCTGTCCAGGCATCCAGGGATAGACCCGCCTCCCCGGCGTCCTCTGAGTCCCAGCAGCCTCCTTGCAGCCTGCTCCAGACTCCTGTACCCCGCCTGCACCCTGAGGATGCAGAAGGCCCGGGCTGATGGGCACCACGGGGGCCTCAAGTGAAACATCACTGCCAGGAGCCGTCAGGGTCCTGCAGCCACAGCCGGGACGTATCCACGGGTGGTGTCTCGGTGCATCCCTGCCCGGCAGCAGGGGGCTGGACAAGCTGACCTTCAAGTTCTACCCCGGCTCAGGAGCCTTCCTGTCAACTGCAGGAGCCTCCTGGTCTGCTTCCTTAGGGCTCCCCACTTCCTCCTGCCCCATTGCCACTCCCAGGCCACCTGGGAGATGAGGGGGACAGATAGGGGAGCACAGGACGGGAGGCAGCTCCGACTTCCGGCTTGGCCGCCCTCACCCTGCACGGCCTGAGCTGGCTCCTCGGCTTCTGTTTCCCCTCTGCGGCCTGACGGCCCCCCAGCGTCGGGGGCAGACGGGTCCCACGTGGTGCTGGCCCAGAGTAGACGGGGTATAGGTCAGGCTCGGCCCTGCCTGGGCCAGCCCCATGTCCCTGAGCTCCAGCACTAGCTCGGGCACCTAGTAGGTGACAAGCTCTCTGTCCCTAAACAAGGCCGCCTGGCCAACATCAAGGCCTGGAGAGCTGCACAGAGCCCACCCTGCCCCACCTGGGTGCCTGCACCCTGTCCCTCCCCTCCCCCACTGGAAGCCGCCTTCCGAGCAGTTATTTGCCTCTAAACACTGTCCCCTCCCTCCACCACCAGAGGCCCACCTTTGGGCCAGAACAATGTGATCTTTGTAAAGAAAGGTCTTTGGTGCCTTATCGGCCAGCACAGACAGGATGCCCAGCCCGCTTATCTGGGGCCAGAATCCGCTGAGCTGCTTGCAGCTCTCGGTGGGAAGGGCTGAGGCTCTGAGAAGGAATCCAACAGAATCCTGGTCTCACTTCGCATCCCACCTGCAGGCGCGGAGGTGGGGGGGGACAATTCTGAGCCTGGGAAAAGGTCCAGTCCTGCCTGTAATGGCTGTGTGGCCTCAGCTGGCCATGCTCATCTCTGAGCCCCTAATTGTAAAGGGGGGGGTTCCTCTGAGTGGGGGTGGCAAAGTCCCCTGCAGAGGCCGAGACGGTGAACCCAGTGTGAGTTCCTGGCTGCCTGGTTAGCTTTCTCACCAGTGGCTGAGTGTCACAACTGGCCTAACTGTGCTAGAGGGCAGGAGGGCAAGGGTTCCCGGGCAGGGGAGACGCGGCTCGGGCCACGGGGGGCTCTCTGTTAATTGGCGGGTGCAGGAGAAGCGCGCACTTGCAGCCCGGCCACCACCAGTGTGCCCGCACTCAGAGTGCCCTTAATTCTGCTTGAACAAAACGGATTGTAAAAGGCGAGGGGAAAAATGCTCTGAAATCACAGATAAGCTCAGGGATGAAGCCACGTGAACCCACCTGCTTGGCTCTCTGTCTGCACATCCAATGGACAGGTCAGCAGATCCCAGGGAAGGACAGCAGCCATCAGTTAAAGTACAGTAGCCATCGGTTAAAGGACAGCAACCATGATGTCAACACCACACATTTGCATTCCAGAAACTTGCTAAGGTCCCAAGGCTAGTGACCACGAAGTCCCTGCCAAGAGGACCCTCATGAGGGTCCAGAAACATGTCCTGGCTACTGTCCCCCCGCTGGACCTAGCATCTGGGGCTCAAACTGGGCAGCCTGAGCAGCCCCCATGGGAGCAGCAGCCCCTTCAGCGCACCGTGGCATGGGGGCGCATCCCTGACGGGTCCAGACCAGTGTTCAGAACTTTGGACCTGTGCTGATGGACCCCTGACGCGTCCCAGGCCCTTTCATATGCATTATTCCACCTGATGTGATTCTTATGATATCGGAGAGGTGAGGGTAGCAGATCTCATGATCCCATTTTAAAGATGCAGATCTCATTTTAAAGAGGCCCCGAGAGCAGGAAAGACCAGCCTGAGGTCCAGTGGCTTGAACAGTGCCCGGGTCCCCGCGAGGTGGCATAGCTTTAAGCCCCCAGTCCCCATGCACCTTGAAGATGGCTGAGGGCAGGAGCAGAAAGGAAGTGGGGTACAGGATCCTGGGGGAGGTGGTGGGAGCCGGGTCTCCCCCAGAGAGACAGTTCCCAGTCAGGCCACCTCGGAGTGCCTGAGCCCTGCGGAGAGGGGCAGGAAGTGGCCTGCCCTGCTCGAGGCCTTGCCTGGGTGTTCTCGGCTGACTCAGCCAGATCACATGCCCGTGGGTAGGGCCGGGCCCTGGCGCCCGCCCACCTGGCTTCCTGACCGACACGGGGCCAACTGGCACACTCAGTACCACCATCGGCTGGCCTGGGCACCGCCCACTTGCCACTTCCTCTGCATCAGGCCACTCCCACCCAGTTCTGGGAAGCCCGGGCCACTGTGGCCTGATCGGATGTGGTCCCCGCTGCAGGCCTGACCCCACCCTGTCCTACCCAGACCCTGCCCGCCCACCTGTCCCAAATGAGAGTTTGAGTTTCTGCTGCAAACTGCATCCTGGTCGCAGTGCTCTGGGACGGGGAGGGGGCGGTGAGAGGACGGGTGCTGTGCAACCAGGCGGGGTTCGGGGCAGTGGGGAGGACGACGGGGAGGGGAGGCAGGAGCCCCCCAGGAGATGGGCTTGCCGAGGGTCAAGGGTCAGGGCTTCCCACCCTCAGGTCCAGCATCTGAACCAGGCAGCTGGATCTGGGCCCCGGAGTGACCTCACGCCCGAGGCACTGCCCGTGCTGTGGGGCTGGCTGCTGACATGAAGTCCTCCGCACACTGGAGGGCTCTCCCAGGGGTGCTGATGTCTCCCGGACATCCCCTGTGACCTGGCTCTCCCAGCGGGGCTTCTGCTCTGCGTGCTCCCTCCCCCGGGAGACACCCCACAGGCCGCTGCCCGCCTGGGTGGTGGCGCTGACGGACAGCAGTTGGGTGGCTGCCCTGGGGGGCACCCGGCACCCGCCCATCTTCCCTCATTGCAGGGCCAAGCCTGGGAGGGAAATTCCAATAAGAAAAGGAGAACAAAGTGGGCCAGGGGCTGCTGTGGCCCAGACTCCCTCCCAGCAGGCAGGGAGGGGCATGGAGGGGGTCGGGAGAAGAGGGGAAGTGGTGGGTCATCGCCGACCCTGAGGGGATTCTGGGGGCTCAGGTGAGTCTGCACTCTCCTCCAGACCCCTCCAGCCTCAGCCTCTCCCCCTGCCCACCCCCTGCTCCCCCCACGGGACCTTCCGCAGCTGCTCCTGTCCTGGTGGCCCTGGGGCGGGCGCTGAGCGGGCCTGAAAACTAGGTAGGTAAGACTGGCGGCCCCTGGAGGCGCAGTCGTCCAGTAAACAGAAGGAGACGAGGCCAGGAGGGCTGCCAGCGGATGGGTCGGGCCGAAGCCTGCTGGGGGTCCCCGGAGGGGGGCACTGGCCCTCGGCGGTGCAGGGCGGGAATGGGCACAGCCAGGGCTCTACCTCAGGGCATCTCTGTCAAGGATCTCCCTCCGCAGGGGAGAATCTGGCCCAGGTTCCCTAAGCAACACCCACCATCTTGGACTGTGTTAACCGAGAGTGAGGCCCCCAGGAAAAGGGAGGGGATGATTCCAGCGGGCCCTCCTTGGTCAGACTGCTGGGTTCTGCCCTGCGCGTCTCAGCAAGGGGTGGCCCAAAGGAATGCTCTGTGAAGGGCCAGGGCGGTGCCGCCGGGGAGTGGTGCCACCTGGGAAGGGCACACACAGCCCAGCTCTCCTCTGTGTCCCTCGGGTGATTGATGGTGTGAGCTCCAGGCAGGGCCGGGCTCATGCGGGGCTCAGACAACCACCATCTGGGGAAGGGGAGGTGCGGCGCCCACAGCCCAGGAAAAGGCAGAGCGTGTGCAGAGGTGGGTGGGCTCCTGAAAGCACCTAGAAGCTCCCTAAGAGACTCAGCAATGTGGCCCCCCAACTTGGGCGGGGGGCCCCCGCCCCCGAAAAGGCTCAGGTCTCCCACAGAGGTCATGGTGGTGGGATCCAGAGGTGTGGGTGCAGCAAAGTCTTCCTCTCCCCCAGCCCCTGCCCGTGCCCCAGCCCTGCAGCGTCCCTGGAATCGGGTCGGGCGCCCCTCATCCAGCACCTTGGCCACACCTGAGCAGGCATCACTGTAGCTCCTGCAGGGAGGTGGCTGCCCCGTCTGCTGGCTGAGAGCGCTGAAGCACGGCGCGGCAGGGTGCCCCCAAACCTGCTCAGGACCCCACACGAACACCAGGAACTCAGCCTCATCGGGGCGGGGGGGATGCAGCCTCCGTCTCCTCCTTCCTACCCCAGCCCGGCTGACCCGGGCCAGTTCTGAGTGTGGAGAAACCCTGCCTCTTGCCAAGAAGAGGCGCCCTCATTCACGTGCCACCTTCACAGGCTCGCTGGTGGGTCATCTTCAATGCCAGCCAGCCTGGCCCCCGGCTGCTCGGTGCTGGGTCGGGGGCGCACGCTGGCTCGCTCGGGGGAGATGAGGGCCTGATCTCGCAGGACCCCTGTGCTCTTGGGTGCGTGAGGTCCACGGAGATCCAATGCCCGGTTTTCCCACAAGTCGTGCAAAGCATACCCCAGCTGGACTGTGCCCAAGGCTGGTTCTGGGACATCAACAGAGCGTAATCCCCGCACGGTGTCCACCAGCTCGGTCAGGCCTCGGGGCCCTCCCCAACCAGAGAGAGGGGCACCGAGGACCCAGTAAGCCTGGACCCCCGGGGACGGGCAACGTCTCCCCACCCACCATGCTGTACAGCATTGAGCCGGAGACTGGGGGCCTGGCTGGGGCGTCCAGGCTCCCTGATCCCCCAGGCTTGCGGCAGCCCAGAGTTGGCTGTGGGCACCTCGTTTCTGAGACCAAGGAGGTCACAAGAAGGGCACCTGGTTAATTTTATGCATCCACTTGACTGGGCCACATGGGGGCTCAGACATTTGGTCAAACACGATACTGGGTGTGTCTGGGAAGGTGTTTCTGGATGAGGCTGAACATCCGAATCGGGGGATTCGGTAAAGCACGTGGTTCTCCGCAGTGTGGGCAGGCCTTGTCCAGTCACTTGAAGGCTTAAATAGCACCAAAGGCTGAGCCTCCCGACTAAGGGCATTTCTCCTGCCTGATGCCTTCGAACTCGGGTGTTGGATTTTTTCTGCTTTCAGACCTGAACCGAAGCATCCGCTCGTTTCCTCGGTCTCGAGCCCACTGGTGTTTGGAGCGGAACTAAACCACCAGTGCCCCGGGTCTCTAGCTTGCGATCACCGCAGATTTTCAGACTGCTCAGCCTGCGTGACGGTACGAACCGATTCCTTTTTTTTTTTTTTTTTTTGCGGTACGCGGGCCTCTCACCGTTGTGGCCTCTCCCGTTGCGGAGCACAGGCTCCAGACGCGCAAGCTCAGTGGCCATGGCTCACAGGCCCAGCCGCTCCACGGCATGTGGGATCTTCCCGGACCGGGGCACGAACCCGTGTCCCCTGCATCGGCAGGCAGACTCTCAACCAGTGCGCCACCAGGGAAGCCCCGAACCAATTCCTTATCATAAGTCTCTCCCTCTCTCTCTACATATATATATATATATACGTGTTTATTACGTATAGATTATACGTCTACAGATACACACACCAGAGAACCCTGACCGACACACCTGGACGTCAGGCTGCCCTCTCCTCCTGCTATGATCACTGACAACACGGCACGGGGGCCCGTGATAAGAGCACAGGTGTAGCCGGCGGGGAGGCAGCACCATGGGGTGGGGAGACCGGCCACGCACCTACTCAGTGCCTCGGTTTCCTCGTCTGTAACAGGCTCACGCAGCACCCGTCGTACGGTTATTGTGGAGTCGAGGCTCGCAGAGGGTTTAGAACAGCAGCACCAACAAACGTGAAACGGTTTGCAGCACCGAGCCCTGAAGAGACAAGCCTGGCGTCAGGAGTGCAGCGATGGCCGGGGCCGGGGAAGGCTTGGCGTGCGGCCGGACAGAGACAGCGCAGGCCCCTTTCCGGGGAGCCGTCCATGGGGAAACCAAAGCCCTCTGGGGGACTGAGGCTGAGAGGTGGGCTCCCGACAGAGCTGGGAAGACCAGCGTGACTGCG
This sequence comes from Phocoena sinus, assembly GCF_008692025.1. Taxonomy (NCBI): domain Eukaryota; kingdom Metazoa; phylum Chordata; class Mammalia; order Artiodactyla; family Phocoenidae; genus Phocoena; species Phocoena sinus. The sequence continues at coordinate 108,002,731 of NC_045770.1, read as the reverse complement.
AACACCGCCACGGGGCCACGGAACACAAATGTGAGGGTCAGGCGTGCACGCGTGGGCCCGTGGCCGGCTCCTCAGCTGGTTTGCTTGATGGCCCCGGGGATCCGGGCGGGCAGACGCCGTGCAGTAATTACACTCCAGTCTTGTCCCAAACCAGCCTCGGCCACACTGCAGGTGGAAAAGACTTTGAACAACGTGTGGGAAAACCGAGCATGTGATCTCAGGGAAGCGGACCCGCCTCCCTGCTCCCCACACTCCGTAGGACGTGCAGCCCGGCACGCGGCTGCCAGCCCTTTATTTGGTGTCGACGTTGTAGCCCCCGGAGGGCTGAGACAGAGAAGCATGATCACGGTCTGGGTTAAAATAACTGAACTTATGCCAAGAACCAACTATTTACAACACACACTATAACTCACAGAGAGAAGACAAACTTATGGTCACCAAAGGGGAAAGGGGGGGAGGGATAAATTAGGAATTTGGGATTAACAGATACACACCACTCTGTATAAAACAGATAACCAACAAGGTCCTGTTGCACAGCACAGGGAACTCCACTCAATATCTTGCAATAACCTATAGCACAAAAGAGTCTTAAAAAGAATATATATGTGTATAGCTGAATCACTTTGCTGTACACCTGAAACTAACACAACACTGCAAATCAACTATACTTCAATTTAAAAAAAAAGTCTGAAATTTAAAAGAAAACAAACAACAATGACCATAGAAGCCACGCCACCTGGCTTAACATACAATTCTATTGCTTCCTCTTTAATGCCCAACTGGCTTCGGACTCCACAAAACCCCTCCCTGGCCTCGTCTCGGTGGAGGGTGAAACCTCCTTTCCTGACTGTTCCCCCCGAATCTCTCTTCTGAAGGAAACGAGCTCCAGATCCAGGGCCGGGGCACCCTCTCTGCCCCAGATGCAGCCAAGCATCCTTGGGCCGCCCCCTTTGCTCCTCGAGGCTGGAGGGGGAAACAGAGCCTCACTGGGAATGACCTGTCTCTCGGGACCCTTAAGAGCCTTGGTCCCATTCCTGTGCGCCCAGCCCGCTCGCTTAGGGGAAACTGCTTCCCCTTGAGCCTTCAGACGAGCGGGGTCCCCACTCACGGGGAGCCCCAGGGGACTCACTGAGTGGGACTCACCGCCCCTGTCGTGACTGCTCCTGGCGAGGATGGGACGTGGCTCTCAGGACCCAAGTACCAGAAGGCGAAGACCCCGGGCTCCCTGCTCACCTGGGAATGGCCGGCACCCGGCTTCCTCCAGGAGCATCTGCAGTGGGGGAGGACGTGGACCCCCGACACCCTCCCACCCAGCACTGGGCCAGTGGGGTTTCCAGTAGGGCTGGAGCTCATTCTTACATAGCCCTGGGGTGCAGGGCTCACCGAGGTTTCCAGGAGTTGGGTTCTGGGGGGTTTCGTCACAACTTGAGTGCGTGGAGAGAGCAGGAGGGGGCCCAGCTTCTCTGACGTCCAGGGCGAATCCTTGCATAAACTGAAAACTCCCTCTTGCTGGACAGTCCCAATCCTCACACAGCGGCAGCTCCCCAAGGGGCGCACGCCCCCCTGCATCGCATCCTGCAGGGCACTGAAGGAGTCAGCAGGTGGGCGGCAGGCACCATGCCCCTCCTCCCCTCCTGCCGGCCTCCCACCCTGTCCAGGGGCTGGGAGGATCCTAGGTCTTGGAAGCAAAAATGACCGCAAGCGTCGCCATGCTCTGTTTTCCCGCCTTTTCTGCATTTTACAGATGCGGTAACTGAGGCCCCAAGGGTGAGCTGACTCACCCCGGGACATGTGGCCGGGTGGCACCGCCCCCTCGACTCCCAGCTCACCCGGGGCAGGCGTGCTTGCCCCCCGACCCCCGGCTCGGCGTCAACCCCAGGGGAAGGGCTGCCCACATCTGCCGGGACTGTCCTGAGAGCCAGAACAGGAACTCCAGAGAGAGAACGTTTATGGGCTGCAGGTCCGTACAGCAGGGAAGCCCACTGCCTCCTTGCCATGTCCCCAGCTTTCCCGGCCCCGCCGCCTGCAAGAGCCCAGGACCCCTCTGGGTGGATGGGCTGCCCTTCTCTCCCCCACGTCCCGTGCTCCTCCAGCCACTTCCCCTGCAGCCCGATCCGTGAGCACCTACTGTGCGCTGTTCCGCCGCCCTGGCCCTCCTGCAGCCCAGCCCGCAGGTTTTAACTCGGGGAGGGGCTGTCTGCACTTCCGGCTGGAGCTCACGGGGTCTTCCTGCATGGCTCCTGGCGCCCCTTCAGCGTCCAGCTCAAGGCCTTGTTCAGCACTGACCCGCTGGGCGGGCAGCTGCTGGGGCGGGAATAGAAGCCCTGCCTTCCAGGCCCTTCTGGGATAACCAGTAGAGGCAGCCCCCCACCCAGTGACCCCCAAGTCAGGCTGTGGGCGCCCGGTCACAGCCTCCACCTGCCACTCCCTGGTGGTTTCTGGGGAAACCCGTTCTGTCACCTGTCATGCGCCTGGCGGAGAAAGTGGCCTTGCCAGTCAGGTAGGACCAAACTGGCACAGGGCCGAGGGCCCCACCTTGTCCTGCCACGGTAGGGACAGTCCAGGAAGGTGACCTGACATCTCAGGGATGTGGTCACCAAGCTTGCGGACCCCCGGTCCTGCCTCCAGACGCTTTTGCTCACTGGACCCTCAGCCCACTGTCAGGGCCCAAGCAAACCCCACTTGAGGGCGTCCGGCTTCCTGGTGCCAAAGTGTCAGTGTGACATCGGCCTGAACCACGAGACATTGGCGGGGTGCGGGGGGCATGCCAAGGGCTCACAAAGAGACCAAAAGAGAAACAAGGAAGAAATGAAAACCTCTATCCACAAGCAGCGTGCACACACGTGTCCAAAAAGCAGAAGCAGCCCAGACTTCCATCAGCTGATCAACGGCTAACCAAACTGTGGTCCATCCATACCACGGAATATTATTCAACATGGAAAGGAATTCACTAAGAGGAGCCGTCTAGAAGGCACTATGCAGAAGTGATGATGGGTGCTGTTTCTTTAAAAAAAAATCAAAATTGCAGGACTTATCACATTTCCATTGATCATAATCACAGTGGCCAGTGGCCCTGCCAGCCTCTGGCCAATCCTGAGCTCTGTGGAGTGGACCCATGGCCCTCTCACCAGGTGTGTAGTCAGCACGCCTGACCCGTTCTCCAGACACTGAAGCGGCGGCCGCCCAGCCCAAGTCCCGCCACCGTGCCTTGTCCGGTGGAGATACTGAGGTTTGGAGAAGGGTCCAGAGACCCCCAACGACCCCCGAGGTCAGGGCTCCCGGAGGCCACTGGGGCTGAGAAATGGCCCTGTGGGAGAGGTGAGGAGGCAGGGCTTGTCCTCCGAGCTCTGAGACCTAAATCTGGGTCTGTCCCCTGACACGTTGGTCACGCCATGAAATGACAAGTTCTAAAGCGTGACGCTGCATCGGGCGCCTCGTGAGCAGAAGGTGACAGCTATAAATGAGACCGAGAGTGACGGGGACACAGCGACCGCTCAGAGGCCGGCTCGGGTCAGCCGTGCCCCTCTGGGTCAGGATGAGCTTTTCAGATACCTGCCCAGACAGCCTGCTGCCCCTTCGTCTATGCCTGCCTTCGGGGACGCCCCAGGGAACCCAGCCTGCCCGTCGGCGCTCCCTCCGGGCCCCATCATTCGCCCTGAAACACCTTCCCTTGGTTTCGAGAGACAGCCCCATCCCAGCCCCCGGGGTGGCGCCCTCTCTGGCCCCATGAGAGGTCAGGCTCCTGACCTGATGTGTGGGAGGCGCCCACATGCTGAGACCACAGGGCCACCCCCTCCAGGCTGTCCTTTCTGACTGGGGAGGAGGTTTGACAAGCCCCCTCTGCCCCCCAGCCAGTGAAGGCCAGTCCAAGGAGACAGAGGGACTGGTGGCTTTACCCATCAGGGCCTGACCCAGAAGGGCCTTCTCCTTCTGGAGGTTAGAGGTGACAGCAGCCAGTGTCCCCTGTCACCTGCTGACTGTAGAGGTGGCCGGTGACAGTGGCAGCTTCACTGCGTCCTGAGGCTTTTTGGAGAGAATTAACAGGTTTCCACAGAGAGGGGCTGTATCGGTGTCCTGGGGCGGCCGGAACAGAGGACCACATGCTGGGCAGTTTATAAACAACAGAAACGGATTCTCTCCCAGTTCTGGAGGTCAGAGTCTGAAATCAAGGTGTCGGCAGGGCCACACCCTCAGAGGCTCCCTCCTGCCTCTTCCAGCTTCTGGGGGCCCCAAGAACTCTGTGACTTACAGAAACAACCCTCAGTCTCTGCCTCTGTCTTCCCGTGGCCTCCCCTGCATGTCCATGTCTCAAACCTCCCTCTCCTTCCCTTTCTCCTAAATCACGGGATTTAAGGTCCACGAGATAATCCAGGATGACCTCGGTCAAGACCTTTCCCTTAACTACCCCTGCAAATTCCTAAATCCAAGTAAGGATGCATTCATGGCTTTTGGGGTTAGGACTTGGACATATCTTTTGGGGGTCACCATTCAACTCACTGCAGGGAGTTTCAGGGGCACCCAGACCAGCAGAGACCTGGGGTGGGGATGAGGTGTTACAGCACCTTGCCACCCACGGGAAGGTACGCAGTGCCCCCCTTGGCCTGCAGGAGTCCCAGTGGCTCTCGTCCCCTTGTCCCCTCCGCTTGCACCTGCCCCTCCCGCTCACCTGGGTCAGGCCGACACCCATCAGCTCCTCCCACTGTCCCATCACCCTCAGCAGAGCCACCTTTTACCCTGTCGCCCCCTTGACTAACCTCCTAGGGCTCCATCCCCGGATGAAGCCTCAGACCCTCCCGCCCCTGCCCCTCCACCATGGAGCCCCCAGGGAGCTCCTGGGAGGTGGCAACTCTCCTGCCATGCAGATGGCCCCGGTACCAGGTCTCAAATGCCAGGCAGCTTCACGCATCCCTGCCTTTGGTCTCCCGGGTCCCTGGGCCAGCGGTGCCTCCCCGCTGCCCGACACCCCGCTCCAGAGCTGGGACCGGCCCCAGCACTCAGCTTGGTGTCACCCCCGACCCTGAAGCTTCCAGCAAGCTGCTCCTGCCCCCCAGCTGCTGCTTCCTTTTTTTTTTTTAAGTATTTATTTATTTGGCTGCGCCGGGTCTTAGTTGCGGCATGTGGGATCTAGTTCCCTGACCAGGGATCGAACCCGGGCCCCCTGCGCTGGGAGCGCGGAATCCCAACCACTGGACCACCAGGGTTCTCGAGGGTTGCGAAGATCTGTTCTGGCTCCGGCCCAGCACCGGCTGGGGACCCCGAGGCTGGGAAGGGCTGTGTCCCCGAGCATCCCAGGGGTGTGTTCTCGGGGGCCGACTTCTCAAGGTGCTATCACAGACTCGAGCCCCCCACTCCGACCCAGCAAGAATCGAGTATCATTTTACAGGCGAGGCCTGGGCAGGGAGGGGGCCCGAGGCTGGCGGGGTCTGAATGGAACCCAGGCCTGTGGCCCTTCTGGGACGAGCGGTGGTCCATCATGTGCTTTCTTTGTGTCATCACCGGAGGAAAGTCACACTGCCCAGCGGTGCTCCCCGATGATTCGGGTGGGCTGAGGGGGCTGTTTGGGGAGCCCCCGTTAGAGAACAGTGGAGGGGGCTGCCTGCTGCCCCCCTGGGTCATGCCAGCCCCAGCAGCGTCGGCCCCAGAGCCCAGAGCAGCCGATGATCATTTCTAACTGACGCTTACCTCGGGGAAACCCGGACGGACATCTGGAGCTGGTGGAGGCCCGGGAGGTGAGCAGTGTGCTCTGTGGGAGGGTGGAAAGGGGTCTCTAAAGATCTGAGGGCCCTTGCAAGGGAAGGGGAGAGAAGATATAAGTGGAGACCCCAGCCTGAGAGGGGGCTGGGCTGCAGCAACATGGTGGCCGGGGCCCCCGATGGGCATGGCTGCTGGACCCGGGGACAGGGCGTCTGGCTGGTTCCCACCGTCCGGCTGGCTTGGGCCCTGGGTTTCCGCTGCACTTTGGGTTACGTGTCTTCGGCAGAACCGCTGAGCCGCCGGCACGTGGTGCTGGGGAGCAGGTAGGTTTCTCCTCGGGAAGGGGGCTGATCTTGGGGTCCCTCCAAGGCCCGGGAGAGGATGGCGCTGGCCTTTGCAGGGCCTGGCACAGAGAAGCACGGACCGCGAGAGTATCGGGGCGTGGAGCCCATAAACCGAGGGGGCCTGGCCCCTCTATTGCTCATGTGTCCCCCGCGCCCCTGGTTTGCAGGGGGAGCTGAGAGTTTAGACGTGGCTCGGCTGAGGACAGAGGGGTCTTGTTGCCCCAGTGCCCCCCAAAGCCCAGTGATGAGTAAGGACCGTGCTCCATCAGAGGGGGGACGGGCACGCACGGCGGGCCGGGGCTGGGGGAGGCCAGGTGGTGGGGCGGGTCCAGGCCCCAGCTCTGCCCCTGGGGATCCTGCCCAGGCTTCAGTTTTCAGGGAGAAGGACTCCACGGACTCAGCCCTCCCCCCAGCTCCAAAGTGAGAATAATGAGTCGGTCACAGGAAAGGTGGCTTCTGCGCAGACCGGGCGTGCGTGACCAGGTGTACGACTCGCTGGGTCCCCAGGGCACGGGGGCGGGTGTCGCCCTGCAGCCGAGCCTCAGGCAGCCTGCCCTCGGTGGAACTTCAGCGAGCCCCTCCTTCTCCAGTGGCAGAGGTCTGGCCAGCCTGGTCAGGCCCGCTCCAGGGGCCGGGCTGGACAGCGGTCTGGAGGGGTCCAGGTGATCCTGGCAGAGGTCCCAGGAGGAGGGGGCGCTCGGCTGCAGCCCTCGGGGTCGGGTGTGTTTCACACTCCGTGTCCCCAGGGGCTGAGCGCAGGACCTGCCTCTGCTGGTCGGCCTGAACTGACCTTGAGCGCTCAGGTAGGGCCAGTCACAGACCGAGGCCGGCCCAGGGCGACAGACTATGGCCCGCTGCTCGGCGGGAAGCCCCCTGCTTTCAGGCTGCTCCTCTGTGCCCTATGGGTCAGCCCAGCGGACACCCCATGAGCACACGGCCCTGAGGAGGGACGGAGGGAGGGGAAGGCGCACGGCCTCTTTGGAGGGTCGTTTGTGAGCGTGAATCAAAGTGTCAAGCACGAGCGTCCCCTGAGCCGATGATCCGACTTCCAGAAATTTACTATGGGGCGTGAAATCCATATAATCAATATCTGTGCCAAGAGACACATGTGGGAGGATTTGCTCTGCAGGGCTATTTTCAGCAGTGAAAATACCCACCTACAGGTAGGTGGCGAGTAAACGAAGGGATGTGGGTGCAGCGGATGCTAAACGTGGCCACGGAGACCACGCTGCGGACTCGAAAGGGATATGCCAAGGAGTGGGCTGTGCCTCAGAGGCTCCAGGGCGCGGTGACGGAAGCCATCAACCCGTGAGTGTGTAAATCGGTCCATACGACCTTCTCCGTCTCGTCTGCTCTCCACGAAGAGCGCGCGCCCGTCTTACTGCGGAGCACGCCCCCGGCAGAGCTGTCAGCAGCCCGAAAGCAAACAAGAAGCAGCAAGAGATGCTGGGCCTCCAGGGGGCGGGAGGAGCTCTTGCCCCGGACTCGGGGAACTCGGGGGAACGTGGTCTTGCAAGGGCAGGTGGCCCAAGGGCCTTGGAGGAGCGTGGGGAAGCCTGGGGTCCCTCTCGCCCAGCTGGACCCCCTCTCTGGGAGCCGACAACCCCATACTCCCCCCACTTGCACGGCCCTTCCACCTCCAGGCCGGAGTGGACCGGAGCCTGCTCTCCAGATGCCCACGGCCGCCCCAGCCTCACCGAGAGGCCCTCAGCTCCTAGCACCTGGCAGGGCCGGTGTCTGGCCCAGGGCCACTCCCCTGGGCTGTTCCCCCAATCCTAGCTCTTCGTCTCCTGTTCTTCACATGACCCCCCACCCCCACCCCGCACCAGGTCTCAGAACCTCTGCTGTGGCATCTCCTCCATTCCTGGGAGCAGTACCCCAGGTGGGGCACCCGGCTTGTCCCTGCAGCCCCAGTGCCCAGGGAGCATTCAGCAAGTAGCATGTACCAACGGTGATGCTCCTGGGGGGGGATGGAGGCGGGGGTGATCTGACCGAGTGGGATGTGTATCCATGAGGCGCTCGGGAACCAGACTCGGCTGACTGAGGAAGTAACCTCTCCACCTTCAGAGCTGCTCCAAGGGGCCATGAACAGACGGGGGGCAGGGGGCACGCGGGAGAGCACAGCAGAGGCAGAGGCTGGGGACGCACGGCCCAGAGGCCCATCCCGGGACCCTGCCAGGCAGGGAGGAAACAGCGCCTGGAGTCTCTCCTGAGGGTCTTCGGGGAGGGTGGGCTTGACCCCTCCAGGAGTTCCTCGAGGTCACGTGGGCTGTCCGGGGTGTGACCTTCCAGAACCTTCCCCACTGCCTCCTGCTCCCCAGCACTGTGTGTGGATGGCCACGGGGCCCTGCCCTGGAAACCCCACACAGACAGACCTGGAGGGGAACCTGGGGACACCTCCACCCTGAACACGTGCTCTACGGCGGTTATGAAGGCCGGCGACAAAAGAAGGAGAAAGCGGGGGTGAAGGTCAGGAGCTGAGCACGAAGCTCTATTTTAAACCCGAGTCCAGGGAGATGAGGTGCAGCTGCGCCCGTCCGGGGTCGGCTCTGGGGACCGCGGGGCGTCGAGGGAGCCTCTGTTACACTGTCCTCTCCGCCTTCGTATTTCACATTTTCTGTGATACAGAGTCAAAAAGGAGAGGCTCAAAGCTCTCTCTTGAAAGCTTAAAGGGAGAATTTAATAAAAGCCTTGAAACGAGAGAAGAAATTCACATAACATTAGAGTCCTGTCCTCACCCCACCCCCCAAACAAGGCTCAGAGTTTAAAAGACTAAAAACAAGCCAGGTGCCTCTGAGGACATTGAAAAGGTGACAGCCGGCCGATCAGAGGCTGCACCCCGGGGAAAAGCCAGTGCTCCCTCCCCGAAATGGGGAAGGTGATCCAGATTCAGAGTCAGCCAGGTAACGAGTGGCAAGAACAGCTGGGGGTCCCCGGTGCCCGCCGCTCGGTGGGCTGCAGCGTCCCAAGAGCGTGGACCCCCAGCGGCTGGGCCCCCGCCTCGCCCACTGCAGAGCGGCCTGGGGCCCTCCGGCCCTGCCCTAGGCCTTTCACAGACTCCGGCCTGATTATGTGGGTCTCCCGGCTGTCCGGGGCGTCTCTCCTGATTCACAACAGCCCCCCAAGATCAGCAACACCCCACCAGAGGCCCCGAGCCGGAAACCTGGCAGAGGCTGGGAGCGGGGGCCCGGGTGCTGCCCTCAGCTCCCACCGGCCTGGGTTGGGGGCGGTCACCCCTCGGAGGCCACCTCTCCAGCAGGCTGCCCTGCTGGGCGGCCTAGACAGCGCTGCGACACGTGCTGGGGCAGGGGACTCTGGCAGCAAGCCCCTCGTCACTTCCCTCCCCACTACCACCGCCGCCGGGACCCCGCTCCTCGGCCCTGCCCGCGGGGCTGCCGTGTGGCCGGTCAGCAGGCTCGGAGCCCGCGCAGCCCATACGGACGGTTCACGGCCAAACAGCACGCTTGTGCCCACTCTGGTCGGGTGCACACCGCGGCCTCTCCCAGGCTCCTGGGTTTACGTCCTCTGGGACCTCCTAGGAGGCAACCCCACCACCAAGAGGTGAGGCCAGGCGCTGACCAGAGCCGACGGCCAGCGGGTCGGGTGGCTCGAGCCCTCGGCCCCCGCGCCGGCACACGCCCGTGTGCCCCCAAGGTGAGGGCAGCCCCCAACCCTGCTCCCTTTCTTCCTCTTTGATCATCAAAACGACCCGGCTCTCGCCGACGTGTCAACGGGCAGTCACTGCCCTGGCCGGGCGCCCGGCAGCTTGGGGTACGGCCAGCCTGGTTACTGGGCCCTGCCGAGGGTGTCCTAAGTGCCGGATGCTGGTACACAGCTGTGCGAGGCCCTTGTCTCCCTTTTCCACCCTGAGTGCTCACCCCCGCGCCCCTACACGATGACGCAGGCCTCTGAACCCGATCAGCTGCCGTTTCCCCCGCTTGTGTCACCACAGCCTCCTGAGTGGTCCCTGCGGCCCGGGGAGCCAGCGCCCCAGGTCTGGGCAGAAAGGGCTGCAGGACCAGGGAGAGGCGTGCCCAGGGCAGCTCCTACCGCAACCAGGCAGCCAGGAGTTGCCCTCAGGAGCCAGAGTCCCAGGGCCCCAGGGAAGGAGCTGGCACGTTTCTTGCCTTCTAAGAGGCTCTCTTGAAAGAGTGTTTTTCGGTTCCCAGGTAAACACAGGTGAGACAAGCACAGCTACTCTCCCCCGGTTCACTCCCCAGGGCCTGGGACCCGCTGAGAGTTTCGCAGGAGGGGAGGAACCAGGGGCCCTTGAGCGCGAAGCGAGGACCTGGCCCGGGGGGTGGGCGTGCCTGATGCACCCAGGCCTGGCCGATCGCTTTAGCAGGACACAGGGAATTGTGGACCTGGAGGGGTTCATGTCTCAGGCGCAGATCAGCGGCCAGGAGGCCAAGGACCACGATGCCGCACCTCCAGATGCCGGGGCCAGCGACCTGTGCCCCGCGGGTGTGGGTGCTGTGAGAGCTCACTGGACAAACGCTGGTCCAGGGGGAACAGGACACATCCCATCCCTTGGTGGGGAGGTCTCCCCAGCAGTCACACCCAGCTCAGCCAGGCGCCCGAGCGGTCCTTGCCTCTCCGGAGGCCCAAACAATCTCATCTGTATAATAAGGCAGCCCCCTGACCCCGCATCCGGGATCGCTGGGAGGACAATGGGGCCACATCCGTGATGTCACCCCTGTCTCCAGAGTGCCATCCCCTCTCCTTCCCACCGTTCGGTCAGTCAGAGCCCAGCTCTTAACCACCACGTCTCCAGGAGTCCCAGCAAGCTCCTGGCCACCGCCCACTGTGGCCACCCACTCCTGGGTGCGGCAGGTGGGATGAGGTCCCCCCAAAAGGTACGTCGACATCCCAACCCCTGGGACCTGTGAAGGTGACCTTCTTTGGAAATAGGGTTTCTGCAGATGCGACCGAGTGAAGATGAGGCTGCATTGGAGCAGGGTGGGTCCTGGTCCAATGACCGTGTCCTTATAAGAGGAGAACAGGACACAGAGACACAGGAGGAGGCCAGGTGACCACAGAGGCAGAGGCTGGAGGGACGCGGCCACAAGTCCAGGGATGCCCGGGTTCCCCAGAAGCTGGGAGAGGCAGGAAGCTTCCTCCCCCAGAGTCTTCAGAAGGAGCGGCTCACCTGCCCACACCTTGATTTCAGAATCTGGCTTCCAGAACCGGGAGAGAACAAGTTTCTGTGGTTCTAAAGCCGCCCCGCGTGCGCGACCTTCACGCGGCAACGAAGATCCTGCGTGCCGCAACTAGAGACCCGACGCAGCCAAATAAATAAATAAATCTATTTTTTAAAAAAGCTGCCCCACGAGTGGTCCTTTGTTACAGCCTCCCTGGACACTCACACTAGGGGTTCAAAACTGGCCTGAACCAAAGGTGAGTGTGTGGACACTGAAAGGACGCCGCTGAGGGACCCTGTGCCCCTGGGCGCTGTTGACACTGCAGGAGAGTCACTGCTCCATGCAGCAGATGTGCAGACCTTGAGTGAAGCTGACCTGGGCGCCTCTTCCCTGTTCCCCATCTGGGGCACGTCCACGCCAGCCCCTGCCTTGTCTGTCCCCCACGAGAAGAGAGGCTGAGGGGGAGCGCACCATCCCGGCACGAACCCAACAGAGGAAGCCGGTGTTCCCTGGAGAAGGGCCCACGACTCAGCAGATGCCAGCCCATCCCTGGGGAGGGGTCTCCAGGCAATGCGGCGACACTGCGCCGGGCACCCTGGTGGCCCCGTCGCTGAGGTCACCTCCCAGTCTCCGAGCAGCAGGGTCTCCGTCCCACCCTGTCCACTCCTAGGAAAAAGCCAGCTCTCAAAGCCCCTCGAATCGGCCACTGAAGCCCCCTCTGCGTCCTGAGCCAGACCCGAAATAAGCACGTCACACATTTCTAAAACGTGGGCAGACGCTGGATGCAGCCAGGTGATGCAGGGGTGCATTAGTCATCACTGGTCTCAGTGGGAAAGCGTCTCTTTTTTCCAGCCTCCTGAGGGTGTCAAGGGAGAGGAGTCTGGGTCTGTATTGCAGCTCCATCATCGTGAATCTCTCTACTTAACAGACAGGGCAGCCTCGGGCACAAAGCTACTGCAGACAAAACGAGGAGAGCGACCGATGGTACAGTTTGGTGTTTCACGCTCGCTTGTGCATTTTTATATTACCTGCTATTTATTACATGTGAGGAAGACTTTCTAACTGCAGCAACGGTTTAAAGTTTCTCTTAGATACACATTTATTTAAGTAAAAATAAGTGGGTGGACTTAACCATGTTCTAAAATACCAGTATAGGTGGTTTTGAACCACAGAGGTGGAACTCGGGAAGCTGTTCCAAAAATGCTGGAAGCTGCTCCGAGTGGGCCCCTCCTGGTCAGGAGGCCCCTGTGGTCCCTTCACCCAGAGCAGGGACCCGGCCCGGGTTGTCACGGGGCCCGTTCCCAGGGCTCCACCCAGAGCAGCTTCTTTTCTAAGCTTCATTTATTATAAAATAAAATGTAAATACAGAAAACCACACAGACGTTCGGCTTCATGAGCTCCTCTAGACAAACACTCTGCAACCACCACCCAGGTCAGAAGTCAGCGCTGCCCAGTCACCCCAGGAGCCCATCCGGCACGAGTCCCGGCCACGGCCCCGCCGCCGGTCCTCCCAGACCCTCACCTTCACCTTTACGATTTCATCATCCAGGGTGCATCCCGAGGGTCCGACTGTGAGGCCCCCTTCTAAGTCTCTTAATCTGCGGTCCCCCTCATTCCCTTCCTTTGCCTTTCAGTTGATCTGGGGCTCCTGGTGTCCGACCTACGAGGGGCTTCTGGACTCACCAGCTGGCGGAGCAGGCAAGGCATGGACCGTCTCTGAGCCCTGGTTTCACACCCGAAGCTGGCACTGCCAGGCACCTCACAGCTGGTCCTGAGTTTGAACAGAGGGGGTGCCTGTACTATACCCCGAAATTCTGGGTTCCAGTGGGCACTTGATACCCATCGGTTATTGCGAACAACCCGGAAGAGCCCTACTGGATTTTGAACGAGATGCGGAACACGGACAAAAGCAAGCCTCTCGGCAGCCGCGAAGGGAAGCATCACAGAACATCTCGGCTGTGGTTTTGCTCACGACTCCCTGACACATCTCGGCCCTCCTTCAGCTCCTACTCACTCTTGGTTTGCACACATTTCTAACAGTCTTCTTCATCAAGTCCATCCCAGATACGGGTGGACCAGAAGCTGAAACAAGTTGTTTTTTAAGGAAAGAAATAACTGACACCCCCTCCGACAAGAAGTTTAAGAAAAGGTGTCTGGGGCCTTTTAGCACAGGGACAAACAGCCCCGCACGAGGCAGCATCCCTCCAGGGCTTCGGTGTCACGGCAGCGTCATCAGGTGAGCTGGCTCCAATCCCGGCCTGTCACGCACCACGGTGCGGGCGGGGGGTGACTTTGGCAGGCTTCCTCACCTCTCTGAGCCTCAGCGTTCCCACCTGTGAACTGGGGGTGGTAACAGAACTCACCACGTACGGTGGTTTTAAAGATTAAAGGAGCTGGACCATGTCAAGAGCCCTCAACAAAATGTTAAGCATTAGAAACAATTAATCGTTGTAATGACCCAAGTCACCAGGAAAAGGGTTAAATTATTTCTCCTTTATACCTTAAGCCTGCAAGGCATCACGTGGGTAAAGCAGTGTAGAAAGATTTCCCCTGAACACGATAAGGTTTTTTTTTTTTTTTTTTGCGGTACGCGGGCCTCTCACCGTTGTGGCCTCTCCCGTTGCGGAGCACAGGCTCCGGACGCACAGGCTCAGCGGCCATGGCTCACGGGCCCAGCCACCCCGCGGCATGTGGGATCTTCCCGGACCGGGGCACGAACCCGTGTCCCCCGCATCGGCAGGCGGACTCTCAAGCACTGCGCCACCAGGGAAGCCCGCGATAAGGTTTTTAAAGGTCAGGGGCTGAGCCGGGTAAGCTGCCCTGGTCAGGGAGAGGCCCCCATGGCCTGAAGGAGCGGGTGTCCGGGGTCCATGGGTTCTACGGCGTTATTCCTGCCCATCAGGCCAACTGGGGCCCGGCCAGAGGCGGGATGCTCCAGACTTGGCCGGGAAGTGGCGAATGGTCACGTCGGAGAGAACAGGCTTGCCGGAGATAAACAGCATGTTCCTTGTGCTTTTGAGATTTAAAAATAAACTGAAAAGCAGACACAGTTTAAAAATAATGAACAGGCAGGAGGGGAGTCATTTGCCTGTGTGTCTTCCTCCCATTATTTGTTAAACCGCAGTTTAAAAACTGACCGCCAGGGCTTCCCTGGTGGCGCAGTGGTTGAGAGTCCGCCTGCCGATGCAGGGGACACGGGTTTGTGCCCCGGTCTGGGAGGATCCCACATGCCGCGGAGCGGCTGGGCCCGTGAGCCGTGGCCGCTGAGCCTGCGCGTCCGGAGCCTGTCCTCCGCAACGGGAGAGGCCACAACAGTGAGAGGCCCGCGTAACGCATAAAAAAAAAAAAAAAAAAAACTGACCGCCAGCCCAGCCTGCAGCTCCGGTGGCCGGGGCCGGGGTGGGGGGTGGGGGTGCACGAGCTGGTGGGGCTGGTGGTGGCCGCACGTGGGGGGAGCCCCGCAGGGACCCCCCTGGCGTGGAAGAAGTCGTTTCTCCCTTTTCTGCTGCATTTGGAGCTTCAGCAGGAAGCCCATAAGGTCAGGCCTAGTAGGCACCCCTGGGACCACCTCCCGAAAGAGCAGCTGCTACCAACAGCTGAGTACCTGCTCCCCCTCCTGAGCTCTGGGCGGAGGTCTCCACAGGCCCTGCGCGGCGCCCAGAGGGCACCCATCAGGCCTGGTAACAGGGAGGGGCAGGGGACCCCTGGGGACCGCCGCCAGCACTGCAGAGAACAGGGCAGGAGAGCACACTCGGCCAGCTCTCAGGACTCTGCACACAGCTGCTGGTACAGGAAGGTCTGTGAGCGTCAGAACGGACGGCCCGCTGCTGCAGCGTCCCCTTGTCCACCTAGCCTGAAGGAAAGGCCACATGTGGCTTCCCAAGGGCCACTGCAGAGGGTGTCTGCCGAACTGGACAGCGGGCAATGGTGATGGGGAAGCTGATCCGGGCCTGGGATGCTGTGGCCGGGAGAGGATGGCCTGGCAGGTAGGAAGGCCAGAGGGCAGCAGGACCTGATGGCCACAGGCGTGCCGACCCTACAAACGCCCACGACTCGCCTGATTGGACTTCCTGCCCACAGGTGGAGCTCAGACCCAGGGAAGCGCAACGGCTCCGTGTGTGTGTGACTCTCGTACCGTGTGGTGTGGGCCTCTGGCTCCATCCCAGGTGCACGTGCTGAAAATGCTGGCCAAGGGCGCCCGGGCAGCTATAAAACAGTCAAGATCTAAGGGAGTGAAATCTGAAAACATTTCTGCACATTTATGGGTGTTAAAGGTTCTGGTGGCCTCAAAATCCTACTCCCTGCAAACATGTGGGCTGCACAGGAAATAAAAGTAGAATCGCAGCCCAGGAATCTGTTGATGAGCTCTCCCACTGTGCTGGGCGCCCAAGGTTATGGCCCCCCCATTACCCACGGTCAGGGCTGAATTGTGTCTTCCAAATTCATTTGCTGGAGTCCTAACCCTCAGTCTCTCAGATGTGACTGTTTCTGGAGATGGGTCTTTAGAGAGGTGATTAAGGTAAAACGAGGTCCCTAGGGTGGGTCCTAATCCCACAGGACTGGGTTCCTTATAAGAAGAGGAGGTCAGGGGACTTCCCTGGTGGTGCAGTGGATAAGACTCCGCGCTCCCAACGCGGGGGGCCCTGGTTCGATCCCTGGTCAGTGGACTAGATCCCACATGCATGCCGCAACTAAGAGTTTACACGCCGCAACTAAGGAGCCCGCCTGCCACAACTAAGGAGCCAGCGAGCCGCAACTAAGACCCGGCGCAACCAAATAAATAAATAAACAAATAAAAAGAGGAGATCAGGACACAGACACACACAGAAGGACAACCTTGTAAGGACACAGGGAGGAGACAGCCATCTATACGCCGAGGAGAGAGGCCTCAGGAGGACTCAGCCCTGCCCACGCCTGGATCTGGGATTCCACCCTCCAGGGCTGGAGACAATGAACGTCTGTTGTTTAAGCCGCCCCAGCTATGGTGTTTATTATAGCAACCCTGGCCGACCTATACACACACACAAGCAGGCTTCCCCGAGATGGATGGGTCAGCACCCAGCACCCTTGGGAAAAGGGGCATCTCCCTGGCCATACCTGGGGGATGGAGGAGATGAAGCTCCTCTCCCAGGACGGATGCCGGGCAGAAGGGCCCAAATCCTGCCCGGGCCACTTTCCCGCTGGTGGCTGTGGACCAGAGTGGCCCCAAGCACCCAAAGGGCTGGTGCACCAGTAACACCAATGGTCTCTGCACCCAGGCCCCAGGAGACCAGACAACCAGGCAGCAGCCCTCCGGCCAGTGATCAGCTTCTACGTAACAGCCACGTGGAAACACCGTGGTCTGGGACTTGGCCGCCATCTGTGCCCCATTTTTGGCATGGGGGGGTGGGGCTGTGTTTCAAGCTGGGCACCTCTGTGCTCTAACCAGCTCCAGGCAGGGCCTGCAGATCCTCAGACAGACCCGCCCTCCCCGGACCCTTGCCGTCGTCTCAGGTTCAGCCTACTTTTTTGCCAGCTTAATTGAGGTATAATCAGCAAATAAAACGGTAAAATATTGAAAGTGTACATCACACTGATTTGATACACGTTCCACTGAGAAAGGCTTCCTCCCACCTAGTTAATTAGCACGTCTATCAGCTCACACAGTTATTTACTTTTTCTTGGTGAGAACATTTCAATTCTACTCTCCTAGTGAATTTCAATTATACAATAGAGTCATCAACTACGGGCGTCATGTCACATATAGTTCTTGTTTTTGATGAACAGAACGTGCCGGTCGCTGAGCGACCCCTTGGGAGACCCTGGCAAACATCTTGTTCCGTGTGCCCTTGGGAGTTGATGTTCAGCCTGCAGCCCAGGCAGAGGTGGGGAGAAAGACCTCCGTCCAGTGGGATTCAAGAGGACTGACACAGCAGGCGGGTCCCCAAGGCCAGGAGGGTCTACGGACTGGCTTAGAAAGATCGTCTCAACCCCAGCCAGACGGTGAGCCGAGGACCCCGCCCTACCGGGAGACGCAGCCCCTGCCCACCCACCTGGGCCAGGTCCTGGGAAGAGCCCCCCACCCCACGCCGGTGCTGGGAGCTTTGTTACTCCTCGCTCACCGGGTGTCCTCCTTCTCCATCTGCTGCAGGGGAAAGGCCGGCTCCCCCCACGTGTGCTGGGGCATCAGTGGAAGCCACTTGGCCACACCCAGTGGGCTGCTCACATGCTCACCCTGGGACCCCGAGACGCCACCGCAGGCCAATATCCCAGAGAAGCACCCGTCTACGTGCTCCAGGAGACCCAACGCAGGACATGCTCCAGGGATAAGACGGAAACTACCCAGAGTCCTTCCACGGAGGAGTGGAAATAAGTCCTGACTTATATATAGAAGATAAGGATAGTGAACGAGGCATAGGCACTCATAACTGCATGGCTCAAAAGAAGCTGCAAAAGCCTGCGTATACGGCTTTTTGCAACTTCTCCGTGACTCCGGAGTTATGGGAAATAAGCAGGGGCGTGAAGGGAGAGCGGCAGTCATGCGACATCTGTCAAGGAGCCAGAGGGTCCTGTATTTGTTTGTGGATTCATCCATATATAGCAACGGCACAAAAACACGCTGGGATGTCAGCTTGGCAACCCCCGGGGGGAGGGCGGTCAGGGGCCCGCTGAAACTTCGGGCTCCCAGCCTGAAGCAAGCAGAGCCAGAGACCAGGACCTTGATGAGGCGGGATCGGTTTTATTCTTTTCTGTGGTTTCTAGGTGTAAATCTTTCCCACTCATTAATCATTAATCAAAGCTTTAATCAGTGATAAGGAGATGGTCCCTCCCTGCTGGCAGAGCCTCGGCCAGATGAGGGCCGGTGGCTGCAGCATCTCTGGGGGCCGGCTCTGGGCTTCAAGCATATCCTCCTCCTGCCTCCGAGGCCGGCGTTGCCACGCCCATTTCACAGATGGGAAAACTGAGGCCTGGAGCTTAAGGGACTTGTCCAGGGCTCCCTGGCTAGTGACGTGTCCGAGTGGGGGGGACTCCCACTGAGCCCACGCTCTAACCACCACGCCACTCGGCGTCCATGTGGTCAGACGGGTGGCTCCAGAGCCCCCAGGGCAGGTCAGGAGCGCTTTTCCAGGGGCGCTGTTTACAGACTCGGGCATCTGGCTTAACCGCGCTCCCTGCCTCCGCCTGAAAACGAAACACCCAAACCAAACGAACAGAAGCAGCAGCTCGCTGACTTGCCAGGAAAACAAGTGACATTTCCCCAGCAAGTGGAAGGAGGCGAGGGCTTGGCCTGGGCCTCTGGCTGGAGACCCAACCCCCAGCCCGTGAGAAGAAGGCTGAGAGGACAAAGAAGTGGTGTGTCCACAACGGAATGCTACTCAGCCACCAGAAAAGATGAAATCCTGCCCATTTGAGACGACACGGACGGACCTCGAGGGCACTATGCTACGTGAAACAAGTCAGACAGATAAAGAAGAATGCTGTAGGATCTCATTCATGTGGAACCCAACAGACAAACAAACCAACAAACAAAAAACCCAAAATGAACGATAAAGCAAACCAAACCCAAACAAACAAGTAGATACAGAGAACAGAGCAGTGGTTGGTGGGGGGAGGGGCACGGCGGTGCAAAATGGGTAAAGGAGATCAACAGTATGGGACCGGATGGAGACCATTTTTGGTGGTGAGCACGTTGTAGTGTATCCAGAGCTTGAAATACAATGTACACACTATATATACACATGAAACTTACATGCTGTTTTAAACCAATGTTGCCTCAATTTAAAAAAGTCTTTAAAATATTACATATAGTATTTTCTAGCAAAAAAAAAAAAAAGAAGGGCAGATAAGGGGTGAGGTGGACCCATGCAGGGCCCACAGACAAAGTGCTGGCCAGGGCTGCGCTGGCCAGGCATCTGGTGTTCCCTGCACAACAGCCTGGACGCCGACCCCACTGTGCCCGGGAGTCAGCGCCCGAGACGGAGCCGAGGGAGGGCTTTCCAGGCAAGGGTTCAGCACATGCTAAGGCACAGAGGTGCTGAGTCCCATCAGAGTGAGCGCCCAGCGATCTGTGAGAACAGAGCAGAGGGCGGGGCCCTGCCCCAAGGCTGAGAAAGTCTCCCCTCTGATGAGGTGAGGGAAAGCCGGCCCAGCCCGGCCAGCTCTGGGCAGCTGGAAGGTTCTCCTGCAGGACGGGCCTTGGCAGCTGCTGGTGGTGGATGCCCACTGCCAGGGAGAGAGAGCTGCACGGCTGCATGCAGGGCGTGGAGGGGGTCCCAGTGGTCAGGCCCAGCACTGAGACTGCCCCTCGGAGGGGAACGCCTCTACCCCCCTCCCTGGGAGCCTCCAGAGCCAGCCTGCTGACCAGCAAGGATGACCCACAGTGGCCACTGGAATGGATCAGCGACCAGGCCCTGTGCCCGGGCGGCCTCATTCTCAGGATCGCACGGTGGGGCTGAAGTCTTACATTCTGAGTCAAGGGTCATCTTCTTGCAAACCCAAACTAACCCAGCCTCCCGGGACCAAGGGCTGGGTCTCTTCCTGGCAGCCTTTGGCATCCTACCCTTTGGGTTCTGCCCTTCCAGGGGTCCTGCCCTTCAGGGGCGGCTGCAGTCCAGAGGCAGCATGGAGGCTTCAGAGCAGGGGCCACCTGTGCTCTGTCGTAGGAGCCCAAAGCGGAAACAGTGTGGGTGGGCTGGAGTGGGCGAGGGCTCCTTCCAAGTGGGCTGCTCTCTCTCTGCTCCGGGAGAAGGGGGTGGAGGATGACAGAAGCGGCAGCAGGTTCTACAAAGGGCTCACGCCGGGTGGCCCATGTGGGCGGACTGCAGGGAGGCAGGGGTGAGGGGCCGGCAGCAGGCAGCCGCTTTGGTGACAGGAAGTCATGTGTGGTGCCTGAGGGAGAGGGGGAGAGTTTTCCAACCATCGGTCTTGTGGCTTTCACCCTTTTTTTTTCGGCCGCACTGCGTGGCTTGCAGGATCTTTGTTCCCCGAAAAGGGACTGAACTGTGGCCCCAGCAGTGAGAGCGTGGAGTCCTAACCACTGGACCGCCAGAGAATTCCTGTGGCTTTCACACTTTTAAAAATTGGTGGAAACTTTTTTCCATATAAAACTTGCTGTGAGACGTGGATGGAGCTAGAGACTGTCATACAGAGTGAAGTAAGTTAGAAAGAGAAAACTATCGTAAATAAACGCATATATGTGGAACCTAGAAAAATGGTACAGATGAATCGGGTTGCAGGGCAGAAATAGACACACAGATGTAGAGGACAAACGTATGGACACCAAGGGGGGAAAGTGGTGGGGTGGGATGAATGGGGAGATCGGGATTGACAGGTATACATTGATGTGTATAAAATAGATAACTAATAAGAACCTGCTGTATAAAAAATAAATAAAATAAAATTCAAAAATTCAAAAAAAAAAAAAACACACCAAAAACTTGCTGTGTACCTCCAGGCTAAAACAGCTGGAAGGGCAGGTGCTGGGGACCTGAGCCGTCCAGAGAACCTGGGCCTCGGGCAGTGAGCTGGGGCTCTGGACGCCCCTTCCCTCCCAGCTCCTGCCCCATCACCACCTGTCTGGGGGACACAGGAATGTGGAACACAGGATGTCAGGGATCGGGGAGCCTTACGGACGGGGAAACGGAGGCCCAGTGAGGACAGCACGGCGATCTTGCCATGCTCTGGGCTGCGGTCTCCTTGCCTCTCTAATGGAAGCTGGGTGGACCCTGTGAGCCCCTGGGCCTCAACCTCAGCTTTGTTTGGGGAGGGGAGACGAGAGGGCTCAGGTGAGAGTTCTGCACTCACTCTGAAGCCAGAGAACAAAGCATCAGGACCGAGGTCCCTTTCTGTGGGTCAGTTTCTGCCCCGGAGATGGGCACATGCTAAAGGTCAGCTGGGGGCTGGAGCTCTCAGTCCTGGGGGTGGGGTTCTCACTCCACCTGAGCTCATCTTTGGGCATTAATGTGAAGCCCCAGCTCTCCCTCCCCACCCCCAACACCCCCAGGCCCTACCGTGCACCTGGCCTCGGGCCTACAAGGAGGTCTGGTTCCTAACCCGCAAGGAGCTAAGGCAGAGTACCAACACGGGGCCAATGGTCACCCGTCTCATGACTTCTCGTGGGACTGCTGTGGGCCCGGATTACAGATAGTGAAACAGAGCTTTAGTGGGTAGAGAAACTGCTGGCCCCAGGACTTGGGGTTAAGAATCCCTGAGCCGCCTCCTTGGCCTGGCCTCCAAATCCACCATGATCCCTGACACCATCAACCCCTGAGACCCTGGCCAGCCTCTGCGCCGTCCTCCAGCCCCAGGCCTGTACCAGGGCACCAGGGGCCTGCTCGGTTCAGCCCAGGCCGGGCCGGCAGAGGGGGCGGCGGGCATCCAGGTTCCCCTCGGGAACAGGGTTACGCAGGAGAGCCTGTCCTGTCACTCTGGGTTGGCTGAGTGCTGACCCGGAGAGGGCCCCAGTCAGGGCCACTGCAGAGGTGGACGCAGAGGCGTCCTGAACGGGCAGGGGCTCCGTGCACGGCCACCCCTGACCACGTTCTCAGAGCCCTGCGCCAGATGCCACACTGGCCTTTAGGCTCCAACTGGGAGGCGTGGGGTTCCCCCCATCCCCTGTCTCCTGGGGCTGGGGTGAGAAGCCCACAAGCCCAGGGTCCATGGGAGGACCTGCAAGGGCCCCCGACCCCTGGGTGTCACCCCAAGGGCGGCTGAGGACTGACCATGAAGCCCGCCCCACCTCCGGTCCAGAGACCCTTCTCGTCTCTGAAAGCAGCAAAGGGATAAAAACACGTTCGGTAAACGTGTCGGTAAATAACAAAAAGCCTGTCCCTGGTCTCTCTGACCCAGAACGTTTGGTCCTCAAGTCTGCAGACCTCAGACACAGTGCGCACTCCGCCCCCCCTCCACCCCGCTGGATTTGGGTGACTCCTGAGTGGGGTGGGTGGGGATGAGGTTCATCCTACAGGGAAGGCAGTCGGCCTTCCTGTCCCAGCTGCTCACCCTCCGGCCCCTCCCTCTGGCCTCCTGGGGAAGCGGGAGAGGACACAGCCACCTGGAGCCGCCCTAGCAGCCTCGGCGCAGCCCCGGTGACAGACCCCGGGGAGACCCCCAGCCCTTTAATGGCCTCTGCCGTATTCACCCCAATAGGCGGGCACCGAATCCCCCACCGCCCCATCCTCCCCACTCCTGCGCCGCCTAGCAGGCCTGGCCCTTTAAGCCACCTCCCCTGCGCCGCATTCACCCCAATAGGCGGGCACATCAATACGGCCGCGTGATCCCTCCCCTTGGCGGACTGCCTTTCCTCGAGTGGAAGCCACTGAAAACGGGTTCATGGTGGCTGTGGCCAAGCCAGCCACCGCCCCTGCCCACTGTTGGCCGAGGATCGGGCGGCCTCCCTCCCTACTGGTTCAGAAGCCTGGCCCGTCCCTGCTGGGCCATCCCCTCCCTCTGCCTTCCTGGGCGTTTGCCTACTCCCGGTCTCCTCCCCTCCTCGGCCTGGGACAAGAGAAAGTGACCCCCAGCTGGTCACAAGGGTCAGCAGCCTGTGGGACGGGGCGGCCCCAAATCCCCTCCTGATGTGCTCATTAAGCCTGTGAAATATCCCTCTCATTGGGATAGGGGCAGCACTGCTCCGTTGTGAGGCCAGGACACCCCCCTGCAGCCCTTCATCCCAGCCAGGGCCAGGGAGGGCCCGGACAGTCCAGGCCACCTCCATTCGCCCAGTGAACTCTGCACACAATACTTCTAATCCAGGAATGGCAGGACCCCTGGGAAGGCGGGCAAGCTGGGTCCATCTCTCCTAGGACAGAGGGCACGGGCTGGTCAGGTGTCCTGCCTGTCAACGCTGGTGAGGTCCACAGACCTGAGGGAGATGCAGGATGGGGCAACCCCGGGCGAAGACAATTCTACAGCCTCACATGTGTGCCAGGCCCGGGGGACAGAGCCCTGAGCAGACATCCAGGCAATGAGCGAAGGATGACCTATGTGCCGACAGTGCCCGCCCGCTCGAATGAACAGATGCAGGATGGAGATGGTTCCAGAAATGCATGGATCACGGTGCTAAGAAAATGAAACCCAGCACCTTCGAATGGAGGCTTCAGTCAGGAGCAGAGGCCAGTCTGGAGAGAAGAGTGGGTGTGAGGTGGGCTTGGGAGTTCAGCAAAGCACTAGCTCTGAGGTTTTCGACAAAGGTCCTGTGAGTCCCTTGGCGCGGGCCAACCAGGCTCATGTCCTGAGTGGTGGGGACGGTCTCTCACTGGCTGGATGACCCAGATAACCTTGGCAATTCTCTCACCTCCCCAGGGCCCTGGCCCGGTGGTTCCGAGGCCCCTCCCAATGGTCCTCGAGCCTCCCTCCCTGAATCCCAAGGGTATGTGATACTGGCGCAGGGATTCCCTTCTTGGGTATTCCTGGGGCACTTCCAGGCAGCCCCACGTCTCGGTCCTGCAGCATTTCTTAACCTTGACGGCTCATTCCCCGGCTACCTCACTGGACAGAGAACTCTCAGCCGGAGACCTCGTGTCCCAGACGCAGTCCCGTCCAAGCCTGGCCTTCAATGGGGCAGGTCCTGACCACACAGCGGGTGCCCACTGCCCTCAGCATAGACGCCAATATATGCCAACTTCACGCCCACGGGCACACAGGAGCCCTGGCCTGGAGCAACTGTGATGCTAAGAGGACACATAATCCAAAGTCCAAGTCCTTTGTCCTCGACCACCGCTACCGTCCCTGGAGAAGTTTATCTGCCCACACGGCTGGGGAGCTGGTGAAGGTTACCGAGCCACCAAGGCCAGCCATAAACCCACAGAGAGCTCATCCCCCATCGTAAGTTCTGCTTCCTCGACCTGCAGGCAGCTGGCAGCTCAGGGGCGTCAGGCTTCAAGCTCCAGATCCGCGATCCCATTGTCTGCTTGCGCGCGTGTGGGGCAGGGCCCGGGGCGCCAGGAGGGTAGGCACTGAGTGTGTCTGTCTGGTTTGTCCTGCCAGCTGTGTTTAGAGACGGTGACAAAGCAGATGGGCCAGGCAAAGGCCCTCGAGTCCGGGCCTCGTCCTGGGGAGGAGGTTCGCCCCTCGTCATGGGGCAAATCCGGCACGGACAGCAATCCTCTGCTCCTTGGTGACAGCTGCGAGCGGCACGCCCGGTGACCGTCCTTCTGCGCCTCCCAACCCCTGGCCCCCGACCCGACAGTGCCCGCCTGGGCTTCTGCCTCCTGAGAGCCGCCAGGTGGTTCCATCCGACCCGTGGACCCCACGGTGGGCCCTGCACTTGACACCTCCCTTCAAGTCCAGACGACGGGGATCCTTTTGACGCACACCGTGCGCCCCTGAACAGCCCCCAGTCCTGGGGTTCAGGTCTCACCCCTGTAACCGTGAGCGACACTGCTTCCCAGCTGTGGCTGCACACCTGTCCCCTGAATGAATGGGAAGGGGGCAAGCACGCTTCCATCACCTTGGGTGAGTTCTCGTCCACCTGTGCATTGTGTGTGTGTATGTACGCACGCGTGCATGCGTGCCCACCCTGACTTAAGCGCAGAATCATCAGAAAGTGCAAGTCCCCCAAACGCAGCTGCCGAAGACACACCACAACCTTCAAACCACCGGCCTGTCACGCAGTCTTTCTTCCCACCCCCAGGTGCAGCTTGTCCGATGACCATCACAGCTCAGGGAGCTTCCAGGAAGAAAGATTTCAGGAGAGAAACCGATCCCCGAACTTCTGAGCACAGTAACGACCATTCTAGGGGAGGGGCTGCAGCCGGCGTTCTGAAAAGAGCCGGGAGCAAACCTCTGGAGACTTCGCTGATCCCCGGCCCAACTCAGGCCAGCCTGACCCCCGGGGCCCGGGAAGGAGGGGCTTCCATCTGGCGTCCAGGAAGCACCGCCCACGGGTCCACATCTGCACAGCAGCCTCCCCAGGACGAGGCCCGGACTCGAGGGCCTTTGCCTGGCCCATCTGCTTTGTCACCGTCTCTAAACACAGCTGGCAGGACAGACCAGACAGACACACTCAGTGCCTACCCTACTGGCGCCCCGGGCCCTGCCCCACAAGCGCGCAAGCAGACAATGGGATTGCGGATCTGGAGCTTGAAGCCTGACGCCCCTGAGCTGCCAGCTGCCTGCAAAGCCTGTCAAGTTCAAGGAGCGGCAAGGCCTCACACAGCCAAGAAAGTGCGTAAAAGCCACCCGACAAACCACTCGAGGGGAGGGTTTCTGCTGTCCGGGGCCCGGATCCACCTGGCGCACACATATCCAAGGGCGTCCACATCCAACCCAAAGGCTGTGCCCATGGCCCAGGCTGTGACAGCCCGGTCCTGCCTCTGGACCTGGCCTGGGGGAACATCACAGGGGTCGGCCTGTGAAAGGTACCTTGAAGGCTCAGGCAGACGGGCAGACACACATATAAAAGATCTCTGGTGTAGACGGACCCCCAAATGGCAAAAAGCGCAGAAATCCAACCAGCTGCTTGGGCTGGGCCTGGCTCAGAACAAGGATGAGCGGGGGCAGAGAAGTCCACCTCCCCATGGTGGGCCCTGTCCACACCCCCAGGAGCCATTCAGAATCCCAATTCCAGGGTCTTCCGACAGCACACAGCCCAGCTTGGGGGTTCCAAGTGGCAGCAGCTGGCCCCCAGGGCTGCTGACAGCCCCCTACCCCCACGTCCCACCCTCCCTCGGCCCCCAGGAATCGTCAAGTGCACGGTACCCTCGTGTAGACTCACGTCCCCCGAACAATTTCCAAGGCTCCCTGTCTTAGGGGCTCAGTGGCCTAGAGATGGAGGGTCCGGGGGGGTGGGTGACAGCAGAGGTCCTCCCCCTCAGCTCACGCAGCCCCTCACTCTGTGGACACAGACCAAGCCCCACGCTGGAAGGCCAGACGCTAATCCCAGACCCCAGCCAGAGGCAGCAGGTCCCCTTCCCGCAGACCCTGCCCCTTCAAGATCCCCTGGGTCTGGGCTGAGCTGGGGCCACAGACCCGGCTACTCCCCGCAGATGGACCCAGCCACCCTCCCTCCCCTCCCCGCTCCTTCAAGCCCCGAAACTGGGGAGCCCGGTTGCCCGCCGCTTCCCACTCTCCGGCCCCACCCGCGCTCCAACCCGCCCGCCCGTGTCTGGGATCGTAGCCGCATCACCCCGGGCTCCCCGAGCGACGGCCCGGGTCGGGGCTCCCCAGCTCCGGCCACTGTCGGGGTCGGCCGGGCTACGCCCCAGTCCCCGGGGTCTGCGGGCTCCGGCGCGGGGCTCCCCCAGCCCGCTCAGCAGCCCCCCCGGCGGCCCGCTGGACGCTCCCGGGCCTCTGGGCCGCGGCCTCCTCCCCGCCCCCTCCTCGGTCCCTCCTCGTCCCCTCCTCGTCCCCCGCCGCGCTCCTACCGTGAGAAGCTGGGCCGGGCCGGGCCGGGCCGGGCCGGGCGCGCGGGGGCTCAGCTGGCGGCGCGGCCCGGCTGCAGGAAATGCCAGAAGACTGATCCAACCGCGGGAGCGGAGGGAGGGAGCGGAGGAGGGAGGAGAGGAGGCGGGGAGAGGGACGGAGGGCGCGGCGGCCGCAAAACCCGGGCGGGATCGGCGAGCGGAGCGGGCGCGCCGGGACCCCAGTCCCCGCCTGGCGCGGCCTTGCCTCGCCGCCCTCTGCCTGGAGCGCCCGGCGCTCGGACGTCCCTCCGGAAACGGGGTGAGCGAGCGCTGGTGAGTGGGGTCAGCCTCCATGGGTTAGGGGTGCGGGAGGGCACATGATCACAGATTCTTGCAGGCCTCCAGCCCACCCTAGCCAGAGTGGGGGGGGACCCCCCTCTCTTTCCGAGCCCGAGAAACTGTCACCACTTCTCCCCCAGGCGGAAGCCACCAGAACACAAGAGGAACCCCAGACACCCGAGCCCTTTGTCCTTGTCCCACGTGTGGACCCCTGCCTCATACCCATGTTTCTCAGTGCATCTCTTTCTGAGGATTATTTTTTTTGGCCAGGAGCCCACCTCCTTGTGGATTTCCTCCTGTGTGAGTTCCCCTCACCTCTTCTGCCCCCAGGGAGCTTTTTAGACCCCTGAAGCCTTCCTGTATAGATGAGACACTCTAATGCCGCTAAACAACCAACGGAGGAGGAGGTTAGGGCTCTCCCCCAGCCCCCCTCCCACCCCGCCTGTAGGCAGGTGCCCTGGGACTCGGTCTGCAGAGCCTGCGGGGCCTCCCTCCAGCCACTGTTCCCCAGGGGCAGACCAGCTGAAGCTGGGCCCACCCACTGCCAGCCATCCCAGACCAGGTAGGGTGCGGGGACTTTTCCAAACGGAATCTGTCAGTTGCTCCCTTCCAAGGGACAGGACTGACCCTCAGCAGAACCCCAGCACCTTATGTTGGGTGGAGAGTACCTTAAGGGCAGCCCCGGAGACTGGTGGTCAGCGGGGTGCAGCTTGACCACCAGGCGGGGCACGGAGCCACACAGGGAGGCCCTTTCCAGCCCCTCGAGCTGGAGCAGGCTCTCAGGGGAGCGGCTGCAGGAAGTCCTACCTTAGCTCTGCCCCAGCCGGCCGAGTGGTGGCCCCGGACCAAACTGCCCACAGCCTCAGCATCGTGCCCACCCCGTTGGGCCAGGTGGTGGTTCCTCCAGGGCATCAAAGCGCCCCGGGTTAAGGGGTGGGGTGTGCTGCCTCGGCAGCTCTGGGCTCACCCCCGGGACCGGTCCCACCCCACGGTCACCTTGCAAGGCCTTTGGATGCAGAACTGCTCAGCCAAGATGCTCAGGGCCAGGGTGGGAGCCCTCTGCCTCTTCAGGGGAGGGTCTGTGCAGCGCGGGGCCAACGAGACCTGCCCGGATGCTCTTTGAAGCCTCTGCGTGGAGCTGGATGCGGCTGCTGGCAGCCCGGCCCATGGCTGGTCGTCAGGGCCAATCCACGGGGAATTTGGGGAAGAAGACAAAGCCTCTGTCCGCTGGGGTGGAGGTTTCAGGGCCCAAGTAGGGAAAGTCTCAGTCATTGTTGATGCTGCCTGTTTGAAGCGAGCTTGAGTTTATGCAATGACACTGCTGAGGTCAAATGGACACGTGGCCAAGTGCAGGGATGGGACAGAAAAGGCACAGAGATGGGCAGAGCCGGGGGCTGTCGGTGATGGCTCTGGGGACACACTGGGTGGGCTTCACCGTCTAGGAGCTGCCGGGGCTTGGGCAAGTTCGTGAAGCTCTGTGCTCTGTGCTCCGGTTTCCCCACCTGTCAAGGGGGGCGGGGCACTACAGCATCTCACCCTGCAGGCTGCCGTGAGTCCCCGGGGTGGGGGGGGGGAGAGGACACCCCTAGTGAACCCAGGGGAAGAGGTGGCTGGTACCGTCTCTGAAGTATAGCCGCTGGCTTCTCACTCGGTTCTGAATATTTGATAATTCGTACGATCTGTCTGTGAGAAGTAAGATTTTTTTAAGTGCCTTTGCAAATACAGAGAACTTTACTCTTTCTCAGGCAGAATGTAATTAAAGTTAAGACTGTTTCCAAGTCTGGAGAACGGTCGGTGGTTCTCAGCTGGGAGAGTTTGGCCTCCCCTCTGGAGGTGACATCATGTGCTCTCCAGAGACATCCCTGGTTGTCACAGCCGGGGGTCCTACTGGCATCTAGTGGGTGGAGGCCAGGGAGGCCACTAAACACCCATCCACACCCAGGACGGTGGCCCACAGGGGGAAGGATCAGGCCCCAAATGTCAGTAGTGCCGGGGCCGAGAAACCCTGCTCTAGCGTGAGTGCACTCGTCACCGTTAGGGTCGCTCCTTCTGGGTGGTCGGTCCGTGGGGATTGCGGGAGACCCACAGCCTCCTGTTGATGGATCCCCCACCCTGTCCCCGATTCCGTGGCAAGGGGCTTGAATCCTCCCCACAGTCCCAGAGGGCAGGTCCTGACAGGCTCCATTTTACAGGCGGGGAAACAGAGGCACAGAGCCGAAAGTAATCGTCCCCCAGCAGCCTGCTCCAGAGCTGTGATCCGAGCCTCTGTGCTCGGCCACCCCGTTAATGAAGACCCACAGGCTCAGAGGGGAAGCCCTGGGGGGCCCTGCCCCTTCTGCTGCACCGGCTGCCTCACTGGGAAGGGTGGGTAGCCAGAACACGCTGGAACACACACGCCCGTCTCAGAGGGGGCGCCTCCCGGGTGGGCTGCGGAGGCTCGGACCCCTGCAGGGCCAGCGCTGGCTGGGCCGGTCCACTGGGGTGGGGGGCCCAAGCCAGGCAGATGCCAGGTGCTTTCACACCTGCCGAGCCAACGGAAGCAGCAGTGACTATTTCTCCCGTTTCTCAGATGAGGAAACTGAGCCCCAAGTAGTAAGGGGTGCAGCCGGATCCCTGACTCCTAGTTGGGCCCAGGGTGGCAGCAGGGCGGCCCAGGGGTTCAGCCAGGGCAGGTGAGCCTGGGCCCGCTGTCCCCTGCTGGCCCAAGGGCAAATCCATCCCAATGGTGTGACTAGACTCTCAGGGACAACTCCAGAACATCTCAGCGCCCAGGTCTCAGTTTCCTTACCTGTGCAGCAGGACTGAGATAACTTCCCCACGAGGGGTATGTGGAGGTCTCCAGAGCACAACAGCTAATCGTGAAAACAATCACGGCATTTATCCATCGCTCGTCCTGTGCCGGGCACCACGTCCCCACTTTCCGCGCCTGCGGGATTCCATCCCCTCCTCCGCCTGGTGGCGGGGTCACCATTCCCCGCCCCATGGAGGTTAAGTGACCGGCTCCAGGCCAGGCCGCTGGGGAGTGGCCAAGGCAGGGCTAAACGCCTGGAGTTGTAACCTCCCTGCACTTGGGGCTGGGCACGTGGAGAAGAGCCGTCCTCCAGCCCTGTCCCTGTGGCTTCAGCTCCCACAGGGAGGCATCGCATTCCCAGACCTGTCCCTCCGCCTCTGGCTGGGGAGATGCTGTCTGGTGATGTTTCCCGGGCTGAGTCACCAAGCCAGGTGTGGGGACCGAGCAGTGGCTGTTTTCTGTCCTTTCTCAGAGGAACCTGTGAAATTCAGTTGGAGAGTTTCTCTTTGGAATTCCGAGTCGCGTGGGCACCGGGCTGGGGCTTCCTGAGCAGGCCGGCTGCCTGGATGGCTCCATCTCTCAGTCTCTGTCTCTTTCTCTCCCTGTCTCTTTGCTTCTCTGTCTCTCTGTGTCACACACACACACATGCACGCACACACACACACCTGTCCTCCAGAAGGTCACATCCAAACCCCTGATTCAGGCAAAACCCTGATAGTAAATAAAGATAAAGGCATGGAATTTCCCTCTCTCTTGGTCCCAATACTTGTTCTCCTACCTAGAGGGACAGGAAGGTGTTATTTACAGGGCAAGTCCTCCAGGGACTTTACAGGAAGCACTGAAGTGGCCGTGGGGAGCGCATGGTGCCGGATGCCATTGGACATGCCACTGTGCCCGCACCCAGACCTCCCCGTGCTCACGGAGGTGAAATCCGGGCCATCAGCCTCTGCTTCTAGCCCTCCTGCGTGGGCCGTGGTGGGCACTGCCGTGAGTGGGGGTGACGTGGCTGGGGTGCCCTGAGGTCCAATGAGGTGGACATTCCCCGGAGAGCAGGTACAGCTCGCTCCCGTGGTGTGGACAGAGAATGTCGCTTGCCATGTCAGCAAACAAAGGGTGTCACAGCCACCAAGATGTCAGCCACTGCAGCCGCCCGACTGTGCACCCTGAGGGGACTCAGGATGGAGAAAAGCGGGATGCTGGCCCCAGATAGCTGAGGTGCACATCAGGGGAACAATTCCAATGAGCCCAGGCTCTTGCATCTTCCCATACAGAGAAAAGCGCTAGATTCATTAACTTGAGATGTCTGGTTTTTCTTTCATTAACAGCAATCTTTTGGTGTTCCTGCCACCTGGCTTTTGTTGCAAAAACCCCTGTATATCCTAGTTCCTCCCTTGCCTCTTCAGAGCAGGTCCTCGGAGCGATCTGAGGGGCTGCCTCCTGGGCTTAAGTCCTCAGCAAGTTCGCCAAATAAAACACAATTCTCTACTTTTAGGTTGTGTATTTCTTTTCGGTCGACACCGGCCCCTCTTCACCCAACCCCCTTCTCTGGCTCATTGACACACTTCCTCTACTTCTGTGTATCCCTGTCTCGAATGTTCCTTTCCTTTCTCTTTAAAGGATACAGTCATTGGATTTAGGGCCCACCAGGGTAATCCAGGATTTCGTATGGAAGTCCTTAACTTAATTACACCTGCAAAGACCGTATGTCCAAATAAGGTCACACGCACAGGTACTGGGTTTGGACACTGATGTGCCTTTGGGGGACACGACTCGCCCACTGCAACAGGGACCCTCGGGCATCCTGCATCTGCTTTCCCTTTGAAGACCTGCGGTCTGCTTTGCTGAGCCAGACCAAAGTTTGTTGAACGTCTTCCATGTTCTAAGTGCTTTTGTTCTGAGTCTTCATTTGAGGACACAGCCTCGGGGTCCTGAAAGCTGTGGACTAGAGCTGATCCAGGCTCTGCCCCTTCCTGTCTCTGAGCCCCAGGCCAGAAGCCTGTCCCCTGCCCTCAGTTACAGAGGATGGAAGGGCGGTGAGGTCTTTCCCCCGGCGCCGAAGCCCTGAGCCTTGGCTGGGGGCTGCCTTTCCAGCCCTGAAGCGCAGGGTTTTGGCAAACCCACACTGGGGCTGAGGGCTGGCTTTCTCCAGCCTAACTTTGGGAGGTCCATGAGGACTCTGACACATTCTCCCAGTATCTGGGGGAGGGCCCGGGTCTGCTGCCTGATGCCACGGAAACCGAGGAAAAGGAAAAGATTCCACGGCAGGATCTGCTTTCGGGAACCTGCATGCGGGGCAACCACGCTGCCCTTTCTTCTCAAGATGTGGAAACTCGTCCCGGAGGGATGCTCTGCAGATTCCCAGGACTGGGTCTGGCGGTGGTCTCAGACCCTGCTCCCACTCACCGGCCACCACCAACCTGTCCCTCTTTTGTGGGCTAGGTTTGGTTAGCAGGCAGAACTCAGAGAAACCCAGCAATGTTATGCAAAGGTGACCAAGAGCTCGAGGTGGGAAGCTCATCACCCAGGTCATGTGGCAAGTCTGCACTGGAGCGTGCACGGGCTCCGGGGTGCTTCTGTCGCCCTGCAGGGACACCGGGACACCTGAAGCCGAGAACGCCTCCACGTCATTTGGAGGGTCTTAGAGCAGCACTTCTCGAAGTGGGAGCTTAAAACCCTGCTAGGGGCCAAGACGTGAAATCTCCTGTTATCAAAATACTAGGATGCTTTTTTCCTTTTCCACCTTTATTTTTTCACAACTTAACAGTGGAGCTTTCTGGAGACTACATATGTGTGATATTGCAATAGATGGAATACAGAAGCAGATGTGAGAATCCAACTGGCTCCTGTGAAGCCAGACGTTAAAAAGACTCCAAAAATGTAAAACAATGCTACTCTTTTCACTAAATATTTTTACTTCGGAATAGAGAGTTGGTTTTCATAAATAATGTGTTATTTGCGTTAACAACGTAATGGGCTTATCATTGTTCTTTTTAAAGGAATAAGTAAATAACTATTTTTTAAAACTTGGAGTAAATATTGATAGACTAACCAACAGAAACAAATAAGCTTTGTGGTCCCCAATAATTTTTGTTTTTAACGGAAAGGATCCTGAGACTAAAAGTTTTGAAAACCACTGATGTAGAGCATGCCAGAAGGTGGAGCAAAATGATTCCGGAAAGAGCCGGAACAGGAGTGGAGTCAGAACAGGGTGTGAATCTAGGCTTTGCCATTCTCACCTATTCGTCTACTACTGTCACATCTTTATCACCACGGCCACCATCACCACCACCTCCACTGTCACCACCGCCATCACCATCATTATCACCACCGAACCACAAACGCCACCAGTGTCACCACCACCATCACCATCATTATCATCGTGATTACCGTTGAAATAACGCCCATCTTGGTGCAGGTGAGTTGCACGTGAAAACATTGCCCCAGTGCCTGCAAGAGGGCCACCAGATGAATGCTTGCCTCCATCAGCATGGCCCCCTCCTCCGTGTGGGACCGAGGTTGCTGGGACTGAGACTTGGCGGCGGGGGGGGGGGGCGGGGATGAGCCAGACCTGTGCAGGAGACAGCAGAGGTGGGCATGGCCTCTACCACCGCTCAGCTCTGTCTCTTGGACTTGGGACGCTCCCAGTGGGCCCCTCCATCCTTCATCTCCCTCACTGAATATTGATGGCACATCTCTTAGGTGCTAAATGGTGTTCCAGGCACAGGGGAGTCCACCGTGAATGGGAAAGCAAGGCACCTGCCTGCGTGTAGCTCACAAACAAAGATGGAAAACACGTGCATGAAGGCAGCCCCTGCTCTTAGCCATGCCGTGAAGGATAGGTAGTCATGTAAGGGGCTGGTAGGAGGCATGGGGTGTTGGGGGCTCTCTGGAGAGGGTGGCTAGGGAGGACTTTCTGAGAACAGGACCTTTGAGCGGGAGACCTGTGTGGAGTGAAGGACTGAATCCCGGCACCTCGGGGCTGAGCATCTTCCAGACAGAGGAATAGCAGGTACCCAGACAAGAGCTCGGCGTGTTCACATAATGGCCAGAGGTCAGTGTGCCAGGGGGTAGAGTGATGGAGGAGGGGTACCAGGTGCGGCCACGGAGACTGGCGGGGGCCCCTCATGCATGGCTTTCTGTGCCATGTGTGGAGTTTTATTTTAGTTTGATTGTGATGGAAGCGACATTGCAGGGGGCGTTCTGAGAAGGGAATGTGATGATCTGATTTTTAAAAAATATGTCTCTGGATATAGAGGTTCAAGAATGGAGGCCGGGTGTCTTTTAGAAAGATTTTGTGTCATCCAGTCTTACTTTAGGATGGTAGAAGGGGAGGTTGGGAGAGGTGGGCAGATTCAGGTATATTTTGAAAGTAAGTAAAACAGTTATCCACCCAAGCCTATGGCCTTAGGGATGGGGTGGGAAGGTGTCTTAGCCAACTCAGAGTGCTATAACGATATACCACAGACGAGGTGGCTTCTAAACAAATGTATTTATTACAGTCTGGAGGCCGGAAGAATGAGATCAGGGTACCAGCATGGTCAGCGTCAAGTGAGGGCTCTCTTCCTGGGTTGCAGACTGCCACCTTCTCTTTGTATCCTCACACAGCCGAGAGAGAGCTCTCTGAGGTCATTTTTATAAGGACACTAATCTCACTCATATGGGCTCCACCCTCACGACCTCTCTTCCTCCTAAAACCATCACATGGCGGGTAAGATTTCAACATGTGAACTTGGGAGGACATAAACATTCAGTTCACAGCAGAGGTTTCCAGTCAAAGGCGGTTAAGTCAACAGGGGCTGGGATAGGAGTCGGGGTTCTCGCTGGCTCCGCCCACAGCTAGATGTCTTCGATCTTTTGGTGCCTCAGTCCCGCCCACCCCCACCTTGTCCTTAGATGATAATGTACCTCCCAGCTCTCAAGGGAGTACAGAGACTCCAGAGAGCCGACGGGAAGCACATTTTTCTTTTTGAACCACGTCATCTTCTGCAATGAGGTCAGACAATCCGTGTGACCCTGGGGGTCAAGCATGAGCTCTTTGAGGTCAGAGTTGACCTCCTCTCCAGTGGATCTCCCCACACCTTGCTCAAGGTAGGTGCTTCACAGGTGAGTGAAACTATGAACTCTCGTGCATATAGATGCAACAATCCTCAACAAACGATTAGCAAATCCAATCCAGCAACATATAAAAAGGAAAACATAGCACCGCCAACTGGAGCTCATCACAGGAATGCAAGACTGCTTCAGCATTTGAAAATCAATCAGTGTACTTTACCACAGCAACAGACCAAAGAAGCAAAGACCAAAGGATCATCTCAGTGGATGCAGGAAAAGCATTTGACAAAATTCAACATCCATTCATGATAAAAAGTCTAAGAAAATTCGTATTAGAAACTTCCTCAACTTGATAAAGGGCATCTGTGAAAAACCCACAGCTACCATCATACTCAATGGGGACAGACTTGATGCTTCCCCCCTCAGATTGGGAACAAAGTAAAGATCTCCACTCTATCCACTCCTATTCAACAGCATGCTGAAGTCCTAGCCAGTGCAATAAGACAATAAAAGGAAACACAAGGTATACAGGGTGGGAAGGAAGAAATAAAATTGTTTGTGTTCACAAATGACACATTTGTCTGTGTAGGAAATTCTAAAGGACAGATAAAAACCTGTGAGTGAGTCGTACAAGATGTCAGGATACAAGGTCAATACACAAAGATGAACAGTATTTCTATGTATTAGCAATGAATACTTGGAAGTAAAATAAAATAAATAAAAACGCATTACTATAATACCATTAAAATAACACTAAAATACATGAAATACTTAAATTTAATGTAATAAGATATGCAAAAAATCTGCTGAAGACACAAAACGCTGATGAGAGAAATAAAATAAGACCTAAATAAATGGACAGACATACTATGTAACCAAAAGTGGGGTCCGGCTGCTCGCCGGTCAAAAGCCAATAAAGAGGCAAGGCTTTGTTTTGGAGGCTGGCAACCGGGGGGGCAGGGGAGGCGAGGGTGGACTCCTGTCCAAAGGCCGACTCCCCCCGCAATCAATGGGCAAGAGCTTTTATAGGCGGAGGGAGGGGGCTACACGCAGAAACAAACTTATTCTTTGGCTGAAGTTTTTCCATAGACAAAAGACAGGCTGAGGACATGGGGTGTGGGGCGGGTGAGGACCGTAGGGTCCTGCTCCATTTCATGTTCACGAGTTTGAACGCTCAGTATTGTTAAGATGTTGGTTTGCCCCAAACGGATCAATAGATTCAACGCAATCTCAATCAAAATCCCAGCAGGATTTTTTGGTGTAGAAATTGACAAGCTGATCCTAAAATTTATATGGAAAGGCAAAGTAACTAGAATGGCCAAAACAACTTTGAAAAAGAATAAAATCGGAGGATTCATACTACTTGAGTTCAAGTCTCACTCTAAAGTCACAGAAATCAAGATTGTAGAGTATTGGCAAAAGAATAGACACAGAGATCGATGGAACAGAATAGAGAGTCCAGAAACAGACCCACACATATACGGTCAATTGATGTTTGACAAAGATGCAAAGGCAATTCAATGGAGGAGAGATAATTTTGTTAACAAATGGTGTTGGAGCAATTGGATGTCCATATGCAAACATACACACACCTTGGCTCATACCTTGTACCCTAAACAAAAATGAACTCAAAATGGATCATAGACCTATATGTAAAATGTGAAACTATCAAACTTCTAGAAAAAACAGGAGAAAATCTTTGTGACTTTGGGTTAGCCAACAGTTTCTTAGATATGATAGTCCTAAGCATAATCCATACCAGAATACAATGATAAATTGGACTTCCTTGAAGTGAGAATCTTCTCCTCTTACAAAGACAGTGTTAAGAGAATACAAAGACAAGCCACAGACAGGGAGAACGTGTTTGCAAAACACATACCTGATAAAGGGCTGGTATCCAGATTATATAAAGAACTCTCAAAATGTAATACTAAGAAAATACACATCCCAATGAAACAAGAGCAAAAGATCTGATCAATCATTTTGCCAATAATATAAGCAGGTGACACAACACTCAACATCACCGATCATTGGGGAACTGCAGATGAAAACCACGATGAGATACCACTTCCCTCGCGTGAGAATGGCTACGACAGCTACCGCTACAGCCGCCACCAGCACCACAGACAATAAATCCCCGCTGCCGGCCAGCACGCGCAGCAGCAGGACCCTCACGCATTGCTGGAGAGAATGCGAAACGGTAGAGCCACGTTGGCCGGGAGTTTGGTCCTTTCTTGTAAAGGAAGACATACACTGACCGTGGGACCAGGCCGTTCCACCCGTGGGTGTTTCCCCAAGTGAAATGAGAACTTACATCCACCCAAACCCTGCATGTAAATGTTATACTGGCTTCATTCACGATCGCCCAGGACTAACACAACCCAAATGCTCTTTAACGCGAATGGGTTAAAAAAAAATGTGGTACGTCCATTCAGTGGAAAAGTACTCAACAGTCGAAGGAACAAACTATGGATGCACCAACAATGTGGATGAATCTCTAAACCTTCTGCTTGGTGAACAAAGCCAGATGTAGAGGTCTACACACTGTAGGATCCATATGACATTCTGGAAAAGGCAGAAGTCTAGGGATAGAAAACCCATCAGTTCTGCCAGGGGCTGGGCATGGGGGTGGACTGACCACGAAGAGACGCCAGGAAATTTTGGAGGGTGTTGGAACTGTTCTCTATCTTGACTGCGGTGGTGGATACACAATTGCGTTCATTTATCAAAACCCACACTGGAAAGGTTGAGCTTTACAGAATATAATCACACCTCAAAAAAACATATCAATGGGGCATTGAGAAAGGTATATATATGTGGTAAGCACCAACTTGAAAGTAAAGAAAGGCAACCTGTACATTAAAGGGATGTGTGTGTGTGAATGGGCTTGGTGCGCACAGAGGTGGGCGGTGGCTCCGCGTGTGCAGGGTTAGTTAGACCTGGCCCTGTCGAAAGACGCTTCTGTTCCTGGTGTGTCTGGTGTCTCGTTGCCAGGGTGGGGCTGGGAATCCAAGCCCTTGAAGGTATGGCTCCCAGGACTTGGGGGTGGGGCCCAGAGACATTGGTTAGCCGAGGCTGGTGTGACCTGCTGTCGGGTCAGCTCAAGACAAGGGTGCCTGCCGATGCCAGAGGGCCTGGGGGGCTGCCAGTGGCCTCTAGAGGGCAGGGTGGGAACTGGATGAGCACAGATGCTGGGTGTCTTCAGGGTCCCTGGAACTTGGAGAGAGGGTGCCTGGCAGGGAAATGACCGTGGCCTCGTGCTGGGCTGGGAGGGGAGCTGCCCCTGTCACCACAGGCCTGAGGGGCCCCCTGTCTGGCCCTGTCCAGAGGACTCTGGCCCCATGTGTGC
The DNA here is from genome assembly GCF_008692025.1 of Phocoena sinus. Classification (NCBI taxonomy): domain Eukaryota; kingdom Metazoa; phylum Chordata; class Mammalia; order Artiodactyla; family Phocoenidae; genus Phocoena; species Phocoena sinus. The sequence continues at coordinate 107,964,698 of NC_045770.1, read as the reverse complement.
ATGGGGCTGTCCTCCCGGAGGCTCCTGGCTCGGGCTCTGGCTCCGTTCCCAGGGGCAGGTATAAGCAGCTGAGGCCGGGTGGCCAGGCCCTGCCCAGACATTGTTCTCCGGAGCTGTGGTGCCAGGGGTGAGGGTAGGGGAGGGTCCTGGGACAGGCCAGCTCTGTCAACACCTGCTGTCGCTGGCCAGGAGGAGGGGCGTGTGGTGGCCTGGTGGGAGCACAGGAGGAAAGGGGGCTTCCTCACCAATTCATTTGCTGAAGAGAAAGGTGGGGCCTTCGAGGGCAGTGCTTACTCGGGCAGGGGGCGGGCAGGGCCTGGGTCTCCTGACCTGGCTGCACGAGGGGCTGCGCTGGGCCTGCAGCTGCTGTCTTGGCCCTGATGGACTCGGGGTGGGAGGGGGCTGGGGAGGAGGCCCTGCCCGGACACCACCAGCCCCCATCACACCCTCTCCTTTCCACCCCCTATAACATGTTCCCTGCAGTCCACACCCATCCAGCACAGTGGCTCTGCTTTCCCACAATAGCCTTTGTTTCTATTTGTGGCCATATTTTGTGGGAACAATCTCAGCTCATTCAGATTTGGGACTTTTACGTTTCTGCTTTAGGCCTCTTGCCACTTAAAAACATCCAGGATGGTGCCATTCAACCGAATTTTCTGAAATGAGGGAAATGTTGATACGCTATGTGACCCAGGTGGTAGCCACTGGCCACGTGGGCTGCCGGGTGCTTAGAGCGGCTTGTGCCTCTGAGTATCTGAATTTTACCTCACGAAGGTGTCAGTTTACACAGCCCTGTGTGGTCAGTGGCTGCTCTGATGGACAGTGCAGGTCTGGACTCTGAAAAGTACTTTATCTGCTTTTCCGCGGTGACCTGTCTGCCTTCAGACTCTGTGCCCGGTTAGCAGGTGGAAGGGGTCCGGGGCAGAAAGGAATTACCCACTAAGATGTGAATGCTACCTAAAGCAGTCTACGGATTCAACGCAATGCTATCAAAATGCTTTTTTCCAGAAATAGAGAAATCCATCCAAAAATTCATATGAAATCTCAAGTGACCCAGAGTAGCCAAAGCAATGTTGAAAAGGAACAAAACGGAGGTCTCACACTTCTTGATTTCAAAACTCGCTACTGAGCTACAGTCGTCAAAATACTGTGGTACTGACAGACACATAGACCAACATGCTAGAATAGAGAGGCCAGAAATAAACCCTCACGTTTATGGTCCAAAAACTTTCACCAAGAGTGCCAAGACTGTTCAAGGGGGAAAGGACAGTCTTTTCCATAGAAAACAAACTTATTACCAAAAGGGAAAGGGGGTGGGGAAGGGATCAATTAGGGGTTTGGGATTAGCAGATACAAACTACTATATATAAAACAGATGAGCAACAAGTTCCTACTGTAGGGCACAGAGAACTATATTCAATTTCCTATAATAAACCATAGTGGGAAAGAATATGAAAAAGAATATATATATGTATGTGTGTATAACTGAATCACTTTGCTGTACACCTAAAACTAATACAACATTGTAAGTCAACTAGACTTCGATAAAAATTTTTAAAAGAAATAAATGAAAGGCAAAAGGGCAGTCTTTTCAATGAAGGGTGCTGGCACACTGGATCTCCACATGTGAAAGAGTGAAGCTGGACCCTTACCTCACACCATATACAAAATTAACACAAAATGGATTAAAGACTTAAGTGTAAAAGCTAAAGCTATAATAGTCTTGGAAGAAAACAGGGGGAAAACTTCATGACACTGGATTTGGCAATGATTTCTTGGATATGACACCAAAGGCACAGGCATGAAAGGAAAAAAATAAACTGGACTTCATCAAATTAAAAACTTTTGTGCGTCAAAGGACACTGCCAACAGAGGGAAAAGGCAATCCATGGAATGGGAGAAAATATTTGCAAATTAGAGAAGGAATTAATATTCAGAATAGATTAAAGAAACAAAAAAAATCCTCTTACAACTCTGCAGGAAAAACCTGATTCAAAAATGGGCAAAGGGGACTTCCCTGGTGGCTCAGTGGTTAAGAATCCGCCTGCCAATGCAGGGGACACAGGTTCGATCCCTGGTCCGGGAAGATCCCACATGCCGCGGAGCAACTAAGCCCGTGCGCCACAATTACTGAGCCCGCGCTCTACAGCCTGTGAGCCACAACTACTGAGCCCTCGTGCCACAACTACTGAAGCCCACACGCCTAGAGCTCATGCTCTGCAACAAGAGAAGCCACTGCGATGAGAAGCCCGCGCACCTCAACGAAGGGTAGCCTCCGCTCGCTGCAGCTAGAGAAAGCCTGTGCATAGCAACGAAGACCCAATGCAGCCAAATAGTAAATAAATAAATAAATAAATTTATTTTTAAAAAGTGGGCCAAGGATTTGAATAGATATTGCTCCAAAAAAGAGATACAAATGGCGAATGAGCACATGAAAAGATGCTCAACACCACCAGTAATCAGGGAAATGGAAATGGAGACCACACACGACGCCGTGGAATGCGTGAGGGGTTTAACATTGTGGCCACATCTTCACGCACTCACGTGTTCATTCGTTCCTTTGTTCATGAGCTCTTTGTTCTATACACACTTAAGAGCGAGACACAGCTGCGTCCTCAAGGTGCTCTTAGGCTGGGGGAGGTGGGGAAGAAAAGCTGCCACAAATGCCCACCCTGATGGCTGATTTTATGTGTCAGCCTGACTGGGCTAAGGGCTGCTCAGATAGCTCGATGCAGCGGTCCCCAACCATTTTGTCACCAGGGACCGGTTTCGTGGAAGACAGTTTTTCCACGGCGGGGGAGGGACGGTTCAGGCGGTGATGCGAGCGGTGGGGAGACGCAAATGAAGCTTTGCTCGCTCACCTCCTGCTGTGTGGCCCAGTTCCTAGCAGGCCACCGACTGCTACCGCGGGATTGGGGACCCCTGGCTGGATGAATGTATGTACATATGTGATGTAAGACATGACTTCTAGGTGTGTCTGGGAGGTGTTTCTGGAAGAGATTAGCATTTGATTCTGTACGCTGAGGGAAGATCTCCCTGACCAACGTAGGCGGGCGTCATTCAATCCATCGGGGCGGATGAAACAAAAAGGCGGAGGACGGGTGGAGTCGCCCTCTCCTAGAGCTGGGATGTCCGTCTTCTGCCCTCGGACACTGGGCCTCCTGGTTTGCGGGCTTCCAGGCTCGGGCTGAATTACATCACTGCAGGGCATGGTGCAAGACTCGGCTTCCCTGACCGTGTGAGCGGATTCCTACGCTCCGTGTCCTCTTACGCGGACCTACACACATCCCACTGCTTCTGTTTCTCTGGAGAACCCGCAACACACAGTGAACGTGCGGGTGAGCCTGGAGGGGGACCATCAGGGCCTTCCTGCGGGGTGAGGGGGAAAAGCTCCCTGGGAGGAGGTCACCCGGAGCCATGTGCCTCCAGGTGTGGCTCTCAGGCCTGGGTAGGGGTGGCGGGTCCAGCAGGGTGGTCCTCGGCAAGGTCCTTTGAGGGCACTCGGAGGACACTGGGAACCTGGTTGGGCCCTGTCGCCGCCTCCCGGCAGCTGTGTCCGATGATGACACCCTGTGCGTCTGCTGTGGCCTCCTTTGCTGTCGTCCTGCCTGGTCAATCGCTTTTAGCCCCGGGGGTAAGCGGTTCTGCTCTGTCACTGGGCAAGGACTGCTGGCCCAGGCAGTGCCACGCATCTTGGTGGCGGTGCAGTGGGCTTCAAAGTTCAGTTAAAGTGCTAGCTGCCTCTGGCCCAGGCGAACATGATGGCACAGCCTGAAATCCCCAGTTAGATCAGCTGCTGGAGGCACCACGAGCCCAGCATCTGTGCCTAGCTGCCCGGGGTCTCCCTCTTGAATCCCTTCCCCACAGAGGAGTGGGTGACAGCTGCCTTGGGCTGCTGGGTCGTCCTTGGCAACTGCTACTGCCGAGAGGTGATGAGTGGTCAAGTCTACGGGAGTGACACTGCCTGGGAGACGGGAAGGACAGGCCACTTACAGACAGCGTCCTGTACGGTGAAATGCAGTTTTTGGAATAGACGGCGATTTTATAACATAATGGGCAAATCGTACAGAAAAATTAGCTCATTTGCTACGTTAGTGTTTGAAGACTGTGGATGTCCCCCAGAATAAAGAGAGGGCTGGGCCGGGCCAGGTGGGCCAGTTTAGGGTCTGCTCCCTTGCTTTAACCGTAAGAACTCCAGTTTTATTCACTGTAAGGAGTGGAAATTTTCCATACCTTGGGAAAGTGTGTTGAGGCCCTAGGCTCTATTACAAGCATCTGTGATCAGCGGTGGGGGCAGTATTGGGGGTCTTTGCACACCCACCTTGGTAAATATTTGCACATAGGCAGAGGCCTGGTGGGGCAGCTGTGTCCACCCACCGCTCTGGCTTCCTCAGAAGGGCTGATGCCCGTTGGTAACCAGACACGCTCCCACGTGGGGTTGCAGAGATGTGGCCTCGGTTATGAGGATCTGGGGGCCCACCAGCACAGAGCCACCGAATGCAGATTCCAGGGTCCCTGGGGGAGACCCACTGGTTTCTGGAGGGGAACAGGGCTTAGTCAACCTAAGATCCAGGGCTCCAGAGGGCAGCTGACCAGAAAGGGAAGGTTCTGGAAGGAAGCACCGTGAGGGGCTCTGGGAGAGGAAGGGAATGGGCAGAGCCGTTTGGGAACCTGCCGCTCCTAGGATGAAGCCAAGGGGTGTGAGCGTGGAGCTTAAATGCCAGGGCTGGTTTGCACGTGAGCCCAGAACACACAGGGAAAACGAATTATACAACTGGAAGGGCACGCCCCTCAGCCCTGCTTGCACCTGGTGCCCCCCTCCACAGGGCCACACAATTCCCCGCCTGCACCGCTTCTACTAGTAAGCCCACTCCTCCTTCAGCCCACTCTGCTCCAGCCTCACCTCCTCCTGGAAGCCCTCCTGGACATCCCCCAGCTCAGTCACCTCCCCCAAGCCTGGAGCTGAGCGGATGTGGCCGTGAGCCCCAGGGAGGCAGCTGCCTGTCTGTCTGGGTCTGTCTGTCAGGGTCCAAAGGGCTCCGCGTCCAGCAGGCATGGGGAAGAGCAGAGGGTCCTTGGGAGTTTTTGCCCTCCTGCTCTGGTTGGGGAGGTTTTGTTCCATTCGTCCACGCCTCTTGTGTAAATATGAATCTGCCCTCCATGGGTGGGCAGGTACCAGCACCCACGTGCACGGGGATCACGTGGGGCGGGGAGGGGGACCTCTGCACGTCTTAGCTGTGCAGCATCCCCCCAGCACCTGCCTCCCCACTGGGTCTCGAGAGGAGGTGGGATGTGGCAGGGTGGTGGCCTGTGTGGGGACTGATCGGCTGTTCCCTAGAGCCCCCCCCCAGCCCCCATGGTTGCTTCTGCCCCCTCCTCCTTATTTTCGGCCTGTTTTCCAAGTCGGGACATCGGCCTCCTGTGCTCTGGGAGCCCCTGCCTCCTTCCATAAAGCCCCTCCCCTCAACAGGCTCAGCCCCTTCTACAGGCGGGGCCCAGACCACCACCACCACCCCCGCCCCTCCCGGAGCTGCAGAGGGAGAGGGCCTCCCCCCGTCCCTGGGGATTCCTGTTTAATTGGCCGTGGGGCAGGCAGGGTCCAGGCCTCAGGAGTTTTACAAGCACCCCAGGTGAGGCCAAGGCACAGTGGGGTGGAGAACTTGCGAGGATGAATTGGGTCCCTTGGGGCAGCCCCCAACCCCCAGACGTGGCGGGCAGGACCCCAGTGACTCAGCTCATGTGGTGGGCTCCCCTGCTGAGCCGGGGCCGCAGCCCGGGGGACCGAGTGCTGGACACTCAGGTTCTGGGCTGAGAAGTCTCCCCGACCCCCAGAGGGTCGGGTCCCAGAATGGAAGGAGCACGGGAGGGCGGTGGCCCGGTGGCTCTCCTTTCACAGAAGCAAGAAGTCCCGTGGGTGAGGGCACGCGGCCCCTGTCCCTAACACATGCACCAACGCCTGCCTCTCCACCAGATAAACAGGTCACGTGGAGCAAAACACGTGAGTAGCGATCTCTGCCACCCCTGGGGCCACTGGGATTTCAGCTCCAGACCCGAGGTGGGGAGGGATTCATGGAGGAGTCAAGGGACCCATCGGGGGTCTGTTGCCCCAGAAAGTCACTGTCCCGGAATCTCTGGGGGCCACACGGCCCCAGTGCCATGTGGACAAGGGGGCACGGCCGGGGCCCCCGACCAGGCAACTGGGAGGGAGGCCCCCAGGCCTGCGGCCAGCTCCACCCTTTCCCACCCGCCCATGTAGTCTCTCCAGCACTTTCCGACCAGTGTAGATCTGTGGGGACCCTCGGTGAGATCCTTTCTGACAAACAGGAGGCTGAAGGAAAGGTGGGCCGAGGTCTTCTTGGAACTGTTAGCCCTGCCCGCCCCCCACCAGAGGTTAGGCCTCTGCATTTCTGGTGAGCGAGAGGGGCGGCAGGAAGGGGGCCCTCCCGCAGGTCACCTGCACCCCAGCCCCAGGTGTAGGGCCTTGGGGGATGGAGATGGCCTCCTTGGAGGGCATGTGTGTCTGTGAGGACCAGGGTGGCCCAGGCCCCTTGGAGACAGGAGTGCAGGGAATGCTTAGGGCGGCACCAGGGGTCCAGCTCGGCGGCCGTGCCAGGTACTCGTTGTCTCATGGTGGGCAGGGTTGCAGGTGGACCTTCCTCTTTCTGCTGGGCCGGCCGGCTGGGCTTTTGCTGCTTCCTGGGGCTGTCTTGCAGGGGGTACCCTTTACCTAGAGAGCTCCCTCTGAAATCCAGGATGGGGTTCCCTGTTTATGCTTAAGGGCCTCTGGATAGCCACTGCCCTGATTCCCATTCTGCTGCAAACTGGTCCTAACAGCACGTCCTCCTAATTCATCCTAGAGTGTGAGTGATTGCTAGTGGCTTATCTCAAATCTTTCATTAAGAAGCTTCGCATTCTTACTGGGGAACAAAAGCTGAATCATTTTGATCCAAAAGGAATGTATGATCACCAGCTCCACACCCACGGGCGGTCACATCGTGGACACGGTAGCCTCTGGCTCTAGCGGGGACAGCTCGGGTCTCAGCTCTCCCCACACCTGTCCTCCCATCCTTCCGTCTGTCCACCTCTCCCTGTGCTGGCACCAAAAACGTGGAGATGTGACAAAACCCTTGCTCCACGGTGACCCCTGCTGGGAAGAAAGGAAGATGCTCCGGGGAGAGATGGGGAACCAGGATAAACTTGTGGCACATACCCTGGGCCAAGAACAAGGAAGGCTGGTCCTGCCTGGGTGTCCAGGGCTACGGTGGCCCGAGCCTGGACCACCCAGAGACTTCTCAAACGGCTCGAGTCTTTCGGTTTTGTTACAACCGGCTGGAAGTCTCCCTGTGGGTGTATGGGTCTGGGTCTAGCAGAGGAGAGCCCCACTGAAAGACCAGGAGGCAGCTAACACCTGCCGGCTCAGCTCACACAGGAAGCAGCCAGCCTGGGACACCAGGTGGAGATCAGGTGATCCCTCTACAAACCACCAAACCACAGAGTTCGCCAGCAGACCACCGGGAGCTGGGGGAGGGGCCTGGACCAGAGGACCCAACCCTGCAGATGCCTTGGACTTCCAGCCCCCAGACAGCAAGAGGATAGATGTCTATCGTTTAAGATCCCGTCTGTGGTGCTTGGCTACGGTAGTCCCTGGAAACTAATACATACCCATCGTGCAGGTAGGGAGATAGAGGCATCCCGGGGCTCTGACAGGGGTCTCAGGTGGCAAGCAGGTGTCCCAAGGGCACTGATGCTGGTGGCACAGGAGTGGCTCTGGCCTTTGACCCCGTGGCCTGTGATTGGCCAAACAGAAAGAGCCCCTCTTCCATCTTGGAGGAAAGCGGAATCGTCTCAGGTGCAGGAGAAAAGGGGTGGGGGCTTATTGGGATCTGCTGACCTTGGGCCGCCCGCCTCCTCCAGGGAGGCCTCCTGGCAGCCTCCTGTTTAGCCTGCCTTCCAACCCCTCCAGCTCTCTGTGGTGGTTTTGCTGGTTTTCTGTCTTGACCGGGAGGTGGGGGGGGGACGCTCCAGGCTGGCATGGTGCCCTTGCGGTTCTGCAGTCCTCCCCCCACTGCCTTGTAATGTGACTGCAAGGGCCGGTCAACCACACATTCAGTGTGGCGCGTGTGGGAAGCCCTGGGCCGGGGGCCTGGCACACTCGTGACTTCCACGTTGATGCGCTGACCTCCACCTGGTGGGTGTGCCCCTCACGCACCCCTGCTGGAGAAGGGGAGGGGGCTGGCTTCCAAGCAGCGGGGAATGGTCCACACCTTGTGTCCCGTGCCCTCTGGACATCGCAGGGAACCCCGTCAGGGCAGAGAGGAATGAGTGAGCGTCTCTGCAGGAAGAGGAGGAGGGGACAGGTCTCGCCGGCTGGGTGGGGTGAGCTGTAATTTAAGGCAGCTGACAGGCCCCATCTGTGCCAGGAGGCCGCCCGACCTACTTTCCCCTTCACACACCCGACAAGGACAGCTAAGAGCAGGCCTGTGGCGGCAGAGGGCTGCAGGGCGCCGGCGCCAGCGGTGGGGACGGGCCCGGGCAGGAGGCGTGGAGTTCTGTGACTGTGGCCTCTGCTGTCCCAGGGTGTGCGGGCTGTCAGACCCGCGGGGAATGGCCAGGCTGCTGGCTTTCCTTTGCCTTGGAGGGGCCCCTGGGAGCCCCGCCCGCTCTGCAGGTGGGCTGTGGGGCGGTGGCCTGGAAGTCGGTCAGTCCACCAGGCTGTGGCATTGCAGGGCAGTGGCATTACCAGGCTGCCCGGTGGACCTTGGGGATCCTGCTTGCTCCCAAACTTCAGGGGCAGCAACAGCTGCAGCTGTGCTCTTTCTGACCACTGTAGACCCCCGGGGATTCGGCCCAGGACGGGGGCCTCTCCCCTGCTCAGCCCCCGGGGGTGTCTGGCCGGCCCCTCACTGTGCAGCCTCCTGATGGGTCTGAAATGGGGGAGGGGGAAGGCCCTGAATGCCCCCGTCCTGTAGCAGGGATGATGCACTCCCCGCAGGGCCCGGCCCCCTCTCCTGCTCCAATGCTGGCCCCGGGGTTCTGTCACACACGCGTCATCGGCCCTAGTTCAGGTGCCCTCTTACCTGGGAAGAAGCCTTCCCCTCCCTGATGGCATGATTCCTTGGAGCCAGACCCCCTGGGGGCGACCTCAGCTCCACCACTCACTAGCTGTTTGACCTTGAATGTTACTGAACCCCTGGGATGGGCAGAATTGCAGGACGACCCAATGCCCCCTCCCATAATAACCTGCCCTTGAGTGTGGGGGGCACCTGTGATTACAAGCGAGCGAGATTGTACCGTGATGACGTCACGTGACCCGGCAACGGGGGTCTTTGTGGACGTCACTGAGGCCCCCGGTCCGTCGACTTCGGTCAGTCAAATGATGAGTGTGGTAGGTCTGGCTATCGGGTGCAGAGGTCAGGGACTGGGGAGGCTGGGGCAGGAGGCAGGCTTCCGTGGCCGGATCGGAGATGGAGGAGGCCACGTGGTAGGAAACTTGGGTGGCCCTGCTGGTGGCCAGCTAGGAAACAGGGACCTTAGTCCTACAGCTGCAAGGAACCAGGTTCGGTCAACGGCCTGAACGAGCGTGGACGCGAGCTCTTCCCCAGGGCTGCAGAAGGTACCGGCTGGCAGGTGCCCTGATTTCTGTCTGTGAGGCCCCGAACAGAGGCCCCAGCTGAGCGTGGGCCGCTGGCTCCAGGACGTAACAGCGGTGGCAGGGGGCACTTTAAGCCGCTAGGTGGCATTAGCTGCATAACGTCCCATGCCTCAGTTTCCCCGGCTATGACAGGGTCGTCACGGTCCTTACTCACAGGGGGGTGTAGGGATTAAGAGGGTGAGGACACGAAGTCCCTGGGACAGCTGCACGCGGGAGGTGGAGGTCGGGGGGTCTACTCTGATAATCACAGCACCTCGCACGCAGCTCACAACGCCTTTCCCACGCGGGTCTGGCTGCAGCCGTTGAAGCTGCTCACTTCATCCCTCCGTTAACGACTGGCTTTGAGTCTTTCCTCCTCCAGGCCTACGGCTGGGGGTGTCCAGCTCTTCCTGTATCTCCTGGGCCCCCAAGGAGGTTTAACACAGAGTGAAGCCTGTAAATGTTTGGTGAAAATACTCATGGCTGGACAAGTGAGCTTTGGTCAGAGCAGGGGTCTGGGTCCGTCGTGGGGTCTGGTGCGCCCCGTGCATGAGTGCCCGGCCCCAGCCTGAAGTAGACAGTGCACATCTGCGACGGTTCTATTACTGAGGTGGGGCCTCCTTCCCTGGCACGCGAGCTGCCCTCCCGCTGAGCTGGTCCTCAGGGCCCCTCCAGGCCCGTGGGCTCCCGGGCTGGACAGGGGTCTGGAGGACGGCAAGTCTGTGACAAGGACAAATTACGGGCCAGCCGAGGGCTGCCAGCCAGGGAACGCTGGCTCCTGACTCAGCCAGACAGCTGAGATGCAAATGTTGCCCTCTGGAAACGAAGGCCCAGAAGGGCTCCAGGACACACCTGGGTCACCCCGGCCCTGGGCACTGGCTGGCAGGGTCTGGCGCGTCCTTGTCCCTGGCCCGGCCTCCCCCAGGGCAGTGTGAGGAGGGGCGAGCCCTGCCTGACCCTTGGTGTGTCGCAGGGCTGGAGAGCAGGAGGCGGGGAGGGTCTGGTCTGGGGGAGGGGAGGGAACCCCCGGGGCTGGTGAAGTCAAGTGATTCGGGACATTGCACTCAGACTGTCCGGGCCCAGGGACCCGTGTGGGACCTGGGGGCCCCATGGGCGCTCCTTGGGAAGGAAGGCAGGAGCTTACCCAGGGGGGCTTGGTTTGGGGCTGCCCAGCCCCCTTCACTGTCCCATCCCCCAGTAGCCCTGCTCCTTCCCCCCACCAGCCCATCTGCACCCCCAAAGTATCTGGTACGTGGTCACCACCCTCTCCCAGCTCCTGTCAGCTCCCAGGCCCCCCACCCCTGCTTATCACCTTGGGTTTCCCTTTAGGAAAAGAGGGTCTTTCACCAAAAATCACCAGCCAGTGACTTCAGCCAAAGCTCTGGAAGGGCATCTCTTGTGGTTCTGTGATCCCTCCTTGCAGCGAGAGGCCCAGCATGTGGGGGGCCCCCGGGGGAAGCCTGGAGGGACCTGCCACCTGCAGCCCCTGCCTCGGGGCCCCCGGAGTGTGTGCTCAGCATCACCCCGCCCTCCCTTGGCTTCGGGAGGAGAGCTTGAGTAATGAATGTTTCAATATTTCGCTCGGCCCAATTAGTATTCCTCTCCTTACTTCCTCTGCCGCCCACTAGGAGTCAGCCAGAGGCAGCGGGAATGTCCAGGACCTGGTTGCCCAGGCCCCCGAGGGGCAGCGGGCAGCATCCAGCCTCCGGGACCAGCAGACAGCATCTCTTGGGAGGGCGCTGTCCAGCCCAGGGCTCCTTGGGGGGCAGGGGGGCGGAGCAGAGCTGCGGTCCCCTGGCTGCAAGGGGTGGGGGGCTGGTCCGTAGGAGTTCTGGGTGCCTCCCCTGCTGGCTTGGGGGCGGGGGGTGGGAGGCTCAGATCCAGGGCGGGCTGCTGCAAGCCCTGGTGGTTCGCACCCTGTGGCAGAGCCCGGCGGGACAGACGCCAGAGCAGCTCTGTGCTTACTGAGCTCTGCTGGGGGCCCCCTTATGCCCCGAGCCAGGGAGCTTTTTGCTGCCTGGCCTGTGGGCACAGCCTTTCAAGAGGCACCTACTTATCTGAGACTTCAAGTACATCTGTTGGCTCTCAAAGATGAGTAGAAAAATGTAACATCAAAATTAATGAGTGTTCCACTAATTTCTGGTGGCGACCAGCACACCTACAGCGTCACGTTGTGCTGTGCCAGCCACCCCACGCCTGGGAGCTCATTTAATTCTCATAAACGCGGCGGTGAGGCGGGCTTTATTAATATCACAGACGGGGAAGGTGAGGCAGAGGAAAAACACAGGCCTAGGGACATGCAGCTGGGGAGAACCAGGGACTCGAACCAGGCACCGTGAACATCACCTTCGGCCCACCGTGCCTCCGCACAGGCCTCTCTGGTCAGCTAGCCTGGTCTAAGGCTGTCCTCCATCCAGCTCCGGGGCTCTCCCCAAGGCCCTGAGCCGCCGCTACTGCCCCCCGCTGCACTGACAGAGCCTTCCTCAAACACGTTCTGAAACAACAGGCCCAGGCCTGCAGCCTCGTTATGCAAATGCTGGAAGACAGAATGCAGCGGTGGCCACGCCCCTCCTGGCCTCCGACCCGCATGGGGGCGAAGGCGCCGACCGTCCCAGGCACCTGGTGCGCACAGGCAGGGACTGGGGAAGCCGAGCCCTGCGGACCCCACCTTCTGCTCCCAGGACCCCTATCTGCACCCAAAGTTCTGGTCAAGTCCTCCATCACTACCCAGAGGACCTCTCAGCTTTGTCCTCCATTCTGCCAACGCAATGTGAGGTCAGAAATTCAGACATACCCCTTTTCAAGTCTGGTCTATAAAAAAGAAATTGCTGTGAGCAAAGAGGCCAGATGTCCAAGGCCCTGACGGGACAGAGGCTTCTTCACACGCGACCGTCCCAACGCTCCTGCCCTGACGGGCTTCCCCTCCAGGAGGTGCTGGCCGGAGCTGCCCGGGGAGGGACGCGGGAGCCCAGACGTGGGTGCAATGCAGCACGGCCCGCTGTGCCCTGGGACCCACCAGCGCTCCCACTGGGGGGCACAGCTGGGGGCCGGGAGGGGGCCAGAGCCGGCCCCCACCCGGCCTGTGTGTCAGTTCCCGGGGAACTTGGAGGAAGTCAGCAGAAAACCGCTGCACTCGGCCACCTGCCGCTCTCCGGCCCCTCCCCTCGCGGCTCCAGACGCCTCCTTCAGCATCCAAGGCAGCCCTTCCTCTGGGGCCCAGCATAGTCCCTCCCCAGGCGGGCAGCACTCACCCTGCAGCAGGGCATGAGGGCGTGGGCTCGCTGCCTCCTCCAGGCTGGTCCTCCGGAGTCTCCACTGCGCTCTGCTGCCCCCGCGGGGGGTGGGGTGGGGACGGGGTGGGGTGCTATGCTCGCTCAGCCGATGCCACGGACGCTGGCCGCCCCCAGCCCAGGCTCTTCTTGGTGGGCACCCTGTAGCACCGGAGCTGGCAGAGTCGTGAGGGGAGTGTCTGAGTGGTGGCCGGGATTGGGCCACGGACAGGTGTGGCAGGCTGTGCTGCGAGGGCCAGGGGGTCACTGTGGGGATCGGCGACTCCCAGGAGGTGTGCAGGGGACCGGTATCCCAGCTGCCCCCAGCGCGCTTCTCTGGAGACTGCGGCTGTCCCCTCCAACCCCGAGCCGCCACTAGCAGGACTAGCTGCGGCAGCTGCATCCGGGTGCCAGGGAGGTCTGGTTCCAGCCTCTGCTGTGGTCTGAGGTGCAGGCTGGGGTGTTACCTAACATCCCGAGGCAGCCACGCCTCCTCCTTGGCAGGTTTGTTTAGGGATTACAGTGGGAAACAGACGGGTTCATCATTAAACACCAGAAAATCCTCCCGACACTGCCCTGACCTCCTGTGCTCTGTTCCTCCGGGGAGAGGTGGGGCAGCGCCTGAGGCACAGAGAGGGTGAACGACAGCCTGGGGTCACACAGCAAGTTAGGGGCACCAGGAATTCAGCCCCGTCTTCCTGTATTCTAGTGTCATCCTCCGTCCCCTTGGGCGCCCAGCTCCCTCCCAGCACCCAGCCCAGCCCAGCCCAGCCATGCTCATCCCTGCTTTGCCCCACCCCCCCGGCCCCCTCCCCAACCCAGCACAGGTTTGCTCACCCCTCCCCTGCCTGGCTCTGCCCAACAGAACAGAATGCCTGCAGCACTGCAGGAGCAACAGCTGACAAGCCTTTTTTTGGAAGCTGGGTTGGGAGAGTTGCAGGTCCCCAACATACAGGTGACTCCTGGGCGGGGGCGTGGCTGGGGGGGAGGGCAGTGGGATGCAGGTGACTCCTGGGGGGGGCTGGGAGGAGGGCAGTGGGATGCAGGTGACTCCTGGGGGGGCTGGGAGGAGGGCAGTGGGATGCAGGTGACTGCTGGGGGGCTGGGGGTGAGGGCATTGGGACAGACACTGGGATGTGTTGGTAATGCCATCCCTGGCCCTTGGCTGGTCTCTGCCGCCGAGATGCCAGCCTCTCCTTAACATACATGCTCAGCTCTGCGGCTGGCCCCGAGTGCCCCATGGGCTGCAGGATTCAGGTCGTGGGCTCAGAGGGGCGGCCTGGGCAGCTAGAGCGGTCCCTCCTGCCTCTGCCCTGAGCGGTCTTATAAACATGACCCTCGGACCCCTCCTGTGCCCCAGCGTATCACGTGGAGGTGGAGGCTGGATACCCTGCAGGTCCATGGCCTGGGTTTTGTTGGTACACCCACCACCTGCCAGGCAAGTCCCTCAACCTCTCTGGCTGCAAAGTGGCCTCGCAAGACCCAGGACAGCTTCCGGTCAAGGCAGGGCTCTGCGAGCTGCCCCGCCCTCAGCCTCCAGGCCCTGGTGCATGCTGGGACCCCAGGGGAAGATTTTCTGGTGGATGCTGGTGCAGTGGGGGGCAGGGGGGCTGCTCCAGGCTGGTCTGCAGGATCCCTGGCATCACAGGAGCAGGGGTGGGCAGCCCATGCCCTACCCAGCCTCGTGACAACTCGACTCCCAGACAGACACGAGGCAGCACCGTCGCTCCTCAGAGATGCTCGTCCTGTCCATTTTCAGGTGTCACAGTCACAGAGTGGGGTATGGGACCATCACCGACATCACCCTCCCAAGGGAGGGGGTGCAGCCCAAGCAGGTCTGAGGGGCTGGGATGGGACCACTGCTCCCGGGCTGGACCAGAGCAGAGCAGCCACGTCCGTGTCCAAGCTCACACGAACCATCAGAATTCTGCAGGTTATCCAAGGCTTTCCCTGGGACCCAGATCTGTTTGCGACCCGGTGAAAATTTGATCTGTTCTTCAAGTATCAATTCCTCCCTCCCTCCCTCCCTCCTCTCACATGCCCTCCCCAATCTCTTCTATTCAGTGTTTACCAAGCACCTAGCAGGCCCGGGCCCAATACAGGCAGTGCCGAGTGAGAAACACAGCTCCCGACGCCCATGCTCACCCGAGCTTGCAAACAGGCGCATATACCTGCAGAGGAGGCTGGTTTCAGGCTACAATTTAGAGACTGATGAGGTCACATCAGGGGAACCTGCGGACCTGTCCGATGGAGGAGGCTGAGTGTGCGTGGGGCTGGGGGGAGCGAGGAGCGTGGAGGTGGGTGTAGGGCAGGCTGTAAGCTGAGATGTGGAGCATGGAGGAGGTGAGGGCTGGCTCTCTTCCTCCTGCCTTCCTCTGTCCTTGGTAGGGAGCTGGGGGTGCCTTGAGGAGGAGGAGGAGTGATGGCGATGATGGTGATGATGGTGATGGTGGTGGTGGTGATGGTGATGGTGATGACGATGACATAATAAAACAATAGAAACAAGTGCTGTGCCAGGCATCTGACATGAGGTGGCATCTCTGACCCTGGGCTCTCCTGGAGGCCTAGTGGGTCTCCTACTTCCTCTCAGCCTGACAGTGGGGGCCATATGTAACCTTGAAAAGCTGCTCTCTCCACTCCACATTTTCTGGCCAGCCGTGGTCCCTGCCCTGCCCTGGGAGCCTATCTCCACTCTGCTGTTTCCCTCTCTAATTTGGCAAATCAGTTTATCCCGCTTTACCCCCAAATTGTGATGCTAAGGGTGGAATTCCAGGCCCTGTGGGGAAGGTGGAGGCAATATTTTGGAGCAGGGAGTTAACCCCTCAGATCCTCTCCAGAAAGACTGCCCTGTGAGGGGTTGGCCTTCACTCTGTGCACAGGTATTGAGAGGTCTCCTACTGAGATGCTAATGAGGAGGACGACTGCCCTGCGGCCTTGCTGGCTGCACGGGGACCTCTCCGTGCGTCTGCTCCCGGCTCCCTGGTCTCTCTGTCCAGACGGGGCCTGGCTCCCCGTGGGAAGCCACCAAATGTCCTTCATCAGTGTCTCTGCAGCCACCTCCCCTCCGCCTGCAGCCCATCCTTCCAGGACATTAGCCTGGCGCAGGCCACCTGCCGCCCCCTTGCTGGAGGGTGCGCACGCCTGTCCGCAGGAGGGTGGGCTGGGGGCCTGGGACATCATCTCTCACGGGCCTGCGCCCGCCCCGTCCGCAGGCCCTGCGGGGCTGAGACACGAGGGTCCTCATCGCGGCTCCCAGGGCCTGGGCACCAGCGTCGCAGATGTGCCCACACACCTGTCAGAGGAGGCCCGGCTCTGCCGTGGCCCTGTTGGGGGACTGGGGAGAGCCCCCCTTTGCCTGGGCCTCCCTCTCTCCATCAGCAGAATGACGGGGTCCCATCTGGGTGGGGGAGGGGGGACCTTACCCTTGCAGGGGGTTCAATGACACACACGTTTGGCTGCACATTATACACAAAAGAATGTTCGTCACGTCCACAAGGAAACGAGCTCCCTCCCATTTTTCTCAAAAAGGGGGGCTCCCTGGGTCTGTCTTTCCCCACATTTCACTAAAAACGAGAGCAAAAAGACCCATTCACTTTCCTCTTCAACCTAGGAAACAACAGTGTGATGTAGCGGTGTGGCCTGGTCTCAGGGTGACAGTGGAGAAGGGGACTCCAGGAGGCTGGCCCCTCCCCACCCCTCCCTTGGGGGCCGGGGGCAATGTGGATGAGGTTTGCCAGTCTCTGACATTTAGGAGAGGCTAGAAATCTGGATTTTGATGAGAAATTTCCCAATTGTTAAGTGCTGGAAACTAATTCAGACTTAACCCTTGTGAATGCCAGCAAAGGTACCTGACCTCAGGCTCTTGGGTCCCCAGTGGCTGACCTCTGGCCCAGGGATGACCACTGAGGGCCTGCCCTGTGTGGTGTCTGATGAGCTCTCAGGCCAAGCAGGGCCCTGACGCCCACTAGAGGTGCAGGGCCGTCTGAGGCTGTGAAGCATCCTTGTCAGCAGCTCCGCACTGTGAGTTTGGTCTCTCCTCAAAGCCCCCGCCTTGGCACCTGGGGCTGCTGGAGGGTGATCATGCGGACAGACGGGCCCCCGGAAGCTCTGGCTAGCAAAGGTCAGCCTGCAAGTGGGATGTCAGGGCACTGCACGAGGGCAGAGAGGGAAGGCAGACAGGCTGAGGGCCTCCCTGGACTTCAGAGCAGTTTTCCTGGAGGTCGAGGAAGCATCCATTCACTCTGCAGACTCTCAGCCCCTGCAGCCTGCAGGCTGAGGGGGCACAGAGCTGAGGGCTGCAGACTCCGTGCCTGAAGGGACAAAAGCCCTGCTGGGAGGTGATGACAGCCCCGGGAGACTCCTTCCCTGGGAGAACTGTATGCTCACCCACAAGCGTCCCATGGGAGGAAGAAACCGACGCTGCAGCCCTGTTTAGTCTATTGCTAAGTCCAGCTGATTCACCCGTAAGTCATGGGCCCGGGTCCTGCCCTTTTTCATTCTTCTGACCATAACCAGCTCCTCTGAACTGGATTCATACTTTGAAGCTCTGACCCCCAATGGGATGGTATTGGGAGGTAGGCCTTTGGGAGGTGATTAGGTCATGGGGGTGGGGCCCCGTGATGGGATTAGTGTCCTTATCAGAAGGGGCAGGGAGAGACATCTCTCTCTGCTGTGTGAGGACAGAGAGAAGGCACCATCTGCAAACCAGGAAGAGGGCTCTCACCCTCGCCCTACCATGTCAGCACCTTGATCTTGGACTTCCAGCCTCCAGACTGTGAAAAATGCATTTCTGTTATATAAGCCGCCCAGTGTGGGGTGTTCTTGTTATGGCCGTCTGAACCTACAAAGACGTTAACATCGCTGGAGGCTTGATTTATGCCAAACCTCGTGTAACGTGCTCTCTGTGCAGTGAGTCACCTCATTTAATCCTCATGCAGCCCCAGGAGATGGGTATGGGCCCCCCAACCCTTGGGGACATACATGTTTTGGAATTCAGAATTATCCTTATTCTTTTCATTAAAAAAAATGCGTACAATGAGAGAGCTGGAAGAGTAGCTGAAATCAGACGAACCCTACTGCTTTCAATAATCAGAAACTGCCAATGCAGGGGATACGGGTTTGATCCTTGAGCTGGGAAGATCCCACATGCCATGGAGCAACTAAGCCCATGCGCCACAACTACGGAGCCCACGCACCACAACTACTGAGCCCGCGCGCCTAGAGCCCATGCTCCGCAACAGGAGAAGACCCCGCTTGCCATGATTAGGGAAAAGCCCACGTGCAGCAATGAAGACCCAACACAGCCAAAAATAAAAATAAATAAAATAAATAAATTTAAAACCAAAAAGCGACTGTAGGAAGACACAGGAGAGTAGATAAATGCAGGCAGAAATTGGAGGGATGCAATCTGGATTAGTTTCTCTTCACTCCTCTGACAAATGAGCATGACCTTGGTGGCTTAAAGGAACAGAACTTCTTACAATTTTAAGGCAATTAATGAATTAGTTAATTAATAACTTTATTATGAATTATAGAGCCTATAGTTCTGGAGGGTGGAAGTCTAAAATGCTGGGCTGTACTCGTCTGTGGGCTCCAGGGGGAATCTGTTCCTACCTTTTCCAGCTTCTAGGGGCACCTGTGTTCCTTGGCCTGTGGTCCACTCCTCCATACTCACAGCCACTGGTGTAGCATCTTCTCTTTCTCTGACTTTGCTTCCCTGTGTCTTCCTTCTGCTTGCTATACCTTCTCCGGTCTTCCTGTCTCCCTTTTATAAGGACACTTCTGATTACATTGGGCCTACCTGGACAATCCAGGGCAATCTCCTCACCTCAAGATGTTTCATTTAATAACACCTGCAAAGTCCCCTTTGTCATACAAGGGAACACTCACAGGTCGCATGGATTAGGGCATGGATATCTTTTAGGGAGCATTTTCAGCATACCACAAGCACAGGTGTTTATAGGTGTTGTGTTTTTTTGATGGGCTGATCCTTTCATCATCCAAAAAAAATGTCCTGGTTTATCTCTAGTAACAATTTTTTACTTAAAGTCTGTGTTGTCTGGTATTAGTGTAGCCACCCCTGCTCTCTTCTGGTTATTGTTTGCATTTTATATCATTTTACATTTAGACTATTTGTGCCTTTGAATCTAAAGTGTGTCTCTTGTAGGCAGCTTATAGTCGTATCATTCAAAAAAAAAATCTGTCTGGCAACCTACGCTTTCATATGGAGTGTTATTATCACAAAGGGTGTAGACATCTTTGGGGGCATTATTCAGCCTACCACATGATTCTGGGGGGAAGGAGACAAATTGGTGAGCTCCACATCTATACAGCTTTTCTCTGGTGGTGCTTTGAAGATTGGGGGCAGGCAGAAAGTGGTCAGCCTTACTGAGATGGAAGACAGAGTTTGGAATTTGGGGCTGCCAGAGGGACTGGAAATTGAAGGAGAAAATCCGAGAACAGAGAGATACACAGAGAGGAGAGCCCCCCCAAAATACCCCTCAATTCCTTGGGAGCTCCCATTGGATTAAAAAAAAAATACTACCCAATAATATGCTGTTTACAAGAGACACACTTTAAAGATGCAAATGGACTGAAAGAAAAGAATGAAAAAATATGACATGTAAACAGTAATCGCAAGATAGTCAGTGCAGCTATTACCTTCGAATAAAGTAGACCTCAAGGCATGAGCTATCACCAGAGACAAAGAGGAACATTTCATGATTGTATTAGTAATCTATCGCTTCATAACTAATTACTCTAAAATTTACCAACTTAAAACAATAAACTTTTATTATCTCATAGCTTCTGTAAGTCAAGAATTGGGGAGTGACCTGTCTGGGGTAGTTCTGGCTCAGGGTCTTGAAATCAAGATTTTGATCACAGCTGTGGTCATCTGATGTCTTCTTGACTGGGGCTGGAGGGTCTACCTCCAAGATGGCTCATTCGCATTTAAGCTAAATTCAAATGGTGAGGTGGAAAAATTCTCTGAGAAATGAGACTTTCTAAAACTGATGCAAGAAGAAAAAGAGAATCTAGGTAGCCCTGTATTTTTTAAAGAAACTGAAATTGTATTTTACACTCCTCCCACAAAAGATGGTTTCTCTGGTGAAAGAGTGCTGGTCTTTTCCAAATTCTTACAGAGTAACAGGGGATAACTGATACTCCAAACTGACAAGGGCATTATGAGAAAATAAGCTAGAGAACAGCATCTCCCATGAATGTAACTGCAAATGCCATTATCAAAAGATTAGCAAATCAAACCCATCAATATATAAAAAGGATAATTAATCTACTATGGCCAAGCAAGTTTTATCCAAGGACTACAAAGTCAGCACTGGAAAATGAATCAATGTAATTCAACAAAGTAACAGACCAAAGGAGAAAAACCATATGTCATCTTTTTTTTTTTTTTTTTTTTGCTGTACGCGGGCCTCTCACTGTCGCGGCCTCTCCCATTGCGGAGCACAGGCTCCGGACGCGCAGGCCCAGCGGCCATGGCTCAGGGGCCTTAGCCATTCCGCGGCATGTGGGATCTTCCCAGACCGGGGCACGAACCCGTGTCCCCATCATCGGCAGGCGGACTCTCAACCACTGCGCCACCAGGGAAGCCCCATATGTCATCTTAATAAGTGAAGAAAAAGATTTGATAATGTTCAATACCCATGCATGAGTAAAAAAAAAAAACCCAACTCTAAGAAAATTAGGAATAGATGGAAATTATATCAATATGATAACGGGCATATACAAAAAGCCTACATATAACATCATATTTAATGGTGAAATATGGAACACTTTTCCCTGTAAGACTGGGAATAAGGCAAGGATGCCCATTTTTACCATTTATTTATTTTTTTTGACGTGGACCATTTTTAAAGTCTTTACTGAATTTGTTACAATATTGCTTCTGTTTTATGTTTTGGTGTTTCGGCCCCAGGGTATGTGGGATCTTAGCTCCCGACCAGGGATAGAACCTGCATCCCCTGCATTGGAAGGTGAAGTCTTAACCACTGGACCATCAGGGAAGTCCCCATTTTTACCATTTCCATTCAACATTGTATGAGAGAGGTCTTAGCCTGTGCGATAAAGGAAGAAAAGGAAATAAAAGGAAGTAGTAAAATGATCTCTATTTACAAATGACATGTTTGTGTACATAGTACACAAACTAAGTAGACTTCAAAAAGACTATTAGAACGAACTTAGTAAGTTGGCAGGAGAGTTATTCAATCCTATAAAAAGGCAAGATCAAACAACTGGAAAATGAAGTTTTCTGTAGTTGTGGTGTGTGGGCTCAGTAGCTGTGGCACATGGGCTTCCATCACAGTGGCTTCTCTTGTTGCGGAGCACAGGATCTAGGCGCGTGGGCTTCAGTACTTGTGGCACGTGGGCTTCAGTACTTGTGGCACGTGGGCTCAGTAGTTGTGGTGCACGGGCTTAGCTGCTCCGAGGCATGTGGGATCTTCCCGGACCAGGGCTTGAACCCGTGTCCCCTGTACTGGCAGGCGGATTCGTACCCACTGTGGCACCAGGGAAGTCCACACTGTCTACATTTTATTTGTGATGAGTCACAGGAAATACAGACCCGGGAGGAAGGTCACATGTGTGTCTCATGCCCCATGCCTCCCTGGGGTGTCCTCTGTCCCGTATTGGTGCACACCTGTTCCCATCCCGGGGTCCAGCTGCCACAGCCTCCTCTGGGGACCCCCGTCTTTCTTTTCTTCTCAGCAAGTGCCTGTGTTTGGGGCCTTTCAGACCACCCCCAACTGATGGCAGTCCTTTCCTTACACTACTTTGTAAGGCTCAGCGCAGACACCCCCTCCTCCAGGAAGCCTCCTCTGCTTTCTGAGTGAGGGACATGAGACCCTCCCTCTTCTGTGCTTCCCTAACACTAAGGTGATGTGATGATTTGTCACCCACACTGGGACACGTGTGGGTAAAAAGGGGCAGGTAATGATTGTCAAGGGTGAGCCGAGACAGAAGGTGCCTCCCTAAACCTCTTCACACGCTGTCCTTGGATTGTGTCAATGTGTCTGTCCCTTCTCCAGATGCTGAGCTCCTTGGGGACCAGGGCCACACCATGGCACGACCCTCCCTCGAGCTCCCGCCTAGTGCCTGGCCCCGAGTTGGCTCTGTTGGGGTTTGCTGGCTGAAAGGGGAGAGTGTGGCCGAGAGTAGGTGACAGGCTGTGGTGGCTGGACTCGGCCGTGAGAGCAGATCCCCTCCCTTCTTCACCCCCCTCTCAGGTGTCGGGTCAGTAGTCAGGGCTCTGCTGGCCTGGAATGTCCCAGGACCCAGGACAGACCTGGTCCGAGTCCATTCGGTGGCGCTCCACTTCGGCCATGCCCTTGATTCACTTGACCCCATCTTTCGCGCCATCACCCGTTCACCCGACCACAGGTCCATCCATTCCACAAATACTTGTCAGGCCCCTCCGCGTGGGCCTCTGGTTCTCGGCCCAGGGAGACAGCTCCCCCCAGGAGCCCACCTTCCCGTGAGACACATGGACACTAACAGGGGTGCAAACATGAGTGCAGGAAATGCAGTGCGTGGTGGGTGGGAGGTCGCTCTGGGCAAGGGGGTCCCCTTGGGTTCTCAGCCAGGGCAGGTGAGCTCCAGGGGAGCAGAGGGCAGGGCGCCCGCTGCCAGGGAGCTCCCGGTGTCACAGAACAGACCGGCCCAAGGACGGGTCCTGATGGCCGAGCAGGATGTACCAGGAGCAGTGACGCCAGTAGGCAGCGTAGGCGGTGAGGTGAGGTGAGTGCCGAGGGGAGGCTGGGCTGGGGCCATCCGGAGGACTGCCCTGAGACGGAGGCAGAGACGGGGGATGCAACGCGGCTGGCCTTGAAGGTGGGGACGGGCCCCAGCACTGTCCGCCCTCTGCGAGCCTGGCTGCCTGCCTCCTACCTCTGCATCCCGGGAAGGAGATGCTGTTCCCTCTCCTTTTGCAGACACGGCTCCCCGCTATTCGGTGACTCGCTGGAGGTCACCAAGCTGGAGAGGTGCCAGTGGGATGGGAGCCCAGCCCTGCAACAGCCCCATCCCTCCAGGTGGCCATCACTCCCCCAGGACTGGGAACACGCTGGCTCTTTGGGCCCAGGCTGCCACCCGTTCGCCCCAGCGGCGGGTTCCAGGGCCAGAGGTCCCGCACTCCCCATCTGTCTAGACTGGGCTGTTTATCACGCGCCCCAGGGGCAGCTGACCGTCTGTCCCCAGTGGCAGCACACAGATGGATGGCCCCTCAGGGGGCCTCACAGCTATTTCCTGGGGCTGGGAGGGCGGGGCTTATGCTGGGGCCCCTCTGAAGCTGCCCTCACCCTCATCCCATTTCCAGGCGTTCCAGGGAGGAGGCCACACCCCTCCTTGGGGTCCAGCAGGAAGTGGTCCCACGAATGGATGGCCCCTCGGCATCCTACCCCCCAAAGCCAAGGCTGGGGTCCTCACCCACCTTCCTGAACCTGCCGAACGGGATGGTCTTTAATCTGCCAGAGCCCTGGCCTCCCTGGGCTGGAGTCGTCCAGTCCTAAGGGCAGTCTGGGGAGACCAGGCAGGGCGACCAGGACTGGCCAGAACCTTGCCCATCCCAGGGAAGGATGGACAACCTGCAAAGGTGTTTCCGGGTTGGGGGGCTATAGGTAAGTCTTTCTTCTTTCCATTTCTTAATGTTCTCTGAAGTTCCCATAATGAGCAACACAAACATTTTCTAGTGAAAAAAGAACTTTTAAAAACAATTCTCCTGGAGTTATAAAATGCTTTATTGTAACAGGTTTCACATAGGATGTATAGAATGTTTTCTTTTTGGTAAAAATTGAAATTTCTGTGGGTCTCTATTAGAAAAATAAACACAGCTGGAGGGTTCAATGCCCAAAATGTCTCCCTCTAGGTCCAAAGAGTTTTGGTGATTTATCTTTTCAATATTTTCTGTAGGACTTGAAAGTCTTGACAATGACTATGAACTGTCATTTAAAAAAAAATCATCAGAGGGCTTCCCTGATGGCGTAGCGGTTAAGAATCTGCCTGCCAATGCGGGGGACACGGGTTTGAGCCCTGGTCCTGGAAGATCCCACATGCTGTGGAACAACTAAGCCCGTGTGCCACAACTGCTGAGCCCACGTGCCACATCTATTGAAGCCCACGCGCCTAGAGCCCATGCTCTGCAGCAGGAGAAGCCACTGCAGTGAGAAGCCCGCGCACCCCGGTGAAGAGTAGTCCCCGCTCGCCACAGCTAGAGAAAACCCGTGTGCAGCAACGAAGACCCAACACAGCGAAAAGTAAAAATAAATAAATTTATTTTAAAAATCAGAGACACATACAATGATTTGTTCTTTGAAAGCTAAAAGGAATGGCTGCAGTTCCCTCCCTCCCTTCCTCCCTCCCTTCCTTCCTTCCCTCCTTCCCAAGGAAGCCCAGGGGAGTGGGAGGAGGGTGGTGCAAACACTGGCTGGGCAGGGTCTGCGAGGAGTGGGCAGGGATGGGTGGGGGTCATGAGTGAGCAAAGGATTCCTGGGAGGAGGGGAAGTTGGAAATGGGGGTTGGGGGCAAGAGCACCCTCTAGGCAGCAGGTGTCCAGGACCCCCGTTCCGGGCGACAGGGCTGGAAGGGGCAGGGGAGGGCCCGGCTGGCGCCAGGCTCTGCAGTGACCCTGCTTTGGCGGGCACACTTATGGGTGCGTTTGGTGAGGAAGCAGCGCCATCTGGTGGCCGGTGGGGAGACTGCTGGGCAGGGGTCACCTGGGCGCTGGGAGCCTGTGGGTGAGGCAGCCCGAGAACTCTATAGTGGAAGGATCACAGCACGGCCTCAGCGAGGACAGGCCCCGCCCAGCTGCCCACGTGGGCCTTGGGGGGCGGCCTCCCCTCCACCCCAGCCCTCAGCTGGTGGCAGGGGGGGAAGGAGGCGGGAGCTGGGGTGCCCATCCTCACCCCAGTCCTGGGGACTCCCCGCTTAGCTGCTGTGTCTCTGGCCTTCTCCTCAGGCCTTCCTTGTACTCCACAGGCTGGGCATGTGGGAGTCAAGACCACGGCTCTCCTGATGCCCCCGGCCCTTGGGTCCCCAGGGCCAGTGAGCTGGGGGGGGGGCCGGGATGACACATGGTCCTGGAGGGTCTGGTGAAGGGTTGGGGGGACCCTGGCCGGCCCTGACATGCGGCCCATGGGCAGGGACAGCCTCCCGGCCCCCAGCTGGGCCCCCTCCCCCAGGGCCCTCTGGAGGACCACCCGGAGTGGCTCCCACTTGCCCGGCTGCCGGCCCGTCGTGAAGTAGATGAGCGGCCTCCTGGACAGGCCAGGAGGGTGGCCAGCAGGAGGAACACAGGCAGCAGGAGGTTCAGGATGGGGTGCAGGGTCCAGTAGAGGATGTAGGGGAGGCCACAGAAGAAGAGCAGGAATACGGAGCCCAGGAAGATGCCGTAGAACCGAGGGCGCGGGTGCTGGGAGCAGCACGTCACCCAGACGAAGAGCGCAAGCCCGGCCACGCAGGCCACGCAGGCCAAGGACAGCAGCCACGTGACGCTAGCTAGTGGGCAGGTGGACAGGCGCACGCCCTCGCGCAGCAGGCCGCAGGCGTTGGCGGGCAGCGGCACGGCCGGCGGGGTCAAGGCCCAGATCAGGCCGCAGACGATGCCCGACGTGTGTCTGGGGCGGCAGCCCCGGTAGCAGGTGGGGAAGATGTCGGAGACGCAGCGCTCGGCGCTGAAGGCGGCCAGCAGCCAGAGCCCCGCGGAGAAGGCAACAAGGTGACGGCGAAGTAGAGGCTGTCCTTGGAACCCAGGGCCGCCTGGACGGCCGAGAAGCCCAGCTGGCAGCCCAGGAAGAGGAAGTCCGCGGTGGCCACATGGAGGATGTAGACAGAGAAGGGGCCCTTCTTGATGTGGAAGCCCAGGTGCCAGAGGACCAGCCCGTTCCCCACCAGCCCCCCGAGGCCCACAGCCGGAATGAGGTAGAAAACCACGCCGGTGAAGGTCCTCCAGAGCCCGAACATGCTGGCTGGCTCCGCGGCCGGTGGGAAGGACCCTGGAGGGAGGCCACAGACGTTGCCGTTGTTATCACCGCCCGGGAAGGCGGGTGGCGTCCCGGCGCAGCTGGGCAGATGCAGCTCCAGCCCGGGGCGACTTCCCGGCCAGTGCCCAACCCTTCAGGCCTCATCATCTCTTTGTAAAAGGAGGATTAGGTAGGATGCACCCAACACAGGGAGATGAGGATGGCCAACCAGGTGGGCAGGCCTGCCCCCGGCTGGATGTTTAGATTAAATGCGCAAAGATCGATTGACATGGCTACACCGCGGCAGCCGTGTCGCAGAGGTCAGTGATGGCTGGACAGGTCTCTGCGGGCAAAGGGGGCTCTCGTGAGGACACGACTCAGGGACTCCACGGGGGCCCTCCCACCCTGGAGGGCCAGGACCACGCTCCTGCTGGGTCCCTGCCCCAGAGGGTCTGCTGAGCACACACTGTCCTGCACTTGCCGTGGACAAGGGTGGGTGCAGATGTTCTGGCGGGGGCAGTAGGCGGTTGGGCGGATGAGGGAGGGCTGGGGGATGTGCCCAGCCTCCCCTGCTCTCCCGCCTGGGCAGGGGTGCGACCGCGGCTCCCGCTGCCAGCGGGTCGTGCCGAGTGCAGCTCTGAAGCCTCAGCAGGTGTGTAGACTTGGTGGCGGGGCCCCGGTCCTCTGGGGGAGAACCTGACACAGGTGTTTGCTGCCCTGCTCTGGTCCGAGGGGAGAGACGCCGTCACAGGGAAGCGGAGGCAGTGGAGGGCCCCTCTCCCCGGGGTCCACGTGGCTTTTGTTCTTAGCCTCAGAGATGCAGTGGGGGGGCCATCAGGGCCCTGTCTCTGGGGTGAGGAGTCAGGGGAGACAGAGACGGAGATAGAGACACAGAGACGCGGTGGAGGCGGGGAGCCCACCTGCACACCTTGAGTTTTTCCCATAGTCACCCCTTCGCTGGGCTGTGCCCCTGCTGGGACCGTCCTTGCCCCCTCCCCACTCACCCAGGTCCTGCCTCCTTTAAGACCCTGGAACCTCCCACAGACCCCTGGGGCCTCCCTGCCTTGTACCTGAGCGTCCTTGCTGGCACCCTTCTCTGTGGTTGTCCTTGTGCCCCAGTGGGAGGTGCGGGGGGAGGTCTCTCGCCTTTACCCCCTCCAGGCTTTCCCCTCACCAGGCACGCAGTGACGGTGTCTCGGGCCCCAGAGAGCCGAGTTGGACTCTGGCGTCCCGGGGGGGCCTGCACTGACCGCCCTCACCGTGCCCCAGCCTCAGTTTCCCCGAGGTATGTGGAGGGGCCGAGTTAGGTGGAGGTGGAGGGAGGGCTGGAGGAAGGCCGTCCTCACAGCTCTCAGGACAGGCACACCTGTCCGTACATTCAAACGAGGACCCAGAGCGCCGGCTTTTAAATAGTGACCCCACCAGCCTGCTTCCCCATCCTTGCCCCCACCTCCCAGTCCGACGGGAGCCTGAAAGTCCTCAGGGGTGTCTGGTGCAGGGGCCCCAAGCCCTCTTGCCTGCACACTGCCGCCCAGGGCTCCCCCCGGGCCCCGAAACCTCTCGTGTCCCCGGGGCCCGGCTGGCTGGACCTGGGCGCTTGGCAGGTCGCTGGAAGTGGGAGGGCCCCTCCTGGTCACGGGGTGAGCTCAGGTGGAGATAATATCCTCCATGTGGTCCAGCCCTTCTCTTCCTCAACACCCGAGGGACGTGGTGGGGGGCAGCAGCCTGGGGGCTGGTGTCCAGTGGGCCGTCACCATTGCTGGACAGCTCGTGCCCGGCCTGGCGCTGGATCCCACACGGTGGGTCGCTGGACGGTGCCGCTGTGGGATGTCTGGGGCCGCAGATGTTGGTCCCTTTCCCGAGGACCCACCCCAACCGTCCACCTGCCGGCCTCAAACCCTGGGGCCCCAGCTGCTGACAGATTCTTAGGGGTTAAAATACTTTTCTAAAGTCTATTCCGCAGAGCTACGTGCCCTGAGCTGGTCCTGCTGAGGACTCGCCTCTTCTGTGGGCTGCTCTGTGGCCCTGGGGACTCAGAGTGCAAGTCAGAAGTTATGTGTAGAGATGCTGTTTGTTCTAACATTTTTCAAGTGGATTTCGCTTCAAGTTCATTTGCGTAGCAAGTGCCGCCCGTGGAATAAGTGTTCCGCGCAGCCTGTGGTTCCCGGCCGAGGTCTCCCGGCTTCTCTGCGCTTCTGCACGTGGCTTTAAGGAGTGAAGAGCTGCCTGGCCTCCAGGCCCAGGGACAAGGTTTGCACCTGCAGGGCCCTGTTGCCGCCCTGCCCGCTCTGCCTGCTGGGTCTTGGGACGCTCTCCCGCTGCCCCTCCCCCTTTCCTCAAAGGCCACCTTCCCTGTGAGCTGTCCCTGGCCTGGGTACTTGACACCACACCCCAGCTTGCCCTGCCCTCCTGCCCCCTTTCGTCTTCTCCCCGCATGTCCCGTGCCAGTCCCCGGGTTCTCTGCCCACTGCTGCCCGTGGGGCCTCGCGCACGCCAGGCTCTCAGCACAGCTTCGAGAGGAGTGTCTGCTCTCGGTGTGTTGGCAACGACAGCAGCAAACACCAGGGTGGTGCGTGTCCTGGACTGAATGGGGCCCCCACAGACACGTCCTCGTCCAATCCCTGGAACCTTACTGAGAAGAAGTGATGGTTTTGAGATGAGGCCATCCTGGATTACCCAGGTGGACCCTAAGCACAATTACAAGTGTCCTTATAAGAGACAGGAGAGGAGAGACACACAGAGGGACTGCCATGTGACCACGAAGACAGAGACTGGAGGGACGTGGCCACAAGCCCAGGGATGCCTGGAGCCCCTAGAAGCTGGAAGAGGAAGGAAGGACCCTCCCCTGGAGCCCTGGGACACCTTGATTCCAGATTCTGGCCTCCAGACTGCGAGAAAGGAAATATCTGTTGTCTTAAGCCTGTGCCATCACCCAAAACACCGAGTGCGTTTGTTTGGACGAATCCTCCCTGAGCTTGTTCACAGCTGGTGGCCTGTGTCCAAGCCCGACCACGCTAGCGGGAGCCTTGACTACACCACGGGGCCGCTACTCAGCCGTTTCTGCCCCACGAAGTGGGCAGCTTCACACAGGGCAGCCTCAGCCCAGCCCTGCGGCCCTGGGCGGGCCGGCGGGCCTCTGTCTCTCAGTGCCCATGTCTGCAGGCTGGAACCTGGTTTTGTCACATCTCGGGCACGTCACGGGGACTCAGTGAGGAGTATACATTGGGACGAAAAGGGAGCGGGGCGGGGATCGGGGGTGGGGGGATACGGGAGGTCCTGTCATGGACTGTTCCTGTTCTTGTTGTTCCCGTGGCCACCATGCCATCCGAGGCTCAGGACACAATCGTCCGACTCTGGGACCCAGAGAGGGGACCCAGTGTTGCCCAGCCCACCCCCCCCCCCGGGGGCAGATGGGGAGTGGGGACCAGAGGAGGGTGTCCCCACTCCCCAGCAGCGGGGTGTCCCAGGCCGAGGGCCTGTCTGCGGAAGGCGTGTCTTAACGGAGACATTATTATTGGCAGGAATGACCAGGCCAGCACCTCAGGAGACAGCTGTCATTCAGTGGATAGAGTGTTACTCACACTTCTCCAGCGGAGGGGGTGCACCACCGGGGACCACCGCTCAGGGAAGCGCTGTCGGGTCGGGGGGCAGCGGCAGGGGGCTGTGTGGTCAGGAGCCTTTATGGTGGTTTCCGCGGGAAGGAACGGTGAGTCGGGGTGAGCAGGCTTAGGGTTGGCTGTTTCGAATCATCTCGGGGGCTCTGTGGCACAGGCGCTGTCCCTGGCTGTCTGGGACCTGCCCCTGGCTCATCGGAGGAAGGAGGAGCTAGTGGCGCTGAGTGCTAGAGCCCCATGGGGGAGGTGGGGAGGTGTGGGCTGTGCTTTGAGAGGTTTGCATCTGCAAAGCAGGCTGCGGGCAGTGGTTCGCTATCTAGGAATTGGCTAACTGTGGGAGGGGCAGTCCCTGGGGGGTCAGGAGGCCCCAGAAGTTAGAGCACAGGAGCAGAGAAAATAAAAGAGGGGTTTGTATAGGTAGGTGCTGTAAACTGCTGGGGGCGAGTGGGCTCGGGTCTGAGGCTGCACTTTTGGCTTCATTTCTCCCTTCTCGTTTCTACTCTGGGGCCTTGCATGGCGAGGGGCTCCCAAGGGGCTGCCCCGCGGAGAGGGGGCAGAAGATCCCGGACTGGGAGCTCGCCGTGCCCGGGAAACCGGACCCCCTCGGTCGGCGCTCAGCTCTGTTGCCTCCCGTGTGGATCTGGTCGGGAAGTTTGCACGACATCACGCATGTTACGTGTTTGACCCCGTTGTTACATGTACAAAGCGTAGTGCAGACTTAGCATGTGTTGGCTTTCTTGCCTTTTGTACCACTCCAATGACTGTAAGAAGGGTTTTAAAGAATTGGGCCTTTCCTCTCAAAACACTCCTTCATAAAATCACCGATCACACGAGTGGAAGCCCCCAGAGCTGAACAGCCCCTCCAGCTGGTCCCTCCCTCCCCCCGGCCAGACTGGGGCGCAGGGGCTCCGGAAGAATGGTGCAAGTCATGAAAAAAAGAGAAAACTCGAGTGGATTTCCTATTTTAGGTTGAATATTTTTGTGGTGTTTTTCCAACTTCGGATGTAATTAAGTAGCTGAGGAGGGAGCGTGGCCTCAACACAGCGAAAACAAACGATATTTTAAAACTTTCATCCAAGTCGGGGGTGGGGTCTGGTGAGGGGGCATCTCCCTTGGCCCCGGGCTGACAGGTTGCCTCGTGCCCGCGCAGCCTCCCCTCAGGTCCCCGAGGAGGGAGCAGCATGCCACACCCTTCCCGGGATCGTCTGGCTGCTCAAGACAAGCAGTGACGTGCCTGTCGCTGGGAGCGCTGTCCTGGCCAGATGAGCCCCGGGGGGTCCTGGGGTCCTGGAGGTGGGGCTAGGGTGGGCACTGGCTCTGGCTCTGGGGGTCCGGCCTCCTTGGACCCGGAGCTGCCTCCCCTCCCAGCCTGACTCAGGACAGGCTGAGGTCTGGCTTTGCTTGAGGGCAGAGGGGTGCAGGCGGGGCAGGGAGGTGTGAAATGAAGGTGTCCTTGCCTGGAGGGAGCCTGGAGGCTCACCTGCCCGCTCGGCCTGGGGCTCCAGTGTCCTCTGGAGTTAAAGTCCAGTGTCAACCTCTCCCCAGGACCCAAAGGTCAGTGCCCCAAGGCAGGGGACAGCGTGAACTCAGCCAGAATGATGGGACTCGAACTGCACACTGAGGAGGTATGCAGGTGAGTGAGGGTGGACCCAGGCTGGGCGGGGGAGAACGAGTGGCGTCCACCCCTGGCTGAAGATGCGTGGGGGCTTGTCCCGTCTGCACTGTGGCCAGCCTGACCCTGGGCTGTCCCGGAGGGGAGCCACGCCCTGCAGATGCTTCAGTGCAAAGGGTGGCCCGGCTCAAGCAGCAGGTGGGGAAGGGCCAAGGCTGAGGCCCTGGAGGCCGAGGTGGGAGAGTCAAGGCCTTTGAGGAGGGGGAAGTCTTCTCCATCACCCCCTGCTCTGCCTCCAGTCCTGGGTCAGACCAGCAGTGTCTGCTTCTCCAGTGGCACCGGTAGTGGCCCTGCATTGTGCCCGAGTCCCCACACGGGGACAGGCCCCTGGAGTCCCCAGGGCTCAGGGCTGAGATCCCCGTGCCCAAGCCCCTGCTTGCCCAGCCTGCCGCCAGCACTTGGGGGGCTATAAGGAAACCCCACTGCCCCCTCAAACTTCTTCAGGTGGCGGGGCCGTGTGCCTGGAAGGTGGGACTTGGGGTTCCAGACTCCCCAGAGCAGCCCTGGGCAGCCATGGGTTCCAGCTGGACCCCTGGGAGCCTGTCAGACTCGACAAGGCAGCTTTCTCCCTCCCAGTGACTCGGGAGCGTTAGTGAGGACAGATGAGGACGCACCGGGGCCTCCATCACAGCGCCGGGCTCTCCAGGGACTTGGCAGGTGGGTGTCCAAGTGAGGCCACCAGGCCCTGAGCCCACAGACCTCCTCAAGGTCTCTCGGACCACCGGACGGGGGCCAGGCAGGCAGATCCAGCCTGGAGAGCAGCGCCGGCCAGCTGACCGCACACCCGCTGTGTGTCCTGCTTCCACACCCAAGGTCAGGGGTCCGTAGAGACCCCAGAGGATGCTGTATTTCTGGGGCTCCTCGGGGAAGGTGCACCTGGTCCATGGAGCCCAAGAAGGAGGAATCTAGAGCCCCCTGAACCTCTGGACATGGGGTGTGGTCTCCGGGAGGGAGGGAGCTCCTGAGGGCTGCTGAGCTGTGTCTGTCCCAGACACGGCAAAGGGGTCTGGGGGCTGAGGGAGGGTTGGGGCAGC
Source organism: Phocoena sinus (assembly GCF_008692025.1). NCBI lineage: Eukaryota > Metazoa > Chordata > Mammalia > Artiodactyla > Phocoenidae > Phocoena > Phocoena sinus. Next base: position 107,932,507 of record NC_045770.1, on the reverse strand, counting down.
CCGAGTGGGGCTGGGGGCACCTGAGCCAGCTGTGGTCCCTCTGGCGGAGGGACTGTGGTCTGGGGTGGGGGTGGGGTCACTACTTGCCGTCTTTCTGCTCCGTCTCGCTTAACCCCTCTGAGCCTCAGTGTACTCACGTTTAAGAGGGAGTGTTCCAGGGCTTCCCCGGTGGCGCAGCGGTTGAGAGCCCGCCTGCCGATGCAGGGGACGCGGGTTCGTGCCCCGGTCCGGGAAGATCCCACGTGCCGCGGAGCGGCTGGGCCCGTGAGCCACGGCCGCTGAGCCTGCGCGTCCGGAGCCTGTGCTCCGCAACGGGAGAGGCCGTGACGGCGAGAGGCCCGCGTACCGCAAAAAAAAAAAAAAAAAGATGGAGTATTCCACTTCATAGGGTTGCGACAAAGATTACGTGCGTATGCACGCGAAGCTAATCTACCACCATATGAGCTCGTGATTTTTCTCCTTCTCGTCTTCTTTGCTTTGGGTTGTTTTTGAAGGGCCCAAGAAGAAGTGTGGTTTCTCTGCTTACCCCCTTGACACTGAGGGATACCAGTGGCGACTAGCTTTTCTGAAGCTCTGGGCGAAGCTTGCATCTCAGGCCTGGGGAAGAGTATGGGTGGGTGGGGGTCCCGAGGGACCCTTGAGCGGGGCAGGGCGGGCGGTGGGGATCTGCCAGTGAATCGAGTCTCATGGCCTTGAACAATGGATTGATTATAACAACAGACCCGGGGCTTCCCTGGTGGCGCAGTGGTTGAGAGTCCGCCTGCCAATGCAGGGGACATGGGTTTGAGCCCTGGTCAGGGATCTGAAATCCCACACGCCTCATGGCTCGGTCAAAAAAAAAAAGGTGTGAATATTATCATGGTCTATACATCATCATTCTGCAGAACTTGATGTTTTCAGTTTTTCGTCTTTGGTATTTGCCATTCCAAATGTCTACTCATTTTAACAGTGGTGTAGAATTCCGTAGTATGGACGCATTGTAATTCATCCATCTTTGTTATATATGTATATTCTGCTTTACTGTCAGAAACAATCCTTCAATGAAATATGAAGAACAAAGGAGGTGCCCGGACCTGGGGAGATGACACAGGAAGCTTCGTGGGTATCTGTAAGGTCGCTGGTAAAAAAAAAAAAAAAAGATGTGGGGGACTTCCCTGGTGGTCCAGGGGTTAGGACTCTACACTCTCACTGCCAAGGGCATGGGTTTGATCCCTGGTCGGGGAACTAAGATCCCACAGGCTGTGGCCAAAAATTAAAAAAAAAAAAAAAAAAAGATGTGAAATAGGTATTTTTAAAATGCTAAAATGTGAAATAGGTATTTTTAAAATGCTACAATGTGACTCAGCCTGGTGGTGGGTATGTGGATGTCCGTTAAAAAAAAAAAAAAGCTTTTCTGTACATGCGGACCATTTCATAATAAAAAGAAACATTGAAGGATTTCTAAATAAAAGAAAGAAAAATATTTTAAAAGTCCCAGTGTTAGCAGGAGAGTGGATGTGTAAGTCGTGGTAGATTTTCTCACCTGAATATTCTACAGCAGTGAAATACATGAATTAGGGCAACAAGTATCGACATTGGTGAATTTCATAGACATGCCATTGAGTGAAAATAAAACACACTTTGGAAGAATAGGAGCATTCAGTTATGCTGCTACTTACATAAAATCTAAACAATGTATTCACATAATGTATTTATTCCTTGTTATTTGCAGTGTATTTTTAGAGGACATTTTATGCACCCAGCAAAGTTATGGAATAAGGGTGAGCATGGCGCCCAGGCTGCTGCTTTCTCCGGGCACAGAAAGTTTTCTTGCCATTGGTGATGGTCCTTTTCTTAAGCTGGGTGGGGGGTGTTCGTGGGAGGGGGGTTACATTGTTCTTTATACCTTATGTATGACTCTGTGTATTTTTTTAATTTATTTTTTTATTGAAGTATGGTTGATTTACAATGCTGTGTTAATTTCTGCAAAGTGCCTCAGCTATGCATATATGTACATTCTTTTTTATATTCTTTTCCATTATGCTTTATCCCCGGAGATTGAATGTAGTTCCCTGTGCTGTACGGTAGGACCTCGTTGTTTATCCATCTGTGCATTCTTTAGTATGCATAAGAATTTTATAATAAACATTTGAAAGTTTAAAAAATAGCTTAGAAAGATGGGATTAGCGTCATCTTCTAATATGGGAGGTTCGTGTTCCCTCAGGGCCAGAGATTCCGTCACTCCCCTTCCTTTTGGTTTCCACGGTGTGTATCAGTGTCCTGTTGCTGCCATAACAAATTCCCACAAATTCTGTGGCTTAAAACAATGGAAACTTGTTCTCTCACAGTTTTGGACGGTAGGGGTTGAAAATCAAAGTGCCAGCACCTTGCTGAACCTGCCAGGGGTGGGGGCAGGGCTTGAATTCAGGAAGCTTCTTGCCCACCGAGCCTCACGGTCTCTCCCAGTCCGTGAGGCACTCAGCAGACCTGGGACCTGGGTCCATTGTCATCTTCTGCTCACTGCTGGGTCCTTGGCGCTGTCTGGGAGTGGGGTGTGATCACCGGTGTAGACTCTCCTTGCCATCCTTGGGATCGTTGCTTTCTCTTGGGACAGCTCCTACCTTGCTTACTTGTAATTCAAGTATCTACTCTTCCCTTCTTCCATCTCTACGCTTGAGAGAGCATGTGGGCTGTCCAGGTGTGGGACGGGGGAGCTGCACACACATGTAGATGCACCCACACGTGCACGTGGAATTCCAGGCCCCTTCAAGTATGGGCTGAGTATCGGTCTGCACAAACATGGGGTGAAAGTCTGCAAGGAAGAGGAAATAACCACAGGAAAGCAATCGACCGTATGTTTCTCAATCGCACTTTTTAATGGGGTTTAGCCAAGCGAATGGACCACGTATCTGTGATATTCCTGCGCCCAGACTCTAAACAGCTGAAGGTGGCCACCGTGACCTGCACAACGCAGCATACCCTGACTGCCAGCTGCCCCGTGATGAATGGACTCTGCAGATGTGCTCGTTCGAAATAATGTAAAAACAGTATGTTTGGGTCTTTGGTCTTCCATTTCCGGCTGGAGTTGTAATGAACGATATTGTCCATCTGAAAGCCTTCTAGGAAGTTTGGATTGTCTGGGTTGTTAGCTCAAGGGTTTGGGTCACACGGATGATGACACAGAATGCGGGTCAGAGCCCACGGGTGATGCTCAGACTGTGGTTGGTAGGAGGACATCCGTGCTGTTAGGAGACACGCAGACAGAGATAGAGAGACGGAGAGATGGAGAGAGAGGGAGAAAGCGAAAAATGAAACCGTAAGTAAAGCTAGAAGAAGATTTAGTAGGTGTTCTTTTGTATCATTTTACTTTTTGGTGGATTTGAAAATTTTCAAAATAAATAGTTGAAAATTCTCAAACTAATTAGTTGGGAGAAAATAAATAAAGAGTTGGGAGGAAAATTTCCAAATAAATAGCTGTCATAATGCCCCTTTCTTGACAGCCACTGATTTGGCCTTGGCTGGCAGTTAAACCAGGAAGAAGTCCTCTGAATTTCACAAGCACACGTTGCCCCGTTACTTCTCTAAAGTAAAAATGAGCATTTACAGAGCCCTTCTCCAAAGCACGTCATCGCCGTGATCCTCACAGCAGGCCCTGGGAAAGGAGGCTGTGTGGACCCATTTCTCCTGTTTGATGGTCAATAGGACGGACCCTGAGAGGCAGGTGCCCAGTGATTTACACTCACTGGAGGTGCCCAGTGATTTACACTCACTCGGACTCCACTGGCACCGAACGCCATGCTCTTTTCACTGCATTGTAAACAACGCTGAGCGTGAAGAACCGTCCAGACTTTCTGAAAGCATCGTGACTCAGGACGCTCATGACTTTGCAAATGGTCTACAGGTTACTGAAAGGAAAGTTACCTTGGAAACGGGTCAGCGGCATCCTCCACTTATTTGAAAAATTAACAGCGCATGTATCCCACGGTGTCCGCCTTCTTTCCCACGGGCTTCCAGTCCCATTTATACCTCCCATCTCTCCTCACTGATCAGACTTATGGATTATAGTAAATTGCTGGTCACTATTGTCACTATTACTCCAGGGACACACGTGGCTCTCACCCCACTGAGTCCCACGTTGGTTTTCCTGCCCTTCCTCCCCGAAGGTGACATCTGGGGACCACCAGACCCCACGGCTGGTGGGCTTGTGGAGGGCTGGGCTCTGCCCCGACTCATGTAATCCCGCGAAGGGCCCGAAACACAAACATCTCCCCGTTTCAGTGGAGAGCCCGGGGCCAGGCTGCCCAGCAAGTGGAGCTGGGCTTCTGCCCAAGCGCTGTGGGCGCCCCCCACCCCCCGCCTGCAGTCGCTGTGCATCCTGTCTCTGGGCACTGTCTTTACAGCAGTGGGTCCTGCTTTTCTGGTACCATCTTCAGGGAAACTCAAATGGTGCCCTTACAAGGTCTGATTTGCCTCCCAGCAGTGGAAATGTGTGCTTCCCAGTGGAAAGTCTGTGTATTTTGAACATAAGTGACGAGATTATGCATCGCAAAAGTCAAATCAGTATGACCACCTGTTTCTATTGTGTGTGCTAAATACATTTGGCATCAACGTACCAATTATAATAGTGACTCCACCTGTATAACAAATTCTAATGGATCACAATCATGCTAGAATAGAAACGCAAGCATCTTATGGCTGGAGAGAGGTTTGGCCAGGCAGGGCTTCCCCAGATGCTGAGAGGGTTGGCAGTCACACAGGAATTCAAGAAAGAGGGGACGGGGACTCCCCTGGTGGCACAGTGGTTAAGAATCCGCCTGCCAAGGCAGGGGACACGAGTTCGAGCCCTGGTCCGGGAAGATCCCACGTGCCACGGAGCAACTAAGCCCGTGCGCCACAACTACTGAGCCTGTGCTCTAGAGCCCGCGAGCCACAACTACTGGAGCCCTAGAGCCCGTGCTCCGCCGCAAGAGGAGCCACAGCAATGAGAAGCCCACGCACCGCAACGAAGAGTAGCCCCCGCTCGCTGCAGCTAGAGAAAGCCCGCTCACAGCAACGAAGACCCAATGCAGCCAAAAATAAATAAGTAAAATTAAAAAAAAACTAAAACCCAAAAAACACCAAAAAAGAAAAAAAAAAAAAAAAGAAGGGATGTGTGTGTGTGTTTAATTTTATTGAAGTATAGTTGATTGACAATGTTGTGTTGATTTCTCCCATACAGCAAAGCGATTCAGTTATACATATATATATTCTTTTTCATATTCTTTTCCATTATGGTTTATCACAGGATATTGAATATAGTTCTCTGTGTTATACAGTAGGACCTTGTTGTTTATCCATTCTATATATAATAATTTGCACCTGCTAATCCCAAACTCCCAATCCAACACTCCCCCTCCCCCTTGGCAACCACAAATCTGTTCTCTATGTCTGTTTCTGTTTCGTAGATAAGTTCGTGTCTTATTTTAGATTCCGCATATAAGTGATATCATATGGTATTTGTCTGACTTACTTCACTTAGTATGATCATCTCTAGGTCCATCCATGTTGCTGCAAATGGCATTATTTCGTTCCTTTTTTATGGCTGAGTAATATTCCACTGTAAATAAATACCACATTTTCTGTATTCATTCATTTGTTGATGGGCACTTAGGTTGTTTCCATGTCTTGGTTATTGTAAATAGAACTTCTATGAACATCGGAGTGCATGTATCTTTTCGAATTATAGTTTTGTCTGGGTATATGCCCAGGAGTGGGATTGCTGGATCGTACGGTAATTCTATTTTTAGTTTTTTAAGGAATCTCCATACAGTTTTCCATAGTGGCTGCACCAGCTTACATTCCCACCAACAGTGCAAGAGGGCTCCTCTTTCTCCACACCCTCTCCAGCACTTATTATTTGTAGACTTTTTAGTGATGGCCATTCTGACCGGTGTGAGGTGGTAGAAGGGAGGTGTTTGAGCTGTGCGCTTGCCTCCTTGTTCAAGGATAGAAATGAACATTCTCCCCTGAGTCTCACAATGTGGTCCTGCATAACGGACCTTATCCTCAGAGGCTTCTCCCTGACTGGCATGGACCAACCATGGCTTCTCAGTTGCCCATCCGCAATCCCCAGCCCTGATTTACACATCACAATAAATGGTCCCTCCGCAGGTGTGGGCAACGCAGCATACTCCAGTCTCTGGATCCTGGATGAGCTCGGTTCACTGCCTAGGGAAACTTGGATGTTAGCCTTCTGAAACAGTCATCGAGGAGACACCTTCCTGCCAGTTCCTGTCACTCCCACTCACACGTGACTGAAACAGGAGGCTCGTGACGTCCCCTTTTTGTGTTCACTCAGTCATGATACGTAGAATCTTGGCCTGATTAGATCTGATTTATAGCAAAAGAAGAGTTTTCCTTTGAAAGCCTGATTCATCTTCTCCATTTTCTTAGACAATTAAAGGGTATAGACAATAGGCATGGTACATTTTTTTCTCTTTTTCTTCTCTTCCTTATCCGTCATAGGGAATTGTAGGCAGTATCTTAATTTGATTCCCTAAAGCGAGGCACGCTTCTGCTAGGAGGCCTCTCTGGGTGCCTCTTGTAGTTCTGCTTCTTCCTTCTGGATGAGAAAAGCACCTTCTCAGTTATTTTGTGTCCACTTCTAACCAAGAGAAAGACCCCAGGTGGAGGTGTGGTGGTTTTACAACAGGTTGCAACATTTTGACACCTCTCCTATCAAGAGGTGGGGTGTATACTTCCTTCCTTTGAATGTAGGTGGCTTTGATCAAAGGAGTCTGGCAGAAGTGATGCTATGGGACTCTCAAGGCTGGTCGTAAAAGGCCAGGTAACTTCCTTCTTTGCTGAGACACGTGGCTTGGAGCCCTGAGCCACTGTAAGAATTCCAGCATCCCCGAGGCTTCGTGCTGTGAGGAGGCCTGAGCCACACAGACAGGCCACATACAGGCACGTACGTGGTTGACTGTCCCAGCTGAGCCGGGCCTTTCAGGAATCCCAGCCCGCTAAAGAAATATGTCATAGAGGCGGCATGGCCGATCGGTGGGCAAAGGAAAGACTGTTCAATGAGTGATGGCGGGACTCTTGTTTATCTGTTTGGGGAGAACAACTTTGATCTGTATCTTATCCCATAGATGCTCCAGCTGCATTGGGGGCCTCACTATGAAAAGCAAAACTTTACCATCCTCATAAGCTCAGAATAAGGAGGAGCGATCTACCTGGAAAATCACAAAAAATAGCAAAACACAGGAAAAGGTTGATAGTTAGAAAACCAGATTTCTGTTTATCCAAAGCCACCAATACAAAACAAGAAGTCAAACTGCAGAGTGGGAGAAGAGATTTACAGCGAAGATAATTAACAAGGGATAATGAGGGGTCCTGCACATCAATAAGGAAACAGACAATTCAGTGGAAAACGGACCAAGGTGTGCTGTGTATTCACAGCAAAGGAAACCAAATAGTTCATAAACGTGAAAAGGTACCCAGCTTTGCCAGTAATGTGGCAAATGACAGCCCTAAGGGGACACCATTTCACACTTAGGTGTTTAGGGAAGAAAAAGTCAAATCCAACACTAGTGAGGACACAAGACGACGGAAACCGTATCCACGGGTGGTGGGAATGGATGTGCTTTGGGGTGAGTTTGACAGTCACGTTGAAGATGCAACGCTCTGGGACTCAGAAACTTCTCTTTTCCTTGTTGTATCAGGCGGGGTCCAGGCAGGAAACTGCTAGGCAGAGCCCTGAGGTTCTGGAGCAAAGCTGTGCTTTCCGTGTCAGAGACCTAGCAATCATTGAACAGCTCCCAGGATGCTCCCGGGCCCTTGTAGAGACTGAGAGCCTGACCACAGGACAGTGAGTGGCCACACGCCTGGACTGCCCCTCCTGAGCTGGGGACTGTCAGAGCCTCCAAGTCGTGATGTGGGTCAGACACTGCAGCGATCCTTCCTCAGTGGATATGGTGCATTTGGGATTGGACCTCAGCAGGTCCAGTGGGTCCAGGAAGCATTGTGGGCATGTGACTCAGAACTTCGTGTCACCAAAGCCTCTGCTTTAGCTCGCTCTTGAAGGGGTCACCTAGACCAGCTGGTGGAGGAGAAAGAGATTTGGGTTTTGTTCACAGATGGGTTGATATACCGGTCCAGGCCCCAAATGAGCTGCTGGCACACCGTGGTCCCACTGAGGAGTACATCTAAGGGACAGTGGGGAGGACAGAACTGCAAGCACGGGGGGAGCAGTGATCTGAAATAAGGAGGTATGTGAGCCCTTGAGCAAACAGTGTGGCTGGTTGCCAGGGCCTTGGAGGGAGCAAGGTTGGGAGACGGTGGATGGGCAGCTGCAGCAGCCGTGGCTCAATAAGGGCTCAGATTAAACTCAGAAAACGGTACAATGGCGTCTACCGGGGCTGGAGGAATTGGGTGTACGTTGTGTGATGGTACAAATCTGCAACTAGAGACTTCCAAATCCGGAAGCTTTTCCTTCACTATTCCCTTCACTTGCGTGACACCTTTATGGTCCTGCGGTTCTCCTTCTACTTCACTGGCCCGGGCATCCTGACTGCCATCAGCGTCCAGCGCTGTCTGTCCTCCTTCTTCCCTATTTGGTATCGGTGACGTTGCCCCAAGCACCTGTCAGGCAACGTGAGCGCCCTGCTCGGGACTCTGAGCTTTTCGGTTAATATACTGAGAGGTCGTGCCTGTGGTCAGTTATTCATCCCCAGGACAAAGCTCTGTCCTGCGCGTATGACCACCACCACCATGTGGGGCTTCCTGCTGTTCTCCATCCTGGGCGTGTCTAGTCAGCTGTTGCCCCCCAAGTCCAGGCGAGCTCCCAGCAACACTGGCCCAGAAAGCTCTACCTGGTCCTTCTGTTCTCGGCCCTGGGCTTCTTCCTCCTTGGCCTGCGCCTCTGCATCATCCGGTTCCTTGTAGCTGACATGTAAAACCACAGCCTCAGCGACGCCTGCGTCCTCCTGTCCTGCGCCAACAGCACGGCTAACCCTGCTCTTTACTTTTTCATTGGGGGCCTTCAGAGACAGCGGCTGAGGGGGCCCCTCAAGCTGGTCCTCCAAAGAGCCCTGGGCGAGGAAACAGAGGATGGTGAGGGTGGGAAGGTGCCCCTGACTGGCAAGGTGGAGAGGGTGGACCTCTGAAGGGTGGGGGGCTCCCAGTGGATCCGTGTCCCTGGGGCACAGTCCCTACCATCTCCTGGTGGTAACTATGCCTCGCTGCCAGCAGCACAGACCTCCCCAAGTCAGCACCCCCAAATAGTCCCCTTCCCAGCCTCCTCTTTGTGAAAAACGAGGACAAATAGCCACAAACAGAATTTTTTGTTTTTGTTTGTTTGTTTTGTTTTTTGGCGGTACGCGGGCCTCTCCCTGTCGTGGCCTCTCCCGTTGCGGAGCACAGGCTCCGGACGCGCAGGCTCAGCGGCCATGGCTCACGGGCCCAGCCGCTCCGCGGCACGTGGGATCCTCCCGGACCGGGGCACGAACCTGTGTCCCCTGCATCGGCAGGCGGACTCCCAACCACTGCACCACCAGGGAAGCCCCAGAAGCAGAATTTGTGTGTGTGTGTGTATATGAAACCAAATGCGCACACATCTGAGCCTTCTGAAACCTGTTAAATTAGCCTTGAGAAAGTTTGTGAACTCACACTCACCAACCTCAGAAAGTCGATTTTAACCTCTGACTTACTGTTAAAATTCTGCTTATTTTCAGTTTTGGATAACAAACGCTGCTAAACTCCTTTCGGATGTAGACTGGTCCTTGGAAACGACGCACCTTGTCCTTCGCCCATTTTTCCGGCATGTTCTAGGGTCTGAATACTGTGTTTTATTTTTTTCTTCCTTGACTTTTAATGGATTGACCTCGTGGGATGTACTCTCTCTCTCAAAACTCTCTCCTTCTGTCTTTAGAATTCCGGCGAAATAAAGATTTGTTGACCAGTGCTGTCTGGGGGCGGGCAGGCTTACGCTGCAGTGACAGGTCTCCGCGTGGTCCCCCAGGCTGCTTTGATTGTTGAGTGAAATGTTTCAGCCAAAGCCTGTACGACCGTCCAACCGAGAGGAAGGTGCTGGTGAGTCTTTGCTCTCAGGAGCGACCCCAGGAGATTCCGAGTTAGCTCTGGGTTTGACATGAGGCTTCACTGCCCTCTCCAGGAGCTGGGGTGGGCGGGCTTGTCTATGTTTGGGTCTCAGAAAAGAGCCAGGACCCCACACGACGAGCTGGAGCTGCAGACAGGAACCCATAGCTCCTCATCAGCCAAGCTCTGGTGACTATCTTTTAACTGGGGGGACACTACCCTATAGCTGGGGGGACACTTCCTATAGCTGGGGGACACTACCTTATAAATGGGGGACGCTACCCTATAGCTGGATGACCAGCGGCCAGGGTCCTGGGGTCCCTGAGTGCACGAGGCTCTTGCAGGCCAATGCTCAGGACCCTGCCACTGACCCCACGACTGGCCGTCCTGAGTGTCCACGCTCCCTCCATCTCCCTTCCCTGGAGCAGAAGCCCTCCACCCCACTCCCAGCACACGTGGTGCGGGAGCCGCGGCCTCAGGAGGGTGCGTGTGGCTGGGGAGGGGGGCGGCAGACAGGAGGATGTCTCCTCCCCAGGGTGTCAGCAAGGTGCACGTCCCCCCGGGGGACACCCATGGGGTGCCGACACCTGCACCGAGGGGCCTGGCCATCACCCTCGGTGACAGCCATCCCAGAAGGTGACAGCACTGTCACCCCTAGGCTGCAGAACCCACGGCCACGTCCTCTTGAGCTCATCCGTGTCACCACCCACGAGGGCCAAACGCTGGGATGAGACCCACAGGGTCAGGGAGGGCTGCCCGCACGGGATGCACCCATCCACTCGCCGGCCGTCCTCAAAACTGTCCTCAAGTTAGGGAAATACTCATCGGCATACCTGGGCCACGTCGGCTCGAAGAATAGCTCTTACTGCTGCTCTGTTTTCTTGCCAGATTCTCCCGAAGGTGAACAACTGAATTCTCCTTGAAGCGTAAACTTTTCCTTTGTTTTAGGAGAAACACCTTCACGGGGCTCTTAGTACGTACGTACATGCGGGCTGCTGTAACAAAATATTGATGCCACAGACCTGGTGACACACAAGCAAAAGGGCACTGCTCACAGCTCTGGAGGCTGGAAGTCAAGACCAGGTGCGGGCAGGGCCGGGGGAGGGGCCTCTTCCACGTTGGGTCAGAGACTTCTTGCTGGGTCCTCACGTGGCACAGGGGCCAGGGGCTGCCTGGGGCCTCTATTATAAGGACAGTGATCCCATTCATGGGGCTCCACCCTCAGGCCCCCATGACCTCCCAGAGGCCACACCCCCTGACACCATCACATGGGGGGTTTAGAGTTTCCCATATGAATTTTGGGGGGATGCAAACATTCAGACCGTAGCACCGGGATTTGGGTCCACAAGGTCAAGACTCTCTTCTGGAAGGACCCCGGACGGCAAGCAGGATGTGGCTTTGAATCGTGGTTAAAAGGTTGTCTTTATGTCGAGTGACTTTACGTCACAGAAAAGTGGCCCTGGGTGGGGTGAGGGAGAGGGGGTTATTCTGTCCCCGAGCCTGCGGGAGAGTTTCTGGATTCCGGGGGTGGGAGATACAAAGATGGCGGCAGCCTTCGGGGAGAGAGGGCGTGTGCCCTTGTTCCCTTCCCTCGGCCCAAGCCTGGCGTCTTATTAATACGTCCCTGGGTGCTGCTGTCACTGTGGGAAGTTGAGGAAAGGTCTGTGCACGTGCTTTAGCATTGCCAGGAAACATGGACTTAGATCCAAGGAGCCATCGTCCAGAGCCCGGGCCCGGCCAGGGCCCGAGGGTGTGTGCAGTGGCCGTTCCTGTTTGGAGAACTCATCGTCTGTTTTTCCTAATTCTGGTAACACCCCGTGGTCCTCTTTGGAGGACCTCGGGGCAGTAGCTAACTGGTTCAGAAATGGGCATATGACCCAACTGAGTTAATCCAGGGCCTGTACTGAAGAAACGGGGAAGGCACATGTGCTGATCTCCTGCTGGATCTGAACTTGGGAGCTGGCAAGACAGCAGTCACGAGAGGAAGCTAGCGCACAGAGACAGGGTCCGGGGAAGAGAGAAACAAGTTCCAACCACATGGCACAAACCCTGGGTCCAGCCAGGCCTGAAGCCGTCACTCCCCCGGACCGCTCAGCACGTCCATCAACAAATTCCTTTCCTTGTTCACCAGGTTCTTTTCTTGGGTAAGGCTTTTGGTAACACACACGCAGAAAGTCCAAGCTGATGCAGTTTGTAAATATTCCTGGGGATTCTTAGGAATTCCTGGTGTTCCAGCAGAATGGGGGCTGAGCTGTCTTGCTCGGGCCCAAGGCTGGACCTTCCGCAAGGCCCGCAACCAGAGCCCAGCTCTCTCCTCCCGCCCACACTGGCATCGTCCCACTTAACCCGGGTGCTGACCCAGGATGGTGAGACCGAAATGGGAGGAGAAGGCTGGCAAGGATGGCAGGCAGCCGGCCCCCCAGGGGGGTCTTTCCTTAGGGCAGCACGTGGGGGGGGGGCAGGGATGGTGACCACGCAGACTGCCCCGAGAGCATGTGAAGCCTTCCCTGGTGGCAAAGGATGGAGGCAAATCTACATCCCTGCAGGTTTAGTCCTCGGAATGACAATGACGGTGACCAGGAAAGAGAAATCCGGGAAATGGGCCAGTTTATAGTGAGAAGAATCGTACACAAGGACAGAGGCAGAAGAGGAGAAAGGGCTGCTTTGCAAAACTACGGAGATCGCAAGGGTGGGGGACGGGTGGGGACGGTCGTTCTAGAACCACCCTCCACCCCCCAGGACCTCCTCCATCCCCACCTGGAAAATCCTCCTTCAACTCAGGTGACACTCAGAGGAGATGCTGCACAAGGGCCAGAGGGGCTGGGGAAAGCGCTCGCTTCAAGAAGAGGGTTTATATATAGTAGTCTGTGTATGTCCATCCCAGTACCTGCTGTACAGCACGGGGAACGCTACTGAGACCCTGTAATGCCCTCTATGGGAAAAGAATCTAAAAGAGAGCGGATATATGTATGCGTATGGCTGATTCACTTTGCCGTACAGCAGAAACTAACAGAACATTGTAAATCGACTATACGCCAATAAAAATTAATTTAAAAAAAAAAAGAAGAAGAAGAGCGTTTAAAATCGCATCCTCTTGTATTTCAGCCTTTTTTTTAAAGAAACTAGACCGAAAAGATCCCTCTCCTTGAAATATGTCAGACGGGGCTTGTCGACACGCCAGCCACTCCTGCACAGTCACCAGCAAGGCAGACATAGCACAAGCACCCTCGCGGGAGGGGAGCCCTCTGCGCAGGACCCGGGCTCAGTCCACGCCGTCCAGGTCCTGGTGCTGTCTTCTCTCCAGCTGGAGAACCTAGAAGAGAAGATGCAGTGTCACCACGAGGACCTGAACGGCTAGGCCGTCACAGTGCACCGATTCAGCCGAAAGAGGGTCGCGGTCACGGGACTGAAAAAGCAGGTCCTCCGACAGCATCTTCAGTGATGAGACGTGGGTGGATCCAGAGTCCGGAAGGATGTGCCTTGGCCCCGGGCACGGGGGTCACTGCTGGGCTAGAAGATTCCAGGTGGGTTCCATCTTTACCCACATGTGTTCTTCTCCATTTGAGGGTCTTTGCACACCCTCTGAACCCCAGGCCTGATGTGAGGGAACCCACTCCTGAGTGCGTACTGGTGGAAGCGAGGCCCCACGGCTGACTAATACTTGGCGGGGGGAGAAGGCTGGGCTGTGCACTACGGGGTGTTTTAGCGGCATCCCTGGACTCCGCCCACTAGATGCAGCAGCACAGACCCCTCCCCAGGTATGATAACCAAAAATGTCTCCAGACGTTGCCTGACGACCCCTGGATGAGGGCCACGGCCACGGACGTGCAGCGTTGCTTGCGTCCCATCTCAGTTTGCACATCATCTCCTCATGGTTGCTCCCCACTCCCCACCGGCTAGCTCGGGCCGCTGCGCTAGTTCGTCACTAAAGGGATACTGCCTATAAGCTTAAATTATACAAAATGGCCCACCTCTGGCCCAACCCTGCCTCCCAGGTCATGAACATGAAGCTAAAATACCTTTGTTTAGCTCACGGGAAACATCCTGACCAGGCCCACCTATGAATGGCTGCAGGGAGGAAGAAAAAAACACAACCCCTCTGGGGCCAGGAAATGTTTGACTCTAGTCCCTCCCCTGTTAGTATAAAAGAAGCCTGAATTCTCAGGCAAGATGGCTCTATTATTGGGTAATTAGGGGAGAAAAGGAGAAACAGACAGTTTAGAAGATGTGAAGCCAGTTGGATACCCTAGTGGTCTAGAAATGACAGCGACTGGCGCCACACCGACACAGTGTTGTAGCCCCTAATTCTAGCCTCCTCAGCACAGCCAGAAATAGTTCCTGCTCTGATTGACTTGCAACATACTGGATCCTCTGCGGAAAGACGGACGCTAAAAATGCCACCGTGTATATTAAAGAGCTTCTCGGTCCTCAATGGAAATGAGCTGATATTCCCTCAACAGACCTTTACCAGGGAGAAAAACCATCTCTGCCTGATTTACCTGAGTTTCTATGCAGCGGAACTGCCAAGGCCAGCGGGTGTTGTAGAGAAACGGCCGCAGGTCGAACCTGTTGTCGTCTGGGCTGTAGCTCTCGGCGTGATAGGCGGGGGTCAGTGTGGTCATTTTGTGTCTGTTCGTGGAATACTTCGAGAAGAACCGCTTCACTTTGTCGGCCACCTGGGAGGCGAGGGATGCACAGGGCCTGATGCTGGCAAAGCCGGAAAGACCCCAGGCTGGTGTTCCCGGCAGCACTGCCCTGGGCTGTGCGAGCTAACAGCACCCACCCCCTGCAACACGGCTGCGTCTGGACCCCCCGAAGGCAGGAGCGGACCGGTGCCACTGCTCGGGCTGGGGCAGCGGATGAGCTTTGAAGACGCGGGCTCCTGACTCCAGCACCCCGGAAGCTGCATCAGGAGACCCGGTCAGGGGTCCCGGGAAGATGTATCTCACGAGGCTTCCAGGCGGTTCTGCGGGGACCACTCTGTCTGTGGGCTTCGGCCCTAGTCAGCCTGACAACTCGTAGAAGAGCAGCGATATTCCAACCTCAGAGTTTGCCCTCTGCCCCCCAACAAGGAGGAGCTTGCTTGTTACGATGGGGTCCAGCCCCACGCAGACAAACTTAGCCAGCGCAGAAGGAAAGCCTGGGCTGCTGGGAGCCTAAAACTGGACCGCAGCTCCTTAGAGAGAGAGAGCGTTCTCATTTTAAGGTCACACCGTGACCACCTGCCGACTTCCTGAGGACACTGCGCTGGGCTTACCTGTCTGGGGGTGCAGACGTCCTTCCACACATAGAGGAGTCTGCAGAACATGCTGTAGGGCCCCATCTTGGCGATCTTCCGGAGCCTCCCGTAGACCGACAGCTCCGCGTAGGTCACTCCCATGTCTTCCTGGGGACAAAAGAGATGCGTCTCATGAGTGACAGCAAGTCAGCGCTGGGGGACAGGTGAAAACTTCTGCTGGAGATGGAACCGAGCCCCCCCCCCCCGACTCGCCTCATCACCTCCCTCCCGGCTCCAACCTCGAGAGACCTGAATTGAACACTGAAGGCCAGCCATGGATGACGCTGAGCCCTGGGCTCCCAGGCCGGGACCCAGCGATGGAGCATGGCTTGTTGGGGTAGAAAGGAGGCCATGAAGGAACCCAGCAGCAGGGAGGTGGGGGAAGAAGCACAGTGAAAAAGCCACCGCTGTTACCTCGTCAGTCTGGGACACCTGTCTGTGGGCCAAGGGCTCCAGCTCGGCAGTGGCCGGCGCTACCAGGATGCTGCGGCCAAGACACACAGAGGTCAGTCACAACACCTGCATATTAACTCAACAGATACCATGAAAGCACCAGGCAGTGCTCAGCCCGAAGACGGAGGGATACACAGACTTCCCAGCCTTACGACGGCGGGGGAAGGGTGGTGAGGGGAAGAGGGAAGCAGCGGCTGCCTGATCTGGCCAGAGCCAGGGCAGGGCAGCACCGACAGGAAGGAGGGGGGTGCCTGGTCTCGGGACCCCAAGCGCGCCTGAAGGGCAGGACTGTTTCCATCAAGAGATGGGAGCTACGGAAGGTGGCTGAGTGGGGTGAGGGTGGCCCGGGGCTGTGCTGAGACGCATACCCGGTGACTCAGGGGCCCCAGCTGAGGCCTCGTGGGCGCACACGCACCTCTGCAGGGCGGGAAGCTGGAAGCGCTCCATGCAGAGCTGGACGAAGGCTCTCAGGTCCGTCTTGCTGATCCCGCCTATGGGGTTGATGTCTGCGCTGGAGCAGTCGTACTTGGTCAGGTAGCCGAGGAGGCTGCAGCGGGAGAAAAACGCGCGGTTTCCATGCAGCAGACCCGAGGGCCTGCAGATTCCACGAACCTGGGGCCCTGGCCATCCAGTCCCTGGGCATCCGAAGACTCGCTTCTTCCAGGGCCCTGGGGCCAGAGCTTGGCAGATTCAAGGGTCTTGGAGAAGCCTGATGTGCTGGGGCAGATTGGGGAAGGGGCAGAGGCTACAGACAGCCAAGGAGGAGCATCCAGCAAGCCGGACGAGACGTCTGGGCCAGGAAGCAGCTTGGGGACTGACCAGCAGCCACCTGGAAGCGGCCCGTCTGGGAGGGGAGAGCTGGGGCCAGCAGAGTGCGGATCTGAGGGATGGAGGTCCTCGGGAGGGAGGGGCAGGACCTCAGGCATGGACGCTGAGCCCACAGAAGCAGGGCCACCTCCCCACTGCCAGACACCTCCTGCGGTGGGCAGAGTGGCCCCCAAATGCCCACATCCTAATACCCAGAACCCGTATACATACACATACAAGGTGAAAGCAACTCCACAGATGAGGTGAGGTTGAGGACCCTGAGATGGGTGATTACCCTGGATTATGGGGTGGGCCCTAAATGCAAGCACAAGGGTCCTTAAATGTGGAAGAGAGAACTGGCGGGCAGGGGGCGTCAGTCAGTGGGAGCTGTGGCCACAGGAAAGGCGCACAGATTCTGCACCACGGGCTCTGCAGACAGACGAAGGGGCCACACGCCAAAGGATGCAGGCGCCCCCAGCAGCTGGAAAGGGCGAGTAACAGCTTCTCTCCCGGAGCCTCCAGAAGGAACTGGCCCTGTGCCACCTTGACTCTGGGCCAGTGAGATCCGTGTTGAACCCCTATCCTACCGAACCCAGAAGGAGCCGGCCCTGTGCCACCTTGACTCTAGCCCAGTGAGATCCGTGTTGAACCCCTATCCTACCGAACCCAGAAGGAACCGGCCCTGTGCCTCTCCCGGAGCCTCCAGAAGGAACTGGCCCTGTGCCACCTTGACTCTGGCCCAGTGAGATCCGTGTTGAATCCCTATCCTACCGAACCCAGAAGGAACCGGCCCTGTGCCACCTTGATTCTGGGTCAGTGAGATCCGTGTTGAACCCCTATCCTACCGAAATGTAAGATAATTCATTGGCGCCTTGGAGCCACCGACTTTGTGCCCACTTGTCACCTCAACCCCACGACACTCACCCCTTCGATGAGTCCGTCCCTCTCCACCCCGCCACCACTGCTACTATATTCTCGCTGGACCACTGGATGACCGCAGCTCTCCACCCGCATCCCAAGCTCCCCCCACACAAGGCCATTGCTGACCTGTGCTGTGGGTACTGTTTGGCCTTTGTCCCACCTGCACTCACACGGCTGACCTCTCCCCACTTTCAAGAGAAAGACCAAACACTCAGCCCTCCAGGCTCCCACAAGCGTGCAGAGCCGGGGTGTAAGACCCCCTGGGTCCCAGACAGGGGGGATTAAAACCTGCACCACCCTAAGCGGGGCTCCTTCAAGCAACCCCGAGGTGGGTGTAACATCACTCCCTGTCCCGTTAAACGGATGGCTGACGGAAGGAACAGGGTCCGGTCCGTGGGCAAGGGCCAGGGTTTACAGGCCAGAAGAGATCATCGCTTTCACCTGACCCCTGTGCCTCTTCCCCGCCTTGGCTGCTCTCAAAGGTGCGTCAGGAGCTAAGGGAGACACAGAGCCGGCCGGAGCGGCCGTGGCTCGACAAGGGGACTCACGCAGGGCCCGCCTTGGCTGCTCTCAAAGGTGCGTCAGGAGCTAAGGGAGACACAGAGCCGGCCGGAGCGGCCGTGGCTCGACAAGGGGACTCACGCAGGGCCCGCCTTGGCTGCTCTCAAAGGTGCGTCAGGAGCTAAGGGAGACACAGAGCCGGCCGGAGCGGCCGTGGCTCGACAAGGGGACTCACGCAGGGCCCGCCTTGGCTGCTCTCAAAGGTGCGTCAGGAGCTAAGGGAGACACAGACCCGGCCGGGCACACACACCTCTCATCCACGTTGGTAGATCCGAGCACGAGAAGTCTGCCTGGGGCGCCGCGGGACCAGAGGCTCAGCTGAGCGAAGAGGTAGGCGATGACCATCCTCACCCGCGCCTGGACCACAGGAGGGGAACGTCATCCGCGTGGGGCGGGGGTGGGGGACGTGCATGCTAACGCCGCCTCCCTGCCGCTCGGGGCGGGGGCTCTCCCAGCAACCTCAGGAGGACAGGAAAGTTTAAGTGATGCAGGAGCTTCCAGCGTCCAGAGGGGCCGGGAGCCCGTGGTCCCCTCACCCACACCGTGGGCTCCTGCGCTCAGCCACAGAGGTGGAAGGACCAAAGCCCGAGGCCGCGGTGGGACAGGGCTGCAAAGCCAGCGGGCGAGACCGTGGTCCGTCCTGTCACTCCCTGCACTGCTTGGCAAGATCACCCGCACCCGCAGAAAGGGGACAGAGAGACATGACAGACCCAGGCAGCCGTCGCCCAGGCCCCCTCTTTCCCTCCACAGACCACGCAGGGTCCAGCTCCCCTGCAGCCGCCCGGAAGGCGGGGCTGCGTCTGAGCCGCCCCCCAAAGACGCAGAAAATGCACGTACTTGCACACACGCCACGTTCACAAACCCTCACGCCGATGCGCACGCTCTCACGCACACCCACGCACACCCCCATCCTTGTCGCGAGGCTGCACACCCAGGGTCTCTAAGGCAGGCTGCTGACCCCAGTGCCGGCTGTCCCCCGGGTTCCCTGCGGCCCCCGAGTGGGGACAACGGCCCCATCTGGGAGGCACACCTGTACGTTCTGCAGGGCCAGGCTCTCCCGGCTGCTTCCTCCGTAAGCTGCAAACGCGGGGCTTTTACCCGTCACCAGGCTGAAGATGCCCAGGACGGCCTTCACGGCTGGGTCGATGTTGAGACCGATGTGGTGGCTGGGGAGAGAAAGGGAAGGTGTGCAGACGGCAAAACAAAAACACAGAACACAGAATTTACCATTTTCATTTCACCATTCAGCAGCATCGAGGACACTGACGACGCCACCTCCAGTTCCAGAACTTTCCATCAGCCCAGAAGGAAACCCTGTGCCCACGAGCGGTCTCTTCCCACCTCCTCCTCTTCCAGTCCCCGAGGACGACTGACCCACTGTCTGTCTCTGTGGACCTGCGCGTTCTGGACATTTCAAAGAAATGGAATCACGCAAGATCTGTGCTTTCGTGACTGCCTTCTCTCACTCAGGATGGTGCTCTCCAGGTTGATCCACATCGTAGCCCGTGTCAGCGCTTCACTCCTTTCTAAGGCTGAATACCACCCCCTTTTCGTTAGCTACTCAGCTGTCGATGGACATTTGAGCTGTTCTGCCTGTTGTGAGTACGCTGTCACGGACCCAAACGTGTAAATGTTCGTTCACTTCCCTGCTTTCACTTCCTTTGGGCATCTCCCTGGGAGCGGAAGTGCTGCGCGGGGACAGCTTTTAGCTGAGCTCCGCGTACATAATGGGCAGCCTCTTGTTTTTCCCTTGGAGGCAGAATAAATGGGACATTCTGAACGGAGCCGAGTCTCCCCGTGTGGAAAGGTGCCCTCTCTCCACCTTCCTCAGGTACAGAGGCCGCCAGGTGGAAGCGGGCAGAGGGTGGCTCACGCTCCCGGGAGGGGTGAGGGCCTGCCTGTGCTCCCAGCTGGAGGGGGGTGAGGAGGGAACCCGCTCGCCTCTGGGGTGGGTGCTCACTGACCCACAAACGTGGCCTTGGCGGGGGCTGCCCGCCGTCACCGCCACCTGGCCGTGTCCGACGCCACTGACCAGCTACCTTCCGATCTGCTGGGCGAGATCTCTGGCTCTGTTGCACGTCTCCCGGGAGGAGTTCTCACTGGCCATGTAGCAGGTGGTCAGGATGCGGCCGCAGAGCTCCCGGGGGTCCTGGGGGGTGTAGCTGGTCTGGTTCACAATGGTCCGGACGTCGGCCAGCACTTCCTGACCTGAAAACCACCAGACAGAAGCGCACGTGCCGTGTGCCAGGTGCCTGCACCATTTAATCCCTTCTCCGCCGCCCGGCAACCTCGCCAGATCAGCCCTGCGATGCCCGCTTCTCGGCCGTGGACTCTGAGGGAATGGCCGATGTCACCGCACAGAGTGACAGGATGTGAACGTGGGTTTGCCCGACCCCACGGCCCGTTCTTTCCTTGGGGCCACACTGCCGACACACGGCAGCGACAGGCACCTGTGGCTTGACGGACACAGCCACGTGGGCCCTGGAAGGGACTTTAACGGCCTTGCTGTCCCCAGGCCCTGGGACTCGGGCACGATGCTGTGCCATCTGAATACGACCTCCACCACGATGCCCAGGACCTGGGTTTCCCCTCTGCTCCTCCCACAGGTTGACCCCCTGGAACCTGCTCGGGCCCCAGACGTCACCTACTTCCGTGCTTCACAGCCTCGCAGACCTGGTGGCACATGGAGTAGACGAGACAGGCGGTGGCCCCGCTGTCCACCCCGCCGCTCAGGGGCAGGAAGAACCCCGCCTGGAACGGGCCGACCAGACGCGGGTGTGAGCAGGGCCTCTGGGAAGCAATGCGCCCCCAGATGAGCCAGCTCCCTCTGCAAAAATGAGCGCCCACAAAATACTCTCCCTGGGGGAGGGGAAAAGATGCCCTGCACGTTCCAGGATGGACTTTCTAGGAGGCAAAGGAACCTCCACTGTGGAGGGTCTAAGGCTGGGTCTCCACGGTGAATTACAGACATGCACGATCACGAAACCGGCAGGAGGCAGGGAGTCTCGTAACTCAGTGTCATCAGACAGGACCCCAAGGACGGAGCCAGAGCTCAGCTGGACCTCTGGGCTCTGTCCGGTGTAGCCGAGGCTCCCGACGGAAGCAGAGCCATGGAACGCTTGCATTAAAAAGAAAGTCACCAGCTTACCGCAGGAGCAAACGCAAACCAACCGGGAGAAGAAGCAGAGGGAGGTGGAGAGACACTGATGCCTTACCTGTTGGCTGCGTCTTAAAAAATCCCAGAGCCAGCATGCAGGTCCGAGGCTGGGGAACGATGGGAAGCATTAGGATGGGGAACTGCGGACCTGGTCCACCGCTCACCTGGGGGCAGGTGCCAAGGTGGGCGCGCTGTGCCCGTGAGAGCCGCCAGCACGACGCCCAGGTCTCTGTTCTAAGCACTTCGCGTGAATTATTTCATTTGAAATCTCAAAACAGCCCCGGGGGCAGGTGCTATCACTGGCCCGGTTGTGAAATGGCACAGGAAGGCAAGAACAGCGTCTCTGTGCCCAAGGGCCCAGGGCGAGGAGTGGCAGGGCTGGGTGTGGGCCAGGGGTTCCGGCTGCGGCGTCAAGGGCAGGCTCTGGAGACCAGGACATGCTGGCCCCGCAGCGCCACCTGGCGGTGAAGCAGGGGATGGGGGGTTCCCCGGGGGACAACAGGACACCGCCTCCCCCCGCCCCACTCCAGCTTCCCAAGGGCCCCACCTGATCTCCTCGGCGGGACTGTGGTATTTCCACTCAACGGGCTCAGAGAGCGGCTCCAGCAGGTCCTCGTGGCAGGACAGGGCGAAGTCCACCTTCACGCGGGGGTAGGGGCTCACCCTGCTGGCCTGGGAAGGACAACCCCTCAGCGCTGGTACCCGTACAGGCCCCTGGGATGACTGCAGCCAGTGGGGAACACGGCTCAGAACCCCACCGGGGACCCTTCACGGCCGCCAGGACGGCCAGAACAGAGACGGATGTAGCAAACGCTGGCAGGGATGTGGGGAACCCAGAGCCCTTGCACAGCGCTGGGGGGACGTGAGATGGGCAGTGGCTGAGGACAGTCTGGCAGGGCCTCCTACAGTCACACAGGGAACCACCACAGGACGCTGCAGTCCAGTCCCAGGTATATAACAAAGGACACGCAAACACGTCCACACAGACACCCGGGCATACGTCCACAGCAGCACAATTCATCACAGACAGAGTGGAAATGGTCCAGACGTGCACCGACAGGTGAATGGACAGACAGCACGTGGCCTATCCGTTCAGTGGAATATGATTCTACCGTAGAAAGGAATAAAGCACTAACACGTGCTACAGCGTGGACGGACCACAAAACATTATTCTCAGCGAAAAAAGTCAGACGCAAAAGGCCACATATGATATGATTCCATTTCTGTGAAACGTCCAGAATTGGCAAATCCACAGCGACAATGCAGACTGATGGTTGCCGCGGGCCCTGGGGGAGGTGGACGGAGAGTAACAGCTCGTGGGTCCGGGTTTCTTTTGGGTGATGAGAATGTTTTGACGCTGATTGTGGCGATGCTGCTTGACTCCACGAATACACTAAAATCCAATGAACCGTGTGCCGAAATCGGTGAATTGTGTGGTAAGGGAATGACATCTCAATAAAGCTGTTATTTAAAAAAAAGTCTGGGTCTTTGACGCGCATCCCACGTGTGTGTCTATAAGCACTTACCGCCAGGTTTCGAGACGAAATCTCTGCCCTGTAGCTTCTGACGTCCTCCAAATCCAACGTGGCGGTGAGGACTTCCTGGAGAAGGGAGTTTCAAAGAGAAATCGTGATTTCCTGTTTTGTTTTGTTTTTTCACTCACACGTCTAATTTGTTTTCGTAGGTGTGCCAAATGGCACCCGAATGAATTATGCCTCCTAAGGCAGGGACTGGGGGTCCAGGGAGAGGGGACAGCCAGTGGTGCTGCCGACCCAAAGCCCTTTCCTCTTGTCGTTGCCACGGGAACTTCCACTGAATTCCCGGTGATTTGTTAATCACGGCACAGGACACAATCCTGTCCATAAATGTCTGCTGGGGCTTCTGGGAAAGCTTCTTAAAAAGACACATGAGGAGCAAGGGCCCCTCTTCTGCCTTTTAACGGGGCTGCATGAAGATGCGTGGCTGGAGCTCCTGCAGCCATCCTGTGACCAAGAGGCAATTGAAAATGAAGCCCACACAGAGGAAGGCCCAGATGGAGAGTGACAGAGGGGTGGAGCCAGAGCGCCGGCAGTCATCACGCTGGGGTCCTGGCCTGGACGTGCTGCCTGTGTTCTAGGAGGTGATGCTTCATTCCTTCGAACCCAGATGAGATGGGGGTTCTGCCACTTGCAACAAATTACAGAAAAGGGAAAAGTTTTAACTCATAGACGTTACTCCTTCCCTTATGAAGAAAAAAAACACTAATCAAATTATATGAGGACACTGTCTCATACACACAGGTGCAGGACAGCAAGAACTGCTTCTGGGCACCACTGGGGGACACAGGGTGGCTGGGACCCCGCTCCTGCCGCTGGGCTGTGGACAGCTACCTGTGTCACCAGTGGGCCTAACCCAAGCTGGAAACACCCGTGAAGAGACAGAGAATAAAGAGTTGCCACGTCCTTTGGTTCTCCTTTCATTTCCCAAGTGATGGGTCACTGAAGCCGCCGGGCTGCCTTGACAAAGCCACAGAAAGTGAGAAGACGCCAGAGGAGTGAACCCTTCCTGAGAAGAAGGCTCCAGTCCACTTTCCCCAGAACTAGGCTAGCCTTGCACAAAGGCTCGATCGAGGCTGTGAGAAGCATGTACCCTCGAGAAGGTCAGCTGACCACGGAGGAGGTGGCAGAACAGAAGGGCACTGTCCTGGCCGCAGGGCAGTGATGCCACCTCTCTCCCGAACACTCAGGCAAAATCAGAGAACTCTGGCTCAAAAGCCCCCTCCAGGGGGTGGGAGACAATGGTCCCCAGGTTTTCGTATGGCGAAGAATCACCTGCGTGCTTGCTGAAATGGGGGCTCCTTGGAGGGCCTGGATGGGGTCCAGAACCTGGAGCGACCTGCACGCCTGCTCATCCTGGAGCACGTGACCCCCCCCAACCCACCTGCCAGTGAATCCTGCCACCAGGTGCCTGTGGCTCTGACGTTTGGCTGAGTGCTTTGGCCAAACCGACGTGCACTGAAGCATGTTTGGAGCAGATGAACGCCTAGCTGTCTGCATGGACTTCATCTTCCCCTGCAACGCCCTTCCGTCTTTGACATGGTTAATACTAAACAATAGGACGCCTGTGGGGACGCAGCCACTTGGAAAGCAAGGTCTGAGGGACCACGATCAGGACGACTCTTGCGGGGAGACGGAGTGTTCCTGCTGCCGGGGCCCAGACTGCCAAACCTCGGGCTTCCCTCTGGGCAAGAAAACACCGTGGGATTCTTTTCAAAGTTCCTTTCCTCGGCCCATTTTGAAACCGAAGTTTGGTTTCATAACCACTTCCTTGCCAACAACCCTAAGGAGACTGCGGAAGGCATGAAACATCACCTCATCTGCGTGGATGCCAAGGAGGTGAAGCGACAGAAGCTACCACAGAGGGTCCTGCAGACTTTCTTATTCTGTGACACTGCTTGCCTTTTGCTCCGGCAGTGCAATCCCCGGAGACTTTTTTTTTTTTTTTTTGCGCTACCACCTGCCTCTGTGAGTGAGCATTTCCAACACTTGCTTCCAAAAAAAAACCAAGTTGGATCCAGAGACAAGATGTGCGATGCCATATGAAACCCGTACTGACCGTCTGAGCCCAGTCAAAGTGACCCTTTCCGGCAGCACTGAAAGCTACGCTGCGTTGCGTTTGCAGAAGTGGAATCTATTCCCACTTTTTGGGCAGTAAAAGCCATTTTCCTTCTTGGGTGCTTAAGAAAAAAAGAAAGAAAACCAACAGGGAGAGCCACGCGATTTCTCTACAAGCACCTTTTCATCTTGTCTTATTCTCTCCGTAAAGGAAACTTACGTCCAATCGCATGGGAAAGCTCTGCACCCACGTTAATGTGTTTTCAGAAGCAGAGGGTGTGCAGTTTTCGTATTTGTGGCTCCAGTGAGGTTACGACAACGTTGGGGGGACGTGCCCCCAGCTGGTCATCAGTCCAGTGAGACCAGGGCGCCCCCAAGAATGAGGAGGGTGGGGGTCTCCAATGCTGCTTCCAGAACCCGCGGGGCAGGGTCCACAGGGAACGTGTGCTGCCTTGATCTCTGGGGAAAACCCCCTAATGGCCCACCTGCAAGCCCCCTCGTGGATCCGCCCCCACGGACGGGCTCCGCTCTCATCACGGGGACCAGGCGCGGTGTCTGCTCATTCCTGAGGACTGGCTCCGGTTCCCCGCCAGCCCCGGCTGTGGGATTCTTCAAACAAGCCCATCACATCCTCCCGGGAACCCGGGGTCACGCCTCTCGTCACTACAAAGCCCACTCCTGCAGCTCCTGGCCTCTCCCTCAGCTCCAAGTGCAGCCTCGGGGGGACCCTGCAGGGCACGTGGGGCTGATAAACTGCTGGGCATCCCATCCGTCCGGCGTGCTGTGCGGGCGGTCCCCGTAACCTCAGGGTAAGGATCCCTCCCGAAACAAGGAGGTGAAGAGGAAGCAATCAGAACCAGCAGGACCCACCACGGGGGCCACGTCAGACCCCCCGTCATGGGGGAGAACAGAGAACACAGCCCCTGAACCAGAGACCCTCCCGCCATCCCACGCGGGCTGGTTCGTACCACGTCGTCCAGAGAGAACTGGGACCCCTGGGCAAAGATGCTGCCGTTCATGGCTATCAGGGCACAGCCATCGTAGTACAGCCGGTCCCCGTCACAGCCCTTCTGATTGGCCAGCAAGTAAATCCCGCCGTTCTGGAAAATGCAGGGGACGGCAACGGTCAACGGTGGTCCGTCCCCTTCACCCTCCTCCGGCCCAAACACACGAAGCTTCAGACGCCCCTGCGACTGTGTCATAATTAGCCCCCCACCCCAGCAAGAAAACGTGCGCCTCCAGGGAATGTCCGCAGCTATGGTGCTCTCGGCCTTCCAAGGTACCAGGCATCACACGAATCACCCATTCTCGCCTCCCAACTACCCGTCAAGGCAGGCGCTGTCACCTCCACCAGACAGGAGGGGAGATGCAGCTTCAGAGAAGACAAACCCCCCCAGGTCACGAAGCCGAGACTCTGTCCCAGGAAAGAGCAAACACGGCCCCTGGTGTCACGCTGCCAGCAAGAGGGGCAAACTCGTGGGCGCTCCCCGTGCCTTGCTGTGGTGCCAACGGGCATCCTGGTTCCTGGTCACCACGTCACTTGTCCTGAGACCAGTATGATGGTCAAGAGCCCAGGAACCGGATGGCTGGGGTGTGAGCCCAGGGGCCACTTGACCGCCATGTACCGAGTGTCCTGCTCCAAAGAGCAGAGGTGTCAACAGCACCTGGCCCGTAGGGCAGTTTTGAGGGTTAAATGAGGTCAGGCAAGTGGGGCCCGGGAAGGGGCGTCACGCACACCGGTCAGCTGCGGCTGTAACCAGAAGCGCCGAGCATCCTCACGCTCGGGCCCCGCCCGGCGCTGGGCGCTGGGGTCACAAGCGTGAGACAGACACGCTCCAGCATCCCCGCCGCCTCCTACCTTGGTGGTGGCCGTGGTCACCAGGTCCACCCTGGCGTGGGCTTTGCGTAGCACGTGGTGGCTGCCTGAGGCATTGGTGAAGATCTCCACGCCGTCCAGGCCCATGTCCACGTGTGGGCTGTGGGCAGACGAGGGCAAAGAAAAGAGACCGGTGTCCCCAACCCACCCTCCCAGCCCCGCAGCTCCCAGGGCATCTCCCCAGCCCCAGGCCATGACGCCAGGAAGGCTGCAAACCTCCAGCCCTCCGGGGCCCAGCGAGGATGGGATCTACGGCGCAGAGGGTAAGGCTGACCTGTGGGGTGTCCAGAGTTCCTCGCAGACCTCACTCCCGATGCACGTGTCCCGGGTGGAGAGGACAGCATCCCCAAAGGGCACGGTTTCCTGGGTCGGGAGACCAGAGCGCTTGAGACCCCTTGGCCATCCCGTCTGGGCCAGGTACTGAACCAGGACGCCAGATGTCACGCATGAGACTTGCACGAAGGCCACGATTTTGTTTCAAGTACTAATGAATCCTTCCTCGACCCGGAGCATTCCCAGCCCAGGGGCCAGCAGGCATCTCCTCCGCTGACCCAAGGGCCTCAGTCACACCTGGAAGCCGAGCTGAGCTGCCACGAGCTTGACTGTGGCTGCAGTCAACTGTGACTCGGTTCCTGAAGCTTCCACGGGCCCAGACGGCCAGCGGCAGCAGCATGGGCTGGATGCTCTTCTGACATCATCTGTGCTCCTGGGGGTCCCATCCCCACGTCAGAAACGAACGGACTGAGCTCTTACAAAGTTCACGCCAGCCGACGGGTCATCCAGCCCCTGAACGGCAGGGCTGGGGCAGGACGCAGGGTCCCTGTGTCTCTAGGAGCTACGTTCGTGTCCCCCGAGGTGGGGGAGCTTCCAGGGCAGGGACGGAGCTGCCCCTGAGGCCGCCCCTCCGGTCTGAGCAGTCACCGAGATGAGCAAGTGCTGACAGGATCACCCGGGCGTGGGGCCCACCTTGGCCTCCTCTCTCGGGGACCAAGTTTCAGCTGCGCTGCCATTTCGCTCAGCCAAAAAATCATCCTGGCGGGCCTGGACCGCATCCCAGCACTCTTGGTTGGGTCCCCTGACGTGTGTGTTAGTGAGTTCAACTCCCTTTATCACCAAGGGCAAGAACCGAGGGGCAGGCCTGGCATTTTCTGTTCTGATGCTTCTTGCCACGGACACAGCCCTCGGCCAGGACCCCGAGCTGGCCGTCCCGGGACCACTGCACACCCTACAACGGGTGCCTCGCATTCCTTATCACAGGGTTAGGGCTGCAATCCTGACCCCATCTTCCTGTGACAAGACCAGGGCTCGGGGCAACGGGGTGATAAACAAAGCATGCAGGGGGGCTCTCAGTGACGGGCCCCTGACCTGAATTATCCAGGTTACAGCAGTTACGGGGCTGGTTTGCCCTGTTTCTTGAAAACTCCCCTGAACTTTAATCCACTTGCACCCAGGGCCAATTTCTGCAACTTGCTCTCAACCAGTGACACCAAGCAGCATCCCTCCACCTGCAGGCGGCCCCCACATTGGTTTAGGGGGGTCACCTGGTATGTTTTCTAGGATATCAAAGGGTCCTAGAAGAATGAAACGGAGGATTTCTCGCAGCAGGGGGATTGCTGCTGAAATGTTTGTTTCACACACACACACACACACACACACACACACACACTCACTGTGTTCTGGATCACGATGAACTTAAATTGTTCCCATTGCTGCAATTCACGGTCAGAAAAGTTTCCAGGTCACATGGGAGGCGACCAGACCTGGCTGAGAGCCCCTGTCCCCAACCTCAGCTGTGCCCAGCCCTGACTGCCTCGCGGGAGGCACCAACCCAAGCTGGCCCCTCGGACATCCTCTCTTAGGGATCAGAACCGGTGCCAGTGACTTAATCTGGCTCCCGAGCAGCGGTGATCTTGGCCCAAGGGCCAGGGAAGTGAGAGGCAGGCGGAGACCCCTGGCATAAAGAGGAAAAGGGTCTGGGGGCTGGTGGGATCGGGGAGAAGGGCACTCCTGTCCCACCCCCCAGATCCATCCCCAAGGTCCAGATGCGTCCCTGCCGACCTGCTCCACCACGGAGGTTCAGTGTGTCCCCATGAGCCACCTTGAGTGCAACAGTGAGGGGTGCAGAGAATTGGGTGTCATGGGCTAAACTGTGTCCCCGAAATTCATGTGCGGAAGCCCTAAGCCCCAGGACCTCAGATGTGGCTGTGTTTGGAGATGAGGATCTTTAAAGAGGTGATTAAGGTAAAATGAGGTCACTAGGGTGGGGCCCTAATCCAATGTGACTGGTGTCCTTATGAGAAGAGGAGAAAAGTGCACAGACACACACAGAAGGACGACCCCGTGAGGACACAGGGAGGAGACGGCCGTCTACACTCCGAGGAGAGAGGCCTCAGGAGGACCCAGCCCTGCCCACACCTGGATCTCAGATTCCAGCCTCCAGGACTGGAGACAGTGAATGTCTGTTGTTTAAGCCACCCAGGCTGTGGTGCTTGGTTATGGTGGCCTAAACAAACTGATACTCTTGGCAACCAGAATAGAAACTCAAGCAGGAGCCGGAGAAATCAGGGCCCCCCTGAAACACCCGCTCTGTGCCCCTGGCTCTCAACGCCCCGCAGGAAGTGGACGGCACCGGGTCCCAGCTGTCCCACCGCAGCAGCTTCCAGGACGAAGGGGATGGTCGAGACCCCCAGATAAGGCTGCAAAGTCAAAGCTCTTCAGACCTGGCCAGCCAGGTGCAAAAGATAAGACAGGACAAGACATATTTCTGATGCTGAGTTTTCACAGAATGAACAGGCAGCCAAGGAAAGTCCTTCATGAGTTTTATACTAGAAACCCTCTCCAAACCCGGCTTCTTGGGCAGTCCCTAAGCCCGAGCCCCAGCCCAGCAGGGAACAGCCGGCCGGCGAGGTGGGGCAGGAACCCCTTCCCCCAGGCTCCCCTGAGCCCTCTACCCCGCGGAGTGAGCCAGAGGAGAGGAGAGGGCAGGGACAGGACAGGCATCACACAGGGGAAAGGAGACGCCCACCGTCCCCCCACCCCTCTGCTCCCGGGACCCTCCCTACTTGTTACAGACATCACCCCTTTGTTTGTGCTCCTTACACGGGCCACGGTGATGCCCGTTACTTTGACTCGACGGGTCCTGCCCCCACGGCCCACCCCAGAGTGACGTCTGACCGAGAACGGGTTTTCTTCTCCGAGACTCACCTGCTTTGTCAGGTCCTGTATCGTCCGGGGGAGAAAATATTCCTCTGTTTGCCTGGAAAGGAAACCACCACAGATGTGAGAAGGACCATCCGGGAAATACGCAGAACGGCACCCAGACGTAGAGCAAAACTCAAAACGAGAGCTTGGAACGGACGAGCTGGCAAAGGAACCGTCAATTTAAGGCAAAAAGGCAAGTATAAGCCTACTCGATGAGGCTCCCAGGCCACATGACAGCGAGACGCTGGGTGCTCTCCTACCATTGCCTGGCTTCCCCACCCTTTTGTAACTGACCAGGACACCATGGGGGCCTTCCTGGGACAGGCCTTCCCCCATAACCTCTGCGTTAGCTCCTCTCTGAAGTACCTAGGTAACAGTAGTTGATGCACATTTCCTGAGTTGTTTTACAGATGTGAACAGCCCCCTATCACCACCACCAAATGGAAGAACTACTCAGTGACCATGAACACGTAGCCCCAGGTCTCCTGGAGCCTAAGGACTGATCATATTAACCCCTGGGACACCACCCTGCTGCCTCACGGCCAGCCAATCAGATTGTGTACAAGCTGATCACGTATCCTGCAACACCCTCCTCTCCTGGCCTTTAAAAATGCTTTGTCAAAACCCTTCGGGGAGCTGGAGGCTTCTCAGGGCCTGAGCCACCTCGGCTCCTCGCGTGGCCCTGCAAAAAAACCTTTCTCTGCTCCAAACTCTGACATTTCAGTTTGCTTGGCCTCACTGTGCGTTGCGCGCACAGACTTGCGTTAACACCTTCACGCACGGCATCTGAGAGGCATGTCACGGGGATTATCTGAAAAGAAGTCGTATTTCCCCACGGAGAAATCCAGGTGGAATTCCCGATCAAGGGTCCTGAATCAAAACGATCACACTGGGCTTCCCTGGTGGCGCAGTGGTTGAGAGTCCGCCTGCCGATGCAGGGGACACGGGTTCGTGCCCCGGTCTGGGAGGATCCCACATGCCGCGGAGCGGCTGGGCCCGTGAGCCATGGCCGCTGAGCCTGCGCGTCCGGAGCCTGTCCTCCGCAACGGGAGAGGCCACAACAGTGAGAGGCCCGCGTAACGCATAAAAAAAAAAAAAAAAAAAAAAAAAAAAAAAAACGATCACACTGCATGAACCCAACATACGCTGACAAACCGATATCATCACTGAAGTAATCGAATAACGTTCCAAATTGTATGAGCTGGACAGAGAGTTCAATACACAACTTTAGTACAGGCCGTCCCACGGTCTGCACGAAAAGGTAGAATTCGAACAATAGATGGCTTCCAAATCTGCCCTCAAATAGGCTGTTACCAGATGCACCATTAAGACATTTAATTAACTAGATTTCTTTTCGCTTTCTTGGGATTCACAAGAACCTTCTGGGAGATTTTCGTGGCTTTTACTTAAGTAAATTTTAAAAGCAGAGAAATCGAGAGGACAATGCTGTTTCTCCCTCACCAATGAAGGGAAAAGAAACTGGAGACGTCCTCTGACCCGCGAGCCGCCTTGGCATCCCATAATGAGTTCACCATCGGTAGGCTCGGTGATGGCGATGCTGCTACCTCACGATTGTTTTAGAGGGAAGAGCTGCCCCAAGGTTTCTCCCTTCACCCTCGCCTCTCCCCTCAACTTGCACGAAGGTCCGTTCAGAACCAGACGCAGGCAAGCCCACCAGGGAACGATGCAGGTTCACCTCTGCTCCTCCCCACGCCCTGCTCCAAAGCCAACCAACACCTAGCGGATGGCTCATGAGGTCCGCACAGCTCATTAAAGAACCAGAGGACCGACAATAAAGCCTCCGGATCGGCAGTGAGTCATTCCAAGCTGGCTTCACGCTGGCCCGCCCCATCTTTCCAGCTGCCTCCACACCTGGGCCCCTCCTGCTCTGCACAGCGCCTCTGATGGGCTGTTCTTCTTCCTCAGCGAACATCCCCTGGAGAAACCCTAGCAGCGTATTTCTGCCGAGAAACCACTCCTGGCCATGCTAATTTCAAGTCTTTTCTGGCCCCCTGGGAGCTACAAGAGCCCCCTCGACACCCCCGTCTTGCTGGGCTCAGATTTGGGGCATCCACCTAGGAATCTAATGAAAGTGAACCTAGATTCTTAAGTTCTTTGCAGTCAAGAACTGGGCCTTTTTTCTGTTTTCCTACAAAAGCCTCAAATAGCATCTTGAAGCTGTGATGGACTCATTACTAAAGCAGGGACACAGTGACAGAACCATTTTATCGTCACCATTTTGGAACAACTCCCGAAGGGTAAAAACTCTGTTTTGTTTTTTAACTGTACCAGAATGAAAGCTTCTGGTTCCAGCTCAGTATCCACTGCCACCCTTTCTACAGGCACCATTAATTGAGTGATGGTCTGAAAGGATTCAACATTTCAACATTAGAAACGGAGGGAAAAAAAAGTGAACTAGAGATCTACATTGGCATAGAGTTAGAGACAACGGAAGCCAATGCAAGATAGCAAAGATAATCAGACAATAGAAGATAAAAGTGAGCTCAAAACTAAGAAAATAATTTGAAAAATTAAAACATTTGAAGATATGAAAACATATTAGGTGCATCAAAGAACAGAACAGATAGGGAACCCTTGGGTACTGTTGGTGGGAACGTAAATGGGTACAGCCACTGTGGAAAACAGTATGGATGTTCCTCAAAAAACTAAAAATAGAGCTACCATATGATCCAGCAATCCCAATCCTGGGCATAAATCAGAAGAAAACAAAGACATAATTTGAAAAGTTAAATGCACCCCAATGTTCATAGCAACACATTTACAATAGCCAAGACATGGAAGCAACCTGTGTCCATCAACAGATGAATGGATAAAGAACATGCGATACATATACACAATGGAATACTACTCAGCCATGAAAAAGAATGAAATTTTGCCATTTGCGACATTGTGTATGGACTTGGAGGGCACTATGCTTAGTGAAATAAGTCACATAGAGAAAGATAAACACTGTATGATATCACTTATATGTGAAATCTAAAAAATAAAACTAGTGAATATAACAAAAAAGAAACAGACTCACAGATATAGAGAACAAACTAGTGGTTACCAATGGGAAGAAGGAAGCTTGTTTCAGAAGCTGATCACAGGAATCTCTCTTTGGATGAAAATCAGAGGCCCCATGACCTGCAACCAGGGATTATACACACTAAAAAAGTCATCATTTCGGGCTTCCCTGGTGGCGCAGTGGTTGAGAGTCTGCCTGCCGATGCAGGAGACACGGGTTCGTGCCCCGGTCCGGGAAGATCCCACGTGCCGTGGAGTGGCTGGGCCCATGAGCCGTGGCCACTGAGCCTGCGTGTCCGGAGCCTGTGCTCTGCCACGGGAGAGGCCACAACAGTGAGAGGCCCGTGTATTGCAAAAACAAAACAAAACGTCATCATTTAAAGGACTCTGTCTCCAACTTAGATGAAAGGACCCTTATCAGGTATTCATAAGTAGCTCAAGCACAGTGAAACAAGGGAACTGACTCTTGAGTTCATATTTCCCACTTACGAGGGGTCTCTGCATCAGACTGGTCTACAGAAAGGACTGCTGACCCAAACAACACCCACCCCAGGATGAGAAGAAGACAGCATTTGTAGACAGCTGACCCAAGAATCTGGTCCAGACCCATTCTACTAATTCAACTTACTGTTTACCAAATATTTGTCTCCCCTATCAACATTAAAGTTACTGTTTTACTTCTAACCATACCTTTGCCCCCAAAGATGGAAAGAAAATTCTCTAGTGAAGTTGTCACAGAGTATAAGTACTCGTGACATGTACCAGTGCTTGCTTTAAGTCTACTGCTAAAAGCACATGTAAAATGTTTCCGTGACAATTCAGTATAATTGATAAAATGTATAGCCTATAAAAGGTTTCCTTGCTAGCATACTTCTGTGCTTGTTCACTGAGTCTGACTAGTTTCCCCAACGTGGATAACTAGGCATATATATTTGTTTATATCTGTAACAAGCTGGCCTAGCACCGAGTGATATGATGGACCCATAGCAGGCAGCAACCGCCCTGGCATCGAGGGACAAATATTTTGATCATAAATGCTTTTTATCAAAAGACCTGCAATCAAAAGGGGAAAATGATGGAGGAAATTTTCACATGTTGAGGTATGGGGAAGTCATTCTGGCTTGTACATGATTTAACTTAAACTTTATACTAACCAGAACGACCTGTTTTGTGGCCTATCAAACATGCATTGTACATCTGCTTTAACCACTGAGGAAAAGAGTGTATTCAAAAATCAAAATAGAGTAACTTTGGTTCAGGCATCCAAAACAGAGCTGGATGGCCATGGTGGGTGTGGTTTCAGACACGCTCCAGTATTCCTGAGAACTTGAATTTTTTGAACTGTATCGGACTCAAGGACACCACCAGCTGTTCTCAAAACAGTATCTGCTAGCTGCCAATTGCAAACTTATGTCGTCAATGTCTCCTCTTGTAACTATGAAATCTTTTACTTTAGGGATAGCAGCAAACGAGACAGCTCAAGCCATAGCTTCCCAGCAGAGGGCTCTAGATTCTTTAGCCAGAAGGCTACTGGACAATAAAATTGCTTTAGGTTATATTTTAACAGAAAAAGGGGGCATGGTTGTAGTGGCCAATAGTTCCTGCTATGTTTGTATTAATATCACATCAGAAGTTAAAACCTATTTAGATAAAATCAGACAAAAGGCAGCTTGGCTCCAACAAATGTCATCCCAAAAACCTGGATTTGATCTCTTAAGAAATATCTTCTAATGGATCCCAGCAAGAATAAGGTCTATGTTTGAGGGACTGGTTAAACTAGGTATTATCGTTCTGTGTTTGCTAGGATTTATATCCCTTTTTGTCGTAACTCTCTACTTGCTGTTTGTCTTGTATCCTTAAGCCCAAAGTCTTGGCCTCATCTTGGGATTTGTGAGTATTTGCTATCAAATTCGAAACAGTTTCATTCGTCAAAACTTTTGTTAGGCCTACATCCCTCTTCAGTAGGAAGCAGCCAGAGTGGTCATGGCCCCCTTTCCTCAAGACTGAGGAATGTTTAGAAGGCTGGGGGGACTGAAACCATGGCCCTAGAGTTAACAGAGTTAACAGAAGCTGATGGCTAAAAGGAACTCTTGAGCTTGCCTTGCAGAGCAGCAGACTGGGGAACAGCTTGTTAAAACCCCTCTGCTTGTAAACCGCCTTTACTGATGTAGCTCACTTTCGTTATTTTTTTCTTTCTTTCTTTTTTTCCTCTCTTTAACTGAATACGTTCCCAGCTTCACGTAGCCCAGTTGTTTTACAAGAACGTGGAGGCTGGCTCATCGGTTACCAGGGAAACCAGCCAAGGGGCATGTCCCTTACTGCCCCTTTGATAAACTGTCATGGATAGTTCTGA
Source organism: Phocoena sinus (assembly GCF_008692025.1). Lineage (NCBI taxonomy): Eukaryota > Metazoa > Chordata > Mammalia > Artiodactyla > Phocoenidae > Phocoena > Phocoena sinus. The sequence continues at coordinate 107,897,224 of NC_045770.1, read as the reverse complement.
TCTAAAGATTAGAACAGTCGTCACTAGCTGCGGCCCGGGGGGCAAGTATGTAGGCAAGTATGTAGGCATAGATTAGGCTCTATGACTAAGGGGGAAGGTGAGTCAGGTGAGTGGGGTGTAGGTGAGGCAGGGACTGGTCCAGCGGGGATGTACAGAGAGCCAAGAGGGCAGCCATCTTGGGTGGCCTGACTGCACAGTTGCAAACCTCAGCATCTCGGCATTTGGTTTGCTGCATGTTGGACAAATGGATGTGTCCACAGTAACAGACTTGTGATTGGCATCTGAAGTAGGGTGGGGGGCAGTTCAGTGGGGCTGAGCCCTGAATGAGTGACTGACAGGGGAAGACAGTCATCTAGGAGGCTGAGCAAACCCAGGAGGGAAGAGAAGTCCCAGAGAACTGTGACAGGGAGGGGGTGCCGGCTGTGCAGCCAGCCTGGGGGACAATAAGCAGACTGGGGCAGGAAGTGCCTGTCTGTCTGTGGGAGGGGTGTTGGGCGGGAACAGAGATCGAAAGCAAAGGAACTTGACTCTGGTCGACTCCAGGCAGGAGAAATGAGCGAAGAAACACGGATTCAGAACACAATCTGCGGCTCAGTTGTGAACGCAGATATCGGCCGATCGTGAAACGCTGAGCTGTGACTGGTTACAGAGAGACCGCAAGCCCCACGTGGAGTCATCTGCCCCAAGACAGGAAGCCAAGACTTAACGGCAGTTTCAACCTCTAAGAACAGTCAGTCTGACGTCCTGCTCACACTGGGGAGGCAGGCTCTGCACGACGAAGACCCTCTGGTACTGTCCACAAGAGCCAAGACATGGAAACAACCTAAATGTCCACCGACAGATGAATGGATAGAGAAGACGTGGTATATGTATGCGATGGACTATTACTCAGCCCTAAAAAAGAACGAAATGATGCCGTCGGCAACAAAATGGATGGACCTAGAGATGATCGTACTAAGTGAAGTAAGTCAGACAGAGAGAGACAAATACCATATGATATCACTTATATGTGGAAGCTAAAATACGACACAGATGAACTTACCTACGAAAGAGAAACAGACTCACAGACATACAGAACAGACTTGTGATTGCCAAGGGGGAGGGAAGGACTGGGATTTGGGATTAGCAAATTGGACTGTTACACACAGAATGGATAAACAACAAGGTCCTACCATATAGCACAGGGAACTATATTCAATATCCTGTGATAAACCATAATGGAAAAGAGTATTTAAAAAATGTAGACGTATATATATAACGGAATCACTGTGCTGTACAGCTGATATTAACACAACGTTGTAAATCAACTATACATCAACTAAAAAAAAAAAAGACCCTGCTTGCTGTGCCCTCTATATCAAAGAGGAGGGCCTGGCCTGAAACATTTCTCTCGCTAATACCTTCTTGTCCTGTCCTTCTTCTGCCTATAAAAACCTTCCATTGTGTACAGCCCCTTCTATTTACTAGTGGGAGGCTGCCCAGTTCCTGAATCATTGAATAAAGCCAATTAGATCATCAAATTCACTCAGATGAATATTTGTTTTTTTAAACAAACTTAACCAGAAAACTGTGAAGTGCCCGTGTTAGGAAGAGGAGGTCAGAGAAACTCACGGTGAGGGCTGAACTGTGGGCCAAATCCTGTCCTTCCAGAGCAGGAGGCCACAAAATGGCAATGTTTGCACGAGTTAGAAGTACCAAGGCGGGGGCTTCCCTGGTGGCGCAGTGGTTGAGAGTCTGCCTGCTAATGCAGGGGACACGGGTTCGAGCCCTGGTCTGGGAGGATCCCACATGCCGCGAAGCAACTACGCCCGTGAGCCACAACTACTGAGCCTGCGTGTCTGCAGCCTGTGCTCCGCCACGAGACAGTCCATGACAGCGAGAGGCCCGCGCACCGCGATGAAGAGCGGCCCCCGCTTGCCACAACTAGAGAAAGCCCTCGCACAGAAACGAAGACCCAACACAGCCAAAAAACTTAATTAATTAATTTTTTAAAAAAAGGAAAAAAAAAGAAATACCAAGGCGGAACCCAGAGGCTGCAGGAGAAAGGAGAAAAACGGAAAATGGAAATGGACAGCTATGGAGAGCAGGGCTCGGAGACGGGGCAGATTGCGGGGGGGGGGGGCGGGTTGTGTATTTCTTTTTTGTTATCAAGCTTATAGAATTATTTACGAATTACAAAACCATATTATTATATAAAAGAGCAAACTATCTGTACTATGTATAAAGGAACAAACCATTGGACGAATCTCAAAAGCATCACGTTAAGCTAAAGAAGCCGTTTACAAAGGAACGTACACAGTGTGACTCCACTTGTATGAAATGTAAGAGAGGAGAAGACTAACCCTGGGGGCGTCATCTGGAAAGGGGCAGGGGTGCCGTGGACATGGCTCTGTCTTCTTTAGGGTGTGGCTGCACGAAGGCACACAACTGTCAAGAAAGAAAGCTCCTAAAACCTGCATATCTTATTGCATGTTATTTATGCCTCACTAAAAAAGGGTAAAAGTAAACACTATTTGATACAACATTCCCAATTGTAAAGAGAAGTTCTGTCATATTATTACCTGATATTACATGATTTTTATATTTAAAGCATTCAGAGCACAGAAAAAAAATTTTTTTAACTAACATAACACTGGCATATAAATTCAGAGAAGAGAGGGGCTTCCCCGGTGGCGCAGTGGTTGAGAGTCCGCCTGCCGATGCAGGGGACGCGGGTTCGCGCCCCGGTCCGGGAAGATCCCACGTGCCGCGGAGCGGCTGGGCCCGTGAGCCACGGCCGCTGAGCCTGCGCGTCCGGAGCCTGTGCTCCGCGACGGGAGAGGCCACAGCAGTGAGAGGCCCACGTACCGCAAAAAAAAAAAAAAAAAAAATTTAGGGAAGAGAGGGAAATCCTGAATAGATACTAGCAAATGGAAACAAAGTTTAACATACCACATCCATTTGGAGCTTATAAAGACATGCAAAGACTTACCATGTTCATCTCAACATATGCTAAGAAGAAATTTGATAAATTCAACAACCATTCTCAATTAATGTTAAATCCCCAAAGTAAAAATAACTAAGGATGGATATAAATCTGAAACCAAATCAGAAACAGGAAGAGCTTTCCAAGTCAAGTTGGGAAAAAGACAAAAATGCCTGTTATCAAAGACATTTGTTCTAGAAATGATCTAGAATAGTGTTCTAGAAACGCTGGCCAAGAAAAGTAGTTTCGAAAATGAACTGAGGGGGCTTCCCTGGTGGCACAGTGGTTGAGAGTCCGCCTGCCGATGCAGGAGACACGGGTTCGTGCCCCGGTCCGGGAAGATCCCACATGCCACGGAGCGGCTGGGCCCATGAGCCATGGCCGCTGAGCCTGCGCGTCCGGAGCCTGTGCTCTGCAATGGGAGAGGCCACAACAGTGAGAGGCCTGCATAGTGCAAAAAAAAAAAAAAAAAAAAAGAAAATGAACTGAGGGATGTAAATATTAGAAAGAAGTAAAATTAGTTTTCTATTACATAATTTCTACTTGAAAAAAAAACAAACTAAGAAAATCAATAGAATAACTACTAGACCCAATAAGAGAATGTAGTAAGGTGGCCAGTTACAAAAGCAACACACGAAATCTCAAGTTTTCCTACATAAAATTCCATTTGTAATAGCAGCAACCATAAATAGACAGGAATAGCTATAAGAAGCATACAGGGCAGGGGTTCTCAACTGGGGACGATCCTCTCCTCAGGGGACACTTGGCAATGTCTGAAGACATTTTAAATTGTCACAAATGGCCGTGTCTATCAGGTGGAGGCCAGGGATCCTGCTATACGCCTTTCCATGCATAGGACGGACCCCCACGGCAAGAATGATCCAGCCCAAAGCAATGGGGCTGGAGCTGGGAAACCGTGATATACAGGATCAGAGGTATAATGATGGAGGATGGGTGACTGATGATCGAGTTTCATGTGGTCTGTGGTAAGTGGGCTATAAATGAATCGGCAGTGTCAGCGCAGCTATAGCTAAGTGACAGGTGCTGTGGGGCAGGGACTTATCTCCCCCACGACCTGCTCAAGCTACACACAGGAAGATGTTTCGCAAGTATTCAAGGAGCAGTCACAAACCCGGCTCCTGGCATTGGGCAGCGACTCACCGACTCCGGGACCACGGGGTAAACCAGCGCAGCTCTCGGTAGTTGCCTTCGTTGGCCAAGGCCATTTTGGGTCTGATGAGGAGGATCTTCCTACAGGCAGGGGGACAAGGCCACTCCTGAGATGAACACGACCCCTGACGAGAAGCAGCTGCCGGTCCGTCCACCCCGACAGTCGACGGGCACAGGGCAGCTAAGACCCGGCCGGGGGGCGCTTGCGGGCAGCTGATGTCCAGGGTCTGCGAGGGGACATGACAAGGCCTCTCTCCCTGGGCTGACCTCCCAGCAATGGGGCCATGTGTCCCCAAACCCCACCCCGTGGCCTCTCTCTTTCTAACACCCGAAGGTGTCAGTGGTGGTGGAGACCAGGAGCAGTGCCACTTGAGTCACCTGCCTGGTACACCAGCCCCCACTAAGGTAGTTCCAGAAGAAGCCTCCCTGCACATGGTCCCCAGGGACCGTGCCCCAGGGCACTGGCACGAGTGCCCGCAGGCCCCTAGAGCTCAGGGGAGACAGGCAGGTCACTCTGCTCCCAGCGGTCACCTACCTGTTCAGAAATATCACCCTGCAGTTGTAGCGGACGTTTCGGTGCATGATGGGCCTGCGGAGAGAGGGGACGCACGCACTTGTTGGCAAAGAGCAGAGTTATGTGTCTGCTTCGATATGAAGTTTCTCTGTCCTTTATGAGGATCAGAAGGCCCCCCTGTGGCTTTCTCAAACCAAAGTTAACAACAAACCCAAGTGTTTCTGCCACAGCGTAGGCCCTAAATGGGAGAGAGTCTTCTAAATAGAGCACCAAGTCCCTCCCTGCTCAGGGCTCTTCCTCTCCTCCTGGAAGGTTCTCGGACTTTCCAGTGGCTCCCTCCCACCCCTTCTCACACCCCTGCTGTCACATCACCTCTTCATCCCCTGCTGGCCTCAGGCACTAGCCCCTGCGCCTCCCCAATTCTTCCTCCCAGCACCTCTCCTGACCCGAACACCCCCCACCCCAGAATGCAGGCTGCAGGGCAGGGGCAACGGGTCTGACGGGCCGGGGCTGGGGTGGGGGGTGGTAGGTCCTGAGCAGATCTGCTCACCCCTCTGTCTGGACCCTTATCAGGATAGACATTGTGTTTTACATCTCCTCCCGGACCACTTGGTACCTTCCTCCTCTGCAGGGGAGGGGATCAAAGCTCCAGAGGCTGGGGTGCTCTGCCGGCCAGTGGCTGGGGCAGAACTGGGGCACAGCTGGGCCGAGACGGGGCAGAGCTGGGGCAGAGCTAGGTGGAGCTGGGCAGAAATGGGGCAGAGATGGGGCAGAGCTGGGAAGAGATGGGGCAGAGCTGGGGCAGAGCTGGGAAGAGTTGGGCAGAGATAGCAGAAAAGGCAGAGCTGGGCAAAGCCCAGGTGCTGGAGCCCAGCTCAGGGTGACAGCGCAGGCGTTCAGGGCAGAAGGCATCAGGAACCACGGGAGGATGGCCTTAAGGGGTACCTAAGACGATGGATTGTCAGATAAAATTAATAAGGCAAATAAATAAATGCCCTGGGACATGAGTAAACAAAGCAGTGATGGAGGAGGAAATAAAACCAGCCATTAATAGTGTGGCCTATCAACTCAGGTGGCCAGGTTCCAATCCCACTTTGCACTGGCTAAGTCTCGCTACCCTGGGTTCCTCCTCCCAGAGGGACTGAAGGACAGGATGCAGGCGGGGGTGCCCCCAGTTGTGGCCACGACACACGGATGCCACCAGCAAGGACTCCCACTGCTGTGGTTTCTAATCCTCCCCAGGTCAAACCAAAACCTGTCTGTGTTCACATTTATACAAAAATGTGTTCAAGGGCTTCCCTGGTGGTGCAGTGGTTGGGAGTCCGCCTGCCAGTGCAGGGGACGCGGGTTCAGGGCCTGATCCGGGAGGATCCCACATGCCGCGGAGCAACTAAGCATGTGTGCCACAACTACTGAGGCTGCGCTCTGGAGCCTGTGAGCCACAACTACTGAAGCCTGCGCACCTGGAGCCCGTGCTCCGCAACGAAGGGTAGCCCCCGCTTGCTGAAACTGGGGAAAGCCCACGCACAGCAACGAAGACCCAGTGCAGCCAAAAATAAATAAATAAGTAAATAAACTAAAAAAAAAAAAAAAATGTGTTCAAGGCAGGAGGTAAACTTATATTTTAAACAAAACAGAGACCCTCAGTGAATATCCGATTTCCAATTGGAGTAAGCCTCTTGAACAAAAACAAAAACAAGCAGAAAATTGAAAGCTCAACACATAAAGTTAAACAGCAAACAACATACAAGTAAAAGTATTTTTATCATATGTGGGGATGGGTTGATATTATTCACATATAAATAACTCTTAAAATAAATTAGACACTTCAACTGTAGGCTAAAGAGCAAGCGTTGCAAACGGCCAGAAACAAACAAGAGAGTTCACCTTCCTAAGTCATGAAAACAAACAAATAAGATCTTTTTAAAAAAAAAAATTATTGCGCGTTTTAAGATTCTATTTTGTTTTTTAAGTTTTCTTCATTTTGAGCTAGCCCTTTGTGATCCGCGCTAAGGATAACACGCCTTCAGAAACAGGGCAGGAAGGAGGGTCAGCACCTTTTTCCTGGAGGATAATTTGTAAAGACAATTTCAGATGGAGAATACCGATGACATCATGGTATGACGGTTGTTTTCCTCAGCGGTGTTTACAGATCCAGATAAATGCCGGATTTCCAAAGAAAAATATCTTTCAATATGATTGTTAGTACTTTGAGGACAAAAAGCAGAAAAATTATAATCGGATTATAAGTTCAAGGCCAGCAGAGGAAAGTGGAACAAAGAAAACACACAAAAGACAACAGGAAAAACAAAAAAAGAAAAAACCATGATGACTAGGACATTTAATAAAGTGGCCAGAGGTGGGAATGTGAATTGGTACAGCCACTATGGAGAACAGTACGGAGGTTCCTTAAAAAACTACAAATAGTTAAAAAAAATAAATTAAAAAAAAAAAAAAAAAACTACAAATAGAACTACCATATGACCCAGCAATCCCACTACTGGGCATATACCCTGAGAAAACCATAATTCAAAAAGAGTCATGTACCACAATGTTCATTGCAGCTCTATTTACAATAGCCAGGACATGGAAGCAACCTAAGTGTCCATCATCAGATGAATGGATAAAGAAGATGTGGCACTTATATACAATGGAATATTACTCAGCCATAAAAAGAAACGAAATTGAGCTATTTGTAATGAGATGGATAGACCTAGAGTCTGTCACACAGAGTGAAGTAAGTCAGAAAGAGAAAGACAAATACCGTATGCTAACACATATATATGGAATTTAAGAAAAGAAAAAAGTCATGAAGAACCTAGGGGTAAGACAGGAATAAAGACACAGACCTACTAGAGAATGGACTTGAGGATACGGGGAGGGGGAAGGGTAAGCTGTGACAAAGCGAGAGAGTGGCATGGACATATATACACTACCAAACGTAAGGTAGATAGCTAGTGGGAAGCAGCCGCATAGCACAGGGAGATCAGCTGGGTGCTTTGTGACCACCTGGAGGGGTGGGATAGGGAGGGATGGAGGGAGGGAGACGCAAGAGGGAAGAGATATGGGAACATATGTATATGTATAACTGATTCACTTTGTTATAAAGCAGAAACTAACACACCATTGTAAAGCAATTATACTCCAATAAAGATGTAAAAAAAATAAAGTGGCCAGAATCAGTCCATGTGGTGGGCTGCGTAAAGGCCCCCAATGACGTCCCCAACCCGATTCCTAGGACGTGCAAGCATGTCACCTCATGCGGCAAAGGGTACCTCGCCGATATAACAAAGTTACAGACCCTTTGGGAGATTCTCCCGGACTCTCTGGGGCCCTCATCATAACCACAAGGGTCCTTCTGTGAGGGAGGAGGGACAGTCGGAGGGCACGTGGCAGTGCAAGCAGGGGTTGCAGTGATATGATCACTGGCTTTGAAGATGGAGGGAGGGGGAGGGGCCACGAGCCAAGGGATGCGGGCGGGCCTCCCAAGCTGGACTCTTCCAAGGAAACCGATTCTCCCCCAACAGCCTCCAGAAGCCCAGCCCTGCTGACCCGCTTCAGACTTCTGAGCTCCACACCCACAAGACAACAGATTTGTGTGGTTCTGTGTGTCGCATCTGTGGTACTCTGTCACACAGTAGCAAAAAAGGAAACAAACATGGTCCGTGTGTCAAGAATGATAGTAAATGCGAACAAACGGGGTTAAAAATCTCATCTGTTCACTGCTTAAAAGAGACCTACTACACAGATGTCGCAGCAGGTTGAAAAGGCAGTGCAGCCCACGTGCAGGGCCGAGGAAAACAAAGCAAACTCGGCCACATCCACACCACGTAACACAGAGTGAAGGATGCAAACAGAAACAACATGAAGGCCCACCAGTGGGCTCTGGTTACACAAAGCACATCACAGACACACTCAACAATAGTCCTAGGCCAGAGCCCTACCCACGTGACCTGCACCCGTGGAAACTACACGCTATGGACCTACAGGCAGACCTCGTTTTTTTGCGCTTTGCTTTGCAGGTATTGCTTTTTTTTTTTTTTTTAAATTGAAGGTCTGTGGCAAGCCTGCATTGAGCAAGTGTATTGGCGCCATTTTTCCAACAGCTTTCCCTCACTTCCAGTCTGTGTCACACTTTGGTAATTCTCGCAATATTTCAAACTCTCCACCAGGAAAAAGATTACAGCTCCCTGAAGGTTCAGATGATCGTTAGCATTTTTTATCAATAAAGTATTTTTTAAGTAACATAAGTACGTATATTTTTAGACATAATATTGCACACTTAATAGACTACAGTATAATGTAAATGTAACTTTTATATACACTGGGAAACCAAAAACTTTGTGACTCACTTTACTGCTATATTTGGCTTTACTGCAGTGGTCTGGAACCAAACTTGCAAGGTCTCCAAGGTCTGCCTGTGCACCACGTGGGCCTACAGCTATGGAACCTACATCATATACATCTATACTTATGGAACCTGCGTCTATGAACCTACACGTATGGAACCTACACCTATGGACCTATATACCACATGGACCTATACCATATGGCGGAAACTACACCTATGGAATCTACAGCTATGAAAGCTACATTTATATACCTACACCCCCTGGAACCATATGGTCAGCATGTCGATGTGGAGTGATGTGGAACCATCCCAAGACTTACCATTAAGTAAAGAAAGAGCTATACATGTGAAAGGGAGACTCTGTGCTCCCAGCTGTGCACAGCGTGTTCCCACATGCATGGTAGCGTCTGGAAGAACATACAAAACAAATCTCCCAAGAGTGGCCTCCGCTCGAGGAGTTAGGTACCTCTGCAGGGCTAGAGAGGGAACAAACCCCACTTCTCTACATGAGGCCTTCTGTATCTTTGAAATGTGCAGATTCCACCTCCCTGATGTTACGATGGCTCCAGACAGACGACGCCCTTGAACTTGGCTCTTTCCAAGCCAGCCTTTCCCCATGCTCACGCCGGCACTTACATTCCCACATCACAGATGATATCCTGAGTGACTGGAGATTCCAGAAGGGCAGCCAGGACCTGAAGCGAATGCAGGAGGGTGTCCGACTCGTAGTAATGATCCCAACATCCGTAGCCACTGCAGAGGGAGGGAGCAGGACAGTGAGCCCCTGAGACACACCAGGTGGGCCCGGGGGCAGGGGTGGGGCAGGGGCCTAGGAGTCAGAACGTGCAGGGGTGCAACCCAGGCCTTGGTATCTTTTTTTTTTTTCTTTTTTTTTTGCGGTACGCGGGCCTCTCACTGCTGTGGCCTCTCCCGTTGCGGAGCACAGGCTCCGGATGCGCAGGCTCAGCGGCCATGGCTCACGGGCCCAGCCGCTCCGCGGCATGTGGGATCCTCCCGGACCGGGGCACGAACCCGTGTCCCCTGCATCGGCAGGCGGAGTCCCAACCACTGTGCCACCAGGGAAGCCCCTTAGTATCTTTACAAAGCCTCCCAGGAGATTCTATTGTGCAGCCAGACTTAGAATCACTGCTACAAAAAAACCCCAAAAAACGATGCTCTTAATTGGAAATTCATGGACTGGGCCCCATCCACTTCTCAGAGTTGTCAGTTACAATGAGAAATTCTCTCTCATGTCAAAGTGTCTGCTCTTGGATTTTTTTTTTTAACCTCCAATGTAGCCCAAATCCCACTAATCTACAAGAAAGGGATGCGAAAGAAACAAAGCTGGACCCAGAGAAAAACATTCCTCAGGCAAAGGGACCATGAATAATCTTTCGAATGCCACTCACACAGCTACTCCTGAGTTTCTTGCTATAGATACAGAAGCTTGTAGGGGGCTGAATGGTGTCCCCCAAAAAGACGTGTCCATGCCTTAACCTCCAGAAGCTGTGGATGTGACGTCATTTGGAAAAAGTGTCTTTAGAGATGTAAGTGAAGGATCTGGAGATGAGATGACCCTGGCCCTAAAGCCAGTGAAAAGTGTCCTTACATGAAACAGAAGGAGGAAAAGCCACGGAGAAGAGACGGGGCTGGGGCTGGAGGGGTGCAGCCACAAGACAAAGAACTGGGAACCAGAAGCTTGAAGGGGCAGGAAGGACCATCCCCTGGAGCCCTGGAGGAAGCAGGGCCTTGCTGACACCTTGATTTGGGACTTCGGGCCTCCTGAACTGTGAGAGAATAAATTCCTGCCGTTTTAAACCATCCAGTTTGTGAAACTTTGTTACAGCAGCTCCAGAAAAAACTAATACAATGCTCAATGAGGTCCTAACAGGGGAAGTGGGTTGAGAGTAATTTCTCAGTCTGGGAGTCCCAGTAACGAAATGTACAGAATTTGTAAAGTACTATTTTATTTTGTTTTATTTATTTCACTATTTTATTTTATCCTATTTCACTTCATTTTGTCTTATTTCCACACCGCATGGCTTGTGGGATTTTAGGTCCCCAACCAGGGATGGAACCCCGACCCCCGGCAATGACAGCGTGAAGTACTAACCGCTGGACTGCCAGGGAATTCTCTGTAAACCACTTTTAAAACTTCACAAGGTCCTTCCCACTACGCATGGCCCGGAAGTGATGCTGCAAACGCCGAGCAAACTTTGCACACGTGAACACAAAGCCCCAAACTGGCCTTTGCCACCCTTAATGCCTTGAAAAGCATTCCTCTCGGCCTCTGGTTCTGATAAGGGGGAGAGCCTGATTCTTAGATGAAAACGGGGTCCAGACCTGGGATGTCCTTTCCTCTCCAAGGACAGACTCCTGCCTCAGAGGCTGTCACTTCCGTACCTCCCAGGCCACATGTGATACCAAACACCAATGCAATGCCAGACGTCCAGCCAGCTTTGACATCAGCCCCGGACTGGGAAAAGTCTGCCTCTCTACGAGCTCCTGTGTTACCCGACATAGGAATCTGGGATCACCCAGCCTTGCTGGGCCTGCTCTTGTTCAAGGGTGCCAAGCACGCACACTCACGGGCTTCTGATGGTCTCCTAAATGGGCCTGCATGTCCGCAGTTCTCAATGCCCCACACCTCCTTCCTTGCACTTTCGGCTGAGGGGAGCTGATATAGACGCCTCTACCTGCCCACCCTGGGGTGTCTGTGTGTTCTGCTCTCACCATATTTCCAGTTCTGGTCCAAGCCTGTATCTTGCTCCTTTGTGTTTGGCAATTTCAATACCTACATGTACAGAGAGAGAGAAAGAGGGGCAATTTCAGCACCTACAACTGGTCCAAAGGCAGATCCAACCGTCTCGCTGCCACAGGTGTCGTAAAAAACAAAAGGGCGTCTCCCAGACCCTGCTGACACCTGCAGGAAATGAGAGACACGGGCAGGGCCTGCAGGGCTGACCCTCAGCACCAAGGAGGAGCAGGGCGGGGCGAGGGGGGAGTCACACACTGGTAGTTTATTAACCAGCAGATGCAGAAGACCCTGTGTAGGGAGAAGGGAGGACCCAAAGGCACCAGCAGCAGGTACCAGCCGCCTCTGGGTTTGAGCAGCAGGCCGGGGAGGAAAGGCTGGCCAAGTGGAGACTCAGCTCTGGCCACCGAGACTGCCTCTCCTCACTCCAACTAGATTTGCTCTGAGCTCTGATGAGATGAAAGCAGGTTGAGATCGACAAAAACAAAAAGGATGAAAGTCCGAGGCACATGGCCACTAAGATGCCCTCGCCTGAATCATTCTGTTTTTCCCACGGTTGGCAACTCTGCTGCAGTAACCAGCTGAGGACAGCCAGTCTGAGGTGGCTGAGCCTGCAGGGTCGCCCAGGGCAGCCCCATTTCAGGTGTAGATGTCAACAGTGCAAACTTGCGCTTTCAAAGGTGAGCTGGTGCAGGTGACAACTGTATGAGGACCCCCGTCACACACACACAACGAACACACCTAGTCTCTAAGCTGGGGGGCTCACCCCTATTCCACTTCCCTCTTTGGGTCGGTTTCAGCTCTAGAAATGTCACATGCGACCCCAAAGATATTTGAGGACAGGTTCACCCCAGCCCTCCCATCTCCACCTCCACGGCCAGACTTTTCTTACCACGTGTACATACCACGTGTCCCCGGGCACTGTAACCCACTCCGCACCCCTATTCATGAGGAGGACCCGGGCACTTACGGGCACAGGCGTGGTCATAAGATAGCTTATCTTATCTGTCCCCATGCCAACGGCCACGAGTTTCTCCAGAGCAAGGCTGCGTGTGCGTCACAGCAAGCCTGGCGGCCAGAATGGACCTTCGCCCCTCTGCCCCACGCCGCCCCTAGACTCACTCTTTAAAATCCTTTGCAAATTGCCCTCGAAGTCCAGGGCCCACTGGTTGAGCGCGCAGGTGGCCACGGTCACCTTCCGGCCCATCCTGGCTGCAGTCGCCTGGGCAAAAGGCCGGCCGGACGGTGGGTCTTTCTGTCCTAGGGAGACAGGCGGCCGCGGCTCGTGTCCTTCCGGGTTGCCCCGTCCCGTCCCGCCAGGCCCTGCAGGGACAGGACAGCAGAGCCCCAGCGTCAGGCCCCGCCGCGATCTCCCCGCCCTCGCCCCGCCCAGCCCGCCCAGCCCCGCCCAGCCCCCGCCCCCGCCCAGCCCAGCCCCGCCCAGCCCGCCGAGCTCTCCGCCGCGCCTGCGCAGGAGGGAGGCCCGCGGAGCCGCGAGTGCTCGGCAAGGGTGCCAGCGCGCTACCCCCGCCCGCGCCGCCCCGACTCTGACCGGGCAGGTGGGACGGTCGCCAAGTCCTGGAGTGCAGGTGGAGAGGGGCCGGCCCGCCCGCGTGCCCCCATACCTCCCCGCAAACTGCATCTTAATACGCTTGTGCAACTTTATTTTCCCCCGTGATATTAATTACGTTCTTTTGGTTATTTCTGCATTTGTCACTGCACTGTAGGAATAAAGCCCACTTTATCCGTTCAGAACGGGCGGGCATTTAAGTTAGCAGCGCTGTGCCAGCACACACGCGCACTGCTATTTTCATTCCCGTAATGCATCGCGTGTGAGGGCAACTAGTTTCTCTACGCCTTCCGTTGCCAGTTTCCCCTGGAGCTGCACTTACCTGCGCCTCGCTCGCCGGGCCTAGGATATGCATACGTGCAACTTTACTAAATGTTACCCAATTTCCTCTCTGAAGCATTTGAACCTATTCACTACCAGCAGTTTTTCAGGTTTTGTTTTCACATTTCACCCTTTAGTCCCCTTAGGGTAAGAATTCATTTTTTTCCCCTTGTGAATAAGTGGCTGGCTGACCATCGTTGATGGAATAGGCCATCCTTTTCTACTGGTTTGCAATGCTGCCTCTGCCATCCATACTGTACACGTTTTCACATTTCAGACAAACGTGTATCCTGTTTACAAAGTAATGCTTGTTCGTGAGCTTCAATTTGGAAATTTCAGAAAACCACAAAAATGTTTATATGTTCATTCATTTAATCCTCACTTCGACCCTTTGGGGCAGTTTTCATTGCTAGAAATACCTCAGTTCTTTCCAGTATGCTCAAATATCTCCTGCCAACCATGGCTGATTCTAGGCCTTGGGCAGGGAAGGAGCAAATCCTCCAATGTCTGTTTGGAGCAGAAAATAAGCACGTTCTCCAAAAATGATGGGAACATGTTATTTGAAAAGAAAGAATCAGTTTGGAGGGGTTCCCGCTGGCCAAGTATGGGACAATATGGGAACTTTAGAAAAAAGTAAATGACAGTACAGGATCGTAACTCAATGAGCAAAAAATCTATTAGTCCATTCTGACAAAAAGTTAAGAGAGGGAAATTCTTTACAGAAAAATGCCAACAAATAAATATTGAAAGGTTGAGGAAGTTAGATCACCCTTTTTGCATCAGGAAGTTTGGTTCAGGCAAGAGTCATCATTAAATGCTAGATAATTGGACCGAGGGTTATTTGTGAGCAGTGTATTTACAGTTTCAAAGTATCACTCCACAGCTTACGCGTTAATCATGAGAGGAAAAATGGAGACTTTTGGCGGATACCACCTGAACCACACGATCAAACTTGCCATCAACAAAGGGACAAAGTGACATCATGTTGCCTCCTGCTGGGATGCATGAAGATATGACATCTGGGTAGTCATCCTGCCCCACAATGCATAACCTAGAAGCGAGGACAACAGCCAAACCCAATCAAGAGACTTGCTGTGAAAAGCCAGCCTTGACTCTTCAAAATCGTCAAGGACGGAAAAGAAACAATAAAACAAACTGGAAAGCACTGCTGGGGCAGTGGTGTAGATGAAAGCAGGCTAAGGAGCTAAAGGCACAGTGTGGTTCCCCGATTGGATCCTGGGTTTTTTTTTTTTTTTTTTTTTGCGGTACGCGGGCCTCTCACTGCTGTGGCCTCTCCCGTTGCGGAGCACAGGCTCCGGACGCGCAGGCTCAGCGGCCATGGCGGCATGTGGGATCTTCCCGGACCGGGGCACAAACCCGCGTCCCCTGCATCGGCAGGCGGACTCTCAACCACTGCGCCACCAGGGAAGCCCGATCCTGGGTTTTTTTAAATGAGCAACAAACAACATGATTGGGACAACTGCAGGGAGCTGAATATGGGTAATATATTAGACAATAACATTGAATGGATATTAAATTTCCAGCATGTGTTCATCCTATTTTGGTAAAGTGGAAGAATGTCCTTGTTTTTAGGAGATGGATACTGAAATATTCAGGAGGGAGGTATCATCTGTAGCTAATTAGTGGTTCAGGGAGGGGGGGAAAGGAGGGGATACACACACCTACACAGCGAGCGAGAAAGAGAGAGAGAGAGAGAGAGAGAGAGAGAGAGAGAGAGAGAGAGAGAAATTAAATACGGCAAACTGTTGACGGCTGCTGAATCTAAGTATGCGGGTGTTCACTTTACTATTTATTCAACTGGTTTGCATGTTGGACATTTTCAAAATAAAAGACTACGGGGGAAAAACATGTCTCTGTGAGGGACACAGAGATGGCCATCCAGATCCCTCTGCCAGTAAGCCGATGCCCCAGATGTTGGAAGTTGGGGTCAGCAGCAGACACCTTCAGCCCCCCTCCCCTCCAGGGGCTGCCTGGGTTGCACAGCTGCCCAACCCAAGGTCATGCCCTTGCTAGGGCAGGGGTATATGAAGGAGGCTTGGCCATTCCTGCTGTCCACAGAAATAATCAATAAACCAACCTATAAGAGGAATAGAAGAGTGTTATTTGAGGCAAACTGAGGATTAGAGCCCAGGAGACGCTGATTCAAGAAGCGATTAAGGGCTTCCCTGGTGACGCAGTGGTTGAGAGTCCGCCTGCCGATGCAGGGGACGCGGGTTCGTGCCCCGGTCCGGGAAGATCCCACATGCTGCAGAGCGGCTGGGCCCACGAGCCATGGCCGCTGGGCCTGCGCGTCCAGAGCCTGTGCTCCGCAACGGTGGAGGCCACAACAGTGAGAGGCCCGCGTACCGCAAAAAAAAAAAAAAGAAGCGATTAAAACTACAAAATGGGAGAGGCTTCTAAAGGCAAAACCCCCCAAAATGAGAAAAGTTGCTTGTTAAGAATTGAAATTGCAGTTGGCAAGAAGTAAGAGCGCTTGTTAAGCAAGGATTGGTTGGGGTCCAACATGGTTGCATAGTTACAAGAGGAGACCTTGAGCCTTTCAAGGTTACAGCGGGCAGCCAGCAGCTATTGTTCTGAGAACAGCTGGTGGTGTCCTTGAGGCTGACACAGTCCAGAAAATTCAAGTTCTCAGTCATGTAGGAACATGCCTGAAACCATGTCCACAAAGGCCACCCAGATCCATTTCAAATGCCTGAACCATAGTCACTCCCTTTTGATTTTTTAAACGCATTCTTTTCTTTAATGGTTAAAGCAGACGTACACCGCACATTTAATAGGCCACAAACAGGCTGTTTTGGTGAGCCTGAAGTTCAGGGTGAACCACGTACAAGCCGGAATGACTCCCTCACACCTTGACCTGTGAACATTTATCACTGCCCAGGGGACAACTCTGAGGGGCTGTCTTATTAGGGGGCTCCCCCACGTGGTTGACCTAAGCTGCTGCTCGCATCCCCACTCAGCTTCTCTCTCCACCCAGCCCTGCACGCTGTGAGCGCGCCCTAAACTCCACCTCCCGGTCCCTTCCTGGGGGGCCTGTGGTGGCCTCCTAGCGGCGGGCTCTCCCTGACACCCCTGAATAAAACTGCTACCCACACACCCTGCTTTGATCTTCTCCACACCACTTTCCACCATCTGACACCCTATATGCCTGCCCGATTGTTTCTTGATTACGCTCCACCACTACCGCGCGTGCGCCCCAAGAGCAGGGATTTTGGTCTGTTTTGTGGGTTGTTGTGGACCCGGCAATCTGTACACCACAGGCTCAGCGTGGGCTGCGCGCCTTTGAAGCCCCTTTGGCAGAAGAGGAAACTGAGGCTGGGGAGCTAAGCCGCTTGCCCACGACCACCGCTGGGGACGAACCCCCCTCCCCACCCCCCTCCCCACCCCCCAGCCTGGGCGGGGCTCCCCGGCCCTTAGGGAGGCTGTGCGCGGGACTGGCCCTCAGCCGTCAATCTCGTGCCCAGCGGCTGCCGAATGGAGCGCGCGGTGGCCCGGAGTCAGCTCAGGGGGTGGGGCGAGGCGCCGCAGCCAATCGCGGGGCGCGAGGGCGCCGGGCCTTACAGGGCCCGTCTCCGATTGGTCATCTGCCATTACGCCACATCTTGGGACCACCAGCTTGGAGCGCGCGAGTAGGAGCGGGTGAGGAGCCGGGCGCGGAGACTGACGCGCAGGTAAGCGGGCCAGCTGCGTAAGTGTGAGACGCGCGCAGGGGAGCGGGGGGCGAGCAGATCCGGGGGCGTGCGCAGGTCAGGGGTGGGATGGGTGCGCGCAGGAGCGTGGAGGGGGGCTAGTGCTCTGGCGAGGAGGAGATGCGTGCTCAGGTGGGCAGGGGTGCGTGCGTGCAGGTGAGCAGAGGCCGGGGATCTAGGGGCGCAGGTTGGCCACCCGAAGACGGCCTTTCGGAGATGCTCCGTTCCCCGGTGGTCGGGAGATCCCGGAGGAGCCGGGGCGGGGCGGAGCCAGGTGGGTGCTTCCTGGGCCGGGTGGGCCGGTTCCTTCCTCGGTGCCCCGCGTGAGCGGATGCAGTTTTCTGTTGAGGAGACGCGGATAATTTGTCTTTGCTCACCGAGAAGGTGGGAGCAGGTAGCAGGAGACTCTGAATTGCTTTACTAGGAATAGATTAATGGGGGGGGGTGAGGGGGGGGTCGATGCACGGCGGGCAGGGCAGGGAGTGCTCACAAAAGACCAAACGCTCCCTCTTTTCTTTTCCAGCCTTCCCGACTAACTTAAATAATGATGTATTGCCCCTTTCCGGGACATTTTATAATTTTATGAAAAAGGTTTTTAAGGGTAGGAATTGCTCTGGTGAGATTCCCGACAAAAGGTAAAGAAAGGAGACAGGAAAGTTGGAAATGAGGAATCGTGTTTATCGAAAGTGGTGTGTGAGACCTGTCATTTACTAGGTGTCTCCTGAGTGTCCGGCACTGGGCTGGGTGCTTTGACCTTAATTCTCAGAACAACCTGTGTGTACTTGGCATCGCCCCCATCTTACAGATGAGGGGACTGAGGCTCCCGAGAGGTGAAGTGACATGTAGAGTCATGTACTTAGCGGCAGAGCAGGGGTTCAAACCCAGAGATACCGGCGACATGACTTTGGTTTGGGGGGAATAGCCCCGTCGGCAATGCCTGCATTTAGTAGGGGGGTGGGGGTGGGGATGAGAAGCTGAGAAGCTTGGGATTTGCAGAGGCCAGGTGGTGGTTGAGCAGCCCCAGGCACCTTGAAGGTCCCCAGGAAGGCGGCAGGAACAGGCCTGAGGAGGATGGAGTTACCCCACCTGCAGGACACTCGCCCCTCAAAAACCAGGACGGTTTGCCAGGCAGAAACCCAGAAACAACCATGCACAATTAATTCTTGGAAAACTTCCCACAAAATCCTTTTACGTAACTACTGCTGCTAAAAAAAAAAGTGGCAGATTTATGCAGCAGACCTACCTATTTACGTAGAAGATCTACCTAGTAGAAAGCTGCTTTCTAAGATCAGAGAAAGTGAAGAAGCAAACTTACAAAAGAATTTAGAGGTAAACGAATTTTGGGGGAAAAAAAGGAGGGAGAGTGGGTGTGTATCGTGTGACAAGTAGCTCGTGAGACAATCCGGAGGATACACAGCAAGATTCAGTGACTCCAGGGGCTGGGTTGAGGGGATTTGTTGTCTGACTTTCAAACTTCTGTTGCAGTGATGGTGTTACAGTGAGCGTATATTTTGCAACTTTCAAAACACAGAAACCCTGTAAACCTGCAGTTTACCCTTTCGAATTAGAGGTCAGCGTTTCTGGAATTTCCTTCCAGGGCTCACATGTATTTCTGGAGGCCTCAGAAGCGCCCCAGGAGCGGGCTGCCGTGCCCCAGCCAGGACCTCAACCCTCCCCAGAGAAGCCAGGCCGGAGCTGTCCGGTGCCAAGAGCAGCCTCTGCATTTGTCAATCGAGGCTTGTGAATTTTATGTGCCAGTTGAGGGAGTGACCACACCATCGGCAGAGGGCCCGGGGGAGGGGGGGATGCAAAAAAGCTGCAGGAAAACCCAAGAATGACCCCCGAAATCACTCCGCTATGCCTTGAGAGCAGATGACCTCCCCGACCCCGGAGGGAGCCGCAGATGTTTCCAGAATTGTGGCTCTAAGGACTCCAAGAGCTGTTACAACAACTCATTTCATCGTTGATAAATTCTTTTATTACACAAGTGTCCACTAGAAAGACTAGGAAAAGGCGGGGCGGGGGGGAAAGCCCACGTGGATGTCCCACACTACTGAGGGTTTGGGTATACGGCTTTTTGAATAGCTTTTTGGTGATAGACCGTCTTGCGGCTTGCCCTTGTGCTGTAACATACCAGGGAACTTTTTTCCACGTTAAGCTCATTCTTTTTAACAGTTGGTGAGTATTCCCCTGCACCGGTGTGTCAGTGTTTCTCTCACCTGTGGGTTTACACAGCCATCTGTATGTGTCCCAGGATAAATTCGTACAAGTAAATGCTGGGTCAACCTGAAGGTCTACCTGGCCTCTGAAACTGTTCTCCCACCAGGAGAGCAGCTGCCCAGCTCTCACGGGTTCTGAATTGTATCATTCCTTTAAGTCCAAGTTGGGGCATGTCTGTATTTTTCAGTGTCTGCCACTCCTTGGACTAACAAATTTCCAAAACAGAAGCCCTGCTGTTCCGTAACATTCCAACTAAATGTTTCTGTATGTATGTTAGGGTAGTACCTGGCGCAGCACTCAGAAAGATTGGCTCTCGTCATCACTACTCTGAATTTTACTCCACAGCCTCCCAAGTGTGTCACAGAGGGTGGCGTGCCCGCAGACCCAGCTCCGTCCCTGTAGGTCTGCGCTAGCAACTTGTTCCACTTTCCTCGCCTCAGCCCCCTCATCTGTAAAATGGGCCTAATGACGGCAACTCTCCAGGATTGGGGTGGGAATTCTATGAGCGAATGGGTGCTCGGAGCTTGGTAGGTGCTCAATAAACAGTCGCCACCTATGATAGGTTGTATCATCCGGTATCTCACGTTCTTTTAATACCCTGCGGCTTCCCCATCCGGAGTCAGAGCCTGCTTCCCCTCCCCTTGAAAGCTGGTGGGCTTGTGACTCAGCGTAGCCAGATGAATGTGCTGGGCTGACGCGGGGCAGAAAAGGCAGCTCGGGCACCTCCTCCCACTGCCTTGAGTCCGCCACGCTGGGAGGAAGCCCAAGCTAGCCCACACCGAGCGAGCACGTGATGAGCCGCCGCTCCGGGACACCCCAGGCCATAGCTACTTAGCCAGCCTCCCCAGATTCCCAACCCACGGGAACAAAGGACGAAAGACTGTTTGTTTGTTTTGTTTTGACCGCACCCCTCAGCTTGTGGGATCTTAGTTCCCCGACTGGGGATTGAACCTGTGCCCTTAGCAGTGAAAGCATGGAGTCCTAACCGCTGGACCGCCAGGGAAGTCCCGAAAGATTGTTGTTTTAAACCTCTACATTGAGGAGTGATGAGCTGTGCAGTGGGTAACAGAACCCTCTGGGGTTGGGCCTTGCAGGTGCATCCCCCTTAGACCTCTGACAGGCCAAACGTCACCCCGATGCCCTGTGTGAGCCCCGCTGAGCCTTCCTGAGGCCTGGGTGGTGCTGGTGGCGGTGTCGGCAGTAGCCGACTCTCTGGGGCGGACTCTGATGGGGCTTGGGTGGGGCTCTGAGCACTTGGCCCCGTGACCTCATTTACCCGACAGAGTAAGTTACTTTGCGGATGAGGAAACCAAGCCTAGCGGAGAACTTGCAGCCTTGAGGGTGACATCTGGGCCTCCTGGGGGTTCACCATGCCATCCCATCCCTGCCGTGGTCCTGGGTCTCTGATGCATCTCCAAATACCAAACCCTCAAGATGCCGAAAGAACTGCCACGGGGCTTAAGCCTTCTGTTGTGTGCACCCCGAGCTGTCGATGGTGATGTTCTCAGCTATAGAACATTGGAGGCACTCACCTGGACTGCTTTGCTGTGAGGAGCCCACAGACGTCTCCCCCGCCGGGGCCATGTAGTGGCCAGACTGGCCCTTGAGGTTCTCGCTATGATTGCAGGACGCCTTCAGCAAAAACCATCATGGAATGTTGAGGAACGAGATTTATTGCTCACAGGTCCTGTGGGTACATGCGGCCAGATTGTGGGTAGAAAGAGGGTGTGGGTGTGGGGCTGGACTCTACCTTTATGAGCGCGTGAGGGCTGGGTGTCTAGGGTTTCACGGGGTCACTCTTTATTGGTGAATTTAAAGCATAGGAACAGGAATTAGGGTGTGGGAAGGGAGCAGCGCGGTTACTCAAGCTGTCAGTCGCTGGGTTACCCCGGACTTCCTGAATGAGGGCCCTTCGTGGGTTGGGGGACGCCTCGGTCCTTATCTGGTGGTTCTGCTGGTGGCTATGTGTTTATTCAAGGTGGATGGCTTTTGAAATGGATGCTTACTGTCAGGCACTTACACTACATCATCCCAAACCCTCAGGAGAAACATCCCTTTATCTTTGGCCTGTGGAACTCAAAATCCGGCCCAGGGAGCTGACCAGGGTGCCAGAAAGCCCCCAGGCATTTCCCTGGCTCCTTCCCGGGTGTGGACACGAAACCTCCTTTATCCAGCTTTAACAACAAGCGCAGAACCTCGTGTGTGTGTGAGTGTGTGTGTGTGTGTGTGTGTGTGTGTGTGTGTGTGTGTGTGTTGGGGGGGCTTTGATGCCCCAAGACACTCAGGAAGGTCACGGGTCCAGTAAGTCTGCTGAGAACCAGCCTCCGAGCCCAGATTACTGTCAGTGATGCCCTGTATTCTTGGGCTCTCACTGGCTCCTAGAACGTGCGGTGGGAATGTGTAGGCTCTAGCCGGGCTTGATCCGGGTCGATCTTGTAGAAGCGGTTCAGAGGCACGTGCGCTGCCTGGTGTGAGTCTGCAAAGAAGCCAGCTTTGGCTCGTTGCTCTTCACCAGCTCTGCGTCCGCCGTGTTGAGGCTCATCTGCAAGACAACTCCTCCGGGAAGCCCTCCATCCAGCTCTGCCCGTTGTTAATCAGTGCTCACTCTTCGGCAGACGGTGTGGGTGCCAGGCAGAGAAGCTGCGTGATACGATTGCCTTCTCCCGGGGGATCCCCACCCGTGGGGGCCTCTTGCGCTTTAGAACCCCTAGGCGCCGAGCTCGCGCCTTTCACTTGGTCCCAGCGGTGGGCCTCGAGAAAATACCATCTGGGCCCTTATCTCCCTTTGTTCCCCTGAGTCTCTTCGTGTCCCCTGCAGGACTTTGTTCAGCGGGTTGAAAAGGATCAAGCAGGCCTTGTGGAGCGTGGGAATCTAGCGACTCGAAAGGGGGCAGTTCGAGAAGGAAAACCTGCGTTCTGCCATGAAACCACTTGGTAAGAGGTTGGAGGTAAGCCCATCTCAGCACTGCGGCTCCTGGGCAAAGGCAGTGACTTTTCAGCTCTGGAAAAGTAAAGGCAGCTGGTCCATCAGCTCCTGGTATCAATTCTCGTCTGACTCTTAGCAAAACAATAAATTACATCCAGAATACCACCCTGTGCCCTATTTTCAGCCATCTACTGCCAAGGATGTTACTTACACCTTTATTAAAAATTCAGTGCTTACGACAGAGGGGTGAATGAACGCTATTATAAGCTCAGAATAATTATTTGGGCTTGTTTTAATCCCTAGAAGAACGCTTTTGGCTTTCCACATTTAGCTCTCAGCCTGTACATTTCTGGCCCTTTTGCAACTTTCCAGCACGTTAGATCAGAGTAGCTGCTATGTACCAGGCTCGGTATTCTGTGTTTTGGGGCTGTAAAGATGGGTGGTCCCGGCCCATAAGGAACTCTTCAGCCTGCCTTGTACATCACAGATGCTCCATAAACTAACCTGTGTAAATTAACTTAAGTGATGTGGCTGCAGTTTTCATTACTGAAAAATTGTAAATGAACACACAGTTGTATTAAAGTAATTCATGTTCCCATTTAGAATAAAATCAGTGTTAAGAGGCTTATATACAAAGTGAACAGTTCCGTGACTCATCTCATAGCCTCACTTCCCAGAAGCGAATACTTTTCATTCTCTTAGCTACTTTTGTGTGGTTTTCACCTGCTTCTATCTAAACCATTTCCTTTCAGCACTCCCAGCTTTACACGTTTCCTTCTATACATCTAGTAGTCAGTCAGTAATCAGAGTTTACATGGTCCTGGCAAAGTTATTATTATTTACTGTTAAGCCAAGTAATGTACTATCATTATGGTTTGGGTTTTTTTCCCCCTTTGTATGGCTTTTTAATCTTTCTGGAGTTAATGGTTGCCTCACTTTTTCCATATACTCAGGTTTCTATGTATCTATCACTAATTTTTTTTCTGCATGTTTTAACAGAGCCATCATACATATCAATAATTTTTCTACACACTCGAACACAACAAAATGTGTCATTTCCATTCCTCCCTCACCCCTGTAGCCATTCATCTGGTGCCGGTGTGGACTGGTTACTGTCTGGTCCACTACGCACTGTTATCTGGGGACTTCCTTTTGTCCTTTCACTGGGCATTTCTTTAGCAGCTTTCTTGGATCCTGTGTCTTCTCTGAATAATAGTTAACCTGGGAATAGAATTGTAGGTTGAAATTAGTTTCCGTCAGAATTTTGAGTTTTCCGCCCTTGTTTTCTAGAATCCAGCTTGCTGCTAGCATGACTCTTAATCCTGGACTTTTTTCTCAAAGCTTTTAAGATATCTTTTTTTTTAATGCCTGATATTTTGAACCTTGACAATTGTGAACTTGTTCTAGACGTGGAGATGTCACTGCTTCCCCCGTATTATGACCTCTGGTTGGCTTGTATGTTGGTACAAGATGAGTGGCTATGGGTGGGAGAGAGGAATGGAAATGATAAATTGTGTTGGGAGTATGTAGAAAAATTATTAATATGTATGATAGCTCTGTTAGAGCATTCAGAAAAAAAAATTAGTGATAGATGCATAGAAACCTTAGGAAATGGAAAAAGTGAGGCAACCATTAACTCCAGGAAAAATAAAAAGTCATATACTGAGGAGGGGACATTTTATATGAGACCTGAATGAGGAGACCTGTAAAGCGTGTTCTAAGTAGCAGGTGTCATGAACAAGATAAACCACATTTAAGGATTGGTAGGGAAATCTAGAAAAATGGTACAGATGAACCAGTTTGCAAGGCAGCAGAAGAGACACAGATGTAGAGAACAAACGTACGGACACCAAGGGGGGAAAGTGGCAGGGGAGGTGGGGGTAGTGGTGGTGGTGTGATGAACTGGGAGATTGGGATTCACATGTATACACTAATATGTATAAAGTAGATAACTAATAAGAACCTGCTTATAACAAATAAATAAATAAAATTAAAAAAAAAAAAAGGATTGGTAGAGACCTTCTTGTGCCTGGAGCAGAGGGTATGAAGGGAGAGTGGGGAAGAGGGGAGGAAGGAGCACATTGTGGGAGGGTTCTGAGCCACAGGCGTCCGGGTTCACGTAGTAAGAAGGATGTTCTGCTGTCGTTGGAAAATGAATTGAGACAGGCAAGAGCAGAAGTAGGGCCATGTGGGAGGTTATTGCGGGTTCCAGGAGTGAGTCTAAGATGCACTGATCTCTTCCCTGCCTGGAATCTCCCATCTAGGACAAGATAAAGAATAGGTGAATGAAGGAGGCCAGCCCTGTGGGGCCTGTGAACAGTGGCAGGGAGGTGCAGTGTCCGTTTGCCACGGGACGATCTGAACGCAGTGTCTCCTTCCCTCAGGGCCCAATGGCTGCAAAGTCGCAATCCAACGACCCCAAAACCAAGAGTCCTGGCAGCGTCAGCAAGGCTGCGACCCACGGGCAGTGGGGCCGTGCCTGGTAAGGCTCTCACCCATCTTCCCAGCTAGAAAGTAAAGTGGAATCTCAGTGAGAGGTTGCCAGCCTTTGGGATTTCGCGAACCTATTTAAAAAATCCTTTTTATCAGCAAGGCTATCATTAGTAGCGGTTTCCCCTTTCAGAGAGTGAGGAATTACAAGAAGAAGAAACTAAAAACTGATTCCAAGGAGAACTGGTGCCCTCGTACCGCCCTCACTGTGTAGCGCATGGGGGTCATGGTTGTCGAGCCATAGCGTGCTGGGGACTTGGTGAATGTCCCCCATGGCCCGGAACGGGAAGCCTCTGGCCACCTGGGTTGTGAAAGGCCTTCTGCCTTTCGTGCCCTGGGCCCTGGGCTTTCTGGGGGTGCCCACGGGTCTGTCGGCCTTCAGTGGATCATGCAGGTGGGGTGCCTTCCCCAGGCAGTGGGGGCCTTTGCGCCGCGAGCTGACAGCCTTCTCTTGGGAAGCGCTGGCGGGTTTGCACGTGGAGCAGAGCATCCCGTGCGTCGGGTCGGAGGGTCAGGAGGGCGCCACGTGACCTCCTACCGTCCGTCCGCCCCACAGGGAGGTGGACTGGTTTTCCCTGGCAAGCGTCACCTTCCTGCTGCTGTTTGCACCCCTCATCGTGTACTATTTCATCATGGCCTGCGACCAGTACAGCTGCTCCCTGACGGCCCCCTTGGTGGACATCGCCACCGGGCAGGCTCGACTCTCGGACATCTGGGCCAAGACGCCACCTGTGACGACGAAAGCGGCCCAGATCTACGTGGCATGGGTCACGTTCCAGGTCAGCCCTCCCGGCCTCTGGCCACCATGGGCGGGGCTCCACCTCTGCAGAGCGTCCCCTCCTGCCGGGACGGTCCTGGCCCCTTGTCAGGGGTGGAGTCCTGGCTCACACTGGCGTCCTCATTCCCGGGACCCAGCAGGGAATCACCTGCAGCCCGACGGACTTAGCTCTGTCTTCAGATCAAGGGCACCTGGTGGCATTTCAGTGTCCGACTCGCTTTCCGCTGAGCCTCCTCGAGGTTCAGGGCTGTGCCCAGCCCTGCGGGGACCTGCTGAGCAGGAAGCAGGACCCCGTGGCAAAGCGTGAGGTCGTGGCCCACCAGGGAAGCCCCACGCACAATGGGGAGCTTATCCTAAAGGGCCGCTCTCGGTCTCAGCAAAGCCAAGGCTGTGTCCCCAGACCTGTCCAAGGACAGCCTTGGCTCTGCTGTGACCCCACGGGCCTCCCAACCAGGAGGAGTTCATCAGAAGGCTGTCTGCGCCATGAACTTGGAGAGCAGGTGGTGTTTATCATCTGAACCCAGGAGGTTTCCAGGGAAACGGTGCTGTGCGATGCCACCCCGTCCCCGCCCTGGGGTTCCCTGCCCTGAAGGAAGGCTTTGACCACTACTAGCTGTTTCTCCCCACGTTCCCAGCTTTCGAGCTTCAGATTCCCTCTCATTTCAGATCTCTTGGTCCCTTTGGGTAAAAGGTGATTCAGAGCAGCGAGAGTCACAGTAGAGCCTAAAGGCAGGAACAACCCACGTGTCCGTCGACAGATATGGACACACACAATGTGGTGCATCCACGTGGTGGGCTGGTGTTCTGCCGTGAAAAGGAAGGAAGGTCTGACAGGCTACAGCGTGGACGGACCTTCAGAACATGGTGCTCAGTGAAAGAAATTAGCAACGAAGGGACAAATCCTGTGTGATTCTGTTTATGTGAAAAGTGCAGGGTAGGCAAATCCATGGAGACAGAAAGTGGGTTAGTGGTTGTCAGGGGCTGATGGGCAGGGGCCGAGGGGAGTGGCTGCTTGTGGGTGTGGGGTTCCCTTTTGGGGGGGTGAAACTGTTCTATAATTAGACATTGGGGAGGGCTGCACGAGCTCGGGAGCGCACTGAACACTTTCGGCGAACACTTTCAAAGGGTGAGTCGTACAGAACGTGAACTAGTGGGCTGTCCCGAGGGGAGTGGCCGAGTCCCGTGGGGAGACGGCTCGGGCGCTCTGAGTAGTGATGAGTTTCCTGTTCAGGGCCCCCTTCAAAGCCCGCAGTCAGCCTGCAGCCAGAGCTCCCGGAGCTGTAGACTCTTCTGGAAGAAATAGCTGGCTATGAGTAGGCTCTCTCCCATTCCTTCCCGCCTTCCCATTTATCATCTCGGTTAATAAAGCACGGCTGTGTCGAAGCACAGCCAGGCCCCCCCAGCTCGCAGGGGATTTAGCGGAAAATCTCTGTGGCTCAGGTACTTCTGTACGTGCTGCTTCCTGACTTCTGCCACAAGTTTCTGCCGGGCTACGTGGGGGGCGTTCAGGAGGGCGCCATGACTCCTGCAGGTAAGCTGGGCCCCGCCCCTGCTGCCCACCACTTGTGACAGCTCTGCCCTCCCTTCATCTCACGGGGCCTCCCCCCACCCCCGCCCCCGTGCAGCTTCCATCCCAAAGGCTGCCCCCGGACAAAGTAAAAACTTTGCTTGGGAATTTCCACACCCCGGGACCGCCCCAGCTTCGAGGTGGGAAGTCACCTTGTCAGTCGGGGAACGGAACGCGCCCTGCCCCGCACTGGCTGTGTAGCTGGGCTCACGGAGCATCTCCCCGGCGGCGATACTTCGAGTCCCGCAGGGGCACCTGGTGGGGCGGGGCTTTTGTTAAGGGGTCCTTGGGGCTGCCTGGCCCATTCATTCCCCGCAGTCACTGAGACCCCACCCCAGCACACAGAGAGCACCTGGTCCCTCAGGGAGACTGCTGGGTCCCCAGCCAGGTACCCTAGGGGACGCTCGTCCGCTTCTGCTGTGGCTCAGCCCCAGCCTCCGGCAAACCGCAGGCTGGTGACTCAGCCTCTGGCTGGTTCCAGACATTCTGCACCCTCTCACCCTTCCAGGACCTCGGCAAGCAGGAGCGGTTAGTCCCCAGCTCACAGCGTGAGGTGTACCGCGGGCATTTTGACCCTAGGGGCCCAAATTGCAACAGCAGCTGACGGGCTGTCAAGCCTGGGGTCTGGGGACCCCGGGAGCTGAGGCCCAGAAAGGCGGCAGGGCCGGAGCCAGGAGCTGTTACAGCTGGGAGAACGCCTCCAATCTGCCCTCCTCCCTCTGCAGGAATCGTCAACAAGTATGAGATCAACGGCCTACAAGCCTGGCTCATCACGCACCTCCTCTGGTTTGCTAATTCCTACCTCCTCGCCTGCTTCTCTCCCACCATCATCTTTGACAACTGGATCCCGCTGCTCTGGTGTGCCAACATTCTGGGCTACGCTGTCTCCACCTTCGCCATGATCAAGGGCTACTTCTTCCCCACCGATGCCCGAGACTGGTACGTCCTCAGCGGCCGGTCGAGCCCAAGATGGAGAGTAGGTGCCTTTTTCTGTTACCTTGGGCTGGGAGGTTGCAGGGCCCTGAGGATTGAGAATCCTTGAAGGAGGAGCTTAAAGGAACCTGATGGACTCTGGGAAGCATCCTTTCCAAATGTCTGGGTGGCTTCTCCCGCCTTAGGGAGGATGCAGTTGAAGATGGCCGAGTCCATCCCTGGTGGCCGAGCTGTGTCGCGTAGGGCTGTCAGGGAGCAGGGGGGTGGAAAAGGCAGCTTCTGGTTGGGCGGCAAAGGCAGTCCATCACCTCTTTTTCTGGGACGTCAATGTGGCCTGAAACAGTCTTAGTGAGGAGTCCTGTTTTCTCAGTGGCTTTAATGTAAGAACTTGCCAGGGAGAGCCTTACTGATTGGTGTCCATTCTCATGGGGCCCTGGGTTGGATAGTTATCAACCATGCATCCATCTCTCCTTCATCTATCCATATATCCAGTTCTTCATCCATTCATCCACCCACCCATCCACCCATCTGTCCATCCATCCACCCATCCAACTCATCCATCCATCCACCTACCAGTGCACCCATCCACCTACCAGTGCACCCATCCACCCATCCATCCATTCATCCATCCATCTCCCCATCCAACCACCTACCCATCTATCCATCCCCCATCCCTTCCTCCACCCCTCCCTCCCTCCCTCCCCTCCTGTCTCCCTGTATCCATCCATTCACCCATGAACCCATTCATCCAGCCCATTCATCCATCCATCCATTTGTCCATCCATCCACTTATCCATCCATCCACTTATTCCCCCCATCCCTCCCTCCCCGCCTCCTTACATCCGTCCATTCATCAAGAGATGTTTGTTGGGTTCCTCCTGTAGACAGGTGTAGGCAGTGGGGCTTTAGGTGTAAACAAGATTCTTATTCTCGGGGTGCTTACATTTTAGTTTGGGGGTCCAAATGAAAATAAAGTATGTTTCCTTTAACTGTTACACCTAAACTCTTAGGAAATGTGTTTGGTTGGTGGTACTTTGAGCTTGTGTGAATTTTTTTTATCAAATAATGAGGCTGGTCTTCTATGACTCATGGAAATCATTTTCTCTGCTTTATAATCACATCCCCTATTGTAGACTTTGTATATTTGGCTTCTTTCTACTTATCCTAACTGAGGGAAATGGACACGAAAATATGTTTCTCTGACTAGTACAGAAATCCCTGTGTATGTACAGCAAGTTATACTTAATGAAGGTCTCCACATGGGTTATCATGGCTGATTCTCTGATCACTCCTGGAGAGGGCTATGGGTCAGGTAACCAAGGTAATGAAACATTAAACTTGCCCAGCAAGGGATGGGTGTGGGCCCTGGAGCCAGGCACCCGGCTCTAAGCAGCGTGCTTTTTTTCACATCTACCTTGGCATCACTTATAACTCCACTTGCCCACGGGAGACCCGAATGCCCTGTGAGTCTTTCAGAATAAAATCTCTGTCCAGTCGAGCCAGTTGGGCAGCTCACCTGTGCTGTGCCTCCAGGGAGCCTGGAGTGGGGAGGGAGGACCCTGGGTGCTGGCCCAAGGGAGGCTTAAGCACAGATATAGTCTCCCCACCTTCCTTGGAGCAGAGCAAAAGCAACTCAAGGGCCAGAGGTGAACGAGGAGTGAAGCACCGAGTCTGCGGGGGGAGAGGGAGGCTGACGCGACCTCTGCCTGCCGCATCCCTGCAGTTCACGGCAGGTCTCCCCCCAGGTCATCTCTCTTGGGCCTGCCGTACCCGGGCTGGGCTGAGCACCTGTGTCCGTGCCAGCCGAGTAGGCCACTTGTGAGACGCGCTCGTTAACGACACGCATCTGTTCTTTGTATTTTAAAGCAAATTCACAGGCAATTTCCTTTACAACTACATGATGGGCGTTGAGTTTAACCCCCGAATTGGGGAGTGGTTTGACTTCAAGCTCTTCTTCAATGGACGCCCCGGGATCGTCGCCTGGACCCTCATCAACCTGTCCTTCGCAGCCAAGCAGCAGGAGCTCTACGGCCACGTGACCAACTCCATGGTCTTGGTCAACATCCTGCAGGTAGCCTCTCTGTGGCCCAGCGGGGTGGGAGCTCTGACACCCGGTGGGCGCTGGGGAAACCTGAAAGCCAGATAGTTTTCAAAAGACCGTAATCTGCCACCTTTACATGGGGGTCGGCCCCCTTCCTGTGCGTCTCTGGTCAGTACACGGCCGCTTCTGTGTTGCAGGCCATCTATGTGCTGGACTTCTTTTGGAACGAAACCTGGTACCTGAAAACCATTGACATCTGCCACGACCACTTTGGGTGGTACCTGGGCTGGGGGGACTGCGTCTGGCTGCCGTACCTCTACACGTTGCAGGTGAGAAGCAGGGGCAGGGAGCCCCCCGTGACGCATGCCCAGCACAGCAGCACTGAGCTGTAAGGTCCCCGGGCACCCCCAGCGCTGCCCTCGGAGCAGACACAGCTGAGCACATGCCGAGCCTTGTCGTCACCCAAGTGTCTGTTTTTTTTGGGGGTGTGGGGTGGCACCAGAACCTGGAGAAGGGAGGCTGCTCCCCTGTTTTAGGAAGAAGAGAAGGCTTAGTGTACGAGTCAGCACAGGCCACTGTAACAAATACCATGGACCAGGCGGCTTAAACAACAGGGTCCATTGTCTCCCCGTCTGGAGGCTGGAATCCGAGACCCAGGTGTGGGCAGGGCTGGTCCTCCTGAGGCCTCTCTCCTCGGCGTGTAGACGGCCGTCTCCTCCCTGTGTCCTCACGGGGTCGTCCCTCTGTGTGTGTCTGTGTCCTGACCTCCTCTTATAAGAACACCAGTCCTGTGGGATCAGGACCCACCCTAGTGGCCGCATTTTACCTTCCTCACCTCTTGAAAGAAAGACATGCGACTCCAAAGACAGTCACATTCTGGGATGCTGGGTGTCAGGACTCCGACATGTGAATCTGGGGGACACAGCTCAGCCCATAGACTGAGAGAAGAAGATGATACGGAGTAAACTTTGGGTCAAAAGAAACGTTTTGGGGGATCTGGGTGGATGGAGGTGGGTATTTGTATTCATGTGTGTTCAAATCTCAAGGCTGAAAGGATGAGAGGCCTTTTTTCCTTCCGTCATTTGCATTTAAGCTTTGAGTATGTACACGCAAGAGTGGAGGAGATGCAGGGGGCCCTGCGCTCTCGGAGCTCACAGCTGGCAGGGAGAGTCCCTGACACAGGCAGTCCAGTGCGGGGAGGGGGAGCTGGACAGGAAGTGGGGTGCTGACCCCTGAGAGAGGGCCAAGGAGGAGCCCCCAGCCAGTAGGTGGGGGTCACAGCCAGGCTGAGAGCAGAATGATGAGTCTGAGGGTAAGAACATTCCAGAAAGGTGGAGTGGGGAATATATCAGGGTGGGGGAGAGGGCAGAGGGGGACATTTAAGGCATGAGACAGTTCAGCGTGGCTGGGACACAGGACATGGGGGTGGCAGGAAGCCTTGCCCGATTGGAGGCTGGAGGATCAGAGGCCAGCACCGGGTGGGAGGCCTACAAGAGGGGAGTGTTCCAGGCGAGAAGAGGTTGCTGGGGGTTGGGGGGCACAGGCTCCGGGAAAAGTTCCCACGAGTAATGAATCAGGCCGGGTCCCCAGGAGGGCCTCAGCACACGCTGCAGAGTCGAGGGTAGAAACCTCAACTGGGGAGCCCGAGGGACCTGGGTTTGCACCTCTGTAGGGCTGCCAGCCGGGGGAGGGGGCCTTGAACTCGTCCCTGAGCATCTCTGAAAAAGCAGGGCGGACATCACCTCCGTTAGGGCTGGGCACCCTCGTTCCTGCACCGCCATGTTCTGAGGCTGTTGGGGGATAGGGGAGAGGCCTCATCATGAAGCCCGCCGCACCCCTCCCAGCTCACAGAGGACAGCCCTGCTTTCCTCTGCGGGGCATGCGGGCTCCTGTGTAGGGTGGCTGCTTCAGAGGCCTGGCCAGATGCCCACCTGCCCGTTCTGTAAGCAGGTATGAAGAGGTGTGGCGGTGGGGGAGGGAGCAGGTTCTAGGGCACTTGAGTGGTTAGCGGTGGCCTGCCTTAAACAGGACGTGCAGGAGTGGTGAGGACCAATGCTGACAGACCTTGTCGGCTGGCCAGGGTGTGCACAGGCAGGTGGCGAGGGGTTGCAGCCAGTCCTGCAGGCGGTGATAACGGGGCCCGTGGTACCTGGCTGACTGCCCTGTGTGGCAGCGTGAAGCAGGATCGCTGGGAGAGCAGGAAAATCACAGCAGAGTGAACAGGCTTGAGGGGAGAGAGCCCTGGGCTGGGGCCACCAGTTCTGGACTCTGGTCCCCACGCTGAATCCTCTGGACGGACCCTCTGGACTCATTTCTCTGCTTGGCTGGTTGCAGGCTCACCGGTTCCCTGATTTTGTGAACACTGCTTTCCAAGCATGCAAAGCATTGGCAGTAGATCACACACACCCACACACACACACACACACCCACACGTATGTGTGTTTATTTGATTACGTGACTCTGGTGCATTGAAGTCCAAAATCTTCTGGGCAGCCAGCAGGCTGGAGGTCCAGGGAAGAGTTGGTATTGCAGCTGGGTCTGAAGGCCGTCCGCTGGTGGAATTCACTCTTATTCCAGGGACTCTTTTATGCTTAGGGCCTTCCACCGATTAGGCGAGGCCCACCTACATTGCAGAGGGTGGTCTGCTTCAGTCAGTCTAATCGGAAACGTTAATCCCATCTAAAAAATACCTTCGTAACAGCTAACGTTTGCCCAAGCGTCTGGGTCCCGTGGCCTAGCCAATGTGACACATTAAATTAACCGTCACTATTATATTCAAATAATACTTGTAATGTTGTTATATAATGTGTATACCATATACGATATACATGTGTATGTATGTATGTGTAGACAGATAGGAGGGTAGGTAGGTGGATATGCAAATTTTCATGTTTACTTGTCTGATCCCACAGCAGCCCTCCGAGGCAGGCGCTTCCATTTACAGGAGAGGAAACTGAGGTGGGGCACGGGGGCAGCCGGTCGGGTGCACAGCAGGGGTTTGAACCCAGGCCGTGCTCCCGAGCCCGCGGTCCCGCTCAGCCCGCTGACCTCTCCCGCTCGCCCTGCAGGGTCTGTACCTGGTGTACCACCCCGTGCAGCTGCCCACCCGCTACTCCCTGGGCGTCCTGCTGCTGGGCCTGCTGGGCTACTACATCTTCCGGATGGCCAACCATCAGAAGGACCTTTTCCGCCGCACGGACGGGCGCTGCGTGATCTGGGGCAGGAAGCCCAGGGTCATCGAGTGTTCCTTCACGTCGGCCAATGAGCAGAAGCACCGCAGCAAGCTGCTGGTGTCCGGCTTCTGGGGCGTGGCCCGCCACTTCAACTACACCGGCGACCTGATGGGCAGCCTGGCGTACTGCCTGGCCTGCGGTGGCGGCCACCTCCTGCCCTACTTCTACATCATCTACATGGCCATCCTGCTGACCCACCGCTGCCTACGGGACGAGCACCGCTGTGCTAACAAGTACGGCCGCGACTGGGAGCGCTACACGGCCGCCGTGCCTTACCGCCTGCTGCCCGGAATCTTCTAAAGGGCCGCCCCGGGAGGAGCCCCCAGCGGGGCAGGGAGGAGAGCTGGAGTCAGGTCCGCTGGGGCAGCAGGATCTCCGCGCCGCACTCCAGGAGCCTCTGCGTCCTCACCTGTAAAATGCAAACAGCCCGGCACTTGTCCTGAGTGGAATTGCGGGGGCGCCGACTGCCTTCTCGCCAGCAGAAGTGACCAGCTTTCTCCGTGCAGTGTCCCCAGGGTGGGAGGATGACCTGGCTGGCTCGCAGATGACGCTGTTTCTTCTCTGGGGTCTGAGCCGCCCGCTGCCCAGACAGCAGGAGTCCGACACTGAACGGGATGTCTTCCAGCCCCCGTGGTCAGTCCTGCCCTTACTCTTGCTAAATAAAGTAGAAGTGGACACGTAAGCTGTGCCAGTTATCAACTGACGGCCTTTCAGCTCCAGGTGCAGCCTGCATCACCTGCTCTGCGGTAGTGAGCTGTGCCCTTCACACTTCTCTCCTTCGCCCGTGCACCTCGTTACATTTGTCTGTAGAGGGCGCTAAGGGATGCTGCATGAGTAGGGGCATCTTCTGGTTCTGGTTCTTGTACAGACTTGGCCCAGGCAACCCAGAGAACTTGGCCACACCATCCGGGGGCCTCACCCAAGCCTTCCCCAAGGAGACCTGAACCCCAGCCTCGGGGACGGGACACCCTTCACGTGTTTTCTTACCTTGGGCACACTCCTTGACCCGTAGGTATTCTGGGTTTTTTTTTTTTTTTTTTTTTCCAATTTACTTATTTATCTTTGGCTGCGTTGGGTCTTCATTGCTGCGCACGGGCTTTCTCTAGTTGTGGCGAGTGGGGGCTACTCTTCATTGCAGTGCACGGGCTTCTCGCTGCAGTGGCTTCTCTTGTTGCGGAGCACGGGTTCTAGGCGCGCAGGCTTCAGTAGTTGTGGCACGTGGGCTTCAGTAGTGGTGGCTTGTGGGCTCTAGAGTGCAGGCTCAGTAGTTGTGGCGCACGGGCTTAGTTGCTCCGTGACACGTGGGATCTTCCCGGACCAGGGCTCAAACCCATGTCCTCTGCATTGGCAGGTGGGTTCTTAACGACTGCGCCACCAGGGAAGTCCCCACAGGTATTCTTGACAGCTCCCTTTAGACGTTATGCCCTAGTCGAGTTAATAATTCTTTATCCAGGTATATCTGGGATGTATTGCAGGTTTGGTTCCAGACCACCCCAATAAAGCGATTATCACAATAAAGCGAACCACACGAGTTTTTTGGCTTCCCAGTGCATAGAAAAGTTAGGTTTACACGATTCTGTACTCTTTTAAGTATGAAATAGCATTGTCTTAAAAGACAGTGTATACACCTTGATTTAAAAAAGCTTTATTGCTAAAAAATGCCAAAACGATGACCATGGTAACATCACAGGTCACTGATCACAGATCACCGTTAACAAATAGAAAGAAAAGTTTGAAGTACTGCCAGAAATGGCAAGATGTGACACAGAGACACAAAGTGAGCAAATGCTATTGGAAAAGTGGCACCGGTAGACTTGCTGGATGCAGGGTCACCAGAAACCTTCAGTCTGTAAAAAGCGTGATTATCTGCGAAGCACGATAAAGTAGATGTGCCTGTTTTAAACTTTCCCTGTTCAGACTTCTTTGTGGTTTGTCTCCCAGTGGGGCCTGGCCATAGACAAGGGCTCAGTTTCTGGTGTGTAGAGGCGATGCCCAGGGAACTTTGGATCAGATGCTTGGGTCCTGCCTCAAAGCTTTGGGTACCGATCACGGGATTCAGGGGAGGGGTCCACACTTTCCCCACCGTTGGCCCTCTGTTGGGGCCACTCTTGTGCTGGGTGTGAGAATCCATTCTGTTTGCCAAAGGAAGAAATTCCAGTTTGGCCGCCTGCCCCCAACAAAAGAGCAAAAGAGCGGAGAAGCCACAAAGATGGCAGCGCTAGGCTTGCTTCACATCTGGAGGAACCGAGGACTGGAGTGTGCTGGGGGTCCCGCTCCCTGGACAGGGGGGGCAGGTGCAGGGCAACGCCTCCCCTGCTCAGTCTACAACTGGTTGAGCAAAGACAGGCGGCCTCCTGAGCAGCCGGGAGGGGATCGGAGCTTGGGGCCCACCTGGGCCGACTTAAGAGCCGTGATTTTCCGATGCTGGTACCCCACCCCTGCCCATGGAGCTCATGGGTCAAAGGGGGTCCCAGGTGTTTGTACTGTCACCAGCCACACAAGTGGTTTGAGTACCAGGCCAGAGCAGTGAACTCCCACCGGGATGGCGCTGCGTACGGTGGGCCCCGCCGTTTCCTCCCAGTCACTGTGTGAATTCATTTTAAGGAGGCTGGAGGGTGGTGGCTGTGAGCTCAGACCCTGGCTTCCCTATTCGACAGCTGTGTGACCACGGCCCGGCAATTGCCCTCTCTGTGCCTTGTTGTCCTTGTTTGAAAAATAAGGGCGATTATTGTTTTCTTGCCTTGTGTGAGGTTTCTCAGCCAGATTTCCCGGGAGAGCTCTGGGTTTGAACCTTGGATCTGCCTCTCAGTTTGCCAAGTTTCGTTCGCGTGTTAGCGTCTTGGAGCTGGGCTGCGCTTTGACCTGTTTTGCTCCGCGTGCTCAGCTAACACAGTGAGGCAGGGCGCCCCGTGCCATAGGGTAGGTTTTTCTGCCCTCCCTCACCTCCTCTGCATGTGGATGAAACCCAGTGCCCCCTCTCCGGGCAAGCACTGGGGAGCCCGGAGCTCCACCTTTGTGCATGGTGAGGTTGGCGTAGGTGGTGGGGGGAAAGGATGGTCCACACCGGAGATGCGCTGCCCACGGCGGTGGGCTTGGCTTCACTGCTATCTTCAGGGAGAGCTATCCCAGGAGGGACAGAGGCCTGGGGGTGTTCCTCCAGTTCTTGGCGCTCACCTGGATGTGGGTGTTGTTTCGATCCTGACAAGGCAGGCCAGGCAGTGACCCAGCCAGGTTCTCTGGGTGAGAGGCTGAGTTGAATAGAGTGTGCAAAATCAAGATGTGAGTCCACACCGCACGCTTCTTTTCTGGCAAGGGCAGGTCGTTCTCACGCTGCACTGCCACACCCTGCCCCTCACCAGACTCAGATCTCCACATCTATTGGGAAAGACGTCGAAAGCATGCCCTGGAGTGTCACGTGGGCAGACCACAGTGATTAGGAGGCAGGGACGGGATGGCTCCACCAGTGACGCACACACAGACCTGCTCGTGCCGCCAGGTCCTTGTCCTGGGAGTACAGGCAGGCCTTGGAGATCTGTGTAGCTCACTCACCTGGACAAACGGATGTGAAGAGAGCTCTTGGTGAGAGGCAGGTAACCAGGGAAGCTCACCTGCCTTGGGGCCTTAAATACCTCCATAAGCACGGGCGACTACAGAGGTCCCCCTCCGATGCCTCTCTGGCCTGAGTCCCATCCATGTGTCCAGATGCCTCCTCCCTGTCTCATTTGTGTGGGTTAGGCTTAGGGTTCGGGTACGGGTACGGGTTAGGGTTATGTGGGTTATGTGGGTTAGGGTTAGGGTTAGGGTTAGGGTTAGGTGGGTTAGGGTTAGGGTTATGTGGGTTAGGGTTAGGGTTAGGGTTAGGGTTAGGGTTAGGGTTAGGGTTAGAGTCTTAAAGCCTTCTCAGACTTCACGGATCAGCAACTCCCACGTCTCCCCCAGAAGTTGCTCTCAGGTGATGGCAAGTCCAGACCCCCATGTGGAATTATCCCTCTCTCACCCAACCGGCCTGTACTCCTGCAGGCTCTCCTGCAGAAGGCATCCGGCATCCGACCACTCCCTACCGTCTCTGTGCTGAGCCTGTCCCAGCCCCGCCCTCTCTCGACAGCAAGAGGAGCCCCAGCACTGGTTTCCTGGCCTCTGGCCTCTCGGCCCCAACCTGTTCTGAGCACAACAGTCAGACTTGTCCTGTTAAGGTGTGAGAGTCAGAGCATGTCACCGCTCTGCTCAGAACTCCTCAAGGTCTCCTGTCACAATAAACAACAACGTCATTTCCAGAACCTAAGGTTTGCCTCGCTCCTTCTCCCACAGTTGCCCAGCGACAGCCATGCCGGCCGCCTCACTGGCCCTCCAAGGCCCCAGGACTCTTCCACCGCAGGGCTTTTGCACAGGCTGTTTCCTTTGCCTGGAACACTCTTCCCCTTGGCATCCGTCTGGTTCCCTCAACAACCTCCTAGACGTGGCTTAAATATCACCTTCACAGGGAAGCCTTCCTCACACACTCATCCCAGGACTCTGCTTTGCTTTTCTTCATAGAACCTACTCTCCAGTTACAGAATATAAATTACCAATTTATCTTGCTTATCTGTCTCCCCCACAAGAATACAAGATCAGTGAGGGTAAATTTCTGATTACTTTGTTCCCAGATATATCCCCAGCCCCAGAACGCCGTCTGCCCTGTGTCAGCAGCTGACTCTTCCAGCTTCTGCCGTGCACCCACCACCGCTGTGAGAACCTTACATATACCCTCTGACGCTCACAATAACCCAGCTGCTAAATACTATCGCCATCACCCCCATTTTATAGGTGGTGAAAGCGAGGCACAGTTGGACAGTGGGACCTGCCCAAGGTTACATGCTGATACGTTGCAGAGTGGGAACTCAAACTCCATCTGGCGCCAGAGTCTGTGCTCATTACCACCTCGCCTAGAGCGTCATCTCCTCTTGCTCTACTTGTTAAATAACTAGAAGGCCTGTGTCTTGAAGCAGGGCCGGGCCAGATGCAAAGCTTTCCACCAGTGCTTTCAAGGACTTTGGGTTGCAACCCACTCATGGGTCATAAAGTCATCCCTAGGGTTACGTATTATCTGTCGCCATGTTATAAGTGACCCCTCAATTGAATGGCTTAAACCAACAATAAACATGATCTCACGCAATTTCTGAGGTTTAGGAATCCAGAGGTGGCTTAGCAGGTGGTCCTGGCTCGGTGTCTCTCATGGTGTTGCAGGCAAGGCGCTGGCTGAGGCTGTATCACCCGAAGGCTCGACTGAGGCTGGAGGACTTTCTCCCAAGGCAGCTCCTCGTGTATTTGGCAACTGGTGCTGGCTGTTGGCTGGAGGCCTCAGCTCCTCACCACGTGGGCCTCTCCACAGGCTGCTTGAATATCCACACAACATGGCGGCCCCCACGGTGGGTGATCCCAGACACACAATGTCCTTTATGCCGAACCTCGCAAGTCCTGCTTCCCCACTTCTGAGATGTTCCATTGGTTAAACGAGTCGGCACCTTTCAACACGGGAGGGGGCTACACAGGGGCTACCAACAGCCAGGGGTGCATCTCAGAGGCTGCCTGCCATAGGTTACTTGACAATAAAGGGACTTGCAAAAGTCCCTGGAGAGGAGTGCCTCACTGATGGTGGCATGTCTGATGGGTGGCAGAGTTCCACTAAGAGGCAAGAGCGTGGACCTCGTCAGCTTCCACAGGCTGCACCTTCCCACTGAGATCCAGGGCTCCTTGTGGTTTGTAGCTCCTGCCTGGCTCTGCTTTCTGGCCTAGCACCTAGGTTGTTCTCAACACGCGTTGCTTGATGAACCTGATGTAAAGACAAGGACAAGAATATGGCAGGTTCAGCTAAGAACATGGGAGGCTGGGGACTTTGCTGGTGGTCTAGTGCTGAAGAAGCTGCCTTGCAATGCGGGGGACACAGGTTCCATCCCTGGTCAGGGAACTATGATCCCACATGCCGTGGGGCGACTAAGCCTGCGTGCCACAACTACTGAACTCGCGCGCCTCAACTAGAGCCCGTGTGC
This sequence comes from Phocoena sinus, assembly GCF_008692025.1. Taxonomy (NCBI): domain Eukaryota; kingdom Metazoa; phylum Chordata; class Mammalia; order Artiodactyla; family Phocoenidae; genus Phocoena; species Phocoena sinus. The sequence continues at coordinate 107,857,654 of NC_045770.1, read as the reverse complement.
CGCAAACCACAGAGCCTACGTGCTCTGGAACCCGCGCGCCACAATCGCTGAGGTTGTCCTCAATTCTTTTCATTCTTTTTTCTTTGTTCTGCTCTGCGGTAGCTGTTACCACTATTTTATCTTCCAGATCACTTATTCGTTTTTTCTGCCTCAGTTATTCTGCTATTGATTTCTTCTAGAGAATTTTAAATTTCATTTATTGTGTTGTTCATCATTGTTTGTTTGCTCCTCAGTTCTTCTAGGTCCTTGTTAAATGTCTCTGTATTTTCCCCATTCTATTTCCAAGAGTTTGGATCATCTTTACTGTCATTACTCTGAATTCCTTTTCAGGTAGACCACCTATTTCCTCTTCATTTGTGGGTTTTTACTTCGCTCCTTCATCTGCTATGTATTCTCTGTCTTCTCATTCTGCTTAACTTACTGTGTTTGGGGTCTCCATTTCACAGGCTGCAGGTTCATAGCTCCCGTTGTTTTCGGTGTCTGCTCCCAGTGGGTAAGGTTGGTTCAGTGGGCGGTGTAGGATTCCTGGTGGAGGGGACTGGTGCCTGTGTTCTGGTGGATGAGGCTGGATCTTGTCTTTCTGGTGGGCAGGACCACGTCCATTCGTGTGTTTTGGGGTGTCTCTGAACTTAGTATGATTTTAGGCAGCCTCTCTGCTAATGGGTGGGGTTGTGTTCCTGTCTGGCTAGTTGTTTGGCATAGGATGTCCAGCACTGTAGCTTGCTGGTCGTTGAGTGGAACTGGGTTTTAGCGTTGAGATGGAGATCTCTGGGAGAGCTTTCACTGTTTGATATTACATGGAGCCTGGAGGTCTCTGGTGGACCAATGTCCTGAACTTGGCTCTCCCACCTCAGAGGCTCAGGCCTGACACCCGGCCGGAGCACCAAGACACTGTCAGCTGCATGGCTCAGAAGAAAAGGGAGAAAAAGAAAGAAATAAATAAAAATAAATAAATGAATAAAATAAAGTTATTAAAATAGAAAAAATTATTAAAAATAAAAAAGTAATTTAATAAAAAGAAAGAGAGAAAGAAAGAAGAGAGCAAACAAACCAAAAACCAAATCCTCCAATGCTAACAAGCACTAAAAACTATACTAAAAAACCCAAAAAACAAAAACCAAAAGACGGACAGTCAGAACCCTAGGACAAATGGCAAAAGCAAAGCTATACAGGCAAAATCACACAAAGAAGCACATACACACTCACAACAGGAGAAAAAGGAAAAAAAAAATATATCTACACATATTATCTACACACACACATATATATATATATCTACACATACTAAAAAAGAAGGAAGACAGCAACCAAATGAATAAACAGATCTACCAATGGTAATAAACTCTAAATACTAAACTAAGATAAACATAAAACCAGAAACAAATTAGATGCAGAAAGCAAACCCCACATCTACAGTTGCTCCCAAAGTCCATCCCCTCAATTTTGGGATGATTTGTTGTCTGTTCAGGTATTCCACAGATGCAGGTACATCGAGTTGATTGTGGAGCTTTAATCCGCTGCTCCTGAGGCTGCTGGGAGAGATTTCCCTTTCTCTTTTCTGTTTGCGCAACTCCTGGGGTTCAGCTTTGTATCGGCCCCGCCTCTGCATGTAGGTCACCTGAGGGCGTCTTTTGGGAAGCCTGAGGTCTTCTGCCAGCATTCAGTAGGTGTTCTGTAGGAGTTGTTCCACATGTAGATGTAGTTTTGATGTATTTGTGGGGAGGAAGGTGATCTCCACGTCTTACTCCTCCACCATTTGAAGGCACAAACAGGCCATTATCAATAAAAATTTTTTAAATTAAGAATTAATAAATGCAGACTTTTGGGTCAGATGAATACTCAAATGGAGAAAAATGAATCTTGACTCCAGCTCACATCATACAAAACAAAACAAAACTGAGATGTAAAAGGTAAACCAATAAAATCTTCTTTAAAAATAAAAGAGAATCATCTTGGTTAGGCAAAGATTTCTTAAAAAGGACAGTGAAACAATAAGGTCCTACTGTATAGCATAAGGAACTATATTCAATATCCTGTGGTAAACCATAATGGAAGAGAATATAAAAAGGAATGCATATATATGTATAACTGAATCACTTTGCTGTACAGCAGAAATTATGCAACACTGTAAATCAACTATACTTCAATAAAATAAATTTTTTAAAAATATAGAAATAGGAAAAAAAAAGGACAGTGAAGCACTAACCACAAAAAAAGAAAAGAAACTGGATTTCAATGAAATTAAGAGCTTCTTTTAATATTACTCAGCCATAAAAAGAAACGAAATTGAGTTATTTGTAGCGAGGTGGATGGACCTAGAGTCTGTCATACAGAGTGAAGTAAGTCAGAAAGAGAAAAACAGATATCGTATGCTAACACATATATGGAATCTAAAAAAAAAAAAAAAGGTCATGAAGAACCTAGGGGCAAGACAGGAATAAAGACACAGACCTACTAGAGAACGGACTTGAGGACACGGGGAGGGGGAAGGGTAAGCTGTGACAAAGCGAGAGAGCGTCATGGACATATATACACTACCAAATGTAAGGTAGATAGCTAGTGGGAAGCAGCCGCATAGCACAGGGAGATCAGCTCGGTGCTTTGTGACCGCCTAGAGGGGTGGGATGGGGAGGGTGGGAGGGAGACGCAAGAGGGAAGAGATATGGGAACATATGTATATGTGTAACTGATTCACTTTGTGATACAGCAGAAACTAACACACCAGTGTAAAGCAATTATACCCCAATAAAGATGTTAAAAAAAAAAAGAAAGAGAGCTTCTTTTCATCAAAAGGGAACATTCAGAGAGTGAAAAGGCAATTCACAAGGAGGGAAAAGGTATTTGCAACGATGCTCCTTCCACTGGAGGACTCATGGACAGAATATATGAGGGACTCCTACAAATCACTAAGACGGTGACTGGCAGGCAGATTTGTATCAAGGAGGAAGCGACTTGAACAAAATGACCAACAACTATATGAAAATGTGCTCAGCATCCTTAGTCGTCAGGAAAATGCAGATGAAACCACTTCCCCCTGGATGCGGGGGGAAGCCCACCTGTTGGTGAGTGTGGAGCCCCTGGCACTTCCGCCCCTGGGATGGGGGTGCAGGTTAGAACGGCCCCTTGGGGGAAAGAGTCTGGTAGCATCTCTTAAAGCCGAGCATCTGCGTCCCCTGGACGCAGCTCCCCTTGGCCGGGTTGGACTGCCAGGGACAAAGCGTCTGTGCTCATGAGTGTTCACGGCGGCATTGCTCATAAACAGTGAAAGAACCCGAAAGTCAGTCCACAGTAGAGTGGGTGACCAAGGTACAGCACACAGCAAACCCCCCGCCGTGGGGGCTACAGCGCACGGGAGACTCCCGTGCACGCTGGTGAGTGGAGGAAGCCGGACTCAGGAGCAAACACTCTCGGAATCCCAAGGTCAGGCCAGCCGCACGATGGCACCAGGAGACAGAGGACGGTTTCCTCTAGGAGTGGGTGACCGATGTGGCGGGGGCAGGGCAGCTGTCCCAGGAACCAGAAACACCTGCTTCTCCATCCCGTTACACAAGGGCAGCGAATGTCAAAGTCCTGCCGGTGTGCCTGTAACGGACTTCATTATCTGTACAGAGTCACAAAGCCCAGGGGCTAAGGTGTGAGCAGCGTTCACCACGCACGTACACGTAAAGTCCATCCCCTGCAGCCACTCACTCCCCCCTCACCCGACCCTACCAGGTGGGCCTGTGCGTCCAGGCGGCCGTTCGGAGGCGTTCATGGAGATGGCGTTAGAATCTTGGTTCTGGGCCCAGGGAAGCAAGGCTGTTACAGTTTAACTACCCCATCGGGGTCCCCGGGTTGGCATCATGACTGGCAGAGGCAATGCCGTGGTGCTCCGAGTGGGTGGGATCCAGGAGTCCCCGTCACCTCTTGTTAGCGTGGCATGTGGGATCTAAGTTCTCCGACCAGGGATCAAACCCACGCCCCCTGCATGGGGAGCGCGGAATCTTAACCACTGGACCACCAGGGAAGTCCCTTTTTTTTTTTTTTTCCATCGTTTCAATGAAGGTGCTACATGTTCTGCCCACAGAGGAGAACTCCATCGCTTCTGTCCCTGCCTTGTCCAGGCCAGGACATGTGGGCTCTCCCCCAGCCTGGACCTTCCCTGCCCAGGGCTGAGGGCAGCTCTGCCCAATGGTCAACTCTCCTCCAGTGCCCGAGGCTTCCCATCCAAGGGGAAGGCCTCAGGGTTCTGCCTGGGGCCTGGGTCTCAGCAGCAGGACTGATTCCTGGAGGACCCCATGCGCCAAAACAAGTGTGAGAGTGGATATAGCAAAAGTAGAAAGGAGGTAATAAAAACTAGAGGACGTGCCGGGCCCTGGCAGGCTGACCCTGATGTCAGGGGCAGAGCCCTGAGGTCACGGCTGTGTCACAGCACAGCGCACTTGTTCTGCGTCATGATGGCCGCAGGCCACCAAGACAAGGTCACCCCACACCCAGCACTCTTGGTAAAGCAGGCAGAGAGGTTTGTCATTTCCTTGAGAGTCTCACGTGTTTAAAAATGTCGCGTTCCTGAGGTTTCAGTGGTCCGGGTAGCTCAGGTGTACAGAACTGCCTTTCCCCAGTGGACGGGGTTGGGGAAGTCGTTAGTGGGTTGCCTTGTCCGTCATGTGCATTCAGCTCTTTGTTTCAGTAGCTCTGGTTTGGCCTAGATGCTTTCGCTGTTATTTTTTTGATTTATTTATTTTGTTTATTTATTTTTGGCTGCGTTGGGTCTTTTTTGCTGCACGCGGGCTTTCTTTAGTTGTGGTGAGCGGGGGCTACTCTTCGTTGCGGTGCGCGGGCTTCTCATTGCAGTGGCTTCTCTTGTTGCGGAGCATGGGCTCTAAGCACGCGGGCTTCAGTAGTTGTGGCTCGCGGGCTCTAGATTGCAGGCTCAGTAGTTGTGGCTCACGGGCTTAGTTGCTTTGTGGCATGTGGGATCTTCCTGGACCAGGGATCTGAACCCGTGTCCCCTGCATTGGCAGGCGGATTCTTAAGCACTGTGCCACCAGGGAAGTCCCGCTTTCACTGTTTAATTAGAGGCTTTTGAAATCTTTTTTTTTGGCCACACCGTGCCACTTGCGGGATCTTAGTTCTACAACCAGAGATTGAACCCATGCCCCCTGCAGTGGAAGTACAGAGTCCTAACCACTGGACCACCAGAGAAGTCCCTGAAATCTTTTTTTAATAGGAAGAGGGATGTCGCTGAACAAGACCCACAGTTGCTGAATAAACGCAAACCCCCTTGAGAATCAGGCCTGCAGGTGCCACATGTCTTCCTCGGGGAACTTAGAGGTGAGAGGGGGGGCGGTTGCTTTCCAGGTAGCAAAGTGTGCTTCGGGAATTTCAAATTTCTTACATGTAAAAATGAATGGTTGCATGTTTTCTCTTGATGCTTCTTTTTATCTTCTTCCTCCAGCTATTAATAAAGACTTTTTAGGTAGGGATTGAACCAAATTACTTCTAAAAGTGTCTGGAATTCAATTCTAAAGGTGTCGGGAATTCCCTAATTTCTGTGGGTCTGGACACATGGGCAGACTCCTGGGCCCCAGAGTCAGGGTCTCCTGGCAGAATACATAGCAAAGTAGCCTGGGTTTCTGTTCACAGCCCGGTACATCCACATTTAAATTAAGATTCTGTTAAGGAGGAGGGTCCACCTTGGGCTGCTTATGGCCACGGGTAAATGAAATATGTTGGAGTTTTCTTCCAAATATGTATTAGAAATTTGCATTTCTCACCAGTGACACAAGCCAGGGTAATACAAGTGAGGAAATCCCTAAAAGATCTCTAAAGCCTTGAGGGAGCAGAGCCTTGATTTAACAACAGGCATGTAGCCAGACCCAGGTTTTGCCACAATGCCCTTTCTTCTCCCCTCCTGTGGGCCCTGGCCAGGCTGGAATCGACACATCATTTAAAAAGATTTTATTTATTTATTTATTTTTTTTGCGGTACGTGGGCCTCTCACTGCTGTGGCCTCTCCCATTGCAGAGCACGGGCTCCGGACACGCAGGCTCAGCGGCCACGGCTCACGGGCCCAGCCGCTCCACGGCATGTGGGATCTTCCCGGACCGGGGCACGAACCCATGTCCCCTGCATCGGCAGGCGGACTCTCAACCACTGTGCCACCAAGGAAGCCCGACACATCATTTTTGATATGCTCCACAGAAGACAAAATTTGGCTTCCAACATTATCAGGAGAAACAGGTGAATGTGGAGATGGCGCCTATATAAATTTCAGTCCAGCAAAGAGGAGGTGTCCGTGCTGAAAGGGTGAAACTTTGGTCTAGATGGTGGGTTCGGTGGTAGAAGCCAAAAAAAGTGAGGAGATGTTTTGGGTGGAAAATGCTGGTAACTGGTATGACTATTGTCCAAACTGAAAAATACTGGAGCTCTCCAAGTTTGAAAACATCAAGAATCTTTTCTGGCCAGAAATAATGTCTGGCACACAGTAGGTCTGCAACAATTTTTGGAATGAATTGATGAAAAATCAAATCCACAGAGGAAGCTTCTTTCCAGGCTAACAATAGCCCATTTTATAGGTGCCTCCGTTAACCCACTCACCTAGGAGTGGGCAAACTTTTTCCAGAAAATGCCAAGTAGGAAATACTTTAGGCTTTGTGGGCCAGACACCCTCTGCCACAACGATTCAACTCTGCTGCTGTAGTGAGAAAGCACACAGACAATATGTAGACAAATGGGCTTGGCTGTGTTCCAATAAAACTTTATTTACAAAAACAAACAGGGGGCCGGATGTGGCCCATGGGTCATGTGTGCAGTCCCCTGCACTAGATGGACTCATCGGTTCTACAGGACAGAGATGGCACCTTTGTATCCTCTCAGGACCCAGAACTGGATATTTTAGTTAAGTACAATGTATTAAAACTGCCTCTCCCAAAGAGAACCCTCCTACACTGTTGGTGGGAATGTAAACTGGTGCAGCCACTATGGAAAACAGTATGGAAGTTCCTTAAAAAACTAAAAATAGAGTTGCCATATGATTCAGCAATCCAACTCCTGGGCATATTTCTGGAGAAAACCATAATTCAAAAAGATACATGCACCCCAGTATTCATAGCAGCACTATTCACGATAGCCAAGATCTGGAAACAACCTAAATGTCTATCAACAGATGAGTGGATAAAAAGGATGCTGTACATATATACAATAGAATATTCCTCTGCCAATAAAAAAGAATGAAATAACGCCATTTGCAGCTACATGGATGGAACTAGAGATTATCGTACTAAGTGAAGTAAGTCAGACAGAGAAAGACACATAATATATGATAGCATTTATATGTGGAATCTAAAATATGACACAAATGAACTTATTTACAAAACAGAAACAGACTCACAGACATAGAGAACAGACTTGCGGTTGTCAAGGGAGGAAGGAGGGTGCAGGAGGGATGGATTGGGAGTTTGGGATTAGCAGATGCAAACTAGTATATATAGAATGGATAAATCATGAGATCCTACTGTATAGGGAACTATGTTCAATATCCTGGAATGAACCATAATGGAAAAGCATATGAAAAAGAATGTATATATAAGTATAACTGAATCACTTTGCTGTACAGCAGAAATTAACACAACACTGTAAATTAACTACATATCAATTTAAAAAAAGGAGAAAAAGAAAAAAAAACCTGCCTCTGCCTCTTCATTTCACTATTGTACATAAAATTTTTTTTTCATGTTGTCAAATTACTGTGTATTGTGTTAGGGGTAAGTTGAAAGGCTGAAAACCTTTCTTTGCTCCATGTTTCCTTCCTGGACGTGGATTTGAGAGCCGGGTCCATGAGCATTGTGGTCTAGGGAGCGGCCACCAGGGGACACCCCGGGCACACAGGAAACTGAGTTGCTTTGCAGGAAGAAACAGAAAGCAGAATCTAGTCTGGAAGGGGTGTACCATCCCGGGGTCGCGTTGTGTGCGCTCTTGAGGTGCAGGGCTTGGAATCTGGGATGGGAAACGCTGAGCCAGAAGCTTTCTTCAATTGCCACACTCTGTGGAAGGTTTGCTGACATGTAGTACTCATGCAAATAAATACTTGATTGTAAATATGAACGTGTGATGTCCTCTGGACTAGACCAAGAAGCGTGACATCCTAGGAGAGCAAGCCGATAACCCCTTCCGGCCACATTATTTAAATAACTGACCTGAACATTTGTTTAGGGGAGAAGTCAAGTGCTATGAGGGGCACACGGCGGGGCTGAGCCTCGCCTGGATCTCCCCCAGATTCAGCTCTGTCTCCGACCTGCACCTCATCACGTCCTCCAGAGAAAGGGGGCATGCCACAGGTTGTCAGCCACCTGCTGGCATTCAAACACATCCCTCGGCTCAGATGAGCATGTATCCACACAGTGGAATAGGGAATACTCTACAGCGGTGAAAAATGAACCACAGTCATGTCACCAATGTGGGGAAATCTCCAAAGACTGAACAAAACAAGCAAGCCCCCGAAACATCCAGGGTGACCATTCCCCGCATAAGTTCAAAAGCAGGCAAAAGCAAACAATACCTTCTTCAGGGACAGATTCAGGTGTGGCAAGATTGAGAATGGAAGCTGGAGAATTATGAACACAAACTTCAGGGTGATGGTTGCCTCTAGGAGCGAGGCCGGAGTGGAGGGCTACGCAGAGGTTTGGAGGAAATAGATGTCTCGTGCTAGGTGGTGAGCTATTAACTTATTTATTAAAATAAGTAGTCGTGGCTAAAACGTGCATATACGTTACATGGGTCTTGTATAACACATCATCATAAACTAGTACAAAAAAGAAACATAATACTCACCCCTTCCCTGTTTGTATCTCAGGGCACAGCTCCCCGGGGGAAGGCAATAGTGTAGAGCTGGGGCCCCTCAATTTCTGACCATTAGGGGTTGCAGTGTGCTTTCCTAGAAGCTGTAGGGGATGCACTGCTAATTCTCGTCTCAGCCTGAAGAACTGCACCTCGTGTGAAGACCCGGCTTCGTGGTCGAATGGGAGATGTCACAGGTGACAGCCTCAGTGCCAGGGATGCTGGGTCCAGGAACACAGTGGCTGACCCGGATGCGCCTGTGGGTCCCCACGGCTCCCAGGTCCCCAGTCCAGTGGGAACTAGAGTTTCCGCACAGTGGGGGTAACTGCCTTTGGCTGCCTCTGAGCAGCTCCTCAGCTCCCAAGCCCCAGGGCCCCACCTTTCAACTCCTCCCCCAGCACAGGCACTTAGCATCAGTAAATGCCATCAGCCTGCACATGCTGGGCTTTTCTGGGCTGCAGAAAACGTTGTCTTTTAAATCCCAGACGTGGAGGGACCAGTTGTCCCAGTCTTCCCAGGACTGGGGTGTTTCCAGGGACATGGTTCTTTCAACGTTAAAGCTGGGGAAATCTGGACAAACCAAGACGAGCTGGTGATTCTGCCCGGACTTTGTAACTTAGATATAAGGCTTGTTTTGTTTTTTTCATCTTTATTGGAGTATAATTGCTTTACAATGTTGTGTTAGTTTCTGCTGTATCACAAAGTGAATCAGCGGTATGTATACATATCTCCCCATATCCCTTCCCTCTCGCGTCTCCCTCCCACCCTCCCTATCCCACCCCCCTAGATGAAACTTCAAAGCTTTTGCACAGCAAAGGAAACCATAAACAAGATGAAAAGACACCCTCAGAATGGGAGAAAATATTTGCAAACGAAGCAACTGACAAAGCATTAATCTCCAAAATATACAAGCACCTCATGCAACTCAATATCAAAAAAACAACCCCATCCAAAAATGGGCAGAAGACCTAAATAGACATTTCTCCAAAGAAGATATACAGAATGTCAACGAACACATTAAAGGATGCTCAGCATCACTAATCATTAGAGAAATGCAAATCAAAACTACCGTGAGGTGTCACCCCACACGGATCAGTAAGGCTTGGTTTTGTTCCAATTGATTTCATGCCGTGAAAGCACTCCAGACCTCCTGCATGCCTTTCGTAAATGCTGGATTTATTTTGGAGGGGGGCAGGAAGGAAGGTTTGACTTTATCCTCCACCGCCCCCAAACAACTCCTTCTACACCTTCGGCTCAGTCATTGCACTGGGGGGGAAGCAAGTGTTTTGGTGGGTGGCTGTGAGCTGGTGCTGAGGGCAGATTAAACTAGTCAAATAAGGATCCAGGGCAATTAATCCTCTTCCAAAAGCTGGGAGTGGGAAAGAAAATGCTTTTTAAACTGGGGAAGCAAGCATCATACCAGATTTCTGTCGTCAAAGATGGTTGTGTTGTCTGATCTTGAAGCCATGGAGATCAGAATCACTGGGAGGGCTTCTTAAACAAGAGCACGTCTGATGGTGTCAATCTGGGGTAAGGACATAGGACTGCATTTCTAACTAGTGAAGTTAATTCTGCTGGCCTGGGGGCCACATTTTGAGAACTATTGTCGTAGTGTTAAGGGCATTAAGTATGGACTAGGGGTTGTCAAACATTTTCTATAAAGGGTCACATAGTAAATAATTCATTCGGGCTTTGTGACCACCTGGTCTCAACTACTCAGCTCTGCCATGGTAGCCCCCTCTCCCCAAGCAGCCATAGGCAATATGTAAAAAATAAATGGACGTGTCTGTGTCCCAATAAAACTTTATTTACAAAAGCAGTCAGTGGGCCAGTTTCAGTTCATGGGCTGTAGTTTGCCAACCCCCGATTTGTGACTTTTGATAAAATATTGAGCTTCTCTGTGTTCTCTATCCCTGTGTATTGGTGAGCAGATGACTTTGACCCCATTGACAGCAGGTCGCGAGGGTCGTGGGAAGGGCCATTTATTAAAAATACAAAGGCAGAGTAGCAGAGTGTATCAGTCAGCCTTTGCTGCGTAACAACCATGCTAAGACTTAGTGGCTTGTGACAACCACCATCTTATTTTTAGTCACCAGTCTACGGGTCGGCTGGTTGATTATTCTGGTCTGAGCTGGTTTGGTCTCTGATGGGCTCTCTCGTGTATCTGGGGCCACCTAGCAGACCCTCTGGTGCTGGATGATTGAGGATGGCCTCCTTCACATGTCTAGCAGGTGGTTGGCTATTGGTTGGGCGCCTGGGGTTCTCTTCCCAGTGGCCTCTCCTCCTCCAAGAGGCTAGCTCAGGCTCTTTTACCCAGTAGTCTTAGCGGAGCAAGAGAGGGGGTCACAATTCCTCTGGATGGATGACTACTAACATGATGTCATCTCCATCAATGTCACTGGTCAAAGAGTCACAAGTCCCTCCCAGATTTGACAGTGGGACAATAGGCCCCCTCCCTTAGTAATAGGGGAAGCTGCTTCCCCTGACAGCTCAGACTGAGAGCTGCGTAGGGAGTCAAGCTCCCTGAGACTGAGTTTCCTCTCCACCTCTCACCAGCTAGAGCTCTTACTGTATTCCCCTGTGCCTGTCTCCTCATCAGGACATTGAAGCTGGTGCTCCCCAGGCCCACACCATTGCTGGGAGGCCTAAATGAGTTAACTTAGAACCGTGTCTAGCACGAGAAAGTCCTCTCCACGTGGTGGCTGTCATTCATGTCTAAGTGAAGCCCCACACTTGTGACAGCAGTGGGGACACAAGGAACGGAAGACCCAAGGCCATATGGAGTGTCCTTTCATCTTTCAAGGATTGCCCCACCCACCCTGGACGCCAGGCTTTTGCTTCTCTGCTCCCCTGTCTGGAATCTGTGCAAGTTTCCCAAGGCCAACTCGTAATGTTGCCTCCTGTTTACAGCCCTTATCACACTGGATTAAAGTGACTTTAGAAAACAAATGTGTTTCTCCTGTAAGCTGGGAACTCCCTGAGTGCAGAACCAGTGTCTTACTCAGAGCCTGCAGTAGTGTCTTTGAGATCATCCAATCACAACCCCTTTAAATCATGTGGGGTATGTTTCTCCCCATTGTCTATTAAAAACATTGAAAGCCAGCCAGGGTCTTTTCCCACTAAAGGAAGGACCTGTAACAGGAAGTGTGTAAACCCTGCCTGTCCTGCTCCCCTTCAGCTGAATGCAGTCTCTTTACGGGGACACCACCGCATGGAGTTTGGGTAATTTTCTTAAGAAAAACAAACAGTAGCCACATTCTGTGGATCCTCTGTGTTTCCTGTGAGAAGAACAAATCCCGTTCTGAGGCATCAGGGATGGTCCAGCTCAATGTGGGGGGCGGGGGCGGCTGGGAGGAAGGAGTCTCTTTCTCGACTTAGACCCCGGAACTTGCTAAAGCAACACACGAGTCAGTATTCCATACACGTTCGTTGTAGGGCGCGGCCGTTACGTTGTAGGGATAGCCATTACGCATGCACTAAGTATGCCGCTAGGGCGTATGCACCTAATATGCTAATCAGGTTTTGAAGCAGTGGCCTATCCAAAGTCCGGCTTGCGAAATACGATAACCATACGGACGAATCAGGGACTTACACGAGTCCTTAAGCCCTTATATAAGCAGACAGGCTCGAGCGTACGGGGTCTTCCTTCCATCCGCCCGAAACCAAGCTGTACTCCAATAAAGTGTGATGCGAGAAGAATCTAGCGTGTGGTGATTCGTCATTCTGCTGGTCAGAAGCGGCTCGCCGCAAGTGGTGCCGAAACCCGGGAACCTGCGCGCCCCGCATGGAGGACCGATTCAGAACTCGACACACGGAGTGAACCGCCGTTAAGTAGTCCAGTTTAGGTATGTTTTTGCTGCAATAGAGCCCGAGATTTTTATTTTCGCTTTCGTTCTCTTCGTAGCTGTCGCACTTTTTGTCTGCGTGTGGCTACGGTGCCATCAGCCCGACCGAGTGTGTCTCCCCTGGCCATTAGATAGGTCAGAGATCTTCCCGCTTTAGCAAGTTGTTCATATATGAGAGTGAACTATGGGGAATAGTTCATCCGCGGAACCAACCGTTGGATTCCATGAGCCCATCCAAGTCCTTCTGAACGATCGAGGACTTAAGATTTCACATAAAACTATTAGTAAACTGTTGCAGGATATTGATGGTGCCGCCCCATGGTTTGCGGTGTCTGGAAGCCTGACTGTTCCATCTTGGGAAAAACTGGGGAAGGACTTGGCTGATCGTCACAAAATGGGGGAGCTCTCTCGAGGCACGTTTCCGTTATGGAGAATGATACATTCGTGCTTAAGAGAAGGGAAATGCGAAGATATTGTACAGATGGGCCGTAAAGCTCTTAGCATACATCAAGATAGTGCGTCAGAAAGTGAAAATATAGGGACTACGGTAGATAGGCCTAAGAATCCTAGGAAAAAGAGAGAAAAACAAATAGAAAAATCGGATGCAACGCCAGGATTGTATCCACTTTTAGATGAATTTAAAGCGCTTTATTTGTCTCAAGATGAGTTGAATCCCAAGGAGGAGGCGGATCTGGAAGAAGCAGCTGCCGAATATGAAAGAGGACGATATGGCAGTTCCCCATGTGCTCGTCCGCCATTTTGTGCCTCTGCGGGTGCTCGTCCGCCATTTTGTGCTTCTGCTAAATCAAAAGCTTTAACATGTACTCAGACTTCCGCTTTTATTGCTAGCGCCCCCCCGGCGCTGCGGTTCGGGAACCGCCAAAGTGTACATTCATACCCAGAGAAGTCTGGTCTCAGGTACCCACAGCTTTTCCGGTGTTTGAAGACCCAGCCACGCGTCAAAGATATTATGAGATGGTGGATCATAAAATACTTAAGGATCTTGCAGAGGCTGCCAGGGGATATGGGGTTACTGCTAATTATACCTTGATGCTATTGCAGCGCCTTACGCGAAATGCATTGACGCCCACAGATTGGCATGATATTGCTCGTGCTTGCCTGTCCATGGGGCAATATTTAGATTGGAAATCAATTGTGGCTGACTTGGCGTACAGCCAGGCGAGAGAGAATGCCGCCAATGGGCAACCTGCCTGGAATGCCGAGATGCTGCTAGGACAGGGCCAGTGGTTAAATAATCAGACGGTGTTTCCGGTAGAGGTTCATGGCCAAATCAACCAGATTGGCATGCAAGCGTGGCGTGCCCTCCCAAATAAAGGAGAAGTTACAGGGAATTTGACTAAGATTATACAGGGAAGCACCGAGCCATTTTCTGATTTTGTAGCTAGGATGATGGAAGCTGCAGGAAGGATTTTTGGTAGCGTAGATGATGCTCTGCCGCTAGTAAAACAGCTAATTTATGAACAAAGCACAAAGGAGTGCCGCAGGGCAATAACACCTATTAAAGGAAAGTCTTTGGAGGCATGGATGAAGATGTGTAGAGAAATTGGAGGGCCTTTATCTAATGCTGGGTTAGCGGCAGCAGTAATGGCTGCCACCAATAATGCAAAGCCCTCTGGAAAATCAGGGGTTTGTTTCCAGTGTGGGAGGCCTGGACACATTAAGAGACAATGTAGAGAAATGAGCAAAAAACCAAATATGCCACCTCAAAAGACTCCAGGAACCTGTCCTAGATGTAAAAAAGGGAAGCATTGGGCAAATGAATGTAGATCCGTTAAGGATATTAATGGACAACCCATCCCGTCCGCTACAGCGTTTGCAGACTCAAGGAATGCTTATGCCTCCAGTTCAAAAAACGGGATGAAGGGCCCCCGGTCTCAGGGCCCGAAAATTTTTGGGGCCCACGAGAATGTGAGTTTCCAACCACCCAAACCCCGAGGCGAGCCACGTCAGGATCCGCAGGGTTGGACCTCCGTGCCGCCTCCAGAATGGTACTAACAATGACTATGGGTGTACAGCCCGTGGAGACCGATATGAAAGGACCACTACCTAAAGGGACGGTCGGATTCGTGTTGGGCCGATCCTCCTCTGCTCTAAAAGGGCTCATAGTCTTACCCGGGGTAATTGATTCTGATTATACTGGAATAATTAAGGTCATGTGCCAATCCCCAAAAGGAGTAGCTATTATAAATCCCGGTGATCGAATTGCCCAATTGTTGGTGTTGCCATCTCTTCATGAAAAATACCCTGCTCGCTCCAAGGACCGAGGAGATCGCGGATTTGGATCTACTGGGGTTGATCTGGCCTGTTTATCATTGTCTCTTGATGATCGTCCTATGATGGATTTAATTATAGAAGGAAAGGTATTTTCCGGTCTGGTTGATACCGGAGCTGATCGCAGTATTATTACTGCCACCTACTGGCCAAAATCCTGGCCTTTACAGACCTCCTCTCAGACCTTACAGGGTTTAGGATACGCCAAAGCACCCCAAATTAGCTCTAAAACACTGACCTGGATTTTTGAAGATCAGAAAGGGAAGTTTCAACCCTTTGTGGTTGAAGGATTGCCACTTAATCTGTGGGGAAGGGATGTGCAAAGCCAGATGAAATTAAAACTTACTAATGATTATTCCGAGGCTGCACAGCAAATGATGCTCAGGTCTGGTTTTATACCAGGCAGAGGGATAGGAAAAAATTTACAAGGTACTGCTGCTCCTATAGAAGCTCAGGGAAACCCCTGTCGCAGGGGGCTGGGTTTTTCTCAGGGGTCACTGAGTTAATGATTCCTATTACATGGAAGACCACAATGCCCGTGTGGATCCCTCAGTGGCCGTTGTCTAAAGAAAAGTTGGAGGCAGCATCGCAATTAGTAGAGGAACAATTACAATTGGGACACCTAGAACCCTCTCAGTCACCCTGGAATACTTCTATTTTTGTTATTAAGAAAAAATCAGGGAAATGGCGCTTGCTCCATGATCTAAGAGCAATAAATCAACAAATGCAGGTCATGGGACCCATACAACGCGGCCTACCGGCTTTGACAGCCATCCCACAGGGGTGGCCCATTATTGCCGTTGATATAAAAGATTGCTTTTTTTCCATTCCATTGAATAGCAAAGACAAAGAGAGGTTTGCCTTTACATTACCCTCAATTAATCATGAAAGGCCTGATAAGAGGTATCAATGGGTCGTGCTTCCTCAGGGTATGGCCAATAGCCCCACCATGTGTCAACTTTATGTTGACACTGCCTTACAGCCAGTACGGGATAAGTTCCCGGATGTTAAAATTATTCATTACATGGATGATGTTTTGCTGTCAGCCCCTAGCATGACACTGCTTGAGCAGGTCTTGGGAGATTTATCTGTGAGTTTAGAGAATAGAGGTTTATATTTGGCCCCTGAAAAAATTCAAAAGGGAGATGCCATTAACTTTTTAGGAGCTGTTATAAACAAAACCAAAATAGTGCCTCAAAAAATTGAAATTAGAACCAGCCGTTTGGTAACTTTGAATGATTTTCAGAAATTGCTTGGGGATATTAATTGGCTTCGACCGTATTTGAGTCTGACTCGCTTTGAATTACAACCTTTGTTTGCTGTATTGGAAGGTAATCCTGATCTTAATTCCCCGCGTCAGATGACCCCCGAGGCCCAAACAGCTCTTCAGAAGGTGGAACAGGCTCTTATGAAAGCACAATTACAGCGTTATGACAGTACCTTGCCTATTTGGATGTGTGTTCTTCCAACCTTAGGATTTCCAACAGGTGTTCTTTGGCAAGATGGGCCCTTGCTTTGGATCCATACCAAGTCCCTGGGGATGAAGACGCTGTCTCACTATCCATCTATGGTTGCTGAGGTTGCCTTCTTGGGTATTAAACAATGTGTTTCCGCCTTTGCAATGTTGCCGGAAAAACTTGTAGTTCCCTATACTAAAGATCAAATAGAAATATTAACTGCTACCACCTCTGAGTGGTCTATACTTATTTATACCTTTTCTGGAACTATTGATAACCATTTGCCCAAGAGTGAAATTTTGAAATTCATTATCCAGCAACCTGTCATTTTTCCAAGGGTCACTGTAGAGCGACCACTAAATGATGCCCTGACCATTTATACGGACGGATCAAAATCCGGAAAAGGGGCTTATATGGTTCAGGGTCAGCATCCTGTCGTTATAGACTATCGACCTGATGCTCCTCAAGTGGTGGAATGTCATGTGGTTTTGGAAGTTTTTCAACGATTTCAAGAACCCTTTAATTTGATCTCTGATTCATTGTATGTGGTTAATGCAGTGAAACATCTTGAAGTGACCCCCCATATTCGATCATCCAGCACAGTGGCATCCTTGTTGGCCGGGATAAGGTTTCAGATATTGCGCCGCCAACACCCCTTTTATGTTACCCATATACGGGCTCATTCCCTGTTGCCTGGTCCAATGGCAAAAGCCAATGAACAAGTTGATATGGCAACACGTGTTTTCTTATCCTTGGATCAAAAGCAGCAAGCACAAGAATTTCATGAGCTATATCATGTATCATCTGCAGTGTTGAGAAAGAAGTTTTTCATTACTAGAGCCGAGGCCAGACATATTGTTAAGTCTTGTTCCACTTGTGCCCAATTTTTGCCGGCCCAAAAGACTGGTGTAAATCCCAGAGGTTTGTCCCCAAACGAGCTGTGGCAGATGGATGTCACTCATGTTCCCTCCTTTGGGAAGCTCCAGTATGTTCATGTGTCTGTGGATACCTATTCCGGGGTGGTACATGCTACCCCTCTCTCTGGAGAACGGGTTCAACATGTTATTACTCATTGCCTTGAAGCCTGGGCAGCCTGGGGCAAGCCTGCTAAACTAAAGACAGATAACGGCCCAGCTTATAGTTCCAAGAGCTTTGTTCTCTTTTGTCAAAAAATGCAAATAGAACATGTTACGGGCCTGCCTTACAATCCACAAGGCCAAGGTATAATAGAGCGAACTAATCGCACACTTAAAGAATTGCTTTTAAAACAAAAAGGGGGAATAGCGGAGAATTGCACCCCGAAGCAGAAATTGTCGCTTGCCTTATTTACTATTAATTTTTTGAATTTACATGATGAGAAAGAAACTTCTGCTGAACGCCATATGATACGTGAACAAAAGGATTACGGCAGAGTGATGTGGAAAGATGTGTTGTCCAATCAATGGAAGGGCCCGGATCGCGTTGTCACGCGATCCAGGGGATCTCTTTGTGTTTTTCCACAGGATCAAGATCCGATTTGGGTCCCGACAAGGTTAACAAGAGTCGTGGAAGATAATCCCAAGAACGATGTGGAGCGCTCAAGGAGTGACACTGGACTGGATACTGTTGATGAGCTTCCCCCTGCTCAAGGCGGAGATCAAGACGTTTTGGGGAATTAGCCGAACCTGGCCAGTCCCCATCCCCGTTCATTCTCAAAGTACCATTCTCCCAGTATTGTATTCCACTAGCTGTGAGATGAATACGGCTTGTGCTAGGCCACTAAGCACAGATTGGATGCTCTGAATAAGAGCAAGCAGATTGGAGAATTCCTAAAGGGAAATTGGTCCCGCGAGGCGGAGAAGATGATATTTAAGCAGAAGTTGAATATCCTGCAGCTGAATGCAACCAGAGTGGATCCAGTGACTCTTGGAGAATTTACCGCATGGCTAGCTAGAGCATTTTCCTTTTTTAAGGAATGGGTGGGTGTGGGACTGTTCGCAGCCTGCTGTTTGTTTGGGATAGTGTTGTGTCTCTGGTTGGTCTGTCGTATTCGCATTCGAACCCGGCGAGATAGGATAATGCTCACTCAGGCGCTTGTGGCCATCAGTGAAGGCGAGTCCCCCGCAGCCTGGCTCTCCACCCTAAAAAACATATGATCGCCCTTGCACAGAGGGGCCTTGCCGCCATTGCACCTCTATAGGGGATCGGCCCTAGGGGCTGCCTCTGCACGGAGAGGTCTCGTTACCATTGCACCTCCATGAGGAGCCCATGCCACGTGAAGACAGCCCTTGCACCCTGCAGTTCGATTGCGAGCATTGCACGCAGGAGGGTGTCTGCGAATGCAAGCGGAAACTACCGGTACACCGTGTACATACCCCGGTATGAGCACTGGTACAGGTCAATGTCCGCTGCAATGGTCGAAAAGAAAAAAGGGGGAGATGTAGGGCGCGGCCGGATAGCCATTACGCATGCACTAAGTATGCCGCTAGGGCGTATGCACCTAATATGCTAATCAGGTTTTGAAGCAGTGGCCTATCCAAAGTCCGGCTTGCGAAATGCGATAACCATACGGACGAATCAGGGACTTACACGAGTCCTTAAGCCCTTATATAAGCAGACAGGCTCGAGCGTACGGGGTCTTCCTTCCATCCGCCCGAAACCAAGCTGTACTCCAATAAAGTGTGATGCGAGAAGAATCTAGCGTGTGGTGATTCGTCATTCTGCTGGTCAGAAGCGGCTCGCCGCAGTTCGTGGCATTAAATGGTTTTATTATAGAAGAGAACCAAGACTGTAGGAATTTTGCAGAGGCAGCAGAAAGATACATCATTTCTCCTCCGGCAAGGACCATTTTGAGATGGATTTTTTTACTTTGTTTTATTTATTCTTAATTGAAGTGTAGTTGATATACAATACTGTGTCAGTTTCAGGTCTACAGCAAAGCAATTCAGATACTTATATATATATAATTTTCCATTATAGGTTATTACAAATGTTGAATATAGTTCCCTCTGCTATACAGTAAACGCTTGTTGTTTATCTATTTTAGTAGTTTGTATGTGTTAATCCCATACTGTTAATTTATCCCTACCCCCGTCCCTTTCCCATAAGTTTGTTTTCTATGTCTGTGAGTCTGTTTCTATTTTGTATATTGATTCATTTGTATTATTTTAAAATTCCACATATAAGTGATAGCATATAATATTTGTCTTTCTCTGTCTTACTTCACTTAGCATGATAACCTCTAGGTCCATCCATGTTGCTGCAAATGGCAATACTTCTTCCTTTTTTTATGGCTGAGTAATATTCCATTGTACACATGTACCACATCTTCTTTATCCATTCATCTGTCGATGGACACTTGGGTTGCTTCCATGTCTTGGCTATTGTAAATGTGCTGCCATGAACATGGGGATGCACATATCTTTTCAAATTTGAGTTTTCCGGATATATGCCCAGGAGTGGGATTGCTGGGTCACATGGCAACTCTAATTTTAGTTTTTTAAGGAACCACACTGTTTTTCATAGTGGCTGCACCAATTTCCGTTCCAACCAATAGTGGAAGAGGATTCCCTTTTGGAGATGGATTTCTTTTTAACAAATGGACTATGGAGATATGGTTGTCTGAACTTTGAGAGGTGTAAGAGATGAAAGGCTAGAAATGATTATATATATGTCTATCTATCATCTATCTAATTCATCCTGGGGCTCACAAATCTCTTTACAAATACTTTAGCCCACAGATTTATCTTCCAATTCTATGCTACTCCAACATCCCCTTCACAAACACACACACACACACACACACACTCTCTCTCTCACTCATTCCAACCTCTCCCATTTGGGAAATTCAAATTTCTCAAACTATTATAAGGATAAACCCTTGTTTTTAAATCATCCGCTCCTCAGGTGTCACAGCATTTATGGTTTATAAACACGAGGCTTTACACTAATGCTCTCCTCCATAGCTGCACCACTCACACAGACACAAGACCCGTCAGGCACACCAAGGTCACAGGTGGGAAGAACCTCCTCTCTTCCATCCTTGGTAGACGGGGGTGGGCATTGATGCATCTGACAGTGAAAAGAACAAGAAAATGTCCTGAGAATAACCTACACAACTCGGTCATTCTGATTTTTGCACTCCTCCTTGTGATGGAGTTGGTTTGGAGGAAATTGCTTTGCATAAAAGGGAGTAAAACAATCACTCAGATCCGTTGTGATCTGGGTAATCTGGGACCTGGGAAACCTGGTTCTAACTGCTTCAGAACTTGGAATTGTCTTCCCACCTGCTTTCATAGGTCTCCATCATGAAGCTCCTTCCCTCCACCAGGGGTTTTCAGCCACAGCTATTTTGTCCACCTCCCTCTCCCCAGGAACATCTGGTGGTGTCTGGAGACATTTTTGGGTGTCACAAGTGGGAGGTGCTACTGGCCTCTAGTGGGTAGAAGCCAGGATGATGCTAAACACCCTACGATGCCCAGAATGGCCCTCGTAGCAAAGAATTATCCAGACCAAAATGCCAATCATGCCAGAGCTGAGAACCCTGGTTCTACACACTCACCCGTTCAGAGCTGACGGGCCCACCTAACTTGCTTTGGAGGAGAATATGCAGCACGCTCCCTCTGCGTGACAACGTCACCCTGCGATGTTTGCACGCTACAGTCACAGCTCAATGTTCAGGCAGGGCAGGTGGCCCCAGGCAGCCCAGTTCAGTTCTAGTGCAGACCTATAGGGCTCTGGATTCAAGGATCTCAAGATGGGGAGGAGATGCAGGTAGGGAGTTTCACAGGAGAGGAAGAGAGGACCGGAGGTAGGGATGTGATTTGTGTACTCAGGGGACGTGAATACTTTCGGCCAGATTGACAGGCCTTCCTTGAGAATTGTACTTAATCAAAAGCTTTGAACAATGTAAAAAAAATGGTGGCAAATCCTCCATCTGACAAGGGTCCAGTGTCTGGAATGTATGAGCTCTCATAACTCAAAAATAAAGGCAAACAAGACATGGGAGCAACCTAGGTGTCCGCTGACAGATGGATGAATAAAGAAGATGGAATGGAATACATACACAATGGAATATTACGCAGCCACAAAAAAGAATGCCCTTTGCAGCAACTGGAGATTACCATACTAAGTGAAGTAAGTCAGAAAGAGAAAGACAAATACCATATGATATCACTTACATGTGGAATCTAAACTATGACACAAATGAACCTATCTAGGAAACAGAAGCAGACTCACAGACGTAGAGAACAGACTTGTGGTTGCCAAGGGGGAGGAGGGGTGGGGGAGGAAAGGACTGGGAGTTTGGGACTAGCAGATGCAAGGTATTTCATTTAGAATGGATAAACAGCAAGGTCCTACTGTATAGCACGAGGAACCATGTTCAATATCCTGTGATAAACCCGAATGGAAAAGAATATGAAAAAGCATGTGTATCTATATACCTATCTCTCTCTCTCTCTCTCTCTCTCTATATATATATATATATATATATAACTGAGTCACTTTGCTGTACAGCAGAAATTAACACGACATTGTAAATCAACAGTATTTCAATAAAATTAATTAAAAAATAAAGGCAAACAGAGCAATCTGTTTGGGCAGACTATTTGAGGAGAGATTTATGCAAAGAAGGTGTGTGAATGGGAGATACACAAAGGTGCACGTGAAAAGATGATCAATATACTTAACCATCAGGGAAATACAAATGAAAACCACAATAAAATGTCACTTCACACCCACTAGGATGACTGTAAAAAAAAGACAGACAATGACAGATGTGTGGTTAGGGATGCACGGAAACTGGAGCCCTCCAACGATGCTAATAGAAATGACAATGGTGCAGTCTGGCAGCCCCTTAAGAATTTTAGTCATAGAGCTACCATATGACCCAGCAATTACCCGAGAGAAATTAAAATATATGTCCACATAAAAACCTGTACATGAGTGTTCATAGCAGCGCTGTTTACAAGTGTCGCGATCACCTCTGGGGCCAGAGTCCTTGGAGCCCGCTTCATCCAAACCGCAAGAAGGGGGATTTGATGGAAAGAGAGAAGCAAAGGCTCTTGGAGAACTTGGAGGAGACTAACTGGGTCAAGAAGATGCCATCTCTGCCAATCACATGCCAGTGGCTTCATCAGAAGCAACGACACAGGGGACACCACCTGGGCTACAGGTGGGCTCCACCTTTTACATCTCTGGACCTTCTTGTCTCCAGTTCTCACTGGTGCTAGCTATGTGCTTTTAGTACATTTCCTGAAGTTTGGGAGCAATTCAATCTTCCCCTTCCTTTCACATGTCCATCCTGTGGGTAAACTGAACGTTTCCCTTCCAATTTCCATCACACCCTCCCTTAGACTTCTTTTTCTGTGTGTTGATATGACTATTCAGACTTACAAGGGAGTCCCAGCTCCAGCTCCATAAGGATTTGGAGCAGAGCAGGAAAACACCCCTTCGTGGACTGTTGCATTCTGGGCCCAGCGGCCCTGCCCTCCTTTCCAGTGACCAGCAAGCTCAGGGAGTCAGCCCGTTGGAGGCAAATCCCCTCCCTGCTCTGAACCAGTTATATTCCACTCAAGACACCTAGATGAAAATGTTCAGGCTTGGAAAGAGCTGTGCAATTACTCGTGGCCTAATTTTCCTCCTTCTGCTAAGTAAATGGACATGGAAGGCAGCATCCGATGATTTTTAGAAAACCAAGGAAAGGGGCTTCCCTGGTGGCACAGTGGTTAAGAATCCGCCTGCTAATGCAGGGGACCACAGGTTTGAGCCCTGGTCTGGGAAGATCCCACATGCCGCGGAGCAACTACGCCCGTGAGCCACAGCTACTGAAGCCCACGTGCCTAGAGCCCGTGCTCCGCAACAAGAGAAGCCACCGCAGTGAGAAGCCCACGCTCCACAACAAAGAGTAGCCCGCGCTCGCCGCAACTACAGAAAGCCTTCGTGCAGCAACGTAGACCCAACGCAGCCAAATAAATAAAATAAATAAATTTATTAAAGAAAAAAGAAGCTACATGAAGTTACACAGCTAGCAACCAGACATACAGGACACCCACGAAAATGCCCAAAGTCCTCCGTAAAGGACAGACCGGAATTCCAAAGCAAATCAACAAACAGTAGCTGGGCATCCGGTGGAGCGACAGGTGCTTGGGGGCCGACGTGAACTCTGCCTGGAGGAGCTCGTGGCCCGTCAGGGAGACCGGGGCAGGTGGAGGTGGTGGTGGACGGGGTGGAACGGGCCTCGATGTGGCAGCAGCAAATCAGCCGATGTTTCCGGACGGCAACTCGCCAACATGTTTATGGAGCCTTTCAAAATTCTTGGTCTTCCCACCGCTCGTTCTAAGGACGTACAGGATCAAGAGTTGGTCCAGGGTTCAGGACAAAGCAAGAGGAATAAGGAAGCTCATCACAAGGTTATTTATAAAAACCAGAAAGATTGGGTCTAAACCTGCCACGATGGGGGTCAGTTAAAGGGACGAGCAGATAATAGCTAGAGATATAGATGATATTTTAAATATATGTAATATTTTATTTTTTAAGTTTTATTTTCTATTGTAGTTGATTAACAATGTTGTGTTAGTTTCAGGTGTACAGCGAAGTGACTCAGCTATACATATACATGTATCTATTCTTTTTAAAATTTATTTCCCATTTAGGTTATTACAGAATATTGAGCAGAGTTCCCTGTGCTCTACAGTAGGTCCTTGTTGGTTATCTATCGTAAATATACTAGTGTGTATATGTCAGTTCCAAACTCCCTTTTTATCCCTCCCCCCACTTCTCCTTTGGTAACCATAAGTTTGTTTTCTAAGTCTGTGGGTCTGTTTCTGTTTTGTAAATAAGTTCATTTGTATCTTTTTTTTAGATTCCATATATGAGTTATCATATATTTGTCTTTCTGTCTGACCTCATTTAGTATGATACGCTCCAGATCCATCCATGTTGCTGCAAATGGCATTATTTCATTCTTTTTTATGGCTGAGTAATATTCCATTGTGTGTGTGTGTGTGTGTGTGTGTGTGTGTGTGTGTGTGTGTGTGTGTGTATATATATATATATATATATACATATCTCACATCTTCTTTATCCATTCATCTGTTGATGGACATTTAAGTTGCTTCCACGTCTTGGCTATTGTAAACAGCGCTGCAGACATTTAGGCGCATAAATATATATGATATTATTTCATATGCAATGCGTGCATACAATAAACATACAGCTAGACCACGTACCACTGCCCCCGGGAATCGTACCGCACATGGCTGTTCACAAGGCACCAGACAGAAAATGACCCCAGTGACCCCTATGCTATATGTAGGAGTCGAAAGGGTAGATGCCCACTGTTGACAAAGGTTGTCTATGACTAGTAGGATTTGGGAAGACTTTTATTTCCCCCCATAGTTTTCTCTAGTGAACATGTTGTCTTTATCTGGAAAAGAATTAAAATCACTTTCAAAATGAAAAAAACATTTGTTGCAGTAAAGGTTTAGTTAAAATGCAATACTCGAAAGGGAAAATGGATTCATTTATTTTGAGGGTAATTAATTTTTCTAAATCATGTATACAAGCAAAGTTGAAACAAATATCAAAATAGAACAGGGCGGCGGTAGGACTCTGGGAGATAGGGATTTCCTTCTTTATACTTTCTCATGTTTTCCAAACTTGTAAAAATGTGGAAGAAGTTGTCTAGAAGCCAAGTGGAGGGGGGGATTCATTTCGACCCTGGGCCGGGAGGCAGGAGAGGTCTCCCAGGAGAGGCAGTATGGGTGCTGAGCTTGGGGGCCTGGCCATGACACCAGCAGGCAGACCACCAAGACCACGGTGCCTGCCAGGGTCCCCCTGCCCAAAGCCCCTGGCTGGGTGAGTGGTGAAGGGGCTGCTTCAGGGGACCCCAGTGAAGCAAGTCACGGGCCACACCAGGTAGGAGAAAAAGCCTTAGCCCAATGCAGCCACATGCAGGTGGTCATCTGAGAGCCTGGCCGCTCCAGCGAACTGCCCAGAGCAGCCAGATGGTGGCTCGCCCCCCAGGCGTGCCCAGCTCTGGGTGCGCGGAGCCAAGATCGTACCTGGCACCTCACCTACCCCGCAGGTGAGAGCCTTGCAAATGGCAGAATAACCGCATCTTCTGTCTCTCCCTGCAGCCACATCTAGGTCACATGGCGCACAATGAATGTGCCCCTCATCTGCGACAGCGGCTTGGGCGTCAGCAAGGTGGGCTTTGCGGGGACAGAAGCGCCCCTGGCTGTGTTCCCAACCATCCTCGGGAAACTCTGTCAGGATGGGAGTGCCGGGTGTCCTCCCTGGGGGCCGCAGCTCCTCCCCGACACAGGCTGGCCACGTCAAGTCCGTAGAGCAGGGTGGCTGTGGTAAACGTGCACCAGACTCAGGGGGCGCTTGGCTTGGCAAAAGGCAGGGGGCCAGGCCCACCCAGAGCTTCTGCTTCAGCGGGTCTAGGGGAGAGGGTCAGGGTTTGTACTTCCCACCACTTCTCAGGGGATGCAGAGGCTGCTGGCCCGGGGCCACACTTTGAGAACCACAGACTTAGAAAGAACAGGCCAATTACATATGATAGAAGAGCAGACAGTTGTCAAAAATAAATCATGCCCATCTATTTACTGTTTGATTTTCCCACTTCCGAGAGTAGAAGGAGTTCTCCACCTTTAGGGTGAACATCAGTCCACTGGTACTAGGTGACAAACTGACACTCAGCCTCCACGACAGGAGGACAATAGGGATGGGTGGGGACTGAGGCCAACGCTCTGCCTGAAGGGGCATCTTTGCTGCCTAGTGACATGCAAGAAAGCAGGCCCAGTATTGCCAGATTTTCCTGTTCTTCAAGAGAATTTAGAAATTCAGGGTTTTTTATTGTGATAAAAAATATATATAACATGAAAGTTACCACTTGAAATTTTTTTAAGCATACAATTCAATGGCATTAGGTACATTCACCTCGTTGTGCAACCGTCACCCCCACCCACCTCCAGAAAATTTTCATCTTCCCAAATGGACACTCTGTCCCCATGAAACACTCCCCATCTCCCTTCCCCAGCCCTGGTCCCACCACCTACTTTCTGTCTCTATGGATCGAACTCCTCTAAGGACCTCACCTAAGTGGGACCACACGGCATGTGTGGTGACAGATTTCTCTGTCACGTAACAGGGTTAACAAAAGTATATACATACATACATTTGGCCTGAAGGTTAAACAAGATGGTGAATGTATGATTAACACAGTTTCTGGCCAGTAGGAAGTTTCTAACCATTACCTCCTGGGAAATCGGGGTGATCTCATCTTGAGATCCTTACCTTAATTACATCTGAAAAGAGCCTTTTTCCAAATAAGGTCACACTCACGGGTTCCAAGTGGACATATCTTCCGGGGACACCACTCAGCCGACTACAGTGACCTCGAGAAATTGAAGCCTAATCCGGCCTCTGTACCCTGACACTGAATTGATTCTCAGAGACAGCTTGGGGTGAAGTAGAAAAGATTCATTTTATTGCTTGTCCAGGCAAAGGAGGCCACAGCGGGCTAATGCCCTCGAGGCTGTGTGTCCCACCCTGGAGGGGGTCGTGAGGAGTTTTATCGCGATGGTTCAAAGAGGGCGTGGTCAGCCCACGGACGTTCTTCTGACTGGTTGGTGGTGAGGTAGTCGGGAGTCGGCATCATCCACCTTCTGGTTCCAGCTGGTCTGGGGTCTGTGTGCTTGTGGGCAGCAGACTGTTAACTTCTCCCACCTGGAGGAGGCTTCAGTATCTGCAGAACAGCTCAAAGATATTGTTGTGTGCATCCCTTGATGGGGAACCAGGACCCTGCCCCCAGGCTGCGCTATTGTTTCTCCTAACTGCTTCTCCTTTGTCTCTGCATCCACTCCCTTCCCAAATTAACAGCTGGTTGAACCTGCTTGTTGGAATTCAGGGAAGGTCATGGAGGCCGAATGAAGCCTATTTCCTGTAATCAAGTAAATACAGGGGCTTCCCTGGTGGCGCAGTTGTTCAGCGTCCGCCTGCCGATGCAGTAGACGCGGGTTCGTGCCCCGGTCCGGGAAGATCCCACATGCCGCGGAGCGGCTGGGCCCGTGAGCCATGGCCACTGAGCCTGCGCGTCCGGAGCCTGTGCTCCGCAACGGGAGAGGCCACTAGCAGTGAGAGGCCCGCGTACCGCAAAATCCTCAGTGTGGGCCGGCAGGCTGGAGACCCCGGGAGGAGGAGGAGGAGGAGGTGGTGCTGCCGTCTTGAGTCCCACGGCTGACCGGGAGCAGAATTCCTTCCTCTTGGGGGACCGGAGGGACCTCCGTCCTTTCTCTAAAAGCCTTCAGTTGATTGGATGAGGCCCACCCACATGGTGGAGGGCGGTCCCCTTTACTCAAGGTTGACTGATGTCAATTTCTCAGCAACACTTAGACCAGTGTTTGGCTGGGGATGAGTCAAGACACACCCAGGAGAACCAGTTGGGTGTGTTAATTTCCTTGGAGACTGAGCCGTTAGACTTCCCAGAAGGGCCGCCCAAACTCCCCAGATGAAGCTTTTGTTGCTAGCGGTGGCCGCTGGCTTCCAGTCCCGTAGGCTCTGGAGTCTGGAGCAGCATGAATGCTGGAGATAAGAAAAGGCCTGGAGAACCTTCCTTCATCTACTGACCATGGCTTAGCTGAATGAGAGAGGGGCCTCGACACCCCACCAAGCCCCTCCCGACGCACAGCTATAGACTGAGCTTTATCCACTGGGACAGCTGCCAGCCACTGCAGCAGGGGGAGCGGAACGTTCTGAAAGCCCCTGCACATCCCCCACTGCATCTGCAGAAGCAGGAACCCAGTCTGGGGCCGCCCCGCAATCCTTCCTCCCAAAGTTTCATGGTCTCTGAGCCTCGTCTGCTATCTGCTCTCTCAGAAACCGAATTCTCTCTGAATAATTCCCCACCAACAGGACAGAATGCATTTACTTCCCACCACTCCCACCCCACTTTTAGGGGTTTAACTACTCAGTAGTTTGGAGAGGGGGAGTGAGAATAAATTGGGGGGCAGGGGGCAGGCAGTGGGGGGCTTATACTTCCCCTGTTGTAACTGCTGCTGGGTTAGTGCCCTGGGGCGGCCGTGACCAAGGGCTGCTGTCCTGGTGGTGAAACAACAGACATTTAGACTCTCCCGGTTCTGGAGCCCCAAGTCCAGAATCAAGGTGTCGTCAACTGAAAAAAACAAACAAACAAACAAAAAAACCCCGCACAGGCTAAAAGCTGAGAATTATGTTTTACTTGGCAGACTTGCTGAGGACTCGAGCCCGGAAGACAGGCTCTCAGACAGCTCTGAAGAACTGCTCTGAAGAGGCAGGGGAGAAGCCAGGATATATAGGGGTTTCGCAACAAAAACCAGGTCGTCGGTATGTCAAAAGATTATTGCTAATTAAGGAAAAACGCATATCTCAAATTAACGAATTGAGCGCTTTTCTAGGTATGGGAAGATGCAAGCGTCCAGGCTCACTGGAATCATTCCTTTGATGTGCACCTCAGCTATCTCGGGCCAGGGTCCTGCTCCTCGCCACCCTCAGGGTGCACAGTCGGGCGGCTGCAGTGACTGATGGCTTGATGGCTGTGACACCCTTTGTTTACTGGTATGACAGGCGACCTTCTTCATCTGCGGGGTTTCAGGGCCACACTCTCCGAGGGTCCAGGGAAGGATCTTCCCTGGCCTCTACCAGCTTCTGGTGGGCGCAGGCATTCGTGGGCCTGGTCTGTCTCCATCGTCACGGGGCTTCTCTCTCCCCTATTCCCTTCTCTGTCCCAAATCTCCCCTCCCTTCTCTCTCATAAGGACACTTGTCATTGGATCTCAGGCCCACCCTAAATCCAGCATGATCTCATCTCCAGATCCCTAAATGAATCACATCTGCAAAGACCCTATTTCCAAATAAGGTCACACCAACATACGTTCTGGGGGCGGCCCATGGACCTATCGTGGGGGCCACCAGTCAACACACTGCAGCTGGTTTCTGCCTCTGCTCTGCTCTGTGGTGCCCATGCCGGGGCTGGGGCTCCTCTAGCTACTGCTCCCTGAGAGGTTCTGCAGATAGAAGGCGGCGGGAGGGGACAGTCTTCCCGTTCAGCCTCCCGCCAGCAACAGCGATTTCCCGCATCCTCCGGCCCCATCCACACAGCGCCCAGTGGCCATGAAAGAATGGCAGAGCAGAACCCCTCCCAGCCCTGTGGGGCCTCCTCTGAGCCCTTGTTCTGCAAACCCACTGCCCGGTTCTTCCTGCAGCCAAGCAGTGTCGGGTGGTTCTACTCTCTGCCCTGTTTGTGCTTTCGAACCCCCAATGCTGTGTGACCACCTCCCTGTATTCAATCCCTCTGTTTGAAATCCCTGGTGTGGCATCTCTTGCCCCGACACGTATAATAATTTGTCCTGCAAGGTCAAAACTTAAAGTTGCATTCTTTTCCATTATGGTTTGGAATATTAAAAAATAATGTAAAAAAAAAAAACAAACTAAATACTACAAAAAGTAAAAAAAAAAAAAAAAAAAAAAAACCAAAAAATTCCAAATAACAACTTAACGTTGCCCCATGGAAAATATTCCACAGCCACGGGGGAGGAAAAAAGACTTGTTATCGCTACAAAGAGGTACAATAGGAAACGGAGTGTATATAAAGTAGGTTACGTACCTGGGGAAGCATAAGATCACAGCAAAGAACCCCCAAGTTCCTCACCGAAGTAGCAACGTGTGACCAAGACGAATGATCTGGCAGCAAACCGTCTATCAGGACCGCAGCCGACTGGGCTGTCTGTCTTTGTTTTGCGTGCGACATCTCGCCTGCATCCTCCCAGACTTCGGGCAAGCCCCTGGGTAGCAGGAAGGAAGTGTCTGTCTCAAGAGGGGTCGGCGCGTAACAGGATGCTCTGCGTGGACTCATTTCCATCCAAGCGCCATGACTCCTCCTGGGCACTTCGGTGTAGCAGCAGGTTGGGAGTGAGACCCCTCATGGGGGACCTGCAGCCACGGAGAGGCGGGACGAGGCTCAGCTCGGAGTCACCCAGCCCACTGTAACCAGAGCGGTCGGCAGACCTGAGCACCGTCCATGTCGAACCAGGATGACCCTGCTGCTTCTTCACTGCCGCAGGCGCGGTGCTCCAGAGCACCCACCCAGCCCTCCGTCCTGCACCCAGCCTCAAACCTGCACAACGGCCCAGTGTCTCTTCTCGCCTTGTCTGGCGTGCTCCCTAATAAAATCCTCGTACCTTTCATCTCTTGGTGTCTGGTTCTTGGTGGACCCAGATTAACACACAGCCGACTCTCAGATCGTTTCCGAATGATAGAACGAATGGTTTAATCCGCATGAAAGTAGATAGATTTATCTTCCTAAAAAATAACAGAAATTAACTTAAATCGCACGCTTTTCCCCACTCATTTTCCAAAGCAAATGTAGAAGCCAGTGTGTCCCTCACCCCATGGTTCTTTCCTCCCCCGCCTCTCTCTTTGTGGCCTTAGTGTCCTCACCTACAAAGTGGGCAACAGCGTGTCCCAGCAGGGGTTCCTCGGGTACACTTCTTCCCTGCAGGTCATTTGCTGAAACCCCTTAGTGGCATTCTGACACAGTGCATGGGTCTGAGAAGGCCATCGATGGTGGTGCTGTGACCCAGAGCCATCCCCAGTGGCACGTCGGTGTTCCCCGCCGTTCACTGTGCACTGACACGCGAGAGCCCAGTGAGGCGAGTTGCTCCTGAGGGCAGATCTGGCCTGGCCTCTGTCTTTCAGAAGCTGTTGGTGGGAATGGAAGAAGAAGACTGGTTCATCGGAAATGAAGTTCAGAAAAATCGAGGGAAACTCAACCTGAAATATCCCATCTCTCGGGCAGCCATCACCAACTGGGACAACATGGAAAAGGTAGGCTGCAGCTTCTGTTGGGTGGGACCCGCTCCCAGGGCCCCCATCGATGCCGAATGGCAGCCCCGCTGCCTGGCACCTAGGAAGGGATGTACCGCCAGCATCCAGGGCTCTCCCGGCACTTCCTGGCTCTGGGTCCCTGGAGACACAACACAACGGTAGTAACCTCATCGATTCTAGAGTCAGAGACCTGGGCCTGAATTTTGCCTCCACCATTTATGATCTGCGTCATTTTGGACCAGTAACTTGGCTCTCTGGTCCTCAGTTTCCTAATCTGTAAGAAAGGGGTATAACTTTTCCTATCACATAGCGCTGTTGTGAGGATTAAAGCTGACGATGGATAAAAAATCCTAAATCCACTCCACACCTATTAGGATGGCTGTTACTTAGAAAACCAACCAACAAACAACGCCCACGCCCCACCCCAAGAAAATAACAAATGTTGGTGAGAAGGAGGGATTAGAAAACTGAGCCTCTGAAACACTGCTGGTGGGAATGTAAAACGGTGCAGCCTCTATGGAGAACAGTATGGTGGGTCCTCAAAAATTAAGCTAGAATCGCTGTATGGTCCAGCAATCCTCCTTCTGAGTGAATCCCCGAAGAACTGGACGCAAGGACAGGAAGAGATGTTTGTACACTCACGTTCATAGCAACACGATTCACAAGAGCTAAAAGGTAAAGTGACCCAAGTGTCCTTCCACAGATGACTGGATGGGCGCAATGTTGCCCGTCCATAAAATGGAATATCATTGTCTTAAAAGGGAAGGAGATTCTGACATAGGCTACAATGTGGACGAACCCTGAGGACATGGTGCTAAGTGAAACAGGGCAGTCACAAAGGGACAAACAATGTATCATTCCACCTTACGTGAGGACCTAGGGGCATCAAATTCTTAGAGACAGAAAGTGGGCTAGTGGGGGCCAGCGGCTGGGAGCGGGTTGGAGAATTAGTGTTTAATGGGGACGGAGTGTCCGTCTGGGAAGATGGGAAGTCTCTGGAGATGGATGGTGGTGACGGTTGAACAACAATGTGGACATACTTAACGCCACTGAACTGTACAGTTGAAAAAAATCTGACAGCGGTAAATTTTATGTCCTGACGTGCTGTTTCGCCGAAAGTTTTACTTTTGTTTTAGGTTCGAAGGGTTTGTTAGCAAAAAGACACCACTCGTCACACAAATAGGCAATTTCAATTTAACTTTAATAGAAAATCATTAGAAAGGAAGAAATAGAAATGAAAAGGGATAGAAAAGTAAAAGCACGTACATCGCCAGATTGGGCCGACACCTACACCCAGACTCAGCGCTGGGAAGTCCTGAAAACGGCGATCTGGAGCCCCAGCTGGGAAAGGTCCCGGGCGGTGCGTCCACCCCACGGGTGAGACTTCAAATTACAGTTTAGGGGACTATCGCTTATAATACCAGGCCGCTAACTGATATCATCAATTTGCATGCAAATATGCAGCTCTCGGTTTCTTCAGCAGGGCTGTTTATCTCATTTTGTGTATCATGCGGATTTCTAGACCCCCAGGAAATGACCAGGTCCATGAGGCTCAAGAAATTCCACGATCCACTCCCTTCTTTTTCTTTTTAAGTTTTAAAAATTAATTTTATTTATTTATTTATTTTTGGCTGCGTTGGGTCTTCGTTGCAGTGCACGGGCTTCTCATTGCAGTGGCTTCTCTTGTTGCAGAGCACAGGCTCTAGGCGTGTGGGCTTCAGTAGTTGCAGCACATGGGCTCAGTAGTTGTGGCGCACGGGCTTAGTTGCTCTGTGGCATGTGGGATCTTCCCGGACCAGGGCTCGAACCCATGTCCCCTGCCTTGGCAGGTGGATTCTTAGCCACCGCGCCACCAGGGGAGCCCCTCCCTTCTTTACCTGAAGTGCCGCCAGACTTGCTGGCGGCAGCTCACAAGCAGGCACGTAGTCCAGGCAAGGTCACGAATCGGTTCGAGGCCTAATATCGCCTCTGAAGCCTGAGCAGACGACTTCCATTTCAATCCTCCTAACACGTGCCCCCCGCTCTCCTCAGACCTGGCACTACTCCTTCTACCAGGTGCTGCACGTTGCCCCAGAGCAGCATCCTCTCATGCTGACAGAGCCGCCCTTGAACCCGACGTCCAGCAAAGAGAAAGGGTTGCAGGTAAGAGGCCAGGTGGTGGGCAAGGGGGTCAGGGAGAAGGCTGCGTGGCGGGCGGCTCAGGCCTCCCCCCAGCCTCGGGCTCCCTGCGGAGAGACTGAGGTACCAGCTGAGACCCATCCTCTTTGACATTAGCGGCAAGAGTGACGGCTGCCTCTGGAGAGCTCGCCAAGCAGTCTGGTACGGGCGAGGTGTTTAATCTGAATTATTTCATCTAGACCTATGGCTACTCTATGGGCGGGGCGATTATTAACCCCTTTGCACAGATGAGGAAACTGAGGCTTCCGGGAGTGGAAGTAACTTGGCTGAGGTCACCCAGCGAGTGGCCTGTGGACCCGCCCAGACCCTGGGGTCTGAGTGCACAGCCCCATTCCCAACACTGATGCCTGGTGTGTCCTGCCTGCAGGTCTAACCCTGACTTAAAAGCTCCCAGACCTCCTCCATCTCTGGGCCTCACGCAGGGCCTGACACCCCCGCACCCCAAGGAGTTGGTGGTGTGTGCTGGTCGGATTGCCCCAGATTGAACTGGGTGGTGGAGCCCATCAGGGCTGCTGGGGAAAGGGGGTGCACCCCCAGTACAGGTGGCAGAGTACCCCTCAGGCTGGAGCGGGGTCCAGGTGAGGTGGGGACCACAGGGGCTGCCTTATTGAGGACTGAGGTGAGCCAATTAAGCAAGCAGCCAGGTCCCACCACCTGGCCCCGACTCCCTGGAGCCCAGCGGTGCCTCCTGCCGTGAGCGGTGACCCAGCGGGCATGCCCAGTGGCCCATGCACCACCTGCACACAGAGGAGGCTCGTGCCATGGCCCAGAAGCAGAGCACCGTGCAGCACAGCTCAGGATGCGTTACCTTATGCCACCTCGTGTAACACGGCACTCAGGGGAGCCGGTGAATCTCCCCTGCATGTGGGCAGGCCGGTCACGGAAGTGGGCCCCGCCGGGCGCCATGTGGACCTGGCACAGGCCTGCAGCCTTGCCGCATCAGATACCAGCTCTGAGAATGCCAGTTGCCCACTGGGGCTCCTGTGAGCTGGAGAGAGAAGACAGAGACAGAACTGTCCCTCACCCGAGGGAATGTGCCACTCCAGACTGTCTTATTCGGGGTCCCCCAGAGAAACAGCACCCGTAGGAGATACACATATAGAAGGAGGTTTATTATAAGGAATTGGCTCATGTGATTATGGAGGCCAGCAAATCCCAGGGTCTGTAGTCGGCAGGGTGGACCCCAGGAGAGCGGATGGTATACATTCCAGTCCAAAAGCAGGAAAAACCGACGTCCCAGTTCAAAGGTCCCCAGACAGGAGGATATTCCCTCTTATTCAGGGGAAGGTCATGCCTTTTGTTCTAGCCAGAACTTCAACTGATTAGATGAGGCCCACCCGCTTTGGGGAGGGCAACCTGCTTCACTCAATCTATGGGCCGAAATGTCAATCTCACAGACAGACCCAGAGTCATGTTTGACCCGATGTCTGGCCCTTCCGTGGCCCAGGCAAGTAGACACATTAAGGCACCCTCACACAAACTGCACTGCTGGCCACACAGCCTGTCTTGGGCACTTCCCCACCCTTCCCGAGCCCACTGCCTGCCTTTCTGTCCTGACTGTCTCCAAATTTACCCTCTAATCGTATCAGGATCCCAGCAGGAAACCAAAGCACACTCACGTCAGGTAATGTTGGTGAGGGTTTATTAAAGAGATTGCGTACCAAGGTGAGTATGAGTCTTAGAAAAGCAGCACGAGAGGGTTGCAGAGCCCCCGGGTGGTGACAGGGAGCCGTCCCCTCGCCTCCACTCCCAGGGCTGAAGGAGCAGCAGGGGGATACCTGCATTGGGAAGGCTCAGCAGGTAGGGAGAGGGGCCCTCAGGTCTCCAGCACCCTCTCCAGCGTCCCCCGGCTCTCCTTCTGCACCTCCATGGGCAGATCCCGGTGGGTCACCTCTGGGGGAGTCTGTGACTACAGCCCAGGACAGAGAGAGGTGCCAAAGGGCGGAAGCTCCCACAGGCTTCTGAAACAGCAGGCGATGGGGGTCCGCACCGCACCGGGGCACAAGGAATGCCACCTCACTGTGGACAAATGTGCTTCCCCGCATCTGTGGGCGCCACCACGAGCTCCCCATCATGCAGGCCCCTCCCAGCAGGGTCGCTTCCCTGCCTACGTCCCTCTGTCCAGCAGCCCATGTCCAGGGCTCCTCCCCGAGACTGGGACAGGCTGAGAAGTGCAGGGTTGATTTTTCTCCTGGAATGAATCTGTATCTGAAGAGGATTTCTGGGGGCCGTGTCCCAGAAGAGAAGCCAACGGGGGAGCAGCCCAGCGTACAAGGAAGGGCCCAGCCTGGCCTTAAGACCTCTGGCTGCACCAACGTGTGTGACCTCAGGCGGCTGACTGGCCCTCTCAGTGTCCTGGTTTCCTCCTCAGAAGGTTGCTAACGGTATCGGCCCTGGGGTCGCTGTTGAAATGAAATGAGTTAACGCTGTAAAGCGCTTGTCCCAGTGCTTAGCGCCGATCGAGCACTCAGTAAATGCTGGTTCTTGTCCCCTGGCCTCAGTTTTCTCATCTATAAAGTGGGAGTTTGACCGCAGGAACCCCGAAGACCCTTCCAAGCTCTGTGACCTCTGGCCTCATGCCAGGCCAGGGGGAGCGGAGGTTGGTTTATGTCTTTGTGTTTTTAGGGGGAGCGGTCTCTAGTTGGAGCATAAAAGATGCCCTCCCTCCTCCATCAGGATCCAAATTCCAGGATTTAAATTCCAGGATCCACCAGGTTCCAATGTGGGGGGCACCCAGGAACAGCACAGACTTACAGGCTAGTCTTTGTATGGACATGTGTTTTCACTTCTCTTGGGTAAATCCTCAACCCCCCAGACCCTGCTCTGCAATAACGCACTGAGTGGGCAGCACGCTTGGTGAGTACTGAGCTTGGTGGCGTATCTTGGCCGCGTGTAATACTGTGTTTTAGTAGAGATGTGGATGGACCTAGAGGCTGTCATGCAGAGTGAAGTAAGTCAGAACGAGAAAAACAAATATTGTATATTAACACACATTTGTGGAGTCTAGAAAAATGGTACAGATGAACCTGCTTGCAAGGCAGAAATAGAGACACAGACATAGAGAACAAATGTGTAGACACTAAGGAGGGAAAGGGGGGTGGTGGTATGAATTGGGAGATTGGGACTGACATATATACGCTAACTAATACGTATAAAATAGATAACTAATGAGAAACTGCTGTATAGCACAGGGAACTCCACTTCACTGTACAGTAGACACGAACACAACATTGTAAAAAACTGTACCCCAATCAAAAAAAAGAGTGCGGTCTTGACCCGGTTAAGAGATCTCTGCGAGAGGCCGGTTAATTTCCCTCTTAGGCAGCTGGTTAAGTCTGCACCTCAACCGCTCCCCTTAAGGTCCTGTCACACACCCCAGGGCCACGATGCACCGGCCCTAATCACTTCAGAACCGGGTACCAGACCATTAGGGACTGCCCCGAGTCCCTAATGTCACTGCCCCTGCACAGGGGCCATGAAATTATTCAAACGAGCCAATCCAAGAAACCCGTGCAACCTAGCAGAGCGCCCCGCTGGCCACCCGTGAGCTGCCCCCCGCAGCTCCAGCTCACTGTAACCCCGTCCTTGGGTGCCGCACCCCCGTGGCCCAGCCTGGCAACTGTCCCTGCTTTGGAGCTGTATGTAACAAAATCTGCCTTCCATCTGTCTGAGTGACACCGTGTTGGGTTCTGCCATCAAAAGAACCTGTAGTCCTATGGACCCGTGTCACCATCTTGCAGGAGAATCATTTGTTCACCCAGCCAGGTTCACAGAGGCAGTGCCCTGTCGCGTTCAGCATCCGTGTTCACATCCCTCTTTTGCTACCTGCTTCCTCGCAGTCTTGTCCACTGGTCCCTCCTGTGGACAAGGGGGGGCTCCAATATCACATACCCCCGGGGGATCACCACGGGCTGTAAACGCAAGGCTGTGCCTACCCTGTTCACTCCTTCCACCTTGTATACAGTCAGCACCCAGGAGAGATTTCTTGACCAAGCCACGTCTGGACTAAGTGTCTGGCATGCAGTTAACACACAATGACTGTTAGCTTTCACTGTTCCATTTTAATAAAACAAATCTCCCAAGTGTGAGAATTTCTGTAACATCTGCCTGCCCTCAGAGAACAGAAAGAAGGATGTACTCGGTGGAGGGACCAGTAACGGCTTCACAGAGGCACTGGGAATTCAGCCGCATCCCCACTGTGAAAAAACGGTGGTTCATAAGATGACGTGATGCCCTGTGATCAGTCCTGAGACGGTCCATAAGGTGATGTCCCGTTACTACCTGGGAAGAATGCGAGCCCATTTTACAGACAGGGAAACAGTGTTGCAGAGCTCGTCAGGGCAGGGCTGGCATTCCTGACCCTGTTATCTGGATCCCTCAGGGGGAGCCCAGTGCTTCGGGCCAGTCGGCCTCATGTGCTCATGGAATTAAGGGAAACCCGCCCCCTGAGTGTCCCACGCTTTCCCGCAGATCCTGTTTGAGATCTCCAGCGTGCCGGCCCTGTATTTAGCCATATTCCCTATATGGCTCATGGGTAGGTGGCTCCAACCTGTGCTCTCTCTCCACCTTCAAGGACGTGTGGGTCACCAGCGAGGAGTGTATAAGGACGTCGGTTCCTCCATCGTCAGGAGGATAACCCTCTGATTGTGACTGTCCGGACCCCATCGCCTGTCTCATGAGCACCAGCTCCAGGCTGAGCCTCAGCTTGGCTGAACTGACCAGAGCTCAGAACCAACTCAGACATGAAGGTGGCCCTCCCCCCACCAGACTTCGACAAGAAGGGTCAAGAAAGGACAGACAGCATCTTGGGAAATGCTCGCAAGGCACTCGCTATGTCAAAGCACAGTCACGAGGGGAGGGAATTTCCGGCGACCCCTGTGTATTATTTCGGCGTGGCTCAGCTGTGCTTCAGTAACAAACATTCCCCAAGTCTCAGTGTCATAAAACAAAAGCATATGTCTCACCCGTGCTACACGTCCACTGAAGGTCACAGGGGCTCTGTCCTGCTTTACCCTCACGCCAGAATCTGGCCGACAGAGCTGACACCATCTAGAACATTGTCACGCATTGTGGGTGCACATAAGGGTGCCCTGGAGGGCCTTTCACTGGCAGCAAAGGGACACATGGCACATCTGCTCAAGTAATTGTCCAGAACAAGTCACGTGGCCCCCAAACCACCACGGGGGCTGGGAAGTGCCACCCTGCCACGGACCTGGCCTCCACCGTGGGATAAACAGCGCAGATGCTCTGGTTCACGAGCCCACAGTTAGGGCACATTCATGCAGGGGGCATTACGTCCTTCACGGATTTATTCCTCATCACGTTGCCGTGAGATTGGCCTATTCAAGCCGACTTCGTGTTGCCGGAGCTGAAGCTGAGAGACATTTATGAGTTTGAGCGAGGTCATTTCAACAGGGACGGGGAGTTTAAATCTGTAGAGAACTCCTAGTTGGGACACCAGAGGGTGAGAGCAGAGAATAAGGGGAGAAAGCACGAGCATCTAAGAAGGAGTTCCCACCCTGGAGGCCCAAGTTCACCATGTGAAGGACCGCGGAGGGCCCAACAGCGCAACGGGGCATCCCCTCGGCAGACGCTGCCTGGGGAAATCCCACAGTGTCGAAAGTAAGAGCAAATTCTAGAGGCAGTAGGAGAAAACAACAGAAACCAGGTAAACTATAAAGTAAGGTTACCGAAAAATCCAGGCTGCCCAAGGAACTTGAATTTCAGAAATGCAACAAATAACTTTATGTTATAAGCACGTCCCAAAGATGGCATGTGTTCTTATTTGCTAAATCTTTCAACCTTACTCTAAAATAAAGAGGCTTTGATCTGCATCAGAATTCTTACCTGCAAAGCTGCTGCTACAAGATAAGAGGACAAAACCACGAGGAGGAGAGAAAGGATGGTCTTGAACTGGAAATCTCATACCTCCCCCGACTGGGGTTGGAATGTTGGGAAGAAAGTCATTTGGCCACCGGCAAAGACTCAGAAAATTTACCACCCACCTGCCCTCTCTCTCTAAAAAAAAAATCAAAGATTATCTATGAGACGAATAAAGAAACAAGCTAAGAAAGAAACAGTGGGGATTAAGGAAGACTAAAGTGGGAGTTACATCTAAATAATTGTTTATACGGAATTTTTAAAAAGCAAAGCAATGTGGAACCAAAAATTCTCAGAGGATCTCAACATGGGGGGTGGAGTGGGGTTAGAGGCGAGAATGAGGAAGAAAGTGAATCTGTGGATGATATGGACATGATTGAACTCCGGGTATTGCTGGGAAAGGATAAGCTTCGATGTGCATGCTTGTGGTGTGAGGATAACAGGCCACTGTGCCATCCAGACCCAGCCTGAACCTGTGAGATTCTGTTTACTGTCCTCAGCATGAAATAATGGCCACGCAGCCTGCCCTAAGCCCTGCACCTGCCCAGGTAACGCAGGCCCTGGAAGGGGACCGTTTTAGCAGCCTCTGCTACCTGTGAAAATCATCTCCCTCTTGGTGGAATGCCATTGCGAACGGTGGTTTGTTTGTTTCAGTTATCAGATGTTCCTGTTTTTTTCCTGACCTGAAAACAAGTATCATTCTTTCCATAAATTTGGAAATAGGAGCGAAAGTTGCTTGCCGTTACCTTTCCGTTAGCTATTCACCCGGCACGCTGCCTCTGACAGGGCGTTCCTGTACCCTGATCTGTAGGCTGAAGACCACCCGGACATCCCCCGTCTTGATGACAAATTTCACTTTGAATGATGGTAGTTGAACGAATAGATCAGGATACCTTTATGGCAGTAAACCTTTAAGTAACGCTTTTAATGACTTGTAAGTGGACGATGGAATCTAAACGAATTCCCCTTTATAATATTCTGAATTTTGTACTATCTGCGTTCAACTTTCAACAATTGTTTTAACTAACTTAAGGGAAACCCGGGGGAAAGTAGCAATAAATGGGACTCACGTAACATGAAATTACAAAGGAAAGTGAAAATATAAGTCATGAATCTCCTCACCTTTTTAGGTGCATTTAGCTTCCGAGTACATCAGGCAAAGGGTATAGTGCCTAGAAAGTGCTGAGAACTCCGTCAGAATTAGCGTGCCCCAGTCAAACCCTTCAGTTCTGTCCAAGTAAGGAATGGCGCCACTCAGAATCTTTAAAGTAATTCTTGTCTTTTCTCTTTCGTGGCCCACATAAAGTATAGCAAATCTTAATGATTCTACCTCCAAACGCTATACAGAATCCAATCATTTCTCACTGTGCTCCTCCTCTCCCTGAGGCTTTGTCACTGTCCCCTCTCTCCTGGAATTTCCAGCAGCCTCCTGCCTGAAGTTCCTGCTTCTGCCCAACAGCCAGAGTGATCTTTGAAACACACAGATGAGGTCACAGCATCCCTCTGCGTAGAACCCTCCGTGCAAGCGCAATGAGCCACCGCTTCGCGGCCAGCTGGGTGGTTATAATCAGGAAAACAGACAACAAATGTTGTCGAGGATGTGGAAAATTAGAACCGTGTGCATTGCTGGTGGGAACGTAAAATGGTACAGCTACTATGGAGAACAGTTTAGAGGTTCCTCCAAAATCTTAACGTAGAATTACCGTGTGATCCAGCAATTCCACTTCTGAATATATACCCCAAAGAATTGAAAGTAGGGACCTAAACCATATGTGTACAGCAATATTCATAGCAACATTATTCCCAACAGCCAAAAGGTGGAAACACTCCCCGTGTGCATTGATAAATGCGTAGTTACACAAAATGTGGTCCATCCATAAATGGGTATTATTCAGCCATAAAAAGGAAGGAAATCCTGACAAATGCTGCAACATGGATAAACCCTGAGGACGTGAGGCTGAGTGAAAAAAAGTCACAGAAAGGACGAATGCTGTCTGATTTCACTCGTAGGAGGTCCCTAGAGGAGCCATATTCATAGAGACAGACAGTAGGGTGGTGGGGGCCAACGGCTGCGGGAGCGGACGGGGAGATTTGTTTAATGGGGAACTGAATTTCAGTTTTGCAAGATGAGAAAAAAAGCTCTGGAGATGGACGGTGGTGATGGTCGTACAACACTATGAATGTACCTAATGCCACTGAGCTATCCACTTAAAAATGGTCAATTTTACGTTATGTATATTTTACCATAGTAAAAATTTTGAAAACTCCCAATGGGCTCTCATCCCAGAAGGAAATGTACAGGCTTTACCTGAGTCTCTGCCTGTGTGACCCGCCCTGCTGCCAACTCTGTGACGTCCCCCCCCCGATGCTTCCCGTCACTCACCCACTCTGGTCACACCTGCCTGCGGGCTGCTCTGCTCAGACCCACTCCCACCACAGGGCTTCTGCTGCCCAGACACAGTGGCCCCAGAGAGCTCCTTGCATGACTCACTCCCTCACTGTGTTCAGGTCTTTGGGGAAACTCTCTTTAGCAGAGAGACTTCCCGGACCTACAGTCCCGCCCACACCACTCTGTCTGTGTCCTGCTCTGTGTGCTTTTCACGGCTCTGATCTCTCTGCAGAGTTTTCCTTTGCTTCTGTGAATCGTCTGCCCTCCAGCTGGGATGCCAGGCCCTCGAAAGCAGGTCCTGTGTGTGTTTGCTCACAGCTGAATCCCGGCACGTTGGTCCACCATGGTTGTTCAACACGTATCTGTTGAACAAATGAGTGAGTGAATGAAAGAAATGGACAAAAAATAAAGAAAACTTATAGAAAGTGGGCAAACTACAGTGACTGGCGATGCCCAGCAGAGAACAATCCAAGTAGATGATAAAATTATGGATCAATGCTCCAACTCACTGATGGATTTCTTTGGATTTGGTGGAATTAGAAATTCTACAGGGCTTCCCTGGTGGCGCAGTGGTTGAGAGTCCGCCTGCCGATGCAGGGGACACGGGTTCGTGCCCCGGTCCGGGAAGATCCCACGTGCCGCGGAGCGGCTGGGCCCGTGAGCCATGGCCGCTGAGCCTGCGCGTCCGGAGACTGTGCTCCGCAACGGGAGAGGCCACAACAGTGAGAGGCCCGCGTGCCGCAAAAAAAAAGAAAAAAAAAAAAAAAAAGGAAATTCTACAAGCCAAGAAAAACAAAGATGGGAGTGAGGTACTGCTTGACACCTGCTAAGTAGCCAGGTACCACGTACAGAGGAAGCTCGTGGGGAGGGGCGCCCTGGAGCCCAGGCACAACCATAATCTTCGCATAAGCTTCACCCCCACCCCCCCTGTGAGGGGACATTCCTGCCAGACTCCCTGCAGTGTTGCTCGTGACAAAGGAGCCTTGAGCACTGCAGGTGGACATGGGGACAGACAAGGGGAATCAATACATAACGCTCGGTCCATACAAATCCTCTAATTCTATGTGATGGTTAAAAGCAATGAATTATACATAGGAGACTTTAAGAT
This sequence comes from Phocoena sinus, assembly GCF_008692025.1. NCBI lineage: Eukaryota > Metazoa > Chordata > Mammalia > Artiodactyla > Phocoenidae > Phocoena > Phocoena sinus. The sequence continues at coordinate 107,814,839 of NC_045770.1, read as the reverse complement.
GCTCTATCTTAAAAATCTGTGTTGAATCTTTTAAAGTAAAAATGGAAATCTACAGCTCAAGAGGTTTACTTTCTATTTGTATAAAGTTATATATGCACATAGCTTAAAGAGTCAAACTATTCTAGGAAACTTTCTGCAAAGGGCCAGATAGTAAATGTTTTCACTACACGGTGTCTGTCACAACTACTCAACTTTGCCCTTGTAGAGCGACAGCTGCCGTTGACGACGTAAATCAATCCACTTACGTTACTCGTGGGGCTGGATATGTTTATTTTTATACTGTTTTTTGGATGCTTTTCTTTTCTTTTTACACTTTTCACATTTACAGTTCTATTGAACTGACTTAATTTTCTTCATTCCCCAACTGACGTGGGAGTATGTATGTTTTTTCTTTTCTTTTGTGGTTACCATAAAATCTTTACAGGCTTGCTAAACTTAAAGCTGGGGATGAATTTGTTCCTACCGCTACCTACGGAGAGATTGTAGAACACCCGTGCTCCAGTCTCTCCTCCTGTATTTTATTTCTGTCTCGGGTTTTAATTTGACTTTGTTTGTTCCTTTGGAAGTCCTCTTAGCGAGGGTATGCTGGTGGTAGACTCATGCCTATCTGAGAATGTCTACGTTTTGCTCACACTTTGAAAAAATCTTTGACGTATGATCCACATAGCATAAAAACTCATCCACTTACAGTAGGTAATTCAACGTTTTTAGTAAATTTTCAGACTCGTGCAACCATCACTGCAATCTAAGTTTAGAGCATTTTCATCAGCCCTAAAGGAAACCCTGTATCCCTTAGCAGTCCTTCCCCTTCCTCCCCTCCCCCAGCCCCTGGCAGCCACTCATCTACCTCTGTCCCTGTGGATTTCCTTATTCAGGACATTTCATAAAAACGGAAACACACAATGCGTGGTCTTTTGTGTGTTTTCAAGGTACATTCGTGTTGGAGCGTGTGTCAGTAATTCACGCCTTTTTATTGCCGAATGATACCCCATTGTGTGGCTGGACCACCTTTTGTTTATTCACTCATCTTTGATGCTCACCACGTTTTAACTGATGTATATGTGAAGCGTGCACGTTGGGGGAGAAGGAATAAACTGGGCTTTCATCCTCTGAGACCTGAAGCTAGCCAGACCTCGATTTTTCATTTTAATAAGATAATAAATCACACACTCCTTTTTTGTTATAAATGTTTGAATTGAGTTTTTCTTTATCACTTGGGAGCCAAAATACCTATACATGACGCAATCTACGATAACCAATTAGAAAATAAAATTGGGAAAAGGCAACAAATGCTATAAAATACCTAGAGAAGAAAAGTAAACTAACAAGAAATGTACAAGACTTAACATTAAGAAAACCATAAACCTCTACTGACTTGCTAAAGAAGACTCAGATAAAGGGAGAAAATAACATGCTTAAGGATGAGAAACAATATATAGAATGTCAGTTCTCCCCCGTTCACCTAGAAATTCAGTGCAACCCTAATCGCACCCCAATGAGATCGGAGTGGAATTTGACGAGAAGATTCAAGGTTCATTTGGAAGAGAAAATACACAAAATACCAAGAACTGCCCCAACAAGCCCTTGGGGTGTCCAGAGCAGCCCCCTTTCACAGCAGCCAGCAGCACACCCAGGCCGCGGGCCCAGCTGCACCTGAGTCTCAGGTGCCCCTCAGAGAGCCACTTCCCAGCGCCCTAGGACGTGGCCCTGGCAGGTCGAGGGCGCCAGGATCCGGGGCACAGCATGTCAGGAGTGATACCTTTATGGTTCAGCGCTCTTTCTCCCTTCTGGATCTTCCTTTGGTGTTGGTTTGGATGAGGTCTATAACCACCCTCTCATGCAGGTGCAGGCATGTGTCCAGAGCCTGGCTGACCAGTCCCAGGGGGATGTCACCCAAGCCAGGCCAGTGAGGCTCAACTCCAAGATGCTGGCTGTTGGGTAGCAGCTCCTGTGAGGGAGCTACCCGCTTAGACAGAAGTCTGAAGCTGCTGGCAACTCTCAAGCTTACACAATGGGGAACCTGCATGAGAACTAAGCCGTTGCAGGAGAACCCCCAGGAGTGGGCAGGGGAGAAAGAGAGGGAGGGAGAGAGACAGAGAAAGAAAAAGAAAGGGAAAAGGAGAAAGAGATTCTGATTCCTCGCAGCACGGCTTTAACCAACCAAGCCTGGATTCGATCACGGACTCATGGTTTGCGAAGCCAGTAAATTCCACTTTTCTTTAATCTAGTTTGTACTTAAAGATGATTCTTTAATGCAGAAGAGGTCTGGGACCCAATCTCAGGGCTTCTGGATAAATAGATAAAAATAAATAAAAACTTTTTTCTTGTCAGTGTATTTGGGACAGAATTTTGCATTGGGATTTAGACTTGGATAATCTTTTCCAAATACCCGGCTTTAGAACAGGTCTCCTCCCGGGGATGTATTAGCCACTCCCTCCGTCATTTTCTCAGTCACCGAAAAGCCCCTTTCTACCAGGGGCCGAAGTCAGAAGGTCCCCTGCCATGCAGCTGGCAGGTTTTGTAAGGCTTTATTTTCTTAAGGAGGAGCCCCGTGCACCTTCCCGGAGCTGGTAGCCCTTGCTGTCTTGACATCGTCACCGCCAGCACCGTGAACCCAGGCTGGCTCTCCGGCGATGAAGCCACCCGGCAGCAGAAGGCCTCCAGCGGCTCTCTATCCAGTCCCCATGTCTCAGCCCCCAGAACAAGCCGCAGGCTGTGACTAAAGGAGCGGCCTCCCTTCCCTGGGTCTCTTTCTTGCCTCTGTTCACCCCGTCATCCAGCAAGCAGCTTGTAGTGGGTCCCGTGCTGAACGCTCAGGATAGAGACGAAAAGCGTTGACCCTGCTCCCCAAACTCCCCAAATATCCAAGAAAGGCTTCCAGTGGAAGGGATGCTGGTGGGGGGCTCAGAGAGAAGGTTCCCACCTTGTGTTCCACGTGGCAGAAGAGAGATCCAGGCTGCGGAAGCATACAGAGGGCGTGTCTCACTGGAGGGGTGAAAAACCCATTCAGTGGAGCGGGGGCCAAGGCGAATTTAAAATAGAAATAGATCCTTCTGGAATTCCAGGAGAAGCAGGATCACCGGGCATCAGGAAGGGCGAGGTCCACACACGTTCAGGAGCCGGGGTGGCAGAGGGTCTCCTGAGCCTTCTCTCTGGTCTCCCCCGACTAAGGCTTGTTGTTCAGAAAGGGGGCATCTGTCAGGTGCCTTGTCAGCCAGTGGTCAGCCTTCCCCGGGGCAGGTGTCCACCCAGCCAGGTGGCAGGAGGGGCCGACGCCCGGGGCTGCGGACACGGGCTTGTCTCTGTCCAGTGCAGGCCACCCCGCCCCTCCCCCCGACACCACCATCCATCTCTGACCCTGCCCTTCGCCGGTCAGGAGTCTCTGTGTGGTCAAGGTCCGCAGCCATTCTTCCCTTCCTGTCACAACCTCAAAGCCCCTCACCAAGCCTGCACAGAGGCTGCTTTCTGAGTGGCCACACCAGGACAGAAAGTACACACAGGATTAAAGGCAGGTGTGGACAGAGCTCTGAACAGCCCGGGGCAGCTCCGGAAGCCCTCCCCTGGGAATCCCCAGCTCCACCTGCCCAGAGAGGCTGTTGAGTCCTTCCCACTCCGGTGCTCTGAAGAGCTCTTCCCAGCATAACTCCAGATGGCACTCCTGGAACCTTCTAGGCGGTCAGCAGGGCAGTGGGAGATTCTACCCCAGAGGAGTGTCCAGACAATGGCTCCTCTGAATGTAACAGGATGGCGTTAGGGGCCTCGGGCCTGCACTGGCAGTGACTGAGAAGGAAAGAGCTGTGTTCTCCGAGCTCAGAGGACCCCGGGATGCTGGGCCACCATAGGGAGGGGGTGCTCAGGGACAGACTGATACCACCCTCCACCCCACCCCCGCACCCCGCCCACTGCCAAGCATGGGCAGCTGGGAAGCGGGTTGGCTTCTCCCTCCAGGAGCTCCATGTGCATCCGGAGAAGCCACGTCCCCTCTCAGCACCATGCACGGGGGCACCTCCCCTCCCTGAGGCCAGGAGCCCTGGCACCCCAAACTCCCACGTGCTCTGAAAGGGCAGAGGGGCAGTTCATTCTCCACTTGGGTATTGCTCTGCCCCCGCCTAATGCTGTGCTGGGGGCTGTCGGGTACAGCCTGCCTCGGTACCCCAAGTGGGCAGATGGGGCAGCATGCCTGAACCCGGGGGCCCGAGGGGGTTCAGAGGATGGATGAGATGGGTGCTGAGGCTTCCTGAGGACCCTGAAGCAGGGGCAGGGGGGGTACAGCCTGGGAACGAGGGGTGATGGAATGTGGAGTCTCACTAGGGCCTCCTTTCCCAGGGGAGATGCCTGGATGGGAGCCTGGAGGTGGGGGTGGGGGTGGGGGAAGAATCCATGGAATTCACACTTGCCCACAGCCAGGCCAGCCACAGCAGCCACCCAGACCAGGGAAGAGACGGCTCCCTCAACCCTGGACAGTCGGGTGAGGAGCCGTCTCTTCTGCCTCCCTCCTCCCCACCCACACTGAGCACCCAGTGCAGCAAAGAGGGTGGGGCATGAGAGAAACTGACTCTTTAACTCTCCTCACTCAGCTGCTCCCCTGGCAGAAGTCGGGGCTGAGGCAGCCAGAGGGGGACATAGAGGGAGAAAGACTTTGAATCAAGTATTACATTCATCCGTCCATCCCTCCACCCACCCCTCCCTCCACCTACCTATTCATCCACCTACCCATCCATCCATCCACATATCCATCCCTCCATCTCTCCCTCCACCTACCCATTCATCCATCTCTCCATCCATCCATCCACCCATCCATCCACATATCCATCCATCCATCCATTCATCCATCCACCCATCCATCCACATATCCATCCATCCATCCATTCATCCATCTCTCCATCCATCCATCCATCCATCCATCCATCCACATATCCATCCATCCATCCCTCCCTCCACCTACCCATTCATCCATTTCTCCATCCATCCATCCACATATCCATCCATCATCCATTCCTCACTTGGCCAGAGCAGAAGTCAGGGCTAGGGCAGTGGGGGAGAAAGCCCTTGAGTCACATATGACATTAACATTTAAAAACAAACAGGACCAAGTTGTAGAACAAATAATGAGACTGCCTCAGTCCTAATAAAAGCATCACTTCCTTGATGCCAGTCCTGCCCTAAGGACCCTCCACGTGTTGCCTCCCCCGTCTGTGCTGTAATCACGGAAGAAGGAGCTTAGGTGCTACGATTATCCCCATTTTAGAGAACATGAAGGGAAGCGCCCAAGGTCACACAGCTGAGGCTCAATGCCAGGCAGTTGACCAGCGTGGGTCTGTCTTTCTGCAGTAACCAGAAGTATCCAAAGGGTGTCAGAATTGGGGTGATCTAGCACTCAGGTAACCTGCTGATGAAGAGGAAAGATCAGGGGTAGATGGGGTCTGACAGCACAGTCAGAAGTAATTACTGGGAAAACGATCTGTATTTATGTCGGGTCCTCAGTGATGGGTTTCATATACACGTACCTAGAAATCCAGCTTGCCTGTGTAGTGTACCTATCAGCGTTCACCAAGCGATTTACCTTAACTACTTGAGAGTGAGTTTCTCTTATTAAACACACAACAATTAGTGATCCTAACAGCCCATTACGACTTAATTGGATGCTGAAAATTGCTTTGTTAAAAGCCAATTGAGAGGGACTTCCCTGGTGGTCCAGGGGTTAAGACTTCGCCTTCCAATACAGTGGGTGCAGGTTCGATCCCTCGTCAGGGAGCTAAGATGCCACATACCTCGTGGCCAAAGAGCAAAACAGAAGCGATACTGTAACAAATGCAATAAAGACTTTAAAAATGGTCCACGTCAAAAAAAAAAAAAATCTTAAAAAAAAACCCCGCCAGTTGAGAGATAGGGTCATCAGCCCCCAGATGACCTTCCTGCTCCTGGAGAGTTGGTCTCCACCCTTGGCTGGATTTCCGATCCCAGTCCAAGGTATCACGCGCCATGGGCAGCTCAGATCCCATGGACAATCACACCCGGGACGTCAGCTTGACTTCAGCGCTCAGATTAGGGGACCCCCTTATGCTCCAGTCTGCGCGACAGCAGTGAGGGAGGATGGTAGGAAGGTTCAACTGGGGCCGTCCTGTCACTGCCAGGGCTTCCTAACCAGTTGTAAGTCCAACTGCAGCACCCTCTTCCCCTCACGCAGGATGACGCTGCCGCTCTGGGTGCCCAGCCTGTATCCGTGCACTTAGTGCTGGACGCTCAGGAATGTAGACGCCAATTATTTATTCTCTACTTTCATCCTTCCATCCATCCCTCCGTCCAACCATCCACTCCTTCAACGATCCATCCACCCACCACCTACCCATCCACCCATTCCTCGCTCATTCGTTAAGTACTGAGATCAAACCTCATAAATGCACAAGTTTGCAGTAAAACACCTGTATTTGAAGTCTGGTTCAAGCGAGCTGTATGACCTTACGCAAGTTACCTAACTTTCTCTCTGGCACAGTTTCTTCATCTGTAAAGTGGAGAAGATAAGATTGCGGTAGATTCAAAGAGTCGACCCATACAGGGGGCTTAGAAAAGTGCCTTGTGGGTAATAAGTGCTCGATAAATGTTAAGTCTTATTTCATTATCATCATTATTAAATATTCACCAAGAGGTACTGTGAGCCGGATGCTGTGGTTTTAACGAGAGGTCCAGAAAAAGTCCTGGAGTTCAAAGAAGTTATTGGGGAAGGTTTCATGGAGCTGGTAGCACGCTTAGGAATTATATAATACTCAAGTTTGTTCCGATTTCAGAAGAAAAAGAGCTTAACTTTGGAACCTGGTCATTAAACGTTCCCAGAGGAACCTTTCTGCTACTTTGAAATACGGACAATACTGTGATTTCATTCTTACGCTTTATGTCTGTTCAAGTCATCACTAAAACTTGGTAATTTTGAAAGCAGATCATGACACTGTGTTAAACTAAAAAAAATTCTCGATAAGAAGACTGGTTGAACATACTGTTATTCTTAAATACCAACATTTTACTTATTTAATTTATTTATTTATTTTCGCGGTACGCGGGCCTCTCACTGTTGCGGCCTCTCCCGTTGCGGAGCACAGGCTCCGGACGCGCAGGCGCAGCGGCCATGGCTCACGGGCCCAGCCGCTCCGCGGCATAGTGGGATCTTCCACGGACCGGGGCGCGAACCCGCGTCCCCTGCATCGGCAGGCGGACTCTCAACCGCTGCGCCACCAGGGAAGCCCATTAAGTGCCAACATTTTATTGAACAAAGCAACTCTCCGTTTCTGTATCTCCATAAAGAGTCAGACCCAGATGATCTTCAAGACATCTTCCAACTCTGGCCAAAGTCAGTGTCATGTAAGGCTTTCCAGCACCAAAGCTCACTGATTTATAGAAGATGCTGGAATCTGTGACTGTGTGTCCCTCGAGGAAAGGGCATAAGTTAACAGGAAAATGGATAATTAAAAAATAAAAAACTAAGCCAAGTAGTAGTTGAACTGAGTTGGCAAGGATTATTGAAGCCTTCGAGTTTGCTGTCTGCCTGCCCCCGGGTTGGACTGGCCGTCAGGCTCAGCAGTCGGGGGATGGGAACAGGAGGGGAGCGGAGTGCTGGTCTACTCGGAGAAGGACGCGGGCACGGGGTGCAGCGGGTCATCACGGTCAGGGTGACCCTGCAACCTCAGGCTCGTGGTGCCATTTTGCTGCACTCTACGTGGGATGGAAGCCTGAACTTCAAGGAAAAAGTCTACACGCTGCAGAGGAGAGACCATTGGCTTCTCCTCCTTTCACATCACCTCATCCTTTCTGAAGGAGGATGGAATGATGGGGAAAGAGGAACTTGGCAGTCCTGGCTCAGCTGTGTGACCTGTGACCTCAGGCAGGTCACATGACCCCTCTGAGCCTCCCTCTGCTCGACATCATCTTTTCTGACCGTCTGCTCTGTCTCTGTCTATACGTCTACCTTATCTCTGTCTCTATGAGCAGAGCCGTTATAAGAATGAATATGAAATGGCACGTACAGACGGTAAAGGTCTCTGCAAGCACAAGAGATGGGCAAAACCCAGTGATTCTCTAACTGAAAGTGTATCAGAATCACCTGGAGGTCTTTCTGATGGCGGCCATTCTGGCAGGAGTGCAGCGGTATCTCATTGTGGGTTTTGATTTGCATCTCTGATGATTAGTGATGTCGAGCATCTTTTCACGTGCCTGTTGGCCATCTGTATGTCTTCTTTGGGGAACTGTCTATTCAGGTCTTCTGTCTGTTTTTTAATCGTTTTTTTTGTGTGTGTTGAGTTGTATGAGCTGTTTGTATATTTTGGATATTAACCCCTTATCGGTCATATCATTTGCAAACATTTTCTCCCATTCAGTAGGCTGCCTTTTCATTTGTTGAAAGCTTCTGTGCAAAAGCTTTTAACCTTAATTAGGTCCCACTTGTTTATTTTTGCTTTTATTTCTTTTGCTTTAGGAGGTGGATCGAAAAAATATTGCTGTGATTTATGTCAAAGAGTGTTCTGCATACGTTCTCTTCTAGGAGCTTTATGGTTTCAGATCTTGCATTTAGGTCTTTAATCCATTTGGAGTTTATTTTCTTACATCAAAAGGACCACAAATAACAAATGTTGGTGAGGATATGGAGGAAAGGGAACTCTAACACTGCTGGTGGGGACGTAAACTGGTGCAAAGATCCGGCAATTCCACTCCTGGGTATTTATCCGAAGAAAAGGAAAACACTAATTTGAAGAGATACATGCACCCCAATATTCAGAGCAGAATTATTTACAATTGCCAAGATATGGAAGCAACCTAAGTAACCATCAACAGGTGAATAAATAAAGAAGATATGGTATACGTACATAATGGAATATTACTCAGCCGTAAGAAACAATGAAATCCTGCCACTTGCAACAATGTGGATGGACCTAGAGAGTATTATGCTTAGCGAAATAAGCCAGACAGGGAAAGACAGATACTGTATGTTATCACATATATGTGGAATCTGAAAAATAAAAGACATGAATGTACATAACAGAACAGAAACAGACTCACAGATATAGAGAACAAACTAGTGGTTACCAGTGGGGAGAGGGGCAAGATAGGGGTACGGTATTAAGAGATACAAACTATGTATAGAATAGATGAGCAGCAAGGATATTCTGTACAGCACAGGGAAACATAGCCATTATTTTGTAATAAATTTAAATGGAGTATAATCTATAAAAATATTGAATCACTGTTGCACACCTGAAGCGAATGTAATATTATAAACCAACTATACTTCAATACATAAAAAAAGAGTCGCCTGGAGAGCTCCTTAAAACACAGATTACTCCCCCTCCGCCATCCAGCATTTCTGAATCTGCAAGAATTCCACTTCTAGCTGAAGTTCCCAAGGCAACGGCTGCTGCTGCTGGGTCGGAGAGCACACTTTGGGAATCGCTGGGATGAATGTTTCTTGCCAATCTCTAAGTTGGCTGTTATAGGTTATACTCCAAGAGGCAAACACCTCCTGTTCATCTCCACCACAAAGCAGGAAATATTTTGTAAAGATTTGGAGATTTTTAAAAGTGTGTTTGTGAATCGTCATTATGCTATGAAAAAAGAAGACTTGTTATATTTATTTAACAGCTGAACTTAAAAACGTGACTCAGAGTACTTTTAAGGTGCTCAAAGACAGAGTAAAAAGTTCTAGAACTGCAGTCTAAAGCACGGCCCTGCCCCAAACTTGCCCAGATCAGAGGCACCCTCAGTAGCTTGTCCCATCCCTGTTGGGACCCCAGCAGAGAATCCTTGTCCCCGGCCAGCTGTCAGCCTTAGCAAGAGCCCCTTTTGCCAAAGCCCTCTCTCTGTGCCCAAATTGTTATCACTGACACAGTGTCCTCTCTCCCCCCTCCCGCCTCCCTCCTCCTGGGTAAACTTAGAGCAAAGCTCACATCTGCCCCCATTGACATTGTATGCCGTCTTCTTCAGGAAGGCTGTCGGCAGGAGGCTGGGCGTCTAGGAGGGGGCACTCTGTGGAAAGATGCATAAGCAACCCGTTTCTCCAAAAACAAACACACAGTGATAACCCTGACTCCACCCTCTTTAAAGCACGACCAAATTCAGAAATTCGGACCCAATGGTCATACTCTTACTCTACCGCCTGCTTTGCCCTAAGGAAAGATTTCACTCTGATTCTGGACCTCTAATAACTATTGGAACTACTGCATCTTCAAGTTGTTCACTTGGGGTTCATCTGCTACAGTAGGTGGTAGGGAGCTGATATTGTCTGGGAAATAGTGTGAGAGAGAGAGAGAGAGAGGTATGAGGTGGGGGGGGGAGCAAGAAAGGACATCAGGACCACCCTCCATTCTAACCTTCCCTAGTGTCTTCCTGGCCTGCATTTCCCACAATCCCTTTCAGTGAGTGGTCCAGCTGTGATCTGGGCGTTACCCATGGATAAACTTCCACCCAACTGAAAGTGCATGTAAGGCAAAGGCTCCACCACCACTGCTCGATGGTCCTGAAGGTGAGAGCACAGCTGTGTGGAGTCCTATGATTCTGCCGCCCTGTACCATCCCATGATGAATTCCTTTCTACTTAAACTAGCTGGAGGGGATCCTGTTCTTTGCAAGAGTCCCCATACATACAACATGGGGGTGCATTTTCCGGGGAGAAGGTCCATCATTTTCCTCAGCTTCTCAGTGGGGCTATGACCCAAGGGAGGCTGGGAACATCCCCCATTTGTGATCCACAGGACATTCTGCTGGGTCACAGCAGGTGTCCCAGAACATGGGCAGGGAATCAAATCTCTTTGAACTTTTGGTTTAAGGGAACGCTTCTAAAAAGCGCTACTAATTTGTATGCTGCCCACCTGGAGTTTCAGATCCTGGGTCTAATTAATACATTGCTCAGCCCCCACCATTTTCACTTTCAATTCAACAAATTCAATGACTTGTTTAATAAACATTCACTGAGTAAGACTTCACCAGACCCTTCGCTAGGAGCTGGGGAAATAGAGACATTTGCCATAATTCTTGGGGGACCTCCGCCACTGTATAAGGAAGAGAAACCAAAAAAAACCAAACCCTCGCAATGTGGGGCCATTATGGCCACAAGACACACGCACCAGAGGACGAGAGATTGCAGAGGAAGAGGGCAACAGACACCCACGTTTGTGAGCGCCTATCGTGGCCGACTGCAAAACTGGCCACAAATTCTCCCCCTCCCATCAGGGGGCGGAGTCTGTCTCTATCCCTTAATAGGTTGGTCATGTTGGGTCAATGAGACAATGGCGGGCAACGGCAAAGATGACGCAAGCAGGGGCTTGAAAAGCACGCGTGCCTTGGGCTCGCCCTTGGAAACGCTGCTCCGGCCACCTTGTGAGTGGCGGACCCACCTGGGATGCTGGGAGACACAAGGCCCAGTGACCCCGTTCCCGCCAGCTGACTATCAGCCAATCAGCAGACAACCACCGAACCGTCTTCTCTTCAAAATGTGTACAAATGAGTACTTCTCTTCATCACGTGGGTGTTTGCTTTACAGTAAAATGTTTGAAATTGCTTACCAACTAAATTCCCTAGCTCTTCCTCAAAAGAAGAGTGGAGGCGGGAGGGGGGCGGGGAATGGACGTTCCGGAAAGCTGCACCCCATCATCCCGTGAGTCCCGACCCCCCGGCGCCCTCCCGTCTGAGGGCAGCAAAGGCAGCGTGTCTGAGTGGCCTGACCGGCACGCTGCAACTGACGTCAAACTTATGCTGATGGGATGGTTTTCAACCCCCAGATCAGGCGGAGGTGTTTGTACTGGTGCCGGTGTTGGAGGGGGGTTGGGACAGGTCATTCGGGATCACAGCAATGTTTTGGCTGAGACTTTAGGGGGACAAGTGGATGGCCTGGAATATCGGGGTCACCGTATTTCTCCTCACTTCTCTCCTTGTCTCAGAACAACCTGCTCAGACCCACCTTGTTGGGGAAAGTGAGAACAGTGGTAAATCTTTGAAGTCATGTTTCTGGAGTCCTGTGATTCCTCTGAGCGGCTCGGCATTTCCCTCCCCCTCCCCCCCTTTTTTTTTCTAGCTTTAAGTATCTTGCGGTTTTATTTGACTTCAGACTTAGAGACGAGGTTTTTGGATTTGACACCAGAAACGAGGGCAACAAAAGCAAAAATAAACAAGTGAGACTGTGTCAAACTAAAAAGCTTCTGCACAGCAAAGGAAACCATCAATGAAATGAAAAGGCAACCTACCGAATGGGAGAAAGTATCTGCAGACAGTATATCTGATAAGGGCTTAAAATCCAAAAAATATAAACATGACTCAACAGCAAAATACAGACAATCTTATTTAAAGAACAGGCAGAGGATTTGAATATTTTTCCAAAGACAGAGACCTGTGTGCAGTGCTCTTGTGAGCGCCAGCTGGTGCCCAGCAAAATCTTCCTTTGGGAAGGAGCTGATTGGACCCAGAATGAGGGCACGGCCCTCTCCTTGAGAGGCAGATTCACCATCGAGGCAGATTTTATCAAGAGAATTCACTGCAGCCCGCCAGCTCGTTGCCTTCGCCGACACCTTCCACAGCTTTCTGCAAGACAGAAATGCCTCCATCCCTGGCACGGGGCAGGGGGCCTGCTGTGGCAGAGGGTGGCAGGGATGCAGCGTTCTAAGTTCTGAGATTCCACCTCCTCCCCGTGGGACCAAGACCAGGACGTAAACCAGCTCCCAGCGGCAAAACGAGGCAAGGAGGCTGGCCATCCAGGGTCCCTGTGAAGAGCCCCCCGCGTGTGCTGGGGACTTCACCACTGCCCCCTGCCACCCCTGCCGGGCGCGCACCCTGCCTCTCTCCCGGGCCTGTCCGTCAACTCGCGGGGCCGACTTGCTCCCTGCGGGCTCGCCGCGGCCTCCTCTGCACAGATGTTCGTCGATGGCTGAGTTTCCGCCCAGCTCAGTGAGGTCCCTGGCCCAGCAGCATGGGCTGGGGTCACTCGGGCTTGTGGAAGTGTGGATTCTCCACCCGGCCCGGCCCTGGCCTGGCCTCGGACTCCTGTGCAGGGGCTGGGCCAGCACCTAGCAGCACCTGGGTCTCTGCCCAAGTGGGGCTCCGGCTGGCGCCTGGTCCCTGTGGTTCGGAGCTGACCGGCGGGGGTCGCCCTGACACCAGGTTGTGGGTCTGGCCGTCCCGCTGCGCTTGAAGAAGCTGGGGAAGGTCAGTGGGCGGGCAGGGCCATCTTCTGCCAGCCTGGGCTCTCGAGGCCGGCCCTGGCCCCAGAGCAGGCCGGCTCGTGTGAGTGTGTGTGTCCATGTGTCCGTGCGTTCAAAGAGGGAGCAGGGGTCTTCCCTCGTGGCGCAGTGGTTGAGAGTCCGCCTGCCGATGCAGGGGACACTGGTTCGTGCCCCAGTCCGGGAAGATCCCACATGCCGCAGAGCGGCTGGGCCTGTGAGCCATGGCCGCTGAGCCTGCGTGTCCGGAGCCTGTGCTCTGCAACGGGAGAGGCCACAACAGTGAGAGTCCCGCGTACCGCAAATTAAAAAAAAAAAAAAAAAAGGAGGGAGTAGGCTCCACAAGCGCGTCCCTGGCACACACATCCCGAAGTCAGTGCTGGGGCTGGGGCTGGGGAGACGGCTCTCTGGTCTCACCCACCACAGTGAGAGCCCGTCACCCTGGGGAGGCCCTGTGGGGACTCGGTGTCCCCAGCACACGGGGGGCGGTGGCCGCCCCAGCACGGCAGGGATGAACACTGGCCGGGCAGGTGTCAGGAGCCTGAGGCCTCGGTGAGCATCAGTCCTGGTCACCGTTGGTGGGGTGTGGTCACCTTTCATCCGGCAAACTCTTTGAGACCCATCAAGCACCAGGTACGTGCTTGGCCAGAGCTGGACAGAGATGCTGCCGCCTGTGAGCTGGGGCCCCTGGGGAGTGAGGCAAGCAGGGCCAGAGCTGGATGGAGCCCCCTCCTGCCCCTGAGGCCCAGATCCCACCCGACGCTGCCCGGCGTGGTGACGGCGCCCCATCCGCCGTCTCTGGTCCTCCCGGCCCCCGTTCCCTTTGCTTGTCTGGAGTTCTACACCCAATGCTTTCATCAAGGTCTGGGCGCTCGAATCACTCCCGGACCGCTTCTGTTTCCTGTGAGGACCCCGATCCACACAGCGAGCGCATCTGGCCAGGTTTCCCTTTCAGAGCAACTTTCTCAGCAGCGGCCTTTTGGTGGAGGATGGATTGGGGCCGAGGCCAAGGGCCGCTGTGAGCCCGCGGGGGTGCCTGTCCTGGGTGGTGGGGCCCGAGAATGCAGGAAGCACGCCAAGCAGCAGGCTCGGCCAGCGCTGCTCCCCATGTTCCTGTAGCTTTGGAATCTTTCCCTAAAACACGGAGAGGCGCTGCTTGCTTCACTGAACCTGTGACCTGGTGCATTCTCTGGCGGGAAGCTCCAAGATGACAGGGACCCTCGGGAGGGACCAGGACCCCACAGCAAGGGGTCTTCCTGCTTTGCCCAGCCCTGCTGTTACCCGGCCGTGTGACAGGTCCCACCACTGCCCCTAGGAAAGCTGCCCCGGCCTTGGCGGGCCAGTTGACGAGGGTGGAGGGCAAGGACCCCAGGCACCGTGGGCGGGAGGTCTCGCCCCTGCCCAGGAAGGCGACGTGGGAACAGTTTCAAGCTGTCCAAGTGCCGAGGCCTGGACCACACCGGTGCCTGTGTTACCGACCTGGGTTCTTGGCCTCCTTAATCAATAGAAATGGATCAGAGGCCAGACGAGAAATTCAGGCAAGGCTGTACTGGGGCCCCCGCTGCAGCAAGGGGGAGGGAGAACAAGTAAGAGGTTCCCTCGCTCACTTCCCGGGGGGGGCAGCTGGTTCCCTCTATGGGGGGCGGGTAGGGGTGTGTCCTGGGGTGACTTAGGGGGTTCGCCCAGCCCTCTGGTGGTGCTGTGTGCAGGGGGCATGCGCAGTGCCCTGCTTTTGCTAACGACACCCCGAGTGGCAGTTGGGTTTTTGGTCTTTTTGTATCTTCTTGTCCATAATTTGCCCCAATTGGGCAGGCACGCAGTTATTTTTAGTCCCTTATAGATTCTGTGTATCTTGTTGCTCAAGGAGATGTTCGTCCAGGTGCCAGCACTGCAGCACTGCAGCAAAGCGTCCCAGGTCCCAGGTCCCAGCCTGTCTCAACTGGAGTGCAGATCTCACCGAGCCGTCAGGTACATTCCACGTAGAGCCTCAGCTGGAGGCCGAGGAGGCAGGAGACCCTCAGTGGGGAAGCCGAGACATTGAAACCAGCCATCCTGCGCTTGAACTGTGGCTTCACGTGCTGGCAGCCAGGTGACAGGCATCCCAGCCCCCTGGGGCTCAGTTCTCCCATCTGCAGGTTGAGGACAACGTCGGCCCCCGGGGGACTCACGATCCCGCCTGTGAGATGCCCAGCCGGGCATGGGGTCTGGGGGACCCCCATGTGTGCCACCCCTCTGTCTTCCCTGTGGGGCGGCTGCATTCCCCGGACCCGTGAGTGACCACAGACACACAGGCCAGCCCCTGCAAAGACTCCGGGGTGGGCCATGTGTGATGACAGTCGAAAAACTTAACTTTTCTACCGACTGTACCTGTTGTGTGAATATCAGAGGGCCAGGGCTGGTGAGGAGACGCACCTTCCTGCTTTGTGTTGGAGCCGAGACCACCGGTGACACTCCTAGGGCAGCCAGCAGGGGCACAGGGAGTGCAAGAGACAGAACACAGAGGGACTTGCTGTCACCAAGGCTTTAAAACACCAACGTCGCCATCACCATCTCAAAGCAAACGGTGCTCTGCTCTCCCTGGGCAATCGGCTAGCTCTGGCCTCATGACAGTGGCCCCCTTGGTCCCCTTCTGCGTGGATTCCCAGCTGGTAAGGACCCAAGCCCCATTCAGCTGGGGCGGACCAAGGGCACAGGAATCAGCAGAGTGGACGCAGCTCCTTTAATGTGTGATGGCCAGTGAGTGAGTGAATCCAGTGACCAGAGCGTCTTTTGGCTAGAAGACAGGGCCGGAGGGAGGCGGGGCTGGGCAGGTGTCCACTGTGCCAGTTAGACAGTTGCCTTTCCTCAGGACACTGCACGGCCACCTGCAGGAAAAATGTCATGAGCGATGCACAGAGCTGCGGGGACGGCGGTGCCTTTGTGCAGGAGGGATGCCGCAAGGCTGTCTGTCTCCAGGCGCCCCTTCCTCCTTGGGCCGTTCTCACATTACCAGTCTTGCTTTTTTTGGAGAAAAAAGGCGAGAAGTCTGGCACAGGGTGGGGGCAGGGCTCAGAGGAAGGACTGGCCATCTGCGTCCAGCCGGGTTGACCAGGGCCTGCCAGATGTCAGGCAGCTGCCTGACTGGCCTCCAGCTTGGCCTCAGCTCAGGACATCAGAACCAAGCTTCCCTGCTGGCTCCTGGGGCTGACTGCCCGGCGAGCCTCTCTGGGGTCCAATGACCAGAGCCGGGTCCTGAGATGGGCTCTCCCAGCCCCCCTGTGGCATGGCTGGGACAGTGCCCCTACGCAGGGCTCTGGGCCTCCCAGCATCGGAGGGCTTGAGCCAGAAGACTCCTGAGGACAAAGGAGAAAGCAGAGGCTCAGGAGAGGCAGGTGGGAGGCGGGGCGGGTGGACAGAGAGAGACACTGGCTCAGAGCCGCCCCCAGCGGCATGGCAGGGCCTGGGACTTAGCTGCTGGACCCGAATCCTCACTGGTGACCCAGGGCCAATGGGATGGCCCTGTTGAGAACGACGGCCACGTATGAAATGTGTGACACGGTGGCACTCGGTGACTCACAGTTGTCACAGGAGGGGCCCAGGGACTTGGTGACAGCACTGGCTTTCTCCCAACCGAGGCCCCCCGGGCTCAGGCAGCTGGTCCAGAGGAGCCCGGAATCCCCGGCCACCGGGGCTCAGGTGAGGCACCTGTCCACTCAGGCCCAAGCCAGAGCAGAAGGTGACACTTCCTGAGGGCCTGCTCGTGCCAGGAAAAGCGTCAGTGCTCTCCAGACACCCCATGAGGATCCAGGGTCCCCAAAATCACTCAAGCACTAAGGACATGGGGACAGATGTCCAGGTCCCTCCTCCTGGGCCAGCAGCCACCAGCAGCTCAGAGCTGCAGGGCGCTTGGTGTTTCTGAACAGCAGCTCGAGGTTGGGGGACCCACGGGGACTCCGTGAGCGAGGCTGGCGTCCAGCTGCTCTGCTGCTCGGGGAACAGCCTACGTCCACCTGGAAAAGCTGAGGAATTTCCAGGTGGCTTGATGGCTTCCGTGGGGGCTCTGAGGGGACCCGTAGACCACGGACTGGTTTTTGTCCTGAAAGAGAAATGTTTTCATTATGGAAAGGGGCGCACACACACACCCCTCCACTGTCCCCTCCCGTGGAGCCGCTGGGCTGGCTTTAAGCAAAGCCCAGCTGAGGACCATCTCAGCTCCGCAGCCCTAGACCCTGAGCCCATGGGTCCCAAGCGGCCCCGTATGCCCCATACGGCTTAGGAAGCACCTTCATGGCTGTTAGCTCAGGTGGCCCCTCCAGGCAGGTGGTAGAGGGACGGGTGTTGGGGATGAACAGGTGTGGAGATCAAGGCAGAGGGCTGGTCTCCTTGCAAGCTCACCCAGGAGGTCTGTGGTCGAGGGGTGCCCATGAGGATCCTGGTCCAAGTCTGCCCTCAGATTGGGTTTCCACCCCTCCGTGCTCCAGGCTGAGCTTGGATTCCCCTAAAGGAGCCCCGCATGGAGCACAGGGCTGAGTTCCCTGAGCTCGCATACCTGGGAAGCAGCAGTGCAGGTGTTTATTTCTCCTTCATTCAAGTCGCCATCCCCCATGAGTCAAGAGGTCAGGACGTGGCCCTCTGTCCCCCTGAACAGGTGGCCTCACTTTCTGCTCTGTGACCCTCTTCCCCAAACCAATGTAGAGATACCTGTGATGGAGGGATAGATTGAATGGATAGATGGATTAGATAGCTAGCTAGAGAGCTGGATGGATAGACAGATAGATAGGGTGGATTAGGTAGAAAGATAGAAAGGTAGTTAGATATAGATAGATAGATGGATTATGGAGAGATTGGATGGATCGATGGATCGATGGATATTGGAGTAGATTGATTGTTGATAGAAAAGTAGATAGGTAGATAGATGATAGATGATAGATAGATTATGGAGAGATAGATTAGATGTATGGACAGATGGATGGATGGATGGATGGATGGATATTGGAGTAGATAGATAGAAAGGTAGATAAGTAGATAGATCGATCGTCAGGCAGACCTGCAGGCGTACACCGTGAAGACCATCCCAGCCCCCTTGGTGTAGAGGCTTCCCCTCCCACCCCGGGCCCAGGGCCCCTCCTCCTGCCTTTTCTGCAGAATTGGGATCTTTTCATCACGTTTCCCTCGTGCGAGGCTTCTCTGTGATGCTGAGGCCCGTGGTGGAAACTAATACCGAGGTAATTATACTCACTAATGACACCCTTCATCAAGGCCGGGCTGAGAGCTCACGATAAGCAGAGCTAACCAGTAAGTCCTCCTGCCACGAAGTCACTGCAACTGCAGTCCGGCCTGGAGTCCAGGCTGACCAGGGCCAGGGGTGGAGACAGTCATCTCCAGACTGCACCGAGTCCTCAGGTCCTGTGGCTCTACCGCTGATCAGCTGTGTGACCTGGGGCCAGCCGCTCAATCTCTCTGAACCTCAGTCTTTCCAGCACCTGCCGTGCTCCTTCGGTATGTTGTCAGGAACAAAAGGGACCAAATGCTCTGTAAATTATACTGTGTTTGGCAAATTAAGAGATAGTGGTTGTTACTCTGCTGTCATATTCAGTGATCGTCCCAAGACCAGTTACAGGAACAGTGACAATGGCCACGCTAATGATGCCGACGGTGGTGGTGACAATGACAACATAACAACCATCGTCTTATTTCCAGATTTTAGGTCGCACCCTACTGGGGAGGTTCTCAGCCCAGTGCTTGCCGTTCATTATTTCATTTTATCCCCATGGGGAGTTAGCGACATTATCCCGTAAAGCAGGTGGGAAAAGCAGACCTCCAGGAGGTGAGTCTGTGAATGACTGCTGGTCTCCAGGTCCTGCCTCTAGTCTGGGGACAGTCTGGCTCTCCTGAGTTGGCCCTTCATTCTGATCCCCAAAGACCAGCAGGTTCCAGGAGAGAATCTGTGTCTTCCCATCCCCAGCCTTAGGATCTGCCTTTGAGAGGGAAGCAGAAACCACTGGCCTGAGATGTCCAAGGCCCAGCTGGATCTGGATCCTCCTTTATGGACCCCATTCAGTCAGGCCACCTGTCATGACCCTGGGAGACTCCCAGCCTGGTGGGTCCTCTCTTCCAAGGTGGAGGAAGGTGAGGCGCTGAGTGAGGTCACCATGATTAATTGGTGAGCCCAGCTCGTCCCAGAACTGGAGAGGAAATGGGTCACTCTGCACATGTCACCAGCCAAGGGGAAACATTTCTGGGAAGAGTCAGGAAGCAGGTGACTTTGAGGCAGAGTCGACCTAAAACCACAGGAGGGTGGCGGATGGCAGGTGACACCGGCAGGCATGATTACGGTTGGCATCAAAGTCTCTGCTTACTCTGTCCAGAGGCACCCACACCTTCAGTAAGACTTGATTTAGTCTCTAAATAAGTCTGTAGATTCAAAATATACACAGAGATTCACATATATATGTTCAAAAGAAGTTTGAGATAAATGCTTGTGTGAGAAGAGTAGAGAGAACTTTGGGCTTGCTCCTTGAAAGAGATATAAACCCAACTAAACCAGGCCAAAGTAATAAAAGGGATTTTTTTTGGTCTTGTGTAACTGAAAGGTCCAGACATCAGTCTCGGGTATTAGTTTAGTAAGATTTGCTGTGTAACAAAACATCCCCAAACTTAACAACCACCAGTGTGTTATTACTCATGAGGCTGGAGTCCACTGGACAGTGTGCCCTTAGCCAAGGCCATTAGACTGGAGACCAGTGGTCCAGGATGTCCTGAGTCACGTGGTGGCCAGTTGACTCTTGCTGTCAGTTGGTGTTGGAGGCCAGTGAGATGATGGGGGCAACTGGGCTGTATGTCTCTCACCCTCCGGCAGACTAGCCCAACAGCAGTAGAGAGGGCAGCCCTACACACGACCACTTTCCCAGTCTCTGCTTGGGTCACATTTGCTACTGTTGCGTTGGCCGAGGCAAGTCACGTGACCCAGCCCAGAATCACATGGGTGGAGGAAGAGAATTGACCCCTTGATTGGGGGGACACTAAAGTCACAATGCAAAGACACATCTTACAGTGATGGGAAGGATGTATGGCCATTTTTGCAATCTACCATATTGGGCTTCAGGCTAGGCTGGATCCAGGGACTCAAGCAGCATCTCTGCTTCTTCCTTGTCGGGAGCACCCTCAGTCTGGGTCTCCCGGTGGCATAGCAAGCTGGCCACCAGCAGCTCTGGGACTCTGGCTTCCCAGCTCAGGTCCATTAGGATGAAAGACTCTCTCCCAAAGTTCTAAGTCCTGGAATTGCCTCTCCCTGGCTCTGATTGGGTCACGTCTCTGAGCAGACTCTATGTGTTAGCGGAATGTGATGCTCTCTGATGGCCTCTTTCAGGGACCAGAAAGGAAGTGAGGTCTGCCCTGCCACGTGCACAGGGGAGGAGAGGGGAGTGGTTGACCAAGAAAAACAGGTGCCAAGACCAGAAGCCAGAGGACGCTCAGACGGTGACTGAAACTAACATCTGTGGAGTGTCAGACGGCCAGTGAAGTGTCTGTTCATGTATTTTGCCCATTTTTATTTGGGTTGTTTGTCTTTTTCTTGAGTTCTTTATATAGGCTGGATACAAGTCCATTGTCAGAAATACATTTTGTGAAATTTTTTTTGAGTCTGTGGATTTCCTTTCATTTTCTTAATGGCATTTTTTTTTTTTTTTTTTTTTGCGGTACGCGATCCTCTCACGGTCACGGCCTCTCCCGTTGTGGAGCACAGGCTCTGGACGTGCAGGCTCAGCGGCCATGGCTCACGGGCCCAGCCGCTCCGCGGCATGTGGGATCTTCCCAGACCGGGGCACGAACCCGCGTCCCCTGCATCGGCAGGCGGACTCTCAACCAGGCGTCACCAGGGAAGCCCTTAATGGCGTTTTTGATTTTGGTAAAGTCTAATAATTTAACTTTTTTGCTGTTACCGCTTTCTATGTCCCGTCCAAAAAGTGTTTTGCCTATCTCAAAGTCACAAAGATATTCTCCTGTGTTTCTTCCAGAAGATTTTATGGGTTTTGATTATATATGTAGATCTATGATCTGCCTTGAATTAATTTTAGTATAATATGAGTTAAAAGAGGAGTTTCATTTCTTCCAAGTGTGTATCCAGTGATCCCAGCACATCCAAACGACCTTCTGTGGCCTCGATGGAATTAGAACTCAATAACTGCAAGACAGCTAGAAAAACCCAAGTAACACATTTCTAAATAACCCATGCGTCAAAGAAGAAATGACAAGAGAAATTAGAGGAGAGAGACAGCCCTCATCGCCAGGCCAAAGCTGGGACTCAGCGCCTCTGGTCTCCATCGCTCTGTCCACACAAACTCTCCCAGAGCCTCCTTGACAAAGAGGTAAGCGATGTGCCTTCCAGAAACCACAGCAAGTTTCCAAGAAGTGGCGCTGCCGTGGAGTGGCTGGTATTTCAGAAAAGCACCTGCAGTTGAGGCTCATTTTCTCTTAAGTCCTCTAGCTTTTAAAATTCCAATCATTCGTCCCCACTTCCATTCAATAAATACAAGTGGAGAACTTGCCTCAGGCACTGCAAAAACATGAGTCCTTGTTCACAAGGAGCTTCCAAGTGAGGGACACAGAGAGAAATAAATCGCCGGGTAAATGAAATGATTGCAAACATGTTGCGTTCTATAAAGGAAACACAGACCTCCTTGCCAGGGAGCAAGGGAAGCTGGAGCTGCCCAGTGTTCCCTTTGGCTTTTGATTGATCCTGTAAAAATACCGGCTTCTCTCTGCCTAATATTTCAGGGGACTTTCTGTCTCTCCACGGAAACTGAGAAGCCCTAGAGGGCAGGGAGTGTTTCCAAACCTGCACCGGGGTGACAACCCTCTCCCTCTCAAGCCCAGGGCTGGTCAGGGCCCCCCTCAGGGCCTCCTGTCCATCCTATTTCTGCTTTAGATGATAAGCCCATTGCACAGGGTCTGGTTCTGAGGATATGCTCACTCATTGATAAATGTCACTGAATCCAATCTCCATCCTTGGGCCCGGGTCACTTAGGGGCAGAGTGCGAGACAGTGCAGAACAGACCACTGCGGGGATCAGGGAGTCGGGGCATGGACTGGGCGTCCCTGAACTGGAGTAAATTTTGTCCTTGACCCCTTCAGCCTCCAGCATAGCCAGGGCCTCCAGGACCGGAAGGGAATTTAGGGACCATTCGATCTGAGCACTCAGCCAAAATTTGGGAGACCCCTTCATCACACCCCCAAGTGGCCATCCAAGCGCTCCTTGATTACTTCTGTCAATAGACCACTCTCTGATCCCCAAGGCAGCCACACCATCTTGGAAGATGGCTGGGAGCCTAAAGTGAAGGAAACAAGGTATTCCGGGGTGGGGTAGACGCTTCATTATACAGTCAATGCTAGGAAAAAAGTACTTTATATTTTTCTGAAAATTTATCAGAAAGTTCTGCATTTTCTGTGTCATTCAATGGACGACTCGAAAAAGCCAACCAGAGTCCTTCTTCTAAGATCCCGGGATGAGCCTCGACATTGAGTCTGGCCCCATGGATCTGGTGAATTCCAGAGGTGTCCTGGGCCCCTTGCACGGATTTGGGCAAAGCGTTGCATTGAGTTGAAAGTCGAGGCAGTTGCCACCTCAGACCCAAGGGTCCGGGTGAACAATCTGGGCCAGTCAGCTCCCACACCACCTATTTTGAGAAACGGGGCCATCAAAAATAGAAAGGCCCTAATTCCACCGCCTGGAACTCTCATCTAGAGAGCTGGTAATAAGCAAAGACAATAAGTCCCAATCCTGTGACATTTTCACAACGGAATCTTTTTGTAAGTACTTTGAAATCTTTGAGAAAAAAATTGGCTAAGTTGTCTTTAAAGACAGAACAGACGTTGCCGGCAGCTTTGGGGCAGAATAATCTGGCAAAGGCGTGAAGGAGGGCCATGTTCACATTTCCACAGCGAGGCTGGCATTTATCGGTCCGAGGGAGCCTTATGCCCTGGTTTGACATGGCAGCCTATAAAACTGTTAGCAGGAAAGGGAGGTTGTTTGGGAAAATTCTGGTAGAAACAACTGAAATCAAATGTTTCTACTACTGCTTGGTCAATACTGCCCCAAACCCAGTAGAGTGTCCTTCTTAAGACAAGCAATAAATATATTTTTAAAAAATTAGAAGGTTTACAAGCTCTAGAATTCAGGGTGTTTCAGTGATTGTTTTTTCTCATTCCAGACATTTCCCGGGAGACTTAGTTTTGGCCGGGCTGAAATGTACACAGAGTTAACACTGAATGAAAGATGTTTGCCAAAACCTGTGCGAATAAGGGGCATCCTTTTTCTTTTTTTCTGATTTCTAAGAGCACCGTCTGGGTGGAGATCTGTTCTGAAGACCCCTCACCAGGACACTAGAAGGATATCAATCAGTACTTATGAAATATTTACAGAATACGGGCTTTGGGCAAAGAATTGTGGTAGATGCTATCTGGGTTTCCGGCAGCTCACATTCCAGGAGGGGGCAAGTACAGCAAGCAGTGTGCTGTGGTGGGAGGCGGCAGCTCAAAAGAAAGCTGGTCCGGAAACAGAAGAGAGGCGGAGGCTGACCTCCGCAGGGAGGGAGCTTAGGATTTCTGTGACAGGGCTGGGATGGAGGGGCCATTCAGGCAGGGGCACAGCCGGGGAGGAGGAGAGATGGGAAGGTGAGTTGAGGCAGCAGTCATAGGAAGCTTGCCATTCCCTGGAGTTACTCAGAGATGCTTATTTGTGCCAGAGGTGAGCCTGACCTATGGATTAAAAATATCGCCAAAGTGAGAGAATGTAGCAGGGGCGAGGCAATGTACTAAAGGTAGTGCCTGTAGGGTCTGCAGACTGAACGGGGACCCCTCTCCCCGCCAGACCTCCATCTCTGCCCACAGGCCTAGTTCTCAGGCCTAAAGGGCAAAGATCCGGATTAAGTCCAATGGCTGGAGGGAACCAGAAGAAAGGCTGTAGGAGAAATGGAGCTGAGGGTAACTTGATGGGCTGGATGCCAGGGGAAAGCTGTGTGGAGAGGCTGCTGGAATGTGGGAAGACTTAGCCATGCGTAGATAGGATAAAAAAAAAAAACAAAAAACACTGAGCAACTTAGGGAAATAAAGGCAAATATTAACTCCAGGAAAAACAAAAATTGTATAAGCAAAAAGAAAATTTAGTCATACTTGACTCAAAAGCAAATAATATTTACCTGGTTGCCATAACGCGAATCCTGAATACTGATCTGTGCAGAATTTGACACGCGGCTACTTTGAGAGACTAGGAGAGGAGGTGATAACTTAAAGAGATATAAGCACTTCACGGTTCTGTAGATATGGCCTAAAGGTGACGAATCAAGAGATTGCAATGAAAGTAATATTTGTTTAGAAGTATAGATGATGTCAGTACCTAGAGACTTACCTAAAAGACTAGAAAGTCAAAGCCTCTGAGGAGTTGGAGTGGGAGTGGGGACAGTTGTTTATCTTTATACGCCCTTTAGCGCTCTTTGACATATGCGTATTCTTAGATGTATTTATGTACACACACACACACACATGCATGCATGTATGTCCTACTTTGAGTTACAAAAAGATAAAAAGGAAGAAAGGAAAAGAACGAGCCCTTGCCTTCTACAAGGGGAGTGTGATGAAGGGTAATAGAGTATGAAAAGGAGAGAAGATGCTCGCAAGGGCATCTCTGGAAAAGCCCCGGTCTTCTCATCACCAGCAGAACATGCCATTTTAAATCCTCATTTTGCCTTTAAACTTTCCAAAACCATGAAGGAAACCATGAAGCCCCCGGGGCAGCACCCAGGAGACCCGGGAGCCGCTGGAGATTTGGGTTCACGTTTTTGTTTGCGTGTTGCCTTCTTAGCCGGAAAGCCAGGGTCCTGCCCCTTTGCCCCCCAACGCACCTGCTGTCAGGGACTGCCACCAGGGGCTGCTGGGCCCCGTCACAGCAGGTGAGGGGATGCATTTGATCATCCTTCTGAGAGCGCTCAGCCTTGCCTGGGTAGCCCCACAGTCCCCCTGTTCGCGGCTGGGGGAGACTGTTGATGGCTCCAGAGGGCTGGGCACCGCTGGGACTCATTGTGGCAGGGACGGGAGACCCCGAGCCCCAGGTGTATTGGGGGTTCGACAGGGAACCTTGAATTCTGTCTTTGCTCAAACACAGGTGTAGAGGTGGAGTGCCCACCGCAGACATTTACAGGGGAGCGCAGCCCCTGGCCAGTGCTGCCCATCCTTTTATAACAAAACAGCACTGTTATTTCCCAGTTGCTTCCAGTTCCACTTCTCTGGAAAATCCAGCCCAACTCCAGGTTCAAAGGCAGCCCCATCAGACTCACGGCTCCCTTGGAGGGTCGTGATGGGACGAGAGCTGGGGTTTGGCAGCCACGCAGACACGGGCGATTCCCAACTCCGGATCGTAGCAAAGCCCCAGGGCCCCAGTTTCCTCTGCGAAGTGAGAAGAAAATACAGCTACCGAGGGTTTGGTTGCGAGGAGGCTTAAAAGCAAGGGACTCTGCGAAGCACGAGCGCCGAGATCACAGGCCTCCAGAGAAGCCCCTCCCCCGGCAGCCCTACCAGCCATGCCCTCCTTAGCGGCTGCCTCTTCACTCTCTCTTCCTCTCACAGTTTCTCTTGGCCTTTTTTTTTTTCCTTCTAAGATAATCCTGGATATGATGGTGAATTTTCAGGGGTAAATGCACAGACGAAATCACACATTTCCAAAACACCATGTCTCACGTGGGGGGAAGCACGATGGTATTTCCTAACACGTTTCTCTCTTGGCAGGAGATGGCAGAAGAATGACACTGCAGCTACAAGAGCAGAGACTCTGGGGCCCCAAGATTGCAGGGCACAACTCCAGCCGAGCCTCTTCATAGCTGTAAGCCCTGGAGCTCCAGAGAGAGGCAGGCAGGGCGGGAGGGGGCAGAGCGGGAAGGGGACCTGGACCTGGGAGGTGGAGGCAGGGGGATGGGAGAGGTTCTACCCTGGCCCGGAGCCTACAGAGCTGTGGCAGCCTTTCAGAGTGGACCCCAGTCCCCAGTGGCCGCGAGATGCCTGCTTGGGGACTAGGCTTGTATTCACGCTATTTGCCTCGCCTGGAATTAGTCCTCCTTTGATGATTAAGGCTTTTGTTTTGGTGCTGAGCTCTTTCTCATGGGACAGGTGGTGTATGACTGGTTGGATCTGTTTTCCAAGGGAAGCAGCAAGACCCTGGAGGCGGCCTTGGGGGCAGTGATAAGAACCGCCTAGGAGAGCTGTTCCTTCCAGCCCTTCTCTGCTCCAGGTCAGAGGATTCTGTGATCAACTCCCCAGAGGGGTCTAATCTCGCTGACTCTACTGTCTGCGCCTCCCCCCCTGCAGCTGCCTTTCTTCCCACCAATGCACCAAAACTTCCCCTGTCAATGTCACCAACCTCTGCATCTGGGCAAATCCAGGGGCCGATTCTCATCTCACCTTCTCTCCAGTACCTGACACGCTGGTCACTCCTGCTGGAAACGCTTTATTCATGTGGCTTCTAAGACGCCATGGTCTCCTGTGTTGGGAAAAATAGGGAAAGACTTTTAAATGGGCACAGCTTTCCTGAGTGTCCCGTCTACCGCACCCGTCGGGTTTTCCCCTGCCTTTCATGGAGCTGTTTTATACGCTGCATGAAACTCTTGTGGATTCCCCTGCTTGGAAATGCAAATTCATTGCGGCTGCTGGAATGCAACTGCTTTTTGTCCTGTGAACAGAACTGTCAGGAACATATGTAACTTTATTTCTGGATTCCTTGGGTCCTCTGTATTGTCCTTTGAATTCTCCTCGGAGCTGGTTGTAACATCTGATCGGTTTCCTCGTTAATTAGTGAGTCCGACAAAATCTTAGGTGCTCGTTTTACGTTCATGTGAGCGTCACGACTTTGTCTTTTGTTTATTCTCTGCTCCTACCTTCCTGGCCATTCCTTCACCTTCTTTGCTGACCCCTCCTCTTCTTCCCAGCTTTACCTGAGGCCCTTGTCTTTTCCTTAGATCTCTGTGCTTATCTATCTAGCAGCCTCCCCAGGTGATGCCGTCCAGCCACTGGCTTAACGACCAGAGATGGTAGAGGTCCTCAGATATGCCCCTCCAGTCCCACCCTCTACCATGGGCCCCAGACCAGCAAATCCAGTGTCCCCCACACGGCCGTTTGGCCATCTAGCAGAGGCTCCATCAAACAGGCCACCACTGACTCTTGTTAGTCTCCCATGTCCATCACCCCCAGCCCCATCTACCCGCTGACTCTCGGCCAGAGGGGTCTCTGTGGCCCCACCCACCTCTCCAGCCTTCCTGCCTCAGTCTCCCCATCGCTCACTGCCCTTCCCACCTCAGGCCTTTGCACCGGTCATTCCTTCCGCTGGGCACGCCCTTCCCTGCAATGTCTGCGTGGCGAGTTTCTCGCTTTCTTCAGATGTCAGCTAAAATGTCACGGGCTCCCGGGCTTTTCTGCACCTTCCTTTGAAAACAGTATCTCCTATCACTTTGCGGCCCTTTCCCTGATTAGCTTTTCTTCAGAGCATCTGGCACATATCACATTACTTGACATCTTCACGTACTTTTCTGTTGCCATCTTGTCCATTAGAATGTGAATACTTTTGTCTGTTTCGTTCATCACTGCAGACCCAGAATCTAGAAAAGTACGTGTCTGTAGTAGCTTGTCAATATGTAGTTATTGTGTGATTGATTACTTTCCCTACACGACACCTCCCTTACAGGTGGGTTTAAGCATAATAGGCGTAGATGGGGACTCAAAAGATGAACTAAAACACTGCAGGCAGAGGAAGACATATGAGCAAAGTCACTTGGGCAAGAAAAGTCTACCACTGGTCTCCCATGTGCTTGTCTGTCTATACTGGTCCCATTTCAGTTCAATTCAACAACTCTCTCTTGAGGGTCTCCCGTGTGCCAGGAGCTATTTTGGAGCTGAGATCCAGAGATGAGGAAGACCTAGTTCCAGTCCTTGAGAAAATCAGTGCAGTGAGAGGAGCAGGCTGTGTAGACAGCTGACGGCCAAGGAGGCAGGCAAAGAAGAGGGAAGACACAGGGTCCATTCACCCCGAGAAAGTCAGGACAGGCTTCCCAGGGGACAATCAACTTGAGTTTTGAAGGATGGACAAGAGTCTGATAATGGACAAGATTATCTACAGGAAACGGTTTGTTTAAAAAAATTAAGTCATCTTGTGGGACTATAATATTTGTTGAGAAGAATTGTATCAGTCAGGGTAACCAAGGTTACACTGAAGTAACAAACATCCCCCAAGTCCCAGAGGTCTTAAACAACGCCCGATGATTTCTCACTCAGGTAGCATGTCTATCACAAGTCAGCAGGGATCAGGGACAGAGAGCAGAGAGGCTCTGTTCATCATAGTCACCTGGGGCCCCAAGCTCAGGGAGCAGCTGCATTCTGAAACCCCGCCAGCTGCCGTGCAGATGGAAAGAGCCCTAGAGAGTCGCAGGCCAACGCTCCAAATGCTTGACCTACTTCTATGCACAATTCATTTGTCAGACCTTGTTCCATGCCTCCCAGTCCCCACAAAGAAGACAGGACTGCAGCCCTGCATGTCGAGGTGAGAGGACACACATGGGTGTGCACAGGCAGACTCTGATGGTGTCCAGGACCCATTCTTATTCTCCTTCCTATAGCAGAAGCCCAGTGGGGTGGGAGGGGGTTGGTCGTTAGCCCAGCTAAAAGGCTGTGTTTCCCAGATCCTGTCCCTGCCAGGTACAGCCATGTGATGGTTATGAACAACGAGATATAAATGATGTGCTGGGGGAGCTTCTGAGAAAGGGGCTACAAGGGGCAGACCCAGCTGGCCCCTTTCCCCCTCTTCCTGCCTGGGACGCATGTCCGTGCTAGAAGCGGACGGTCATCCTGAAAACGTACGGCGGCCAGAATGAGGGCAAGCTCTGCACAGTCGGTTGGCTGAGCAGCTTTGCTAGAAAGCATCCTGGGCTGTTTTCCTTGCACTTCTCATTACGTGGGGAGGACAGATCCCTCCCTCATTAAGCCCATGTTTATAAGCAAGATCCCTGGATCCAACACCCAGAGATTCTGACTCATGGGTCTGGGGTTGGGTCCAGGAACCTTCTCTCCTAATAAGTCCCTGAGTGATGCTACTGACTATGGACCACACTTTGAGAAGCAAACTAATGGATGAGGGGGAGGGAGTAGGGGATGAGGCTGAGGGCAGAAGAGGGAGGCACAGGCCGATCCTGGAAAATCGCGTAAACCAATTAGCCCATGAGCCCTCCCGGGGTGGGGACCGTATTTTCTTCATCACCACGCTCTCTCACCTTATTAATCTTTTCTTCCTCCACCCCCTTCTGTATCTGTGGGCATTCTAGTCCACATAACATGTGCTGTTCACTGAACACAATGACGTCATTCCCTCTGCTGTCCTTTTTTTTGTGTGTGCGGTACGCGGGCCTCTCACTGCTGTGGCCTCTCCCGTTGCGGAGCACAGGCTCCGGACGCGCAGGCTCAGCGGCCACGGCTCACGGGCCCAGCCGCTCCGCGGCATGTGGGATCTTCCCGGACCCGGGCACGAACCCGTGTCCCCTGCATCGGCAGGCGGACTCTCAACCACTGCGCCACCAGGGAAGCTCTCTGCTGTCCATTTTTGAATTCTGCCATGGCCCGGCACTGCGTCCTGTGCCTGGGCTGGGGCCTAGCATTTGGCCTTAGAGCAGGCGCCCAGATGACACCAATGGTGCTGGTCACAGACCACACCTGGAGTAGCAGGGGTCAGGGCGTCCCCTCCCCACCAGTCTGCATGCAAGTCAGGGCTGAGCCAGTGTGTGCCCTTCTGGGGCTGGCAGGCAGGAGCACGGCGGCCTCTTCGTGTGCCTCCCCAGGCCAATGAGGGCTGCCTGGGATGCCCCCCAGCACCTCCATCTCCCTCTCCCCAGGCCACGGCTGACGGCACCTGTGCACTCGTGCTGTGAGGACTCACAGCAGTTTCTGGAGTTAATTTCTCAAAGCCAACAACTCAGGGCCACCTAGTTCCCTCTTTAAATCCCAGCATCCCCATGCCCTTAGCGGTGCCCCGATTAGGAGGCTGCAGAAGAGGGAGCCGTCCAGCCACGCGGTGGCAGCTGCCGGGAGCCCGAGGATGCCGTGGCTGCTCTCACGTTAACTGGACTTTTTGGCCCCGGCTCCTGGGTTGGGAAACAGCACAGACCTTTTCCCCAGAGAGCAAAGGTTCTGGACCCCATGCAACCTGTAGAAAAGGTTCATCACCGCTGGGGAGTGCTTGGGGAAAGGGGCACTCAGATAGGGAGTGGGGGCTAGGAGCAGATTTGGCATCAAAGATGGGTGGGCACTGGACCCCTTCACCCTGGCCTGGAGCAGGGTCCAGCTCCCTCCAGGAAATGGGCCCTCTCTGAGCTGGAGCCTCTGCAGATTTGGGTGGGGGGTCAGGGGAGGGGCAGGGGATGAGGGGGAAGGCGAAGGGTGGAAGGACAGGGAAAGAGGGAGGAAAAGAAGGGAGGAGGAAGCAGCCATCACCAAGGCAGCCCTGAGCTGGAACAGAGCCGGGTCCCCCGCACCCTGTGAGGAGCAGTGTGTCTGTGAGTCCCACAGAAGGGCAGGTGGAGGCTGAGGGGTGTAGGGATGTGCCTAGCGCCACACAACCCTGACTGGCACTGTTCAAACTTGGGGGCCCCCAGATCCCGGGCTCTGAACCTGCAGAGGCCCCTGAGGAAGCAACCTGGCGGGGTGCAGCAGGTGCTGGCTGAGGTACGAGCCTCAGGTGTGGGCTCAGGTGTGGGGCTCAGGTACAGGGCGCAGGTACAGGATTCAGGTGCAAACTCAGTTCGGGTTCAGGTCTGAGCTCGGGCCTCAGTCCGGACACCATGCCCATCCCCCCTCTGCAGAGGGAGCACGTGGACAAAGGACTCGGAAGCCAATCAGATGGGCTGGGTGGGGAGGAGAGGACGGAGCAGTTACTCAGGTTCTGCGGTGGG
Organism: Phocoena sinus; assembly: GCF_008692025.1. Taxonomy (NCBI): domain Eukaryota; kingdom Metazoa; phylum Chordata; class Mammalia; order Artiodactyla; family Phocoenidae; genus Phocoena; species Phocoena sinus. The sequence continues at coordinate 107,783,699 of NC_045770.1, read as the reverse complement.
TCCTCAGGGGGACGGTGACACTGCCTTTGAAATAGAGAATCGGGGGCCGTTGGGGACAAAGGGCGTGGTGAGTTCAGGTAGAGTGCGGTGGTTTGGGGACGTCGGGGAAGCTGGGGGAGTCTGACGTGGCCTCTGAAGAGAGGCTTATCTGGAAGGGGCTCTGAAGGCCTCCTGCGTGCAGGTGGGGGTGAAGGCCCTGCCCCGAGTGAGGGTCCAGAGCGGGAGGGGGTGCCAGGAACAGCGGCATCGTGGCAGAGGTGGGGGCGGGAACCACAGCAGGTCATGGGAACAGGGGGCGAGTTCAAGATCAGTGTACGTGTCAGCGCAGCTGCTATAACAAAACACCACAGACTGCGGCTCAAACAGCAGACACTCACCGTCTCCAGTCCTGAGGCTGGACTCCAGTCCACAGGCGTGGGCAGGGCTGGGTCCTCCTGAGGGCTCTCTCCTCAACACATAGACGGCCGTCTCCTCCCTGTGGCCTCACGGGGTTGTCCTCCTGTGTGTGTCTGTGTCCTGATCTCTTCTTATAAGGACACCAGTCCTATGGGATTAGGGTCCACCCTCGTGACCCCATTTTACCTTAATCAAAGACCCCATCTCCAAATACAGCCGCATCCTTAGGTCCTGGGGTCAGGGACCTCAACATATAGATTTGGGGAGACACAGTTCAGCCCATCCGGTCAGTAGCAGCTTGACCTTGAGCTCTAACATGGCTGTTGGTCTGAGTACTCTGGACTTCCCAGCTCTGCGATTCCCTGTGACACTATCACATTATCCAACCAAATCCTCAAGCTCTCTACCATGATTTCTCATGGGCACCTCCAAGTTACTGTGTCCCAGACCTAGCCCTGGACCTCCCCCATGCCCACCACACATTCACCCCTCTGCTAGTAAAAGCACACACCTTCTCCTGGCTGTGGATGACCAAGACCAGGAGCTGTCCTTGACTTTCTACCCTCCCCAGGTCATCCTGGGCCAGCTGGTGGTTCCTTCAGTGCAGACCTTGAGTCCAGCACTGTCTTCGTCCATCACTTCCTTTCTTGCCCAATGACTGCAACACTGCAAACTGGTCTGTGGGCCCACCCTGGCTCTACTCCCTCTTGCTGTCCACAGAGCCGTCTTTTGTTCTTCTCCTTTTAAATTTTTATTGAAATATAGCTGATTTACAACGTTGTGTTAGTTTCAGGTGTATAGTAAATTGATTCAGTTATACATATATATATATGTATATTCATTTTTTTACCTTCTCTTCCATTATAGGTTACGACACCACATTTTGTAAAATGCAAGTTGGGCTGTATCACTCCCTTCCGTGAAGCCTTCGATGTTTCTCCATTGCTTTTGGGATGAAAACTAGAACTCAGGGTGTGGCTTCCAGCCCTGCCCGCTGTGGTCCATTTTCCTCTCAAACCTCGTTGGAATGACTGACCACGCATTTTGACATCCCGAGCCCCGACCCTATCCGTCATCTTCCCATTTCTTGAATGTCCCAAGTCATCTCCCTCATCAGTGACTGGGCCAATGCTGTTGCTTCCTCCTGGAATGAACTCCCCAGCTCCTTACCTGGCCAACTCCCCGCCACCTGCAGGAGTTGGCTTAGACACCACTGCTGCATCTGTGCTCCTTCATCCAATTGTCTGTGCAAAGGTATTTATGGAGCGCCTGCTGTGTGTCAGACAGCGTTACAGGAGTCAGGATAAGACACGCACTGGAGAAGGACAGATAACAAAGAGGTAAATAATAAACCCAACGCAGTCAGGTGATGCTATGTAGAGCCGCAGTGCACCTCTCAGAGGAAGTGGTGTTTAAGCTGAGATCTACATGACAAAGGAGCCAGACATTTGAAGACCAGGAAAGAGCACCCCAGGTGGGAGGAACAGCTTTTGCAAAGGCCCTGAGGTAGGGATGGGTGTGGTTTGTTTGCAGAACAGACAGATGTGCAATTGGCTGGAGCTTGTGGAGACAGGGCAAGCACCAGTGAGGGTGGTATGAGGGGCGAGGCTGAAGCCTGTAGGATTCGTTCGCCCGGGCAAGCATTCTAGATTTTATCCTGCGTGTAATGGGAAACCACATGGGAGGCCATGATTTGGTTTATATGGTTAAAAGATCACTCTGGCCATCCTAAAGAAAGAGTACAGACAGAAAAGAGGGAGCAGGGAGAGGCGTCAGGTTATTGTGGACGCAGGAGAGAGCCGACGGCAACCAGGACGAGGCCGGTAACTAAAGATGGAGAAGTGTGGTCAGACTAAGTCTGTTCTTTTTGTTTTGTTTTGTTTGTTTGTTTTTTAAATTGGAGTATAGTTAATTTATGTGTTAGTTTCAGGTGTACAGCAAAGGGAATCAGTTATGCATATACATATTTCCACTCTTATTTAGATTCTATTCCCATATAGGTCATTACAGAGTATTGAGTAGAGCTCCCTGTGCTATAGAGTAGGTCCTTATTAGTTCTCTATTTTATATATAGTAGTGTGTATGTGTCAATCCCAATCTCCCAATTTATCCCTCCCCACCCCCTTTCCCCTTTGGTGACCATAAGTTTATTTTCTACATCTGTGACTCTATTTCTATTTTGTAAATAAGCTCATTTGTACCATGTTTTAGATTCCACATGTAAGTGAGATCATATGGTATTTGTCTTTCTCTTTCTGACTTACTTCACTTAATATGGTAATCTCTAGGTCCATCCATGTTGCTGCAAATGGCATTATTTCGTTCTTTTTTATGGCTGAGTAATATTCCATTGTAAGTCTCTGTTTTAAAGAGAGATTTAGGAGAGTTTGCAGAGGTTGAATAAAGTTCGTGAGAGGAGAGGACGCAAGGATGACTCTGGGGTTTTGACCTAAGCCACCGGGTGGACCCTTTCCTGGGAGGGCAAAAACACGGGGTGGGGCAGGAGGACCAGGTTGGGGCGGAGCTGGGAACAGCGGGCCCTCTTCCCTGGTGGCCGTGTAAGCGCTGAAGCTGCCAATCAGAGCCCCTCTGCACACGTCCCTGGTGCGTCTTGTTCACAGCATGATCATTTCTATCAAGTATGGCCTGTGATTCCTTGTCCGATGTGCATCCCTCCCCCAGACCGTCAGCGGCACCCCGTGGACCCTCTCTGTCCCCTCCTCATTGCCACAGCGGCCCTAGGACAGAAGTCTTGGCACATGGTGGGTGCACAAGAAATGTGTTTTTTTTTTCTTTTTACTTTATTTATTTGGTTGCACTAGGTCTTAGTTGCGGCAGGTGGGTTCCTTAGTTGTGGCTCGCTGGCTCCTTAGTTGCGGCATGCATGTAGGATCTAGTTCCTTGACCAGGGATCGAACCCGGGCCCCTGCATTGGGAGCAAGGAGTCTTAATCACTGCTCCACCAGGGAAGTTCACAAGAAAATTTTCTTGAGTGGGTTGATCAAAGAAGAGCAGGACTGAAGCCTGAATGGACTACCGTCTCCAGGTTCACAATGGAAAGCCAGCATTCTATGGCAACTTTAAAATCGGCTACAGGGGGGACTTTTTTGGGCATGACCATCTACATATTTTATGACTTATTCTAAGAAGCCAGCATCACAGAGCCCAGTGAGCAATTACAGTAATTAACCTAAATCACTCTCTGGGACAGCCCCTGTTAGACACTCCCTTTCAAGGCTGCTGCATCCCCTTCACAGCAACAGTGAACCACATGAAATGCTTCCCCAGAGATGCTGACAAACCTCCCGAAATATGCTCCACAAAGGCCCCAAATCACAGTTAGGAATCCTATTTGAGTCACTAGCTCTGTGGCCTCGGGACAGAGCCCACAGGCAGGGGGAGCTTCTGACACAGGCACCTGGGGCTCTGTTCTCCACATGGCTACAGGTCACCACGTGGCCGCCACCAGGTTCTACCCTAGAGGTGCCATGTTTTGGAGGGAGAGTTTTTTCCAGGCAATACATTTCAGGAAATGGTTTCCCTCTCTGGGTGTTACATTAGAACTCCCAAAAAGCATCCACGTCTATGTGAGGGGGAAACTGGGATGTCGAGGCTTATCGAGCAAATGTGTTTCCTCGTTGGAAAATGACTGCTCCCTGGCAGCAGTGGACAGAGCTGAGTGCATAATGGGCCTGGGCTGAGCGGGGCTGTGAGTGAGGAGGGAGGATCACAGCACCCACCGAGAAACAGACTCTTTGGGACACGAAAATGAGCCATAATGAGCTAGAAAGGTGTTTCTGCTTCCTACTGGACTCCCTGTGGTGAGGTACGTGAGGGTGCTGGTAGTTTTGTTATTGAGACACCATTGATTCTGGAGCACGGCTGTGTGTGCCCGCGTGTTCCTCATTGCTGTCAGAATGGCTCGTTCTAATAAGCTCGGAGTAAACGCAGCAGGCTTTCAGAGATGCATCACCTAAAAGCCATTTGATGGTCAGCAGAGCTCCCGCAAAGCAAAGCCACTGCAGGTTACGGGGATGCAAGAGATGGATTCCCAGAGGAGGCCAAGGTGCGGCGTGGCAAACAAAAGTGCAGGACACCCAGGTATATTGGCATCTCAGATAAGCAACAAACACGTTTTTAGTATAGTATGTTCTGAATATTGCATGGGACATATTTATACTTCAACAAATAGTTGTTTGAGAATTCTCTGGTGGTCCAGTGTTTCGGACTCGGTGCTTTCACCGCCTGGGCCCGGGCTTAATCCCTGTCAGGGAACTAAGATCCCACGAGATGTGCAGTGCAGCCAAAACTAATAATAATAATAAAATAAAAAATAGTTGTTTATCTGAGAGTCCAGTGTACGTGAGTGTCCTGTATTATAGCTGACAACTCTACCTGGGAAGCAAAGCACTTCAGTGGGCCCTTAAATGGGTTTGACGTATTGTTTCTGATTGACTTTTTGTTTCTGAAAATGTTAAGCTCTTGACATAAAGGAGACTGGTTTAATAAGTAGGCTAACAAGCTCCGATTTAGCAACGTGGGTCTGCTGCTACACTCTTGTCAACACTGCACTCCTGGTTTCTCCAGGACCGTGTAGTGTGGGTGGGCTCAGGGATACACATACAGCACACGTCTTAACCAGACCTGCAGGGCAGGGGAGCTCATCCCCTTTTAATGATGACTGTGTAAGGCTCAGAGATTGGCAAGATTTACCCAAGCTCACACAGCCTATCAGTTAAGGTGCTTTGGTTGTAAGGAAGGTAAAAACGGGTTCTGACGAGTATCATCAGAATAGAACTATACTAGAAAAATGAAGGGCAGTGCACAACATTGGCAGAAGGAAGGGAAAATGCTGCTCCATAGCTGTGTAGCCAGAGCTGCAGAACTGGTCAGGTGAGGAGGGCTGCGGCCGGGACCCTGAGGGACAGATGTCCCAGCCAGGACACCTGCAGACTGGCCCAGAGAGGACAGTCACACCAGATTGGCCAAGTAATTCATGGCTGGTACATCTGATTGGCTGGGAAGTTCAGGGGAGTCATATGATTGGCTAAGAAGTTTAAGACACTCACCTCTGATTGGCTACATGATTCTGGGCAGGTGCATCTGATTGGCTAAGTAGTTCAGGGCAAGAACACCTGATTGGCTGGATCAGGCCACATTCCCACACCAAACTCCCAGGAAGACTGGTAAAGCCAAGGTCTGATGCTTTCAGCTTCCCTAGTGCAAAGGCCTGTCCTCCCCACCAAGACTCAGGAGGGCAGGAGTGGAGAAGATCTACACCAACAAACGTCTTCCCTGCTCGGCCCGTGAGCTGTGCGAGTAGGAACTGACCTGAACCCTGGCGGGCTCAAGTCTGCCGCCCCATTCTCTCCGTTTTAGCTGCTGCCTCTCTGCCAAGCTGGCTCCGGGGTGGGCACGCGAGCTGCAGGCTCTCTCCCTCTGTAACTGCCCCCAGGGCCACGCGGCCAGAGCTCAAATGCAGAGGACGCTGCCTGAAGGATGGACGAATCGGCCACAGAGATGGCGGTGTCTCCACCTCAGCATCTCAAATGTCCCACTGACAGGGGTGCCATCCCGGTTGCACGGACCTCTCGTCTGTATCTCGTCATCCCTGAAAATTGCACAGACGCTATGGCAGCCGTAGGTCCCCGTTTACCAGCACCCTCCCGGCTCTACACCTGCTGCCCGGTGTGATGACTGGTAGCACCACCCTCCTTCTCAAAACCGTCCACTTTGGATGACAAAGGGTCACCCCCCCCCCCCCCCCACCAGATGAGAAGCATTAAGGGAGGCTGTCACAGACGGCGCGTTTCACCGTGTGTACCGGGGTGTGCACCCCGCTCGTGATTACTTTTGCCATTTGTATGTCCAGTATTTCCTTTTTTATTTTTCCCAGAAACATACACGGAGACTAACGGGAAAGACGTCTCGCCTCTGGCGCAAGCTCGTAACTCAGGATTTCTCCACAGGGTTCTGCGTACGGAGACGCTTTTCTGAACCGTCCTCCGGCTGCCTGTGGCGAGGCAGTGCAGAAGGTTCTGGGCCTGTCCTCCAACTTCCCGATTCTCTTTAGAGTCTGGAACAGCGAGGTTTTGCAACGTTTACTCTCAAAATCAATAGACTGGCTCCTCCCAGGGTTCGTGCTCAGCAGATGACATCCGCCCACCTCACCGTGCTGGTTCCCAGATGGCAGCCATAATGCCAGACGCATCCCTCTCCCTACCCGATCCGTCCTCCTTCCCACACAGGCCAGAAGCCCTGCTCAGCCTGAGCTCTGCCCAAGCCAAGCAGGAGAGCCAGCTGACTAGGGTGGAGGTCTCAGGCCAGCCAGAGGCCCTCAGTTCAGAAGGACTGAAGGGCGGGCACTGCAGCTGCAGACCCCAGAGCACAGCTAGCAGAAGCCAGCACTGGCCAGAGTGACCCTGCATTCATCCTAGTGTGAAAGCCAGGTCCTCACCTCTCTGGTCAAGTGCAAGCTCTGGACTACCAGCCACGTCATGAGCCACTGCTGGGCTGCATTAACAGGAGTATTACGTCCAGGACAAGGGAGGTGAAAGCACAGCTGGGCTTACAGTCCTAAACTCTGTGGAGTACAGCATCCAGTTCCCAACACCAAACTCTGGAAGGGAGGTAGTGTATAGGAACAGATCCAGGAAAAGTGGCCCCCGGGGCCAGGAAAGGCAGGGACCCTTGAGCCTGGAGAAGGGTCGCTTCAGGGGAAAGCTGTGTTGTATAAGAAATGCTGATTCACTTTGTTGTACAGAAGAAACTAACTCAACATTGTAAAGCAATTATACTCCAATAAAGATTTAAAAAAAAAAAGGAAGAAGTGGTCCCTGGTCATGGAAGAGTGAGTAGGCCTGTCCCGCACACTGCAGAGAACCGAGCTATGGGTTGGGTGTTCATTTCTTCACAGCAACAATTCCCACAGATGGAGCAATTTCCTCGGTGCTTACCTCCACGGGGACTGTTGTCTACACAGTATCTTTTGAAGGCTGGTGACCTCCCTGCACTGTTGGTTTTGTCTTTCCCCTGAGCAAAGTTTCTTTTTTAAAATTTTAGTTAATTACTTTCTTTTGACCTTGCCGTGCAACTTGCGGGCTCTTAGTTCCCCTACCAGGGATTGAACCCAAGTCCTCGGCAGTGAAGGCGTGGAGTTCTAACCACTGGGCTGCCAGGAAGTTCCCACGAAGTTTCTGTAATTCATCCACATCGTGCAGCCGGCACCCATAGTGGGGTCCAGCTCAGGCTCTGTCCATGCTTGGAACCACCGGTGCCTCTCTGTGAGGAGAACCTTCTAGTACTGAAGTGGCCTTATCCAAGTGACTCGTCTGAGCAGCTGACGGGTCTGTGCCGCTTGCCCTCCGTGTGTCTTCAGTTACAGTCCCTGGGGTGACTGAGGACATGGCCCTGGTTCACGGAGCGTCCAGGTGGGCCACAGAACGAGGGGTCTGGGGAAGCATGGCTACCCTGCTGCAGGGGATGCAGGTGATGGGGGCTGAGCACGGGGATTTGTGCACCCTGCTGGGCCTGCAGGTGGCTTGTCAGAGCCACTTCCACATGGGGACCCTCTGAGAAGCTTCCAGAGAATGCAAAGAGCTCCCACCCCCCAGCCAAGCATGGGCGCCCAGGCGGGAGTGAGGCGGTGCTAACCCTCTCTGAGACCTGCCCGAGCCTTTCCTCCGGGGCCGTGAAGGTGAGATGGAGAAGGAACCTGGACCACCTGGGAGGCTGGTTAATGGGCACGGCATGCAGACCAGCGGCCAGGAGGGCCAGTGGGAGGGGCCTCCTGGGGCCCGGGGTGCAGGCTGGCCAGCGGGAGATAATTAGCGTCTGGGCCCTGCTCAGCATGCATGGTGCAGCTGGGGCTGGCGGTGCGCATTCTCCCCACTCAGACCAGCTCGGCAGAGATGGATGGGGCGCTCCTGGGGTCCAGCCTGAGCTCTCGGCCCCTCAGCCTGGTGCTAAGGCCGTCCTGCTGGGATGCTTTTAGCCAACGGATCCAATGGCTGATTCACAGATGGGGGTGGAAACAGGGGAGAAACTTCTTTCGGGACAACTCAGAAAGGTCCAAAGCCCAGGCCTCCCAATTCCCACCAGCCCTCCGTCCAGCACCACACTGGCCTCGTCCTCATGGCCCTCCGTCCAGCATGGCTCACGTTTACCGAGCCCTCGCTGTGTGCCGGGCGCTGGGCCAGGTTCCTGAAGCGCCATCTCCTCTATTTCTCCCAGTAGCCTGTATATGGATGTTCTTACAGAGGCTTGGAGGGAGGGAGACCTCGTCTCCCTCCCCGCTCATTGCAGGGAGGGAGAGGAGGTTTGGAGCATTTGTAACTTGCAGCACCGGGGAAGGTGGAGCCCAGGTCTGACTGCGGATCCCGGCCCCCCATCACCCTGCCCTCGGTTGCTCCCAGATCTGAGAGCGGTCGTGATGTAAGGAAACACTGGCCGTTCACAGCACAAAGAGCCAGAGTGAGTGGCGTTGCATCAGTCTTTCCTGGGCCCGGCGGTGCCCTGCTCACCAGGTGTGGTTGGCCTGTTGCGCTGACCCTCAGCTGTTCCGGCCGCCTGCCGGGGAGCCTGCCTGTGTTGCAGAAGCAGGGAAACTAAAACTACGTTCCCCAGGTACCCTTGTGAGGCAGGAGATAGATGGGCCCCAGACTGAGCAGCTGGAGTTTGTCCCCTGTGGACAGATACTCCAAAATAGCAGGAGCCAGAGAGGAGGCTGGGCCCTGCCCGGATAAGAGAGATAAAAGACCACACGCTCCTCGTTCTGGAGGTCAAGGAGACCTTCCCGAATACACATGCGCCGAAAGACTCCCTTGAAGGTCAAAAAGGGAGTGATGGGGCTTCCCTGGTGGCGCAGTGGTTGAGAGTCTGCCTGCCGATGCAGGGGACACGGGTTCGTGCCCCGGTCCGGGAAGATCCCACATGCCGCGGAGCGGCTGGGCCCGTGAGCCACGGCCGCTGAGCCTGCGCGTCCGGAGCCTGCGCTCCGCAGTGGGAGGGGCCACAGCGGTGAGAGGCCCGCGTACCGCAAAAAAAAAGGGAGTTAAGTCAACCTACCCATAGGCTTCTTTGCTAGAATCCGTCTTGGCTAAGAGATGTGCGTGTACACATGGGAGGACCCTGAGATAAACCAAATACAGACTCAGAGCCAGGCAAAGCAAGATGATTGGCCAGAGGAAACCTGGAAGAAATGCCCCATAAAAGTGATTCAAACCACTCGTGCTCGAGAGAGCACGACTCTCTCTCTCTGAGTTAGCCCATGTGTCTACCCACGCACACCCTTTTCCTCCTAATAAACACTTTACTTGTTTCACTACTTTCCGCCTCTTTGTAGAAATTCATTTTCTGCAAAGCTGACGGGCCAGGGCCTTGTCACTGGCCACTGGTCCCTGGTGGTCTAGCGGCCAGGATTCAGTGCTCTCACTGCCGCGGCCCGACTTCAATCTCTGGCCGGGGAACCGGAACCCTGCTTCAAGCCACTGCAGGTCGAGGCCACCCGAGATCACTTGCGGCTGGGGCTCTGAATGAAAATTTGCAGTATGCAAATCAGTGTTCTCCAATTATACATTTGTGTGAGCCGCGGACGGCCTGTGTTTCTGCTGATGGACACAACCATGGAGCAGTGGGTTCCTGCAGTCTGGCCACTGGCTTTGTGGGTGTTGAGGGGTGGATGTGCAGGTGACAGCAGCCGACCCCCACATCACAGTCCCGGAGGACGTTCTAGAAATCAGCACTTCCAAGGGCAGCTTCCTGATTGGGCAACTCCCTGGCTATGGGCTCTTCTGGACAGGCTTGCCTGGAGTCCCAGCCCGGAACTGTGCTTCCAGCTGCTCCAAGATCCTTTGTTTTAAAACCTAAATCGAGAGTGGTATTTGTTTCCTGCAACTAAAACTTAACCGATGACCCTGGTAATTTTTATAGCAACCCGAGAGTCAGAGAAGAAGCAGATGTTGAAATTGTGTCCATTTTTACAGACTAGGGTCTCCAGGCAAGAGAGGGTAATCAACCCAGAGTCCCTCGTGGTGCTAAGACTACTCCTGGGCTCTTAACTCTGGGCCAGGAAGGGGTGCAGCGCAGACTAGACTAACAGCAAAACGTACTGTCAGCATTTGGACCCCTGCCTTCCTTGAATCCCAAAGTACTTCCTTCCCAGAGGAACTTGGCCAGCAACTCTTAGCCTAGAGTCAATGTGGTCCCATTGTAGAGCTCCTAGATAATGGGATTCGTGTCATTTGTAGGAAACGAATAAAAATACAGTAGGACAAAACCCGATTGTTTTGAGTTGATTACGCCACTCATGACCCATTAGAATAGATGCAGATGATATGCAGATTCACTCATGACCCATTAGAATAGATGCAGATGATATGCAGATTTATGTGCACACTTGCGAATGTGAAATTGCATAGTACCTGCCCTTCTAAATCTCTTGGCAAAATGCAGTGCTGTCATTGGGGTGTGTTTGGACACCAAACTGAGCTCGAATAAGGAGATTAGAGACAAGGGAACTGCCGGCCTGTCTTTTTCCATCTCATTTCGTGGCAATTTCATGGATCCATCTTCAGGATCAGGGCACGACGCTCTCAACGTCCTTAATGCAGGAGAAGAGCCTAGAAAAGCCCTAGGTGGTCCCATTTGCTGCTGTGGCCACAGCCATGTCTGCAATGCCCAGTGACCACGGTGCCCATCAGGACTGACACCTGCTCAGGGCCCCGCAGGGCAAGGAGCCTGTGGAGGAGGGGGGCCTCCTCTACCCCACTGCTTCAGTGGGTTTCCAGCGTGGGGAGCAAGGGGCAGGATAGGGGATGCCTGGCATGGCGGCTGGAGGGGAGCCCCAGGATTCGCACTGAATCCAGTGCCAGCTCAGTCCTCCCGGGCACGGGCTGGGAAGAGGCAGCTCTCACTACCCCCGACCCCAGTTCCCTGGGTGGAGGCTAAGTCAGTGGCAGGAGGCAGCTAGTATCTGGCCCCCCTCCCCTCCGCTGTCTGCCCTGCTGCTGACTGTCCTGGAGCCCCTCCTACTGCCCTTTCCACAGAAGCTCTTCCCAGTGGGACCCGAGGACTCCTTTCTAGACGGGAAGGGTGCTGAGCTGGCGCCTCTCTGCAGGTGGGGAGCCAGGTCGGAGGGATGGCAGGCCTGGGGTGTGTCCCTGACTCTGCCTGTCACAGCCCTGCCTGTTCCTTCGCAGAGGCTCTGCTCTCCCCGCCCCGCCACCCTGCCCTGAGCGCCCGCGTTAAGCCCGACCCCCCTTCCCTTCCGTCCCATGGCTGGTTCCCTTCATTCATGTACCCACTCCCCACTGTCCACTGGCAAAAATATTCACAACCTAGAAGTTGAGAGTTATGTTTTATGTGGTGGACAAATCCAAGGACTTAAGCCCTGGGTACAGCATCTCAGATAATTCTGAGGGGCTGCTCTGAAGAGGTGAGGGGGGAACCAGGATATATAGGAGTTTTTGCAACACAAGTCCAGCTGGTCGGAACATCAAAAGATTACTGTTAATTAAAGAAAACCAGATATCTCAAGTTAAGGGATTTAGGGCTTTTCTGTGTATGGGAAGATGCAAGAGCCTGGGCTCAATGAAATCATTCCTTTATGTGCACCTCAGCTCTCTGGGGCCAGTACCCTGTGTTTTCTCCTCCTGAGTCGCCTCAGGGCTCACCTTCTGTCCAGGCGGCTGTAATGCGATGGTGTGATTGTTGCAACGTCCTTTGTTATTGAGATGGCAGCCAACATTTTTCATTCACACCACCCTAACCCGGGACCTGTCCAAGCCTCGGAGCTCAGAGTTCCCCTTAGAGTCCCAGCCCCGAGTATCTTCAGGCCTCTGTTTCCTCACCTTGAGCACTGAGAGATTAATCCCTTTACCCGAGAGATGATATGAGAGGGGAAACCAGGAGGAATTTGTCAAAGGGCACAAAGTTTCAGCTCTGCGGGGTGAATGAGTCCTAGCGAGCTACTGCCTATCGCAGTGCCTGTAGTCAACAACACTCCACTGTGTGCTTCAGAAGTTGCTCAGAGGGTAGATCTGATGCTAAGTGTTCTTATCACAAAGTAACAACAGCCAAGAGAAGAGGAAACTTTCCGAGGTGATGGATGAGTTCACGGCGTAGATTGTGGCAATGGTTTCGCAGGTGTGTATCTTCAAACTCATCGAGTTGTATACATTCAGGATGTAGAGCGTTTCGTATTTCAAAAAACTTTTTTTTTTTTTTAATTAAACACTTTTTAGCAGACGTGCTATTGGAGGAATCTCGCAGCTCCTGCCTGGCACACAGAAGGTGCTCATGAAATGTTGGGAACAGCTCGTCTCTCCAAATATATCTGTGGTTTAAACATTTTAGGGATCATGAAACCCTTGAGGACCTGGTGAAAGGAACTGACTCTCTTCCCAGGAAAAAGGAAGTGTGCATTAGTATAAGAATTAAAGCGAATTGCAGGGGTTCCATCATTCTTTGCTCAGGGAGTGAAGAGCCCAGACGGCCACCCAGCTGAGCCTCCAGGCCATGGGTGTGCCACCCAGTGGCTCTGACCCCACGTGGGATGGACAGGAGCGGGCAGCTCAGGGAAGTGGGCGACTCCAGAGACAGCACGTGGCAAGAGCCCTTCGATCTGATTCACCGACCCCCGCTCCCTCCCAGGTGAGAACTCCACCCGGCTCCCGGCAGGGCATCACCTGTTGCTTCTGGGGGACACAGGGAGGGCAGTCCTACTTGGGGGGGGGGCAGGTGGATGGAGGTTCCAGGCAGTTGCTCTGCCAAGGGGGCCTCCCACTCCACACCCACCTGCATGGGCCCCACCTCTCCCCGCATCATGGGAATTTCCAGAACGTGATGTTATCTGGCTTCAACCCTACCTTGCACAGTCAGCTACTTAAAATGCTAAGGTACTCAGTGGCACAGCCAAATATACCAGTTTGTTTACAAGTGGAGTATTCCTTTGGCCATTGGTGGCCGTTTTGGAAACTAGCTTTCTCATTTAGCGTTTACACGAGTTAAAAGACATTTCGTTATGAAGTCAAATCTATATGTCTGTGTGTCAGGATGAGACGTCCATCCATCCATCCGTGTCAGCAGTCTGACCTTTTGTGACTTGGCTTCTGCCCTCTCTCCTCCCCCTGCTTATGGAGGAGGGGAGGGGGCGGAAAAGGCGTAGACCAAGGCCACACCAGCCGGGCCATGCCACTCCCCCGACAGACTCTGTAACAGGCAGAAACCTACACGCCTTGTCATGTATGAGCTCACTGCCTTCACGCAGGTTTTCACTCAGCAAATAGTTACCTTCCTTACTATGTGCCCAGCACTTCCTAGGAGTTTGGAGCACACAGGGTTCAAAGGGACTAAGGTTTCTCTCCTATAGCAATATACCTGCTGGACAGGTAAATTATCTAATAAATAGGTAAACTGTTAAAAAGTGGTAACCATAGAAAAGAAAAGGGCTGTGGACTGAAAGTGTCCCCCCAGCCTTACCCCCCTCCGTGTGATGGTATTAGGAGGTGGGGTCTTTAGGTGGTGATCACATTAGATGAGGTCTTGAGGGGATGAGATGAGTGCCCTTATGAGAGTCACAGGAGAACTTCCTCCCTCTCGGTTCTCTGCCCTGGGAGGACACAGCAAGACGAAGAGAGCTCTCAGCCAGACCCGACTACGCTGGCACCCTGACCTCGGACGTCCAGCCTCCAGAACTGCGAGCAATAAATTTCTCTTGTTTATAAGCCACCCCTCTGGGTTATGGCAACCCGAGCTGATTGGACAAAAGAGAGCAGAATTAGGAGGACCTGGGATGCATGCTGGGCGGCAGGTGACGCGTTTAAATAGAGGGTCGGGGGGCCTCTTGGAGAAGGTGATGTGGGAGCACGGGCTGCGAGGTTGTGCAGGGAAGAGCATTCCAGGCAGAAGGAACAGCCCATGCAAAGACTCTAAGGCAGATGCATACATGGGAAGTTTGGGAAGGGGCAGGAGTCTGGGGCTGAGTGAGTTGGGGGGACAGAAGGAGATGAGGTCAGAGAGGACCTACAGGGGTGGGTGTTCCACAGACCCCCTCAGACTCAGCAGGCCTTTGTAAACATGTTAACTTTTACTCAGAGAGAAATGGGGAGCCCTACAGGTTTTGAGCAGAGTCCCTTGATGTGACCTGTACCTTAAAGGATTACACAAAGAGCCACTAAGGATGCAGGAGGGGAGGCAGCGGGACTGGTGAGGGGATTGCGGCAAGGACCCAAGCCAGACGTAAAGGCAGCTCAGCCTCAGGGTCAGCGGTGCGGGGCTGAGGAGTGTCCGGACTGGAGATTTAGCTGGAAAGCAGAATTAACAACTCAGGGACATATTTGACGTGGGACGTGAGAGGATGAGACAGGCTGGTTACGACTGAGCACCTGAAAGTTTGGAGGTGCCAGCACCCAGGATGGAACAGGCTTGGGGGGACAGTCACGAGCTGGGCCAGGGTCCCTCTGAGCTGGTGATGCAGGCGGACATCCACAAGGAGATGGGCAGGTGGGTCTTTATAAGAAGATGAGCCATGTAAAGACACAGAGACCAGCAGGAGAAGACAGAGGCTGAGGTGGGGGACAGTGCGGGGGATGCAGCTTCACACCCAGGGATGCCCAGGATGGCCGGCAACACCAGAGGCTGGGAGGGGCACCTGGATCAGAGTCTCCCTCGAGCCTCAGAAGAAACCAGCCCTGCCAACACCTTGACTTCTGGCCTCTGGACTGTGAGGCAGTACATCTCTGCTGTGTTAAGCACCCAGTCATGGTCCTTTGTGACGGCGCCCTGTGAGCAGGGTCAGTGGCCCAGTAGGACAGCCTGCCCTCCGGCCCCCCCCCCCCCCCCCCAGCTCCGGAACTCTCTCTCCACCCGATGGCTCTCCTTCCCACACTTCCTCCACGGCCAGCTTTCCTCTTACTGTCTGGCCTCACTCGGTTTATCCGACCCCATCGTCCACTCCAGGCCACAGAGCCCACCTTGACGTGCTCGGGGGGCAGGTAAGGCATCAGACTCTCCTGGATCTCAGGGCTGAGTGTGTGGACCAATCAGAGACCACGTGGAGCTGCAGGCAGCCCGGACCCCAGGGCTGTAAATCTCCCGCTGGCGGCCTGGTCGGCACACCTGTGCCTGCGTGTTTGAGCTTGGCTTCTGCAAATCTCTCCCTGCAGGTCACCTGCGCTCTGGGAGATCGAGCCCATGTTCCAGCTGAGCGGCCCTTCCTCCCAGACTTCTCCAACCCCTCCCCCTCTCCCCCTTCCCACAGTCCACGGGGCGGTGAACCAGCCCGGGACCTCCTCTCTCCGCCGGCAGCCCTGGCCTCCACCCTTCATGTCCAGCATCTCCCTCGGGGTCACTGCTGGGTGGGCACAGGCGCCCCAGGTCCTTCCTGACTGGCCTCTCACTGGCTCTCAGCGTCGTTCTCAGCTCTGGTGTCCCCAGTATCTGCCTGGACCCCGGCCGCACGGGTCCGTGAGCGGCCACCTCCCATCGACCACTTTTGTGGATGCCTAAGGCACAGTCAGAATGGCGGGGTGACCACGTCCCAGAACATCATGTGCTGTTATCAGCAGAAGGATGGAAGATGCTGGACGACGAGAGAAAGGCAGGTGTCCGCATGCGCACTTGTGCGATGTGGGCGCTACCTGGGAGTCTATTGGTTTTGCTTATTCGTGTCCATTTGCTCTCTGCTCCCCTCCCCTCCACACAGCCCAGCGCAGACCTTTTGCGCCTCCAAGTTCAGGGCAGGAATCAGAAACCTTTGGGTGTCCAGGGACAGCTGTTTTGGAAATAGTGAGATCAGGCCAGGTGCCCCCTGCAGGGGATGGGGGAGGGGCGCCGCTCCCAGATTGGGAAGAAGTTGGGGGCCGGGGGTGGTTGGGTGTTCCACTTGGGTCTCCCCCAACGCCTTGCCCTGAGCCCCTCGAGGCCTGCTCTGGGGGCCGCAGCCCCAGACCTCCGTGTGACCCGGGAGGTGGTGGAGGGGAAGAGGCAGGAGGGGAAGGAGGTGTCTCAGCCGGCACAGGGATTGCTTGCTCACCAGCAGCCCAGACAGGAGGTCATGCTGGAGTTGGGGTGGATTCAAAGGAAATGAAGACGCGTGATCTCCTTCACACTTCTGGGCTAAGACCCAGAGCTGCTGTAAACGGACGGGGAGACAGGTCAAAACAAAGGGATGTATTTTTGCTCCGCCATCCGCCCGGAAATTGTCTGACGCAAGCTGATCCAGCCATGGAAGTATGAAGTCCTTGAAAGCACCTGACAGAAGAATCCAAGTTCAGGGTCCGTTCTCGGACTCCCGGCCTGGGGCCTTTCCCCGGGACACGGCGGCTTGGGTGGTTCTACCGTCTGGGAGGCACCAAGTTGGGGAACCAGGATCGGACACGGGGACCTCTGCATGGGGCCCAGCAGGGTTTGGGCCGGAGGGGTGGGAGCAGAGGCAGAATCCGAGGACGGCCCGGTCACCAACCCTGCCAGCCGGGGCAGTGCCAGGCACGCTCAGCACAGCAGCTAATTACACCCAGCAGCAAGCACGTGCTCCCTAATCGACGGCTCCAGAGCCTAATTCGACAGCTGTCACTGGTGTCCGACGTGTCCAATCTGTGTGACCTGGCTCACGTGACAACTGGTTAAAAGCTTGATAACCTAGAGGTCACCGAGTTGCTTCCAGTCCTGTCACCGGGATGAGTTTGCATGTTAGACTCGTAATTTCTTCCAGAGCAGTTGTAATTGGCTACAGCAGTCAGTTGGTAGATGAAAAGGGATTGAAAATACCTTCCACGTGGCCAAAGGCTCACCAGAAATTGTCAACACAAACGGATGAAAGATGGCCTGGTCACTCCTTTGTGGTCCCACTGGATGACCAAAGTGAGAGCCACCAAGACCGACACGTCCTTGTGCAGCCCCACCCTCGTTCTACACTATCTCTGGTCCTCAGAATGCCTGCGATGGGGACACTGATGATACATGCTTAGCACACAGCCTGGCTGTAGAGTCTTCTGTAACCAGGAGATGGGAAATCGAGGCAGAGGGGTAAATGGCTTAACCCAGGTCAGGTGGAAAGTGGAGGGTTCTCACGGCAAAGCCCGTTTGCCTTGTGTTACCCTGTACTTCCACTTGGCAGGGACGAGACCCCTGTTCCCCCCCTCCCCCACCCCCATTCTGCCCACTAACTGCCTGTAATCAACGCACAAGAGTCGCCATACGCACACTGCTTGTTAGGTGTTATGGGTGGGATGTTTGTGTCCCCGAATTCTTATGGTGAAGCCCTAACACTGCCACGTGGCTCTTTTGGGGGTAAGGAAGTAAGTAATATTAAATGAGTTTGTAAGGGTGGGGCCCTGATCCGATGGGATGAGTGTCCTTATCCCATGCTCTCTGTCTCTGTTTATCTCTGTCTCTGTCTCTCTCTGCCCGTGTGTGCTCAAAGGAAAGGCCATGTGAGGCCGGGGTGAGAAGACGGCCGTCTACAAGCCAGAAAGAGAATCCCCACCAGACACGGAATCAGCTGACACCATATCTCAGACTTCCAGCCTCAGGAGCTGTGAGAAGAAAATGTCTGCTGCTTAAGCCCGCAGGTCTGTGGTATTTTGTTATGGCAGCTAAGTTGACTAACACATGAGGCTTTGGATAATGATCTCATTTAAGCCACCTTATAAGCAAAGTTCACTGAGGCTAAGAGACAATGGGATTTCCTGCATGTGGGGTGCTTTGGTGCTTCCTGAGAAGGAAGGTGCAGGCACAAAGAACACCAAACTCCCCCAAACCCTCGTTTCTGTCATTATTTTCCCAGCATGACCATTCACAATACTGAGTCTAAGGATGCCTGGTGATTTCATGGCTCTCCTCATGTATTTTGCTTTGTGATTGTTTCTCATAGAATAAGAGAGGGCAGTGCCGGAGAAGCAGAGTGAAAAAAAGCATGCATGTTCCTGTCCTCGTGGAGCTCAGAGCCCCGGTGGAGAGAGGGGCTCAGATACCCCGTCACGTGTGTCAAGGATTAAAGCCTCGGCTGGCTTGTACGAAGCACCCAGTCTTATAATTAACACTATTATCATTAGCATTTATTGCATCCTTCTTAACATATATTGAGGTGCATTTTTAAAATATTACTGTTTATCGATCAGTTACCCTCATAGAACCAGGCTTCAGGAATTTAGTAGAAAGACCCTTTCTTTCTGCAGTGCCCATTCCAGGGCTGGGTAAGCAGCTACAGGCGTGGTGTGAGTTCAGACTGTTGAAGACTCAGTTGTTTCCTCACCTGATGGCCAGACCTATGATAAAGGGTGAGGCAAGGGGAGGCGATGACTCAGATGGACCCCAGGTTCCATCCCAGCCCAGAGCTGAAGGAAGCCCCAGTTTTATTTCCTCCCCTCCTCGTAGGTGAGGGTGCAGGGCTCTGAGCTGAAGTCCAGTTCACCGCTCACTGTGGGACTTGAGGAAGTTACTTACTTGTACTTTGCTTGTGCTTCAGTTTTGGAGAAAGAGGACGTTTGTGTGCTGAATCTGATTTCCTTTGAATTTGCTGGAGACAAAAGAAATGACATCAAACTCATTCTCCTTAAAGCAGAAGGGGCAGGAATTTTTTATTTGTTGTTGTTTTTCATATTTACTTAAGAGCAAAATAAACCCTGTCAGTCCCGTATCGGGTCAGGGGTCTTGGCTGGGCTTCCCAGAATGTAGGCAGAAGGCCTCAGGCAGGTGTGGGTTGGCAAAGAAAGAGCAGAGTTATAGAATCAGCCAAGAGGCAAGAAAAAACACAGTCTGAAAGGACAAAGCAATCATCAGAGCAAGACTCAGATATGACACAGATGTTAGAGTTTTCTGACAGGGAATTTAAAACAACTATGATTAATACATTAGGGCTCTAATGGAAAACAATAAGAAAACAACTAATCTGGGAGTTCACTGGTGGTCTACTGGTTAAGATTCGGAGCTTTCACTGCCATGGCCCAGGTTCAATCCCTCACTGGGGAACTGAGATCCCGTAAGCGGCGCAGCATGGCCACAAGAAAAAAAAAGAAAAAGAAAACATACAACCTGATTTTAAGATGGGCCAAAGATCATAACAGTCACCTCACCAAAGAAGATATGCAGATGGCAAATAGCATATGAGAAGATGCTCCACATCATATGTCACCAGGGAAATGCAAATTAAAACAACAAGACACCATGACGCACCTATTGGGGTGGCCAAAATTCGAAACACTGACAACACCAAATGTTGACAAGGATGTGGAGCTATAAGAACTCTCATTCGTTGCTGATGGGAATGCAAAATGGCACCACCACTTTGGAACAGTGTTTGTTTCTTACAAAAACCAAACATACTCTTACCATATGATCCAGCAATCGTGTTCCTTGGTATTTACCCAAAGGAGTTGAAAACTTATGTCCACACACAAAAAAACCCGCACCCAGATGTTTATAGAAGTTTTATTCACAATTGCCAAAACCTGGTAGCAAACAAGATGTCCTTCAGTAGGTGAATGGATAAGTAAATTGTGGTCCATCCAGACAATGGAATGTCATTCAGGGCTAAAAAAGAAGTGAGCTATCAAACCTTGAAAAGACATGAAGGAAACTTAAGTGCATATGACTAAGTGAAAAAAGCCAATGAGAAAAGGTACATACTGTATGATTCTAACGATAGGACGGGAAAGGCAAAACTATGAAGACAGTGAGACATCAGTGATTGCTGTGGTGGGGGGTAGGGGGTGGGGAAAGACATGAGTAAGTGGAGCACAGAGGATTTTTAGGGCTGAGAAAATACTCTGTATGATATTATGATGATGGATATATGTCTTTATACTTTTGTCCAAACTCGTAGAATGTACAACACCAAGCTCGAACTCCAAAGTAAACTATGAACTTTGGGTGATTATGATGTGTCTATGTAGCTTCATCTTTGGTTAAAAAAAATGTACTATTCCTGTGAGTTATGTTCATAATGCGGAAGTTACGCATGGACAGGGAAAAGAAGTATATGGGAAATCTCTGTATTTTCCTCTCAATTTTGTTGTAAATCTAAAACTACTCTAAAAAATAAAAATGAAAAAGAAGAATAAAAATCACTTACTGGGGAAAAAAGTGAAGGAGAAATAAAGATTTTCTCAGAAAAAAAAACCAGAGGAAATTTGTCAAAAGCAGACCTATCCTGCAAGAAATGTTTCAAGGTCTTCAAGAAGAAAGAAAACGATATAGGTCAGAAATGTGGTTCTACATAAAGAAAGGAAACACCTGAAAGAAGGAGTATATGGAAGAAAAATAACATCTTTTATTTTTCTTAGTCTTCGTTTCCCTAAAAAATAACTGTTTGGTTAAAGCAATAATAGTATCAATGTCCTGGATGATTATAGCATGAGGATGAGAAATGAATAAGAGCAATGTCACAAGGGCAGGACAGAGGCACTGAGAACACTCTTTTATAAGTTACCACCACTCTCACGAAGCACCATAGTGTATTTGAAGGTGAACTTAGATTAGTTTTGAGTGACTATTATAAACCCTAGGGCAACCACTAAAACAATTTATGAAAGAAGTATAATTGAAAAATCAAAAAATGCCGAAAGGGGAGGGGAGAAACAAAATCACATGCAACAAATAGAAAACAAATACAAAAGTGACAGATACTAATCCAATTATATCAATAAATCACTTAAATGTGAATGGTCTATATACATCAATTAAAAAATGGAGATTGTCGAAGTAGTTAAAAAAAAAACAAAGACACAACCATATGTTGTCCACAAGAAATATACTTTAAATATAAAAACTCAGATAGGAAAAAAGCCAAGGGATGGAAAAAGGAATACTGCGCTGGTACCAATCAAAGGAAACCTGGAATAGCTATATTAATTTCAGACAAAGCAGACTTCCTAACACAGACATTGATTAGGGATAAAGAGGGGTATTACATTAATTTTTCAAGGAAGTGCAACAATCCTAGTTGTGTATATACCAAACAAAAGAGCTTTAAAAAATAAGACAAAAACCAATAGCACAGAAAGAGGCAATAGACAAATCTACTATAGCTGGAGATTCAACATCACTCTGTCAGTAATTGATAGATCAGATCAAGCAGGCAGGAAATTCGCAAGGTTATTGATGATCTGATTAGCACTGTCAATCAACATGATCTAGATGAAATTTATGGAATATTCCATGTAGCAACAGCAGAATGCACATTCTTGTCAAGTTTCTATGGAACATTCACCAAGATAGGTCACATTCTGGGCCATAAAACACACGTTTGCATATTTAAAATAATAGAAACCATATAAAGTATGCTCTCAGACTCCTGCAGTGGAATTAATCTAGCTACCAATAACAAAACGATAGCTAGGAAATTCTCAAATATTTGGTAATTAAACAACACACTTATAAATAACCTATGGGTCAGAAAAGAAGGTTTAAAAGGAATTTAAAATGTTTTGAGCTAAATGAAAAAAGAACTTATCAAAATTTTCACAGGATGCATGGAAGCAGTACTTAGAGGAAAATTTATAGCATTAAATGTGTATATTAAAGATAAGAGAGATTTAAAAATCAATAACCTTGGCTTACATCTGAGGAAATTAGAGGAAAGAGAGCAGTATAAACCTATAGCAAACATATTAATAAACTCTAATAATACTAGAGCAGAAATCAATGAAATTGAAATAGGAAAATAATAGAGAAAATCAATGAAACAAAAATCTGGTTATTTGAAAATATCAATAAAATTCATAAGCCCCTAGCCAGGATAATTAATTAAAAAGAGAGAAAAAACAAATACTAACATCAGAAATGTAAAAGGAGTCATCAATGTTGATCTCATAGACATTAAAAGGATAATAAGGGAATACTATGCATAACTCTATGACCCCAAATTTGATAACTTAGACTAAATGAACCAATTCCTTGAAAGACACAAACTCACAGAAGAAGAAATAAATAACCTGAACTGAGCTATATCTATTAAAGAAATTGGATCAATATTTTAACACCTTCCAAAAAGAAAGCACCAGGCCCAGATGATTTTAGTGGTGAATTCCACCAAGTATTTAAGGAAGAGATAATACCAATTCTCCAAAAATTCTTCCAGAAAATAAAAGCAGAAAGAACGCTTTCCAATTCATTTTATGAGGTTAGCCTTACTCTGATGTTAAAACCCAGTGAAGACATTATGAGAAAAGAAAACTAGAAACCAGTATCTCTCGTAAACGTAGACACAAAAATCCTTAGCAAAATATTAGTAAATAGAAGCCACCAATTTAGTAAAAAGGATCATACATCATAACCAAGTGAAGTTCATTCCAGGGATGCAAGCCTGGTTCAACACTCATAAATCAATCAATGCAATCCATCCTATTAACAGACTGAATCAGAAAAAACATATGATCATATCAATAGATGATGAAAAAACATTCAACAAAATTCAACACTCATTCATGATAAAAATTCTCAAAAAAACCTAGAAATAGAGGGGAACTTCCTTAACCTAATGAAGAAAATATTTGATGGAAAACCTAGTTAACATCATATTAATAGTGGGAGACTGAATCCTTTCCCCCCAAAATTGGGAATAAGACAAGAAAATGAAATAAAAAGGTATACAGATTAGAAAGAAAAAATAAAACTGTGTTTATCTGCAGATGACATGATGGTCTATGTAGAAAACCCCAAAGAACCTACAAAAATAATTCCTAGAGCAGCTAATAAGAAAATTTGCAGGATACAAGATCAATATACAAAAGCTAATTGATTTCCTGCATACAAAAAATGAACGATTGGAACTTGAAATTTAAAAAACAATACCATTTACAAGAGCACTCCAAAGGGAAGTAATTAAGTATAAATCTAACAAAACGTGCACAAAATCTATTTGCAGAAAACTACAGAATGCTGATGAAAAGAATCAAAGGGACCTAAATAAATGGAGAGATATTCCATGTTAATGTACTGAAAGACTTAATGCTGTTGTCAGATCTTCTCAACTTGATCTATAGATTCATTGCAATCCCAGTCAAAATCCCAGCAAACTCTTTTGTAAATGTCAACAAATTAATTCTAATATTTTTATGGAAAGACAAAGAACCCAGAATAGCCAACACAATACTGAAGAAAAAGGAGGACTCATTCTACTCAACTTTAGGACTTAACACAAAGCTACAGTAATTAAGACAGTGTAGTATCAGTTAAAAAATACATAGATCAATGGAACAAGATAGCCCAGAAATAGACCCACATAAATATAGTCAACTGATTTTTGACAATGGCACAAAGGTAATTCAATGGTGGAAGGGTAGCCTTTTCAACAGTTGTGCTGGAACATTCACATGCAGAATAAAAAAGAATCTAGATACAAATCCTTAAACACAAAGATTAACTCAAACTGGGTTAGAGACCCAAATGTAAAATATACTATAAAACTTCTAGAAGAATACATAAGTAAAATCTACATGACCAAGGGTTTGGACGTGAGTGTTTAGACATGACATCTAAAGCATGATCCATGGGGGAAAAAAATCAGTAAGTTGAACTTTAGTAAGATTTTGAAAGTTTGCTCTGTCAAAGAATGAAAAGACAAGCTACAGATTGGGAGAAAATATATGCGAAACGCATATCTGATAAAAGACTTGTATTCAAAATATGCAAAGAATTTTTAAAATATAACAAGTAGAGAAAAAACAACCCTATTTTTAAAAGGGCAAAAAATCTGAATAGACATTAAAGAAGATATATAGATGGCACATAAGCTTGTCTCAGTCTGCTAAGGCTGCCATAACAAAATACCATAGACTGAGCAGCTTAAACAACAGAAATTTATTTCTCACAGTTCTGGAGGCTGGAAGTCCAAGGTCAAGGGTGCCAGCATGGTCAAGTTCTAGTGAGAGAACCCTCTTCTGGGCTATAGACAACCACCTTCTTGCTGTGTCCTTACGTGGGCTTTCCTCAGTGTGGAGAGAGTGAGATTTCTCTGTCTACCTTTTTCTTGTATGGGCACTGATCCCATCATGAGGGCCTCACCCTCATGACCTCATCTAACCCTAATTACCTCCCCAAGGCCCCACCTCCAAATGCCATCACATTGGAGGCTTGGGTTTCAACATATGAATTTGGGGAGAACAGAAACATTCAGTCCATAACAAAGCATATGAAAAGATGCTCAATATTATCTGTCATCAGGGAAATACAAGTTAAGACAATGAGATACTACTTCACACCTATTAGAATGGCTAAAATTCAAAGCACTGACAACACCGAACACTGGAGAGGATGTGGAATGACCAGACTCTCGTTCACTGCTGGTGGGAATGCAAAATGACACAGCCACTTTGGAAGAGAGTTTGATAGTTTCTTAGAAAACTAAACTTACTCTCACCACATGACCCAGAAATTGCACTCCTTGGTATTTACCCAACTGATTTGAAAACCTATGTCTGCACAAAATCCTGCATGTGAAAGTTTATAGCAGCTCTCTTTGTAATTACCAAAATCTGGAAGCAGCCAAGGTGTTCTTAACAGGGGAGTGGATAAACTAACTGGTGTACATTGATACAGAAGAATATCATCTGGCAATACAAAGGAGTAATCTATCAAGCCATGAAAAGACACAGATGAATCTTATATGCTTATTGCTGAGTGAAGGACAGAAATATAAAGATGGAAAAAATGATCTTCTTTACAATAAAAGAAACTGTCAACAGAGTAGAAAGGCAACCTACCAAATGGGAGAAGGTATCTGCAAACCAAACACCTGAGAAGAAAATCCCAAATATATAAGGAACTCCTACAACTCAATAGCAAAAACCCCAAATAACCCAGTTTAAAAATGGGCAAAAGAACAGACATTTCCCCAAAGAATCTGTACAAATGGCCAACAGGCAAGATACTTGACCTCATTAATTATCAGGGAAATGGAAATCAAAACCACAATGACTGGGACTTCCCTGGTGACGCAGTGGTTAAGAATCTGCCTGCCAATGTAGGGGACACGGGTTTGAGCCCTGGTCCGGGAAGATCCCACATGCTGCAGAGCAACTAAGCCCATGTGCCACAACTACTGAGGCTGCCCTCTAGAGCCCGCGAGCCACAACTACTGAAGCCTGCGCACCTAGAGCCCGTGCTCCGCAACAAGAGAAGCCACTGCAATGAGAAGCCGGTGCACCGCAACCAAGAGTAGCCCCTGCTCACCGCAACTAGAGAAAGGCCGTGTGCAGCAACGAAGACCCAACACAGCCAAAAATAAATAAATAAATAAAATAAATTTATATTAAAAACACCCCACAATGACATTACCTCACACCTGTTGGCATGGCCATTACCAAAAAAATAAGAGGTAAATGTTGGAGAGGATGTGGAGACATTGCGACCCTTGTACACAGTTGGAGGGAATGTAAAATGGTGCAACAGCTGTGGAAAACATTATAGCGATTATATAAAAAATTATATTTTATAATTTTATAATTATAAGATTACCTTAGGATCCAGCAACCCCACTTCTGGGTATTTATCCAAAAGTATTAAAATCAGGATCTTGGAGAGATATCTGCACCCCCATGTTCACTGCAGCATTATTCACAATGACCAAGATATGGAAGTGACCTAAGTGTCCATCGACGAATGAATGGATACAGAAAATGTGGTTTATACGTACAACGGGATATTACTCAGCCATGAAAATGAAGGAAATCCTGCCATGGTCAATGACGTGGATGGACCTTGAGAACATTATGTTTAGTGAAATAAGTTGGTTATAGAAGGACAAAAATCTCATTATTCTACTTTTATGCGTTATCTAAAATAGACTCAGCGTTGGAGAGCAGATTTGTGTTGCTGGGTGGGGAGTGAGGGGCAAATGGGCGATGTCCAAGGGGTATAAAGTTTCAGTTAAACAAGGTAAGTAAGTCCTGGGGGCCTGCTGTACATCGCACCTCTAGTCAATGATTCTGTACCCTGAAAGTGAAATTCTGTTAATGGGTAGATCTTGGGCCATCTGTTCAAGATCTTTTTTAAAAAAAAAGGAAGAAAATGACCATCTTATATCAATGTGGCGGATTTTTTTAAAAAGGAATCCTTAAATCTTCCATTTTTTTCTCCTTTCTTGACCCAGCTACAGAGTGAATAATTGACGATGCAGAACCGTGGTTCCTGGAGTGGGCAATGGCTCAAGTCCAACGGCATCCTGAGAGGCCTGATCAGCGGGCTTCTGCCCATCTGGGGCGCCGCTGGGTGGAGGCCAGTTCCCAGGATGACTCTGGTGATTTACACTGAGGAGCGTGGCTCCCAGCCAGCCCTTGGCATTCCAGAAGCGTCTTCTCAAAATGCAAATTGAGGACAAGTTTAGGAGGGCCCGCAGGCAGCCTGGGGGTTAGAAGGAGACTCCAGATCCCTCAGGAGGGGGGGGTCTCAGCTTCTTCCTCATTCCCTTTCATGTCCCACATGGAGAAAGGGACATCTGGAGCTAGGGGGCCAGATGTCCAGAAGCCTGGGACCAGCCAGAAAATAAAATCAAAATCTACTTTCTTCCTGACAGCCTTTTTTTTTTTTTTTTTTTTTTTTGTTTTTTCAGCTGTGCGGCTTGTGGGATCTCAGTTCCCTGACCAGTGATTGAACCTGGGCCACGGCAGTGAGAGTGCCAAGTCCTAGCCACTGGACCGCCAGGGAGCTCCCCTGACAGCCCTTTTACACGCAGTGCCTGATACTATCACAATCAACCCACTGAGTATTCACATCCCCATAAAGAAAACCCAAGACCAGAACATTCCAGAACATGCACAAAGTCCCACAGCTGGTCAGTTCAGGTCCCTCCTTCGGACTCCAGGGTGGGAGACCGTTTCCACCATTGCTTGTGCGGCCAGTGGCTCTCAACTGGGGGCGATTCTGTCTGCCCCGGGGACAGTGGGCAACTGTCTAGAGATAGTTTTGGTTGTCAGGATTGGGAAGTACCACTCGAGTCTAGAGGGTCAAGACCAGGGATGCAGCTGCATGTCCTACTGCACAGGACAGCCTTCGCCCTAGAGAATGACCCCACGCCAAATGCCAGGAGTGCCGAGCTTAAGAGGCCACTTTGCAGCAGCCCTCTCTGAAAGCTTGAGGATGAATAGCATTTAAAATGGAAAAGCCTTCAGGGGAGGCCTTTCTAAGACTAGACAGCAACTCACCCGGCAACATCCAGTCTGGGACTCAGAACAGCTGTTTCTGGCTTTGGATGAGACCAGCTTCTCTGGCCAGAGTGGGTCTGGAGAGTGGGGTCGAGTCCTCTTCATAGGAGGATTCCTCAGTGAGTCACTGTTTTGGTGGGTTGAATGGTGATCCCCCCAAAATGTCCATGTCCTAACCCCTGGAACCCGTGACAGTGAACTTATTTGGGGAAGGGGTCTTTGCAGCTGTGATTAAATTAAGAATCTTGAGATGCGATCGCTCTCTATCACCTGGGTGGGCCCTAAATGCAATGACCAGCATCCTAACAAGAGACAGAGAGGAAGACACAGACCCCCAGGGAGCGGAGGAGACCGTGTGAAGGTGGAGGCAGAGACTGGAGGGATGCAGCCGCAAGCCAACGGATGCCTGGAGCCCCCAGAGGCTGCAAGAGGCAGGAGAGACCCTCCCCTGGAGTCTCCAAAGGGACCACGGCCCTGTGACACCCTGATCTCAGATTTCTGGTCTCTAAAACTGAGAGAGGATGAATTTGTGATGTAAGACCCCAGTTTGTGGGAAGTTGTTATGATAGCCCCAGAACACTTGTAAGACACTCTTTGCCTTTTCGTTTTAAGTACTTCAAGGAACTGCCGAAGGGTAGTATGAATTCACAAACATTCATGAGTGTTTTAATCTAGGATCTCAGGTCCTGGATCACCAGGGGTTCCTCAAGCGCCTTTCAAAATCAGCTGCTACTGGAAAGAACAGATTGTTGCAGAATGCAAAAGACTGTTTGTGAAGTGCTTTCCCTGCTCAGCTAGGTCACGGTCGGTGAGGATCTGATGAAGACATACCCTAAGCTCTGTGTGCACAATTCTTGCCAGCCTCTCATTTGTCAGCTCCTCACAGAGCCCGACAGCCTTGCCTTGTCGGGCGGGGCAGGAACGCTGCATCCCCAACCCACAGAGAGGAAATTGACACCTGGGGACCAAGAAGCAGGAGACCCAGCTCAGAGTGATTCAGAGGAAGTGGCGCTGGTGTCTGGAAGCTCAGAGCCGAGAGCTGGCGGCTGGTCACTCGGTCTCCATCTTTGCTTCCCTGCGGTTCCCCCAGCTCCACTCTGCCCCTCTTCTCAGCTTGGTTCTGGAGCTGTGACATCCCTCCCCCGTCACAAGGTGACATTCCAGCATTCCATTCTTCTATCCACGACCCAGGGGCGGCCTCCCTTAGAAGCGCCCCAGCCTTGGTTGTTGCTGACTTGAAATTCTTAAGAATTTATCTTTGAACATGTGTTTGGTAACTGAAGTCCGATCAGAGTGGAGCGTGCGTGTGACAAAGGAGACATGGGCACCGTGGCCGCCCACCATCCCGTGCTGTCCCCTCTAGTATAGCGTCTGTGGTGGCCCAGGAGCACGGCATTCTGGGGGACTCACGGTGATGCCTGGGTGTTGAGCACGACTCAGTGAGAGTGCAGGATGGGTGTGTTACATCTGCAGGCCAGGAGGCATGGCACAGCCCCAGGAGGCTTTCCATCTAATTCAGAGCTTGCTTCAAGTGCAGACGGGAGACGATGGTGTTCTAAGAACATGTACCACCAGGGAGCCTGTGTTCGTCTCCTAGGGCTGTCAGAACAAAATACATAAGACAGGGCGGCTTAAACAACAGATATTCATTGTCTCCAGTCTTGGAGGCTGGAATCTGAGATCCAGGTGTGGGCAGGGCTGGATCCTCCTGAGGCCTCTCTCCCTGGCGTGTAGGCGGCCGTCTTCTCCCTGTGTCCTTACAGGGTCGTCCCTCTGTGTGTGTCTGTGTCCTGATCTCCTCTTCTTAGAAGGACCCCAGTCCTACGGGATTAGGGCCCACCCTAGTGACCTCATTTAACTTTAATTACCTTTTTAAAGTCACATTGGAGATAGGCTTCAACATATGAATTTGGGGAGGACACAATTCAGTCCATAACAGAATCCTATCATATTTTTTTCTTACTCATGTGACCTTCCTATATTAATCATTTATCCTGCAAATAATGGCACTAAAGGAAGAGGAGATGTCCGTGAACCCACAGGTGTTTTTTTCCTTTCAATCCTTCTTTACTCATCAGTCAGCTGAAGGTAGACAGCGTTGGCTGCTTTTTTTTTTTAATCTTAATGGATAAAGTAAGGGAGCAGGTGCTGGAAGGGACCTCTCCTTTTACATGACCTTAGCCTCTGAATAAGTACCGTCTTGTACTTTTGTTCAGAGGCTATAAGAGAGAGAGGGGAGGGTCAGCTCCCTCGTCCCATCTGCGGTTTCTGTTTGCTCTGATCCAGGGAGGCCGAGTGAGGGGACCTCCGTGGGTCCAGGAGATCCACACGGAGGAAGCAATACAGAGCCTGCCTGTCGGCCTCTCACTCTTCCTTTTGCCGCATCCTTTGTGATCGTGGGGCCAGGATGCCGTTACCTGTGTGAGAGGAAAGGGTCAGCGTGACACCCTTTGGGCTTGGGCTGCAGGAAAAAAAAGGGAGAGAGTGTGGGTAGAAGAAGGACAGATCAAAGAGTAAAATAAAAACAGTTGAGTTAATTTTCTGAGAGCAAAATTCACATGCAGATGTGGGTTATGAAACACAAATTTTGTGATTCCTGCGATTCTGCAAGCGAGGTAGATGCTCTTATATGTGCATTTAAAACTGGCATCACACAATATAAAGGTGAACATTAAAAGTAATGCTAATAATTTAAAATTTTCCTTAGAACGACATTAAATGACAAATTTAAAAGAGACATGTCAAGGGAGAGACTGTGGAAATAAACGAAAAACTTTATATTTTAGTATTGATAGCTTTAATAATATCAGTTCTTTATTCCTGCTTTTGAACAATGGCCCTTTCTTTCCCTTTTGTCCCGAGCAAAATTATGTTGCCAGCCCTTCAGTCTACAAAGGGCATGTCTTTCCCAGCCATTGAACACAATGCTTATCTCCACCCTGATTGGATCATCTCCAGATTAATTGCTACAGCAGAGGGGATGCCTTGGTGCTGATTGGCTTAGGTCTAGGTCACATGCCCATCAGTGACCAATCACAGAGGTGCTCTCCATCGGAACCCATCCTGAGCTAGGGGCAGGGCCCATCTCACCCAACCCCAGGTCTGCCCCATAGAGAGTGGCTCCCTAAAGAAAATCTTGTTGCAGTTCAGAAGAGGGAAGAGGGGAATGGAGGCTGGGTGGCAGCCTGAATGTCCGCTGTGTACGCTTCCTTAAAACCTTTGGGGAGCCTAAGGAAATCTATCTACCACAGCTTTAATGAATTATACATCCACTCATTTGTTTAACCTCCATCTCCCCAGAGAGACTGTGAGTTCATGAGGGCAGGGACATGCTTTTCTGGATCACTTCTGTGTCCACAGGGTGGGGAGTGGTGCCTGGTGACCAGGAAGCTTTCCACCACTGCCTCTGAAACACGGAAGGAATGGAGAGCTTTGAGATACTTAGTCAAGGTCACACCAAGGGCTAAACCCAGGTCTCCTGTCCAGCAGTCTAGCATGTTTTCTTTCTGACCACCCTCCCCTCTTTGGTCTAAGATCAGGAATGATTTTCAGAAGAGCTGTAGGGAATCCCTGGTGCCAAGAGTCCATTTGGTCTGGCGCCACAGTCTCCCCATAATGGGCTAACCCCACAGAGCAAGACCCGATTGGCAGGTTTCACTCAACCCTGCTTCTTCCTTTAGATTCTACCAGTCAGCCCATTCTTATTCCAAACAAGCGTGTCAGTCCCCCATCAGTGTATCAGTGCATCTGACTTGGCTGGGGGCAGGGAGCGTATACACAACGGTTGGATCACGACATCCCCTGGCGGGTGCTTTGAAAGCCTGTTCAAATCGATTTTGTAGCAGAAAGTTACCTGGAGCTGTTGTAGAATCACAGGCCAACATATTGGATAAGCACGGAATAATTAAGTCCTCCAATAATGCTCGTTTAGAAATTAGTCAATGATGATCAAAAGTTACTCATTTGCCAGCTAATGGGCCAGCGTAAAGGGGGAAGGGAGCTGGTTTCCAGCAAATTGCTCGTCAACCAGAGAGAAAGATGGGGGCGTGAGGTCCCCCCTTGATTCTCCGCCAGGATTACCATCGGCAGGTGCGCAGGGGTGGGGGGGTTCTGCTCCCTTCCCCATGCTGCCCCTGCCCTGGTCACCTCGAGGGGCCCTTCCGTGAGAAGCTGTCGCTGGCTGGGGCGGGCAGGGGGACGGAGAGCCCTCCGCCATCTTGCACTCCCGGTCCGGGCTGCCTGGGTATGTTCCTGATGGGTTATGGAACACCTACCTTGGAGAGGGAGGACAGGCCTGACTCTGCACCCGGCACCGAGCCCTGCAAAGAGGCGCCGGGGCAGCTGTGGGCAACAGGCTGAAGATGGCTTCTGGCAGCTCTGCCAGCAGAGCAGATGATCAAGAGTTTGGTTTGGTTAAATAAAGATCTAAGTACGAATGAAACTTTCAGGTATGTACGTTTAAACCTCTAGGAATATGGGGCCACTCTAAAGATTCTGGTGGTGTTGAGGGGGCGTAACTGTGGGTTTGGAGGCAGGGAGAACCGGGTTCGAATCCAGGACTCGTGCTCACCAGCTCCGCCCACCCTGCAGATGGGGAGACTGAGGCTCAGGGACCAGGTCACAGGACAGCATCGCACTGACCTGTGGACTCTCCACTTCCTCGAGGCTGTTTTCGGGGATCCCTCTGTGATCTCTAAAAGCCACAAAGCCAGAGCCGACCCACCTCACTTCCTCCCACTAAATCCAGAAGGAAAGGCCGGTGGCTCAAAACATGTCCGCAAATCCTTCAACACTCCGCCGTCCAAAGCTGGAGCCTAATTTCCATTCCCTTAAATAACGGTCGTCTTAGCAACTCGCTTCTAATGAGCAGCATGGGAGGCTGCCTGACTTCTGCGGCCAGAGGCTAAGTCCTAAGAGGCAGACTGGCTTCTGCTGCCTCTCATTCCCTCTTGGAACCCCGCCGCCAGCCTGCGGGGGAGCTCGGGCCACACGAAGAAGACACAGGTTGGCATCAACCACCAGCCTCCCGAGGGAGGACGCCTCCAAGAAGACCCAGCACAGCCACCGCCTAGCTGCAACCCACGAGGGACCGCCAGCTGAGCCCCGTCACCCCAGAGACGCACAGAAGAGAAAAACAAACCATGCTATAGTTTTCAGGCTCTACTTTCTGGGGTGGCTTCTTGCCCAGTAACGGATTCCCAGAACAAGTTTCTAATGTGGGGTTCAAGGTCTCGCAGCCTGTGCGGGGAGGGGGCAGACACCCAAAGAGGGGCCACCATCCAGCTATCTTCTCTTATGCTGTGACCGTGGGTGCCGAATCAAGCACCCAAAGGCTGCTTTTGCTTTGCACTCACCCCCCGCCCCAGCTTCTCGTAAGCGCCGTGCCAACCTCTGACTTTCAAAGTTTTATTGTAAAGGTCGCATTTAAAAAATGTATTCACTGGCCAGCCCGAGTGTGGGGAGAGGCTGACTTCCCTTCTCCTCTGGGTGGGTGCGGACTGTTCGCCAAGCTCTCTCGGTTGTGTTCCTTTGCTGGGAGCCTGAGACTTGCGTGTTTCCATGATAACTCTTCAGTCCTCCACCCCCAACTGGTATCACTTTCATTTCCTTCCAGTTTCCTGACCCCTCCTTATTCCTTTATGGAAAGAAGACATTCTGGATGGTTCTCTGTGCTGCTGTCCTGTATTTGAGGCTGTGGGTACCTTCATTCTGGGGTCCACGCTGGTGGGAGAACCGTCCTGTTTCCTCCACTGGCCTCCAAGTGACTGGTTTGCATAGGCTGTGAAGACACCGTCCCTCTGCCTGCTGAATTTGCCTGAAAATCCTCCGTCTAGGATGCAGGCAAGTGTGCCTCCCCCTTACAGGTAGAGTTTCTTAGCTCAAACGGGGGCCACGGCACCCCTGGGCTCTCCCCTCTGGAGCTGGGCCCATCCTGGCTCTTGTGACTGGCCCGAGTCGGGCCCCACCAAGGAGAACTGCCCTGGACACAGTCGTGAGGGCTGGGTGTTTCCTGGGGACGCCGCCCCTCCCCTGTTACAGCGCTGAATCCTCTTCTCCTCACACCTCCTTCTGCTGCCCGAAGGCCCCCAGAATGGCCCCTCACTGTGCCATTTCATCTGGGCTGATGTCCCACGGAGGCATGGGTATTCATTTTCTGTGGCTACTATAAAAAGTCAGCACAAACCGACTGGCTTAGAAACATCAGAAACTGGTTCCCTCACAGCTCTGAGCGGAAGTCTAAAATAGCTAAGTCAGCAGGGCTGTGCTTCTGGAGGCTCCAGGGCAGGACCCCTCCCGACCTTCTGCAGCTTCGGGCGGTGGCCGGCAGCCCTCGGCGTTCCTTGGCTTGTAGACGCCTCACTCCAGTCTCTGCCTCCGTCTTCACCTCGCCTTCCTCTGTGTCTCCGTGTCTCCCCAGTTCTTATCAGGACACACATCATTGGCTTCAGGGCCCATCCTGAGTCCAGGACGATCTCACCTTGAGATCCTGAACTTCATTACATCTGCAAAGATCCTATTTTCAAATAAGGTCGCGTTTATTCACATGTACCAGGGGTTAGGACTTGGACATATATTTGCGGAAGAGGAGACAACATTTGACATTTGACCCACTACAGCATGCTTTGTGCTTTCACTTTGTCCCTCCTAACTTTCCCTTTCTGCTTTTTGTGTTCTTTTTTTAAAAAATTGAAGTGTAGTTGATTTGCAATGTTGTGTTAGTTTCAGGTTTGTAGCAAAGTGATTCAGATATATATATATGTATATCTGAAAAGAATCTTTTTCAGATTCTTTTCCATTATAGGTTATTACAAGGTATTGAATATAGTTCCTTGTGCTATACAGAAGGTCCTTGTTGGCTACCTATTTTGTATATAGTCCCATTCTAGTTTTTTTTTTTTTTTTTTTTTTGCGGTCCACGGGCCTCTCACTGTTGTGGCCTCTCCCATTGCGGAGCACAGGCTCCGGGCGCGCAGGCTCAGCGGCCATGGCTCACGGGCCCAGCCGCTCCGCGGCATGTGAGATCTTCCCGGACCGGGGCACGAACCCGTGTCCGCTGCATCGGCAGGCGGACTCTCAACCACTGTGCCACCAGGGAAGCCCCCATTCTAGTTTTTGATAGAGAATTTATGAACTAATACTAGGGTATGAATTCTGGATCGTTGCTCAACAAAAAGGGCTGTTAATCTTCTGACTGCCGTATCAAAGACAATCCAGCGAAAAACATGCCTTAAACTTCCATATGCTGATTTGGGGCACATAGACCCTATCCTGCCTGGATTTAATCAGGACTGCCCTTTAGGGGATGTAGACACAGCACTGGTTCTCTGAATGCTTATGAGTGACCTCCTGGGAACGACAGACTTGTGCACAGCTCTATTTACAAGAATTCGTTGCCTTGGATTTACTGTACGTCTTGCTGCATCAGACTCTGGACAGGTTTGGGGACTCAGAAAAAAAGAATGGAGAGAAAGATGTAACATCTCTGGCTTTAAAGGTGGAGGAAGGGCCCATAAGCCGAGAAATGGGGCCGCCTCTAGAAGCTGGAAAAGACGAGGAGATAACTTTTCCCCTGGAGCCTCCGGAAGGAATGCAGTCCTGTTGATGTGAGCCCAATGAGACACTTCTCAGCTCCAGAACGGCACGATGTAAATGCGTGATGCTTGAAGCCACATAACTGCGTGGTCATGCGTTACAGTGGCCATAGGGAACTAGGACCTACTATGACTGGATTTGAGAAACACGTGGTGTAGCCCAGAGATGTCGTGTGACCCCCTCCCAGGACGCAATGATGGGGGAGAAGGTAAGAAAGTCTTCATGGGCATGAAGGATGTTACCTGTACGAAGCTTTGTAAGCAGAAACACAACGTTTTTTTGTTTCTGTGGGGGTTTTTTTGTTTTTTGTTTTTGGTAGGGATGTTATGGGTGTGTATAGAGGCTGAATAGACAAAGGAGAGGACCATTCAGTTATAAACCTGTGGGCTCCCAGCACTTTGTGAAGCTGGTGCTGGGGCAGCCACTCCCCATGCGGCTGTGCCCATAGGGGGCGCTCCAGGGAGGCTGCGGGGCTGCAGGTACTTCCTGCTTCTGCGAGCATCTCCCAGCAACACTTTTTCCCTCGGGCGACGGCAGTTCCTTCCCAGGGCACAGTTGGTACAGTCTGCAGATTTCCTAACTTTGGCAGAACCTGTGACACTGTACCCCCTCGGAGACACCCACTGGACCAGCAAGTGTTTCCTCCTCGGAGGTCGGGGTTGGAGCTTCTACGGGCGGCTCTTCCCCAATTCCACCTTCTCCTGTTGGACTGGCTGCTTCCTGCAGCCTTAGGAGTCCTCACGGGGCCTCCATCAGCCAGGTCTGAACAACTTCACGCCCCAGGGGGCATCCTTCCACCTTCTAATATAGTAAGTTCTGCTAAAACGACTGCATGTTTTTTGTCTCTTGACTCGACCCCAGCAGTGTGCTAAGCATTGTAACGGGGTGACAAATTGCATGCTTACGGAGAACCACGGAGGAAGCAACTCATCCCACCAGGCTCCCCAGACGAGTGGGTTTCAGGACCCGCGGGGGAAAGGAGAGCTATTTGGAGAGGGTTGTTCGTCCTGGCATCTCTTGACACCTAACACACCCAGACCAGCACCACCCTCCTCTGTTGAGGTTGCCCTGGAAATTTCCCAGTTGTGGAAATTTCTCACTGTAGCGATAATGTTGCATCCTCCAGCTGCTGGAGCAAGGCAGGAGGACCAGCAGGTGGAGGAAACAGCAGCCCAAACCCCGGCATCCAGGGCCTGGGGAACCTTCAGCCACCCAGTGTCCCCAAATACCACTGCGGCCCTATGATTTCAGAGTCCCTCCTTCCCTACCCTGGGGACACCGCCAGACGCTGACCGGCAGAGGTGGGGCAAGGTCCTCACCTTGGCAAATGGAGTCATTCTGAAAGGCAGAGGCTTAACATGTCCTTAGAAATATTCTTTCTGTTCCTGAAGAAAAAGCAATTTCCAAGGAGGCTTTTTTTCCAGGAAAAAAGCAGATGATAAATTCTAAATCTTTGCTCGCACCTCCTGCCTGCATCTTCTCTAGAAACTTCATTGAAATTGCACCGTTAGCACCTCTGTCTTTCATTTTCCTGCAGGGGCTGTGTCTTCCTCCCACGTCCCACCCACCAGGTCATCTGAAAGGCCCAGCCCCCACCCCTCCCTCCGGAGTGAGCAGACATCCGTGGTCCCTAGGGTTTTGCTGATGCCGTTTGGAAAGCCGGGACCGCTTGCTTGGCTGATCAGGGAGAGTTTGAGATGCTGTTGTTCTCTCTTTCTCTGGCCCCTAGAAACCTGAGCTTATGAAACATGTTCTCTTTGGGTAGAAAAAAGAGAAATCTTCAATGATCATTGAATCTGGGTGGGAGAACAGGCAAAACTGTGAAATATAATATTTTTCACATCTTTATCTGTGCCGTGTGGCCACTTTGCCATCCTTGTTTCCTAGTTTCACTGTTGAGATGAAGCGCTCGCATCTTTTATTCCTTGGTCTACCCTCCAGAAATGGTTTTGGGTTTGTCACATCCTGGCTGGCTTGTCTGGAGCGGCCCTGCTGCACCCACACTTTACATGTTCATTTCCAGTTTTAGGGTCCTGTAACCGCCGTGACAAATGACCATAAACCGAGTGGCTTGAAACAGCAGGAATGGATTCTCTCACAGTCTGGAGGCCGGAAGTCGGAAGTCAAGGTGTGGGCAGGGCTGCTTCCTTGTGGAGGCTCTGAGAGCGCATCCATTCCAGGCCTCTCTCGCAGATTCTGGTGACAGCCAGTGTTCCTTGGCTTGTGGCTGCATCCCTCCCATCTCTGCCTCCACCTTCACATCACTTTCTCCTCTGGGTCTCCTCCTCTCCTCTCTCATAAGGACACCGGTCATTGAATTGAGGGTCCACCCTAATCCAGGTGGATGCACGTCATTATACATCTGTCCAAACCTATAGAATATGCAACACCACACGAGCCCTGATGTAAACTGCGGACTTGGGTGCTGATGCCGTGCTACTGTAGGTTCAGGGGTTGTGACAAATGTGCCACCTGGCTGGGGAATGTTGATCATGGGGGAGGTTGTGTGTGTGTTCGGGGGACAGAGGGTATATGAGATATGGGAACTCTCAGGGCCTTCTGCCCGTTTTGGCCATGAACCTAAAACTCCTTAGGAAAACAAAGATGACTTATACATAAAGTGTTTTAAAATACAGGGTGCAGGGTCAGATTTGAATTTCAGGTAAGCAACAAGTAAGTTTTTGGTGTAAGCATATCTCATGCCATATTGGAGACGTGCTCGCGCTGAAAACCTATCTGCTAGCAAGCTTACTCTTGAGATGTGGGAAGAGGCTGCAGACTCGGAGGAGGGGTACCGTTTCTGGGTGGATCGCTGGCTTCCCCTCTCCAGGTAGGGGTGTTGCCCCCGCCTTGCCATCTGCTTCTCCCAGACGGAGGTTGTCGGTCTCTGTGCCTGAAAGGGCCAGGCCAGGGCCCTGGGCCTTGGCTTAACACAGTCTCAGGGGTGGGCAGGTCTGCCGTTTCCCACTCCAGGGACCTCAGTGGATGTGGACGGTGTCCCCTGGTCTCGTGCAGGCATCACCTGCTTAGCTGAAGGGGGGCCCATGGGACAGTTTTCAAGGAGCG
Source organism: Phocoena sinus (assembly GCF_008692025.1). NCBI lineage: Eukaryota > Metazoa > Chordata > Mammalia > Artiodactyla > Phocoenidae > Phocoena > Phocoena sinus. Next base: position 107,745,504 of record NC_045770.1, on the reverse strand, counting down.
ACTGCCCCAAACTTCCACCTTTCCTCATCCCTTCCAGCGCCTGTCGAGGTTTTCAGGGATTCCTTTCCTGGCACTGAGCGCTGATTTTTTTGGCTTTCAGCATTGTGCCGACAATTTATTTATTTATTTATAAAAATTTTATTTTGTATTGGAGTAGAGTCGATTAACAACGTTGTGTTAGTTTCAGGTGTACAGCAAAATGATTCAGTGATACAAATACCTGTATCTATTCTTTTTCAAATTCTTTTCCCATTTAGGTTGTTACGGAGTATTGAGCAGAGTTCCCTGTGCTACACAGTAGGTCCGTGTTGGTTATCTATTCTATTTAAACATTTTTTAATAGATCTTTATTGGAGTATAATTGCTTCACAATGCTGTGTTAGTTTCTGTTGTACAACAAAGCGAATCAGCCGTATGCATACATATGTCCCCATATCCCCTCCCTCTTGAGCCTCCCTCCCATCCTCCCTATCCCACCCCTCTAGGTCACCACAAAGCACCGAGCTGATCTCCCTGTGCTATGCGGCTGCTTCCCACTAGCAACTATTTTCCATTCGGTAGTGTATATATGTCGGTGCTACTCTCACTTTGCCCCAACTTCCCCCTCCCTCCCCGTGTCCTCAGTTCCGTTCTCTGTGTCTACGTCTTTTTTTTTTTTTTTTGCGGTACGCGGGCCTCTCACTGTTATGGCCTCTCCCGTTGCGGAGCACAGGCTCCGGACGCGCAGGCTCAGCGGCCATGGCTCACCGGCCCAGCCGCTCCGCGGCATGTGGGATCCTCCCGGACCGGGGCACGAACCCGCGTCCCCTGCATCGGCAGGCGGACTCCCAACCACTGCGCCACCAGGGAAGCCCGTGTCTACGTCTTTATTCCTGCCCTGCCACTAGGTTAGCAGCGTGTACATGCCAGTCCCAAGCTCCCAATCTACCCTGCCACTCCCCACCCTTCCCCCCACCCCAGTAACCATGAGCTCGTTCTCTAAATCTGTGAGTCTGTTTCTGTTTTGTAATAAGTTCATTTGTATCATTTTTTTTAGATTCCATATAAATGATATCATATGATATTTGTCTTTCTCTGTCTAACTTACTTCTCTTAGTACGATGATCTCCAGGCCCATCCATGTTGCTGCAAATGGCGTTATTTCATTCTTTTTAATTGTGCTGACAATTTAAACTGGACAGTTTTTGAATCCCGTGATCCAGTTGCTTTCAGATCCAGCCTTTAAAAGTCCTGTGTTGTATCCCCCAGTGTCAAGAGCTGGGCTCTGAGTACTGTGACCGTGACCAGCCAGCCTGCCAAGTGACTGCACCGTCTTGCTTGTCAACAGCTGAAGGAGCAGCTGGACCGAACACTGAGTGAGTGTTTAAAGAGTCTGGCAGGTCTCGGGTTTTCAGCTCTACCTGGACGGTACGTGGGGCACAGAAGCCACTGACGGCAGCGTCATCACGCCCAGCCCGAGCACCTTCCTCGGCTGCATCCCGAAAGCCGTGTGCCAAGCTCGCCAGTCAGCGTTGGGTTAGTAAAACATCGTGAAACGACAGATGGAACTGGGCTGGCATCTCTCCCCACGGATTAGGTGCGCACACAGCAACGTGGAGATGCCTCACGATAACGGTGAGTTCCCCTCACACCTGTTAGGACAGCTGCTATCAAAAAGACAGGAAATGACTAGAGCTGGCCAGGATGTGGAGAAACTGGAAACCGGTGCACTATTGGTGGGAATGGAAGTTGATGCAGCCACTATGGAGAATAATACGGCAGGTCCTCCAACAATTAAAACTAGAATTACCGTAGGATCCAGCCATTCCACCTGCAGGTATATACATAAAAGAATTGAAAGCAAAGTCTTGGCGAGGTATTTGTACACCCACGTTCACGGCAGCGTTACTCACAAGAGCTAGGAGCTGGAAGCAACTGAAATCTCCATCGACAGGTGATGGATAAACAAGATGTGGTCCATCCATACAATAGAATATTATTCAGACTTAAAAAGGAAGGAGTTTCTGACACAGGCTACGACGTGGATGAACGTGGAGGACGTGATGCTCAGTGAAATAAGCCAGTGACAAAAGGACAAAATCCTGTCTGATTTCACTCACAGGAGGTCCCTAGAGGAGTCAAATCCATAGACACAGAAAGTAGGATGGTGGGTGCCAGGGGTTGGGGGAGGGGGTGGGGAGTGGGTGTTTCATGGGGACAGAGTGTCAGTTTGGGACGATGAAGAAGTTCGGGAGATGGATGGCGGTGATGGTTGTACAACAGTGTGAGTGTCCTTATTGCCACTGAATTGTACGCTTAAGAAATGGTTAAGGGCTTCCCTGGTGGCGCAGCGGTTGAGAGTCCGCCTGCCGATGCAGGGGACGCGGGTTCGTGCCCCGGTCCGGGAGGATCCCACATGCGTACCGCAAAAAAAAAAAAAAAAGAAAGAAATGGTTAAGATGGTAAATTTTGTGTTATGTGTATTTTACCACATTACAAAAACAATACCGACAACAAAAACAGGACAGGGTGAAAGAAGTGCGAAGGAGAATGGGATCTAGAGCATCGATCTGAAGCACACGCTCACTGGTAACAGGACTCCGTGTTCTCCGCGGTGGCACATGCATCCCACGCGTGCACCAAACACACCGATTGGGATGGACGTGAGGATGCCAGCGGACAGCAGGGGCCGTGAACTGAGTGTAGGGGGTGGAGGAGCCCCCTGCCCCCAGGACCCCCAAGATAAAGGAAAAATGAGGAATCATCCCACCTGCTTGGATGGTTGGGAAAGAAAGGAGTGATTCAAGCGCTGGGAGGGGGACCCCATCCAGGCTGAGTGTTCACGGTCACAAGTTTACTGCTTTGTCTCTGTTTTCACGTCTAATTTTCATAATTTCACTGGGGGGGGGGCGGACACTGAAGAAAGGGAGTCAGGGCCTATGTATCAGCCTTTCTCAGGATCCCTGGAGTTCCGACTCAGGGCAAGGCAGACATCGGTTGGCTTTGGCTGCCCAGAATCCATTCTCCCTTTTCCCAGAAAGAGCACCTCAGTTCCTCCCTGGGAAGAAGACTGCCCTGACCCTCCATATATATGGCTCCCATGGGGTTGCCGAGCTCTCCCCGGCAGCAGAAGTGGGCAAGTGGTCTGGCTTGGCCCAGAGGGCTTCTGAGCATCCTGGCAGTGTTTGGATCAGAGATGGGCAGGCACCCAAGCTGATCACGGTCAAGTGCATGAGTGACCCTCAGGTCAGACAGCTTGTTGTAAGTATTAACAAAGGCAGGTGATCCCTCCACTGGGGCCTCCAAGGGGATTGTATCAGCTAGCATACCTTGTTACGCTGTGTAACTGCTATAGGCTGAATTGTGTGCCCCCCAAATTCGTATGCTGAGGCCCTAATCCCCAATGTACCTGTGTTTGGAGATATAGCTTACAAGGAGGTAATTAAAGTTGAATGAGGTCAAAAGGGTGGACCCGGACCCAATAGGATTGGTGGCCTTAGAAGCAGAGGAAGAGAGAGGTGTGTGTCTCTCCACAAATGAGGACACAGAGAGTAGGTGGACGTCTGCATACCAGGAAGTGAATCCCCACCGTAAACCAAATCAGCCAGCACCTTGATTTGGGACTTCCCAGTCTCTGGAACTTGATAAGTTTCTTTTAAGCTGCTCGGTCTGTGGTATTTAGTTATGGCTGCCCTGAGCAGCCATAGGCAGACATCGGTTGGCTTTGGCTGCCCAGAATCCATTCTCCCTTTTCCCAGAAAGAGCACCTCAGTTCCTCCCTGGGAAGAAGACTGCCCTGACCCTCCATATATATGGCTCCCATGGGGTTGCCGAGCTCTCCCTGGCAGCAGAAGTGGGCAAGTGGTAAGCTGCTCGGTCTGTGGTATTTAGTTATGGCTGCCCTGAGCAGACTGAGATAGTGACTAATGCTCCGAAGCCAACGACGAAGGTGAGTTTCTCACGCACATCAGTGCCCGGCGCCCAGCGGCTGGAGCTCTGTTCCGTGGCTTCCTCATTTTAGGTCTGAGACTGGGTGAGCAGCCTGTCTGCTGGTCTTGGGACATACAGATCTCCTGGCAAGGAGGAAATGGTGACAGCAAACTCAAAGGAGGCCCGGAAGCTTCTGCTGGGAAATGGTACAGGTCACCTCCACTCACATTTCCTCGACCAAAGTGCATCACGGCCCAGCCTAATGGGCTGGGGGTGTGACCCTCCAGTGGGGACGGACGGCGGAGGGGGCAGCAAAGGTTTGACACTCATCCAGTCTCTGCTGGCAGCCATCCGCACCCACGGGCAGAGGCATCCCTGACATTGGAGCTCATCAGAGCCGAGCAGAGCAAGCATGGAAAGCCATGACCTGAAGCCCTGGACCCGGCCGTCCCGATTATCTGAATTTCCCAGAGTCATGACTCAGTAAATCATTCTTTTCTTTCCCCTTAAACCAGCTGAGATGAGTTCTACGCCCCCAGCAACCTAGGAAATTATGGGCCCCTGCCTGAGGAGAGGACTCCTCCCAAAGCGAGGGGGCGGCCGGGGTTTGCATTTCACATCTATGGAAGATGCGAGTGTTCTGGCCTGACAGACCTACCCCATCTTGCAGTCGTGCCCCGAGCCCTTTCCCTGTGTCCCCCTCTGTCCTTGACCTTGGGGTCAGAGGGAAGAGTAAGATGTGATCGTACGATTAGAGGCTCACTCTGCAGTGGGGACCAGAAAAGTAGCCTCCACGGACAGGCAGAGAGATGAAAACGGGGGTGGATGCGGACGAGAGGGGCACCTCTGCCTCAGAAGAAGTGACGTCTCCCAGCTGTGGCTCCAGGTGAAGGCTGAGGTCCAGGTCAGCTCCGTCAGCGGTCACAGGTGGATCCCAGAGAGGACCCCATGGCCTTGCTTGGCAGCGATGCCCCCTGGGCTACGGCATGCTGCTGGGGGGCGTGGTCTGGGGAGGGGCTGATGTGTAGAACTTGCCGATTCCCATGGTATAAACACCCCACCGTGGGCAATTTCAGGTATGACGGCGTCTCTCCAGAGAAACAGAACCAGCACGATGGATATATATATATAAATACACATAAAGGTATTAATTATAAGGAATTGGTTCACGTGATCATGGCTGCTGAGCGGTCCAGACCCCAGAGAACCAATTGTGCAACTTCCAGTCCAAGTCTGTCCAAGTCCGAGTTCAAAGGCAGGAGACCAGTGTCCCAGCTCAGAGACAGTCAGGAAGAGAGAAGGAATGCCTCCCTTCCTCGACCTTTTGTTCAAGTCAGCCCCTCCCTCAACTGATAGGATGTGGCCCACCCACTTTGGGGAGGCCCATCTGCCGGCCTCAGTCTATGGATTCAGATGTTAATCGCGTCCAGAAACACCCTCCCAGGCAGAGTCACATTTGACCAACCATCCAGGCCCCCCGCCAAGTGGACACATAAAATTGATGTCATGGCCCGCGGAGCTGGGAAGAAATGTGTCCAGCTGACTCTTGAGCCAGTGCCAGGCGCTTGGGCGCACGGCAGCCGGGCCGCATCCCTGCGCCCTCAGGCCCGGCTCCCACTCCCCTCTGGGTTTCCCAGGCTCCGCGCATTCCTGAGCGGGCCTCTCTGTCCGGTGGGGTCTTTCTCACGGAGGCTGTCCGGCATCTCCGAACAATCCTGCCCTGTTTTATTGTTTGCAGTAAACAGGCTGGATTATGAAGAACAAGGTCCTTCTTCCTGATTCTTACCCCACACAACCCACCCGACCAGCCAAGCCTGTTTTGCTCCAGGCAGCCGGCACCCGTCCACAAGGAGCCTGGCGACACTGGCGGTGAGAGGGGCCCTGAGAAGCTGGCCTTTCCCCTCCCCGCAAGGGCTGACCGTCCCTCAGCTGCCCCCTCTTTCTGCTGGATATTTGAGGTCATAAAATCCCTTAAGAAAGCCATTTTCAGGGGGAGGGATACATTAGGAGTTTGGGATTAACAGATACACACCACTGCATAGAAAGTGGATAACCAGCAAGGACCTACTCTATAGCACAGGGAACTATGTTCCGTATCTTTTAATAACCTATAATGGAAAAGAATCTGAAAAAGAATATATATATATGTATACCTGAATAATTTTGCCATACACCAGAAATTAACACAACATTGTAAATCAACTATACTTCAATTGCAAGAAAGAAAGAAAGGTAGAAAGAAAGAAAGCCAGTTTCATTTGACCCTCACTGAGCATGTGTATTCAACACAGTGTCAGGGATTTCTCTGTGTCAGGCACCAAACCCAGCAATGAGGTCTCAGATGTGACCAAGATATGGCTCCTCTATCAGTCTAACCGGGGGAGGGACCCCTTCAGAGAAGGTGGGAGGAATGGGGGATGCGTGGCCCTCCAGGGGTGTCACCCAGCCTCGGAATGTCAAGGCAGGCTGCCTGGAGGGGACACTGCTCCAGAAGAGCCCCAAGGACCCCACGGGATGGGAATTGCCTAGGAGCAGTGGGGGCGGCATTCTCAGCAGAGGAAACACGTCAGCAAAGACGGGATCCTCCAGGGAGTTTCTGGTTCCCCTGGGGCAGAGAGGGAGGCCTGCAGGGCCACGAGCATCAGGGGGCCCCCGAGGTGGTGCCAGGCCACCACCTGCCCCTATTCCGTGGTGCTCAGGACCCATTCTGCAGGCAGAAGACTCCACGGTAGGTACAGGGCATGGTCGGGAGTGAGAGATTCTCTTATGACCCTCATGGACTGGAAATGGCCTCCCTGTTCCCAGAGGACCACAGTGCTGGGGGCGGGGGATCCTGGAGTTCCCTGGGGTCCACTGCCACCCTGGCTGCCTTCTTAAAGATGCTCTGAGATGCAGCTGCCTCTCGTAGGGAAAGGTGACTGCATGGGGTGACCAGCAGCTGCCTGGTCTCCAGAAGACACACAGCTCTCAGCACTCTCTGGGACAGAAGGGTGCCTGAAGGTGCCATGGATTGTGTCACAGGCGGGAAAGTAACCCCCCACCCCCCACCTGCACTGGATTCCAAAAGGCCCTGGGACTGCACAGGGACAAAGGTGTGGTGTTTGGCCGCCAGCATCTCCATCAGTCTCACTCAGCCTCCCCAGTGAACAAAGAGCTGATTGAGGCCTCCCGGTTCCTGGTTCCTAAGCCCTCTCCAATTTATCTTCTTCAAGGTGCAGTTGAATCGAGGAAAGGGAGGGCCCAGCTGGGGTAATGCCATGATTACTGGGTCTCGACCTAAACTTCAATAATGTGCATGGTGAGTAATCCCCAACTGGCCCTGTCAGGCACAGAGCCCAGACTCCTCGAGGGCAGCCTGGGACAGGTGGGTTCCGCTCAGACCTTCAAGCCTCTTTAATTTTCTTGAGTGTTTTTGTGGCTGAAGCCCAGTGAACGACAATCTTGGCCAACACATAAATTTATGTATTTGTACCTTAAATCATATCAGAGTCATATTACCTGTTGAGAGTCAGCCTGAAAGTCAGACCTCAAGGTCATTTCAAGGTTCTTGTTACCTACAGATGAAGGGACTGACAGACTCTGTCCAGAGCTTCTCCCCTGCCCCACGGGCCTGGGACCATTACCTAAAAATTCTGAGGTCATTTTTACTTGGTCTGCTGGTTTCTGTAGGGACAGGTGTGCAGTGAAAATGTTTTTTCCATGGATGATTTATCAAGTTCTTCACCTGATGGCTGAAGTCAGCTCTGAGACATGGAACAGCTCAGGTCTCAGAATCTCATTTCCTGCTAAACAAAACTGGGAAATGAAGGTTATTATCAGAGCAGAAACAGGCACAGAGAGGTGAAGTGAAATACCCAACGTCACACAGCTAGCAAGTGGCAGGGCTGGGATTTCATTATTTTACAACTTTATTGATGTAGACTTGATGTACAATAAACTGCCCCGATTTCAAGTGTACAGTTTAGTAAGTTTTGACATATCTACACACCAAGGCTTTTAGCCTACGTACTACTGGCATTTTGGCTGGGAAATTCTTTATTATGGGGGAGGAGGGTCTGTCCTATGCATTATAGGTTGTTTAGCAGCATCCCTGGAGGCCTCTGAGTGCGAGATACCGGTAGCAAACCCACCAGGTGTGACAACAGAAATGTCTCCAGACAGTGTCACACAAGGGGCCAAAGCATGCCCACTTGAGAACCACTTGAGTGTGTGGTGTATGCCCATGGAACCAGCACCATGATCAAGATGGTGAACATGGCCACCACCCACCAAAGTTCCCTCCTTTGCATGTAACCCCCACCCCAGGCAACTGCCTGTCTGTTTTCTGCCACTATAGATTTTTCTAGTATTTTCTAGAATTCTGTATAAGTGGAATCATACAGGATGGATTTTTTTTGGAATTGGACTTCCCGGAGCATCATTATTTTGAAACTGACCCAGGTCGCTGCCTGTATCCACATCTCACTCCCCCTGCATTCCTGAGTTGTCCCCGAGGCGTGGAGACCCGCTCAGTACCACACTTTTCTCAGCTGTTCACCGACTGATGGATGTCTGGGTGGCTTCCAGCTTTTGGCTTTTACGAATTGAGCTGTGGTACACATTCATACACATGCCTTTGTGTGGACATGTGCCTTTGTTTCTTCTGTGTAAGTATCCCGGGTAGAGTGGCTGGTCATACGGAGGGGATGTGTTTAACGTTTCAGAAACCTGCCACCCTGTTTCAAAGTGGCCACAGCTCTGACTCCAAGTTCTCCATCTTCGATCTCTTTGCTCCCCACCCATGCGTTTCCAGGAGAAGGCAGAACAGGTCGGTGGGATTCCTGGGGACCCGGAGGCCGGCAGGAAATTATGGATCATCTAGAAAAGTGCTGAGAAGAGGAGACTGAAAGGCCTGATGTAAAGGACCAAAGACTCCCCCCACACAACAGGGGCCAGTGCAGACCCTAACCAGGACCTGCCCCCAGCTGAACCTTATTCCACGGGTCTTACCTTCTACATCCTGGATGGTGAAACTGCTCCTGGGAGCCTGGGGCCTCTCCTGACCCCAGAATGGGTCACATTCCATGGATAAATTAGCCAGTTTCAATGACTTGACTCTTTCAAACCAGGAGAGATGTTTCACTTTAAAACAACAACAACAACAAGAAAACACTCCTATCGGGACTTCCCCGGTGGCGCAGTGGTTAAGAATCCGCCTGCCAATGCAGGAGACACGGGTTCGAGCCCCGATCCGGGAAGATCCCACACGCCGCGGAGCAACTAAACCCGTGCTCCACAACAGCTGAGCCTGCGCTCTACAGCCCGCGAGCCACAGCTACTGAGCCCGCGAGCCACAACTACCGAAGCCCGCACGCCTAGAGCCCGTGCTCCGCAACAAGAGAAGCCACCGCAATGAGAAGCCCGCGCACCGCAACGAAGAGCAGCCCCCCCATTGGCCCCAACTAGAGAAAGCACGTATGCAGCAGCAAGGACCCAGTGCAGCTAAAAATAAAATCACTTAATTAATTAAACAAAACACTCCTATCATCTCGGGAACCTGCCTCTCACATGTCAATTTTCACATGGCTCTTTTATGTATAGATTGTGTCAAATTCTATTTGACATTTTTCCCTTGGTGGCTTCCATGAATAGCATATTTGGATCATAGAAACAAACACACAGTAAACTTCCAGAGAACCTAATATGTCAATTTATTTTCTTTCCATTCACGTGGCTTCATCTCTTAACAGCAAATTCCACTAAGTGGAAGAATTTTTAAGCTACAGGGTAAGCCTGGAAGTGCTGAGAACTGACCAGATCCTTAGGAAATTTTTTCCTTTCTTAAAAACAAAATCCTTTAAGAATGATTCAAAATTGATCTAATGGCATAATAGATAATCCTGCATTCCTGCATTAAATGAGATTTATTTTTCAAAGATAAATATAAACCTTTCAACTAGGTAAGCAAGTAAGAGTACAAAGACTTTTCTTATTTCTAGAAATGTGAGGATTGACATTTGATCCATAATTTTAATGAGAAACAGATTAGTTCTGTGTAGGACATTAAGAATTTGTCCTGGCTATAGTGTTATTTTAGACTATTATGTCTTTTCGCTCAGCGACTGGTAAAACTTTAGTTTTTTGGCTAGTTGGTGAATTGGAATCATTTGAAAATATGGCTACCAGGGATAACTTCTAGAATGACACCAAGAAATTATGATCTCTGCTAAGTGAGTGGGGGGGTTCAGAATAGGAGAAAAACTGATTTTATTAATTTGATATCCCTTTCATAATGTTTGGATTTTTTTTTTTACCATCTGTGCAATAGTTTTATAATCTAAAACCAAAACATAGAACAGAAGCAATATTGTAACAAATTCAATAAAAACTTTAAAAATGGTCCATATCAAAAAAATCTTAGAAAAAAAAAAGAATGAAGAACATGATTTGGGAAGCATCATCCATAATTCTCAATATTAAGAGGCAAATATTGTTAATCTTTTAGTATTTATTTTTGCAGGTGAATTTTTATGTATTTATGCGTGCATGTGAAGTTATGAAAAAGTATATAATAGCAAACATATTTTCACATGCCAGTTTTCAAACTACAGCATATGGGAGATGTCTTTCTGTATTAGCAAATGTATCTTATTTAATGCTAATCTTAATGTCAGTCTCTGATCCGGCCAAGGGCTCAAGGTCTTTTCACATTCTAAGTGTATCAGTCAGTTTTTGCTGCAGTAACAAACAACCCTGAAATCTTAGTGGCTTTCTGCTCCCAAGGGTGTGTTTCTTATTCACAGGACTGTTGCGGGGTGGGGGTGTGTGGCCTTGGCTCTGCCAGACCCCCGGGCTCTGCTGGGCTGAGTTCCAGGCCGTGGGTCGGATGAGCTTCAGGTCAGCTCCTTCCACACATCCCTCATTCTGGGATTGGGGCTGAAGGAGCAGCACATCTGGGGTCTGTTCTTCTCACAGTGGACATTAGGAATATGTGAGGGCTGGCGAGCACCTATGCTGTGCTTCCACTGCCAGTCCAGGATGGTGGGTCCCATCCACCCACTGAACAAAGCAAGTCAAACCAACAGGGTGGAGAAGTGTGCTCCACTCACAGAGGGAGGGTAGGGAGGGTGGGAGAACAGAGTAGCTATTCATGGAACTAAAAGACCCTCCAGTACACATATGGAAAGAGAGAAAAAAGGAAGTTGGGTTTCTGCTGGGTAAGTGACTAACAGTGATATTTTGTTGTTGATAGAGTAGTTCTTCAAATCTTGCTCCATATTGTTTTTCAGACATGAATTGTGAGCATGTTGGTGAAATGATCAACTTTTTTTCAGCATGTGAGTGTCGAGATGAATGTATATTGCCGTCTTTTGTCAATTTTCTGCTTACTAATACTCATGCCAAACTCAGGCTTTTTCCCCCCCTTTTTAACTGTTTACTTCCAAGTAAATAAACTCAAAATAATTTGAGTGAAAAAAAGAAAATGAGTAGAATATAATTTGTGCTAATAATAACACCAACATTAAGAGCTAAGAATAACTCACCTTCTGAGCACTTATTTTGAGCAGTTTACTTGAATTATCTTGTTTCATTCTCACCACAACTAGATAAGATAGCTATCACTATTATCCCCATCTGAAAGATGAGAAAACTGAGATCTAGAAGATGAACTTCTTTGTCCAAAGTCACACGACTGGTAGGTAACAAACGCAGGTCTGTTTGACTCCATCACAAGCTCAGCGCTATAAACTCTAAAGCCACTATTTTAGGAGTGTGTGCACGCCAGTGCACGCCTGCACTGTCTGTGCATTTTGATTCCATCTTTATTTAGGCTTGATTCTCCTTTTTCCTTTGTATCTCTTGAGGCAGCAAAATACGGTCGCCTCCAGGCCTGTGATTTTAATATTCTCTTTCTTATTGATGTAGGAGGGGAGGAGATTGCATGCTCCCAGGGAGAGGAAATGACCTGTATTGGAATAATCCATGGGATGGTGGGTGCCATATATGAAGGTTCAGTCCCTAGGAAGTTTGCCCCTGTATTTCTATATAAGATACGGCCTCATCATAAGCACGACTGAGGCTGGTCTATCCCGTTTCTGGTTCTCCTCTTCCCGAACACATTCCAGAGAATATTACATTTCCCGGCCCCTTTGAGGTTAGGCGTGGCCACTCGGTGTTCCTTGGCCAATGAGGAATGAGCGTAAGCAGACGCAGAGGCGATTAAAAACGGATGGGGGTTCTCCTGGCGCTCTCTTCCTTTGCTGTGACAATTTTGGAGGCACATGGAGGTCAGCTTTTCTGGAAAGCCACGCAGACCCACAGTGGTGAGGGAGAAACAGGTTGTTATTGTATTAATCCAACTGAAATGGGGGGATGTTTGTCATCACAATATAACTCAGCCCATGCTGGCTGATACAAGTTCCTCCCAGCTGCCTCTGGCACCACTTCTCTCTCCCCTTTTGAAGGCTTGCCAGGTCTTTTAAAAGAAACATTTCTTCATCTGTTACGTTAAGAAAGAGAATATGGGCCTAGCCTGCCACATTCTTTGCTCTCTGATCTAACACCAGCCCGGCTCCTTGCTGGCAGCCCAGGTATTCTCCTGCACTGGTGCAGGATGGAGTCTCCGTGGTAAGGAGCCCAGTGGGGCCCCTGCCAGCGTTGCCATCTCCAGACGCGGTCAACAGCTGCCTCACAGCCCATCCGGCCCCAAGGGCATGTCCCTTTGTGCAGCTAACAGGTCTTGGGCTCCTGTTCCTAGCCATGTATTAGAATTGGGGTAATGATGCCCCTGGCTTTCATAGGCCACTGGACAGTCCGTCAAGCTGCAACGATCCAGTTAGCCCCCAGCCTTCCTTGTGCAATAATCAACAGCACTTCTCTGCAATTTGCTTGGCAGGCTCTTTTGCAGCCGTTTCAGTAGTTATTAATCCCAGGACTCAGGGAGACAGGGCATGTTAAAAATAAAGCGACCAAAGTGCTGAAATTAAGTCTCCGGAAGCAAGTCAGGGTTCCACGTGGGACAATATTTCAGTCCCATGCCGTGGCCAGCGGGTAGAACACTGCCTCTCCTTTGCCTGCACACCACATGACCCAACTCCAACCGCGAGGACCGCATTCACCTTCATCCTTCCCTAAGGCTCGGCCTGGAGAGTCTTAAGCCAGACAAAAGCCAACTCCACCTCACCGCTTTTATTTTTTTTTCATCATGCCTGCCACTTAATTTGCTATTTTTCACAATACACGTGGCAACAGAAACTCGTCGCCATCCAAATTCTCATTATAGAATCAAAAATAAAATGAAATAAAAGAATTCAGGTATGGAATCTATATTTAGAAAGAATTCAGGTATGGAATCTACATTTAGTTGCTATCAAATGAATTGATGGCATATTCCACAACTGTCTGTGCATTTTGATTCCGTCTTTATTTAGGTTTGATTCTCCTTTTTCCTTTGTATCACTTGAGGCAGCAAAATACGGTCGCCTCCAGGCCTGTGATGCTCTCAGTGTAAGCTCTCTGCAGCTTTCACATTAAAAGGCATTTAAGGAATATGTGGGAAGGCGCAGGGAAGGAATCATTAAGTGGAAGACACTGGTTATAATTCTTTGTCATGTGCATTTTGTGATTAAGCTACTGCTGGACCAATTAACCTTAATGCCAGGGCCTATAGTGCAAAGACTTGTATAGCGAGATCATTAATCATTCCTAACGAAGGAGGCTTCAGAGGACCTCTGGGCGGTCCAAGGGTTGAGCTGAAACCCCTGTTTTGTTCTCAGGCACCCACCTCGGAGGGTTAGAAAGCCCATCAAGTCCCCTTGCTCACTCCTCCAGCCAACACAGGGATGCCCGCTGCAGAATCTGTACCAGCCAAGCGGTGCGGACTGTTGCCCTGAAACAGTCCAGTGTGTTCCTGCGGGGGCCTGATGGGGCTCCTGAGGGGTGTGCCCAGGTGGCCACAGGTGGGCCTCACACCTCCAAGAGGCACCGGGGAGACTGTCTTTTGTCCTATGAATAGTGAAATGAACGCCAGCCACACGAGTGGACACGATAATGCACTGTCTTTCAGACGGAATCCTGGTTGAAATGGGTCACGCATGTGGAGGACAGCTACACTTGCTGTGGAAGCGCCCGGCACGATCACCCGTCAGGCACTGAGATAGATCACAGTTCCTAGAACGTGAGACCGTGGTTTCCTGAGTCTAGAGAGACATCCAGCCAGGGCAGACACAGTTCCACTTTGCAGAGACATTGGCAAGAATGTCTCGGGGGAGATTTTGCTATCATTTATTAAAAATATTTTTTTATATTTTGGAATTAAAAAAAAATGTATTGAAGTATAGTTGATTGACAATGTGTTGATTTCTCCTATACAGCAAAGTGATTCAGTTATACATATATATATATTCTTTTTCATATGCTTTCCCGCTATGGTTTATCACAGGATATTGAATAGAGTTCCCTGGGCTATACAGTAGGACCTTGTTGTTTATCCATTCTATGTGTAACAGTTTGCATCTGCTAACCCCAAACTCCCAATCCATCCCTTCATTTTAACTGAATAGGTAATTTAAACATCAGTTAATTTTACTACTGTTAAAAAACCAAATCCATATTCTAAGAATAATGAAAAGTGCTTTAAAGTCAGTCCTCAATGTTTCTGTACATTCACCCCAAATTTCTGAGTTTGGAAGTGTGCCCCAAATTCAATGCAGCTGGAGCCCTTGAGTTGATGTCAAGGAAAGTTCTTTGTATTGAACCCAAATCACAAGAGTTAGACAAAGTCTAATTCTCCTTCTACCAGCCACTTCTTCAGTGATTTGATGGCAGCTCTAGTGCCTCCTTCTATTTCTAGATTAAATATCTCCAATTCTCTCCACGAGTCTTCATAATGACAATAGCTAGCATTGAATGAGCCCTGACTTTGTGCCAGGTTCTGTGTTAAGCCACTTTCTGGGCACAATTTCATTTGCCTTCATAAAAGGCAGTGAAACACATACTATTATCGTCCGTATTTGACAAACAAGGGATGTGGAGCTCAGCATACATAAGTAAGCCCCCACAGCTTCATGCAGCCCGTACAAATGGGACCAGCGCCTGATCACACAGCAGGTGCTAGCTCCCAGCCGGACCCACCCACCAGGTTTCCACCTTTCTTAAAGGTGGCTTCTGCTCTCCGTGTTCTGGACTCCTGAAATGCATTCTTCCACTGACCTGTCTTGCCAAATATGTAACAACAACACGATTTCATATTGTTGAGGGGGTGTGGGTGGGGTAGTTTTGAGGTCCCCAAAGTTGCAAGGGCCCAATTAGCACAAGCTGCTACTTTCCGTAATGCAAATCGGAGAAACTGGAATCAAGGATGCTTGTGTAGCCTGCCTTCCTCCCCACTCCCTCCTCCCCCTCCCCCTTCTCTCCCCTCCCCTCCCCTCCCCCTCCCCCTCCCAAGCTCAGGCCTCCCCCACCACCACCTCAGAGATGTGCCTGGACCAAGGGGTGGGGCGACGAATTCTGACAGGGCAAGGTGGTTTCCCCATGAGAGGTACCCTTTATCTTTCGCGTCTGCCTTGACAAAAATGTGTTAACCTGTTACTCTATTATTGTACTAATTGACAATAATAAAAACAATCTAACAATAAGAGGACAATTAATCAAAGATAATAATGTAATAATAATAATAATTACATGATCATTTATGCAAATAAACGTCTGTGTAGCATCCTGTTCCCAGCCCTGGACCATCTCCACGTTTCCACTTCGCTGTCGAACACTGGGTCAACGTTGGGACAACGCAGTGGGATAACGAAGGGGACGCCTGGTGATGGGGGCAGGGGAGGTATCCCCTTTCATGGCCCCTCCAGTCTCCAAGCTTCTGCTGCTGCACCTCCATTCCCACCTCGGAGGTCAGTTTTTAGAGGAATTTGACAAATGAAGAAATGAGGTCTCAGAGCTGTGGAGCAGCATTTCCCAGAGCGGGGCTCCCCTGCAGTGCATGAGATGGTTCTCGGGGGCGCCCAGACCCCCGCTGCCCCCTGACACCGCCCCCCCCGAGTCACGAGCACTGTGGTGGCCCCGACTTGTCCATCACAGTGGGCTGCTGGGGTGGAGGCATGCCCTGGGCAGGGGGGTGGCGCCTGCTGGTGCCCTGCACAGCAGACCAACAGGAGGAACTCAGACCCCTTGGCTGGGACTCGGGGGCTCCCCTGGCTCCCACCTGCGAGCCCCAGACACGGGCTCCTGTCTGAGGCCCTCACACCCAGCCTCACCCGAGGGAATGAGAGGGTGGCCGAGGGGCTGGGCATCTTGTTTTCTTTCAATTTCTTTTTAATTTAATCTTTTTTTTTTTTCTGGCTGCGTGGCATGTGGGATCTTAGTTCCCTGACCAGGGATCGAACCCGTGCCCCCTGCAGTGGAAGCGCAGGGTCCTAACCACCGGACCTCCAGGGAAGTCCCCATCTTGGGTTCTTAAAACCTGGCAGTTCCTACCCACACCCTGCGGTATGTGCCCGCCACTGTCCAAAGACAGAAAGTTAAAAAGTTAAATCACCGTTAATAAAATGATTCCGAGTTCTGCTTCCTGTCTGTCCTAAGGGTGGACCCTCTACTCCAGGCTGTCAGCGGAGAAGGCATTCATCTCTTGTAGCAGAAAGTCAAATAATTCACCGCGGACATTTTCTTTTGAGTGTTACGTTACCTCTTTCCTCTAGAATTAATTTCCTTGACTCTGACCTTGGAAGGTCAGAGGGAGACAGCTTTGTTAAAAGTGAGAAACCTACCAAGTATGCTCCGTCTACTTCCCAGGTGGTGGCAACAGGCCAGATTCATCACTGTAGCCGTCATTCATTTATTTAAAACGAAGGTGTTTTACTCCTTTAAAAAATAGAGCAGTGGAGGCCTGGAAACTGATGCTTCTAACAAAAATCAGCTCCGCGTAATTGTAAAATTTAAATTGCTTTGAGATATGCTTTCTTGGGCACGAGAACCCCGATGGTGGGGTAGACAAGAGCTCTCCTTGGGCGGCACCACCCCATCTCGGTGTCCCCGTGCCCAGGTGGCCTGTCCTCTTTGTTGGGGGGGTGGGTTCCAAACATCGCCTCCTCTGCGAGATGGATCCAGATTCAGGACTGTTCATGCCGAATGCACATTGGGGAGCCCCGTGTCTGCCGCGCCCCAAACACTGGTCCCTGGAAGCAGCTTCATCACGTTTCTTACATTAAATGAATTCAAAGACCCTGTGGACGTGGCTGCCAGTTGACCTGTGAGCTGGCCCCGGGGCAGTCGGCAGCCCCTCACCCGTCCCCTGTGCCTGAATGTGTCTTCTGCCCACCGGGCCCACAGTGGGAGCCGTTTTCAAGGATGTGGCCTCCAGAGAGCAGAGTGGTACTCAGACCATCAGCCGGTGTTGAGACTGAGCCCTGACCTCCATATAACCTTCAGGATTTGGCGGGTAGACACAGAGATCTACTGGTCTTACGTACAAGTCTGTATGTAAGTTTCCTGCTGATTCCACCTGCCTGTCTGGAGCGGCTGCCTCTTTCATCCGTCTCTCCTGGCCCTCCATGTATGCAGCTGGTTTGTGAAACAACCCCTGGCCCCAGGCTCCAACCATCCCCTGCGAACCTGAAGGGCGCCCTGGGGATGGGAAATGCCAGGCGCCCCTGGGATTTCCAGCCCAGTGAAGGGACAGCAAGTATCTGTGTGCCATCAAGGTTCTCTGAAGGGAGGGGACCGTGAGCCACTCTCCGCAGGGGATGAGAAGGGAGGCCGACGCCTCTGAGGACCTCGGGAGGATCTTAGAGCTGACCCAGGAGGGGTGGGAGCCCGTGGGACTTAAAGCAGGGCAGGAATTCCATGCACAGCTAGCCCAGCTGTCCGGAGGTGTGACGAGGTGGTGAGCGGCAGGGCTGCAGGTGGTTCAGAAGCAGCAGCAGGTGATGGGGGACAAGGTTCAGGTACCTGCTGGGTTGGGGAGGTATGTTGGATGCAGGCAGGACAGGAGAAGGAGGATGTGAGGGACATGGAGATGTGAGGGGCTAGCACTAAAGCTGCTACAAACATTCATACAGAAACATTTTCCATTTCTCTCAGGTAAACACCTGGGTCGAATGTATTACGTATGGGGTTAGTTTCATGAGGAACCGCCAAACTGTTTTCCAAAGAGTTTGTGCCCTTTTATGCAGCCGCCAGCGATGTGTGAGGGTTCCAGCTGCTCCCCGTCTTCAGCCCTTTTTTTCTTTTTAGTCATTCTAATAGGTGTGTAGTTTAAATTTGCATTTCTCTAATGATTAATGACATTGAGCATCTTTTCATGGGCGCTTTTGCCCTCTGAATATCTTCTTTCGTGAAGACAGTGGCCTCATCTTTTGCCCGTGTTTTCCTTGGGCAGCTTGTTTCAGATTATTGCTGAGTTTTCTGAGCTCTTATTTTGAGCATTCTGGATCCAAGTCCTTTGGCAGATCTGTGATTTGCAATAATTTTCTCCCAGTCTGTTTCTTGTTTTTCATTCTCTGTATAGTGTGTTTTTCAAAGAGCAAAAATTTTAAACTGTGATAATGTCCAGTGTATCCATTTTCTTTTCTTTTATGGATCATGCTTTTGTTATCATAACTAAGAACGCTTTGCCTAACCAAAGACAGAAAGATTTTCTCCTAGCTTTTCCTCTAAAAGTTGTATAGTTCTACCTTTTACATTGAGCTACGATCCATTTCAAGGTAATTTTTTATAAGGTGTGAGGTTCATTTTTTTTTCCCATATGGATGTTCAATTCTTCCAGCATCATTTGTTAAAAAGACTTATCATTTAAAAAAATATTTAAAATAACTTGTACTTTTCTGTCATTTACCCATTTTTCAATTAGGGTTTTAAATGATTTCTATTACTTTCTAAATAGATAGTTAGTCTGTAAAGAATCTTTACATATTTAGAATATGTAAAGAGGCTAGGAAACACAGTTAAGTCCACCCAGTTAGTAAGTGTGGAGCTGGGACTCAGGACCAAGCAGTCTGGTTTAATAGTTGCTGTTCTTAACCTCAACCCTACACCAGTCCTTTATTTATTCTACTTTTTTCATTCTCTTAAGAGGATTTCAAGGTTTTTTTCCCTCTAAGTCTCAAAAGTTCTCATTATATTTTTCCTGGCACTTTTTTCCCTTTTGTTCTGTTGATTCCAGGAATGTCATTGTTTCCTATTTCCAACTGTTTATTGTTCATAAATAGAAAAGCTACTGGTTTCCTACAGTCCCCTTACTAAACTCTTTCGTGAGCTTTCAGTTTATTTCCTTAGATTTTTTCATCTAGACAATCATAGCACCTCCCTAAATGGTAAGTTTGCCTCCCTTTTCAAATATATACATTTCTTATTTCATTTCCCTATTCCATTGCATTGGCTAGCACTTCTAGAGAAATATTAAGTGCTGGTAATGTCAGCAGGCCCCATATCATTTTCTTTTTTTCTTTTGGCTGTGCCATGCAGCTTGCAGAATCTTAGTTCCCCGGCCAGGGATTGAATCTGGGACACCGCAATGCAGGCGCCACGCCCTAACCACTGGACCGCCAGGGAACTCCCAAGCAGGCTCCCGTATCTTGTTCCTGAATCGAACGAGAGTGATTTCGTGTTTCCTAGGGAACATCACCCTGGCTTTGGTTTGATATTTAAAACTGTACAATATCAAAATAGTCTCAAACAATACCTTTTTGTTTACGAAGAAGTTTTGTTCGATCAAACATTTCTCTTGATAGATTTGCTAATCGTGACACGTTCTAGCTTTATGGGAATAAACCTCACTGAGTCGTGGTGTGTTGTTTTATCAAAGCCCGGCTGTACTCTGTCTGTAGATAATTTAAAAGGTTTTTGCTTCATTTGTCTGCTTGCCAAGCAAACCCCAAGAGCCTCTGAGCTGGTTACAAGGGGACTTTCTGATATGTTTCACTTTCCCGTAGCAGCGTCCAGCGGCTCTTGCTGTTTGGCGTCAGCTGACCACGCCCCCCGCCCCCTCCTTAGCAGGACTTCCCCTGGCCTCGGTCACGTCACCTCCAGGGCGATCTCGGCTGTCCCTTTGGGCTTCATCTTCATGGACATGACACCGGATCACAGAGGGTGTTTACTTAATCTGGGGTTTCCCCGGAAAGCTTTGCCTGCGACAAGGACTCGGATACGGGATGCTGTATTTGAGAGTTGGTACGTGGAATCAGGAATGAGGGCGTGGGGAAAGGGAGACACAGAGGAGGAAACCCCCCAAAAAAGGGGTTTTGTTGAGGTCTGTGCCATAAGCATGGGGGCCACCAGTGGCACCTCCTAGAGGCCTCAGAACTTCCCCAGCAGGACTGTTCACTTGCTTGGGGGGAGCAGAGCATCTCCACCTCCAGTCTCCCAGGATGCTTCCAGGATGGCTGAGAGCTGCCCCTGGGGCCATAACTCCCACAGTCTTCAGGCTACGCTGGCACCGTCAGGGGGCTGGCAGATTTCCTAGAGCAGAAAGCAGAAAGACGCTGGCCTGGGGGCTGCCTGACGGGGAAAGCCTCGGCCCCTCTGCCGGCCTGTCCTCCTGTCTGCTGCTTCCCCATCTGCCAGTCCAGCAGGGAGAGCTTCTGACCAGCCCCACCTACCATCACAGATTCCAGGAGAAGCCAGCTCTCCCTCGGTTCCCTCGGTGCTCCCTGTGTGAGCAGCCCCGACTCTCTGTTCAGATATCAGTCCCAGGGGGCTTTTCAAAACAAGTCTATGGAAAATAACTATGTGGAAAATTAAAGGACAGCAATAAAACTCCTTGTTAAGATACAGAGGGCTACATGGGAGGCACGCTGGCAGAGGAGTTGAGGGATTTGCGAGATCTGGGAATATTTATAGTATCAGGTTATGGAACTGAGCTAGAGATCGTCATGAAATGACAAATAAATGAGTGTATGGGCCAATATTTGATGTGCGGGAACATGAGGGAATTGGATCTCTTGCTACCGTGGAAAACATGTAGAGAAAATTGCAGAAGCGTAGGGGAGGCTGGCAGGGATGGGGGGATGGGGCAAACTTGCTGGCTGGAGCACCTACTTTTTCCTGTGTTTACCAGGCTTCCCCTGTGCACACCTGATTTTACCTGGCTCTGACCGCATGTCCTTGGGTGAGTCCCATATATCCGTGCTGCCCAGTTTCCCACATGTAAACTGAAGGGTTGGGCTAGGTCCTTCCCATCTGGGTAGCCTAAGAACCCTTCTCTGAAAAAGGATGCTGTCCTCCAGCATCCCAAACCCCGGACCTTCTCCTCGGGAGGGACAGACCAAGCCTACCGCTGAATGCAATGAACATCTGGGTTAATCAAAGCCACAAAATATTTATAACGTTTTCCCCAGGACAGAGGAGCTGGTTACGTTCGCATCTCTTCATGGTACGATGCGGCAGTTTCTAGTCCTCTGTAAAGCAGTTACTCTTTCTGGGAAGCCCTGGAGCGCCCCGTGCTCAGGGGGGCAACCCAGAAATATTGTGACTGATGGTCGAATGCTTCAGGTTTTACAAGGAAAAAGAAAAGCTCAGAGATGGAGAGCGTTACATCTTTCTGCTAGCTCATTCACGCATCATCAGACATGTTGGGGGGTGGGGTGCGTCCAGGTAAAGGCCGCTTACAGAAGCAAAAACAGGCAGTTCTGACACCGAGAAGCAAAAAGGATGATTTCCCTTTTCCTAAACTGAGATGGAGTTACGGTGCTCTGTGACATGACTGCTCCGGGTCCACCAGGAAGATCGCTTCAAACGAGCCGTGCACAGGGATGCCCGAAGGTGTAAAACACTGGCAGGCACGGGCAGTCAGAGGCTGAGGGTGCCCCCTACCCTGAAACACGTTCTCAGGGCATCAACAAGTAAGTAAAGGCACCGTTGCAGTGTTTTTGGATCCCCAGCCTTTTCACAAGAGGTTTTTGAAGACTGGAAGGACGTTGCCCAATCCGTACAAGGCTGAACTGGATACCGAAATGGACACAGAGAAACTGGGACGAAAGCAGGATACTGTCCTTAAAATGCCAAAAGATGCGCCTCACACAGAGCCCTGTTGTTGAGCAACAAACAGATCAGAGGCACTGGAGCGGGAGGCCGAGGGGCGTCCAGTTGGGTGGACGGGCTGGCAGAGGCCTGGGCCCCCAGGGAAGTATTTCTTGAACACAGCAGAAGGGCTTTGGCATTGGAGCCCTGCGTGAGCACAGCAGCAATGTGTCCCTGGCCGCATTCTGGGCAGCTGCTTCCTCTGCTCTCTGCAGGATGGTTCTAGAAATCCGAGCAAGAGAGTTTGGGGGGTGGGAATCTGGTTGGAGGGGGATGATATCTTAGGGACTTGAGTTGGAGCTGTAGGGCAAACAAGCCACTTTATTATATTTTTTTTAATTTTTATTTTATATTGGAGTATAGTTGATTAACAAAGTTGTGTTAGTTTCAGGTGTACAGCCAAGTGATTCAGTTCTACATATATGTGTATCTATTCTTTTTCAAAATCTTTTCCCATTTAGATTATTACAGAATATTTAGCAGAGTTCCCTGTGCTATGCAGTAGGTCCTTGTTGGTTATCTATTTTAAATATAGTAGTGGCAAACACGCCACTTCAGATAACTTTTTTATTTTGGGGGGGGGAGCTTCGCCACGCGGCTTCTGGGACCTTAGTTCTCCGACCAGGGTTTGAACCTGGGCCCTTGGCAGTGACAGCGTGCAATCCTAACCACTGGACCGCCAGGGAATTCCCTGGATAACACGTTTTATTTGGGGTCATGGGGGGACTTGTGGAAGAAAGCACTCCCCCAGCCCCCTCACTCCCTATAAGCCACTTCCCAGAAGAGCCGCCACTGACAAACCCAAAGAACATCAGAACATTCTGCTGGCCACCCCTCCCCCTCCCCTCCCCTCCCCCTCCCCCTCCCCCTCCCTCCTCTCCCCCTCCCCTCCCCTCCCCCTCCCCTCCCCTCCCCTCCCATGCCCCTCCCCTCCCCTCCCCCTCCCCCTCCCCTCCCCTCCCCCTCCCTCCTCTCCCCCTCCCCTCCCCTCCCCCCTCCCCTCCCCTCCCCTCCCATGCCCCTCCCCTCCCCTCCCTTGCCCCTCCCCTCCCCTCCCCCTCCCCCTCCCTTCCCCTCCCCCTCCCCCACCCCCTCCCCCTCCTTCCCAGCAGGATCCCCTGCTTCCAGGCCAAAGAAGTTATGCCTGCAAGATCCTGCCTGGGCTTCATTCTTCCTGTTTGAAGGATTATTATTATTTGATTGATTGCCTCCTTTATTCATTCAATAAATATTTTATTAAATCTCATGCTTAAGGGAGCAGAGGAGAGAAAGGAGCTTGCATCTTGGCAGCCACCCTAAAGGAGTTACGGTATTTTACCCCTTGTGTGTCCCGAAATACTAGGTCCCAAACACAACATTTTTTTCTTTTCTTTTTTTTTTTTTAATCTAAGTGCTTTTAAAGACTTCTTTGAAATGTGGGACAATTATGCAAGCAGGAAAAAAAAAAAGTACCTAGAGCCAATATTTAACTTTGCCTTTGGTATGTTGATGTCACCGGCCCATGCAAATCTCTCAGGCATGTCCTATAAAACTGACTTAAAAAAATAAATATATTTATTCTTCACGGGGAGACATGGATTGAGGTTTTGCATAGTTGAAGGCTTGCTATCCTGGAAGTACGTTGTTCTACATCACAGCCTGGACGCTGGTGTTTGCCAACCCCTCCAAGCTGCCTTCAGGCTCGCACATCTTGGCGGCAGCAAATGCTCCCCCTTTGCAGAATACTGGAAATCCCAGGACTCAGAAACTTCCCTAGCTTACTCAGACAGGTGGAGTGACCAGTGAATTACCAGGGTCTTGAGAAAAGCTGTTAGCCAATTGCTCGTACCTCAGGTTGGGAAGAGTAAAGCCACCGTCCCAGCTCGGTGCTGGGGGCCTGAGGCTCAGGACACCCCGCCCCGCTTTGGGTTTTGGCAAACCTAGCGATCCCGGAGGCCTGGATAACAACAGGATTCCTGGGAGTCTCCGGAGGGTGCCTTTTCGACTTCAGGATTCATCTGAGCGGTTGGTTTTAATTCTTCCACCCGCTAAAGCTTTTCCCGGCTGGGAGGGCCGCCGGCCGAGACACGCGTCTGCACGCCCTGGACGAAGCGCCCATCCAGGTGCAAGGTGGCCCGGGAGGCTGATGGCGGCGCAATACCCAGGCACAAAGTTTTCATCTGCTCTGCAAACCTTCAGATGGGCAATCGGCCTCTGTATTTCCGAATCCTGTGAACATAAAACACTCTGGGGCGGGAGCGGGCTGCGCAGAAGGAACCGGGCTTTGCAAAATTCAGGGACTTTCAGGTCCGCTGGGTTTCACCGGTTGTGTGGCCGGCGAGCCACGCAGCCCGGGGCGGGGCGGGGCGGGGCGGCGGGCGGGGCGGCCCCGGGCTGCTGCAACAGATCCCGCACGCCGCGCGCGGGTCGCCACGGCAGGCGGGAGCCGGCCGGGGCCGGGTGGGGAGGGGTTGACCGGCCTCCGGGGGGTGCGGGGAGATTCGGGGCGGGGGGCGCACCTGAGTCCCCGGCCGCGCGCGCCCTTTGGCCGAAAGGGGACCCCTCTCCCAGCCTAGCCGGTCCCAACCGCCCGCTCCCGGCCGAGGGGAGGGACGGCCCAGCTGCCCCTGCCGGGAGCCCCCGGCCCGGCTGCAAAGCGGGGCGGGGCCGCGGCGTCCCCACCCCCTACCCGGACACCTGAGCGGCGGCGGCGGCGGCGGCTCCCGCGCTCCGGCCGGGCTGGGCGCGGCGTCGCTCGGGTCCCCGCGGCCGAGCCAGGTGCGCGCGGACGCCAGCCCTTCCCTGGCGGCTCTGACCGGCCCGGACTCTCTGAGCTGCGCCCCGAGCCAGGTGAGGCGGCGGCGGGGGGCTCGGTGAGCTTCGCGAGCGGGGCGGGGTGGCGGAGGCACCCCGTGCGGCCGGGAAGGACAGGAGGTGGCCCTCGGGCGCCCGATCGTCCTCACCGGCTGCGTTTTGGGTGCGTCTGGATTCCAGGAGTCAGCGGGTCCAAGCAGTCTCGGGCCCATAGAGACTGAGGATGTGAGGTTGGGGCAAGGGTTCTCAGCGTCCTGGTGGGGTCGCTTCTCTGTAGCGACGCCCCCGCAACCCCCCCGTCTTCCTTCTGGACTAGGGGTCGGTTTAAAATGCTTTGGAAGCGGCCTGGGGGCAGAGCGCAGGAGCACCGCCTTTGTCCCCCGCGCGCATGAACCCTCTCACCTCCAGCGCCTTCCCTTGGGGTAACGCAGGGGGACTTACCTCCGCCCCCTGCCTGGGATCTCCATGCCCTAGGTCGCCGCCCGCCGGCCCGGGTACCTGGGCCCGCATGCCCGGCGGTAAAACTGGCCCAGGGCCGCCAGGGGGCGCGCGGGGGCGGTGACAGGCGCTGCGGTCGCCAGGTCCCCGGAGACCCTGCGTCGGCTACCCCGGCCCCGCACCGGCGCCCAGAGCCCCCATCCAGGTGCGCGCGGCTGGAGCAGCGGGCTCGGCGAGGCCGGGGCCGGTGCACCTGGCGCAGGCCCGGGGGTCGCGAGTGGATCCCCGGGTCCCCGGGGCCGAGCAGAGCCCCCGCCAGGTGCCCGGCCTCTGCCCGCCGCGCGCCCCAGCCGGGGTGGGGGGCCCGGCTGGTGCCGATGAGCGGCCCCCCCGCGCCTCGCCGTCGCCGCCGCCCGTGAATTATGCAGGAGGCTGGCACCGGCGGGCTCGAGTTGCTCAAGTTTCCCTGGCAACTTTCGCCCGGGCATCGATCCGCCCGCGCAGCCCGCGGCCCCGGCGCCTCCGCTGGGTGTCCGGGCGCCGGGGGCGCCTGGAGACACCAACAGTGCACCTGCCGCCGGAGCTGGGGCCGCTGGATTGTGCGCGCAGGTGCGATCCCCGCGGAGGGCCTCGCTGCCCGGGTTCGGGGGGTGCGGGGATAGGGGTGGACCTTGCTGCCGGGGCCGGATGACTTCGCCGCCGGTGTTCGGAGGGTGCGGGCCAGCGGCGTGCCTCCCGCGGGTTTGCGCGCAGACACTGCACGGGATGGGAGGGCGGGCGCGCGGGCGCGGTCAGTGTTTCCGTGGGGCCGGGGGCGTCCGAAGGGGGCGAGGCCTCTGCTGGTGACAGTGGGCTTTCAGGCGGAGCTTTTAAATCGACCCCGGGCGGCCGGATCTGAGAAGGCGCTCGGGCTCCCAGGTGGGAACTCAGGCCGCGGTACCTGCGGGCCCCGTGGCCGGCAGCTGTGGCCACGGTCCCGGGAGTCCTTAGAGGCCTTCCGAAAATAAAGTGGTTTCCGCGTGGAAGTTCGAGGTCGTAAATTGGATAGTTTCGTGACCTCTTTTTGTTTGAAACTCAAGTTCGAACGTTAATGAGGTCAATCCGCTAATTAAATTAAGCTCCAAGAATCAGAGAGATAATTTCGGAAGTCCTCCGTGGAGGGCGCCTTGATCTCTACCTGGGACTTGTCCCTCGGCTTTGCTGATCCGGCCGCAGGGAGAGCACGTGGGCGCTGGGTTCAGCCTCCATCCAAGTGCCGCGCTGTCCGCGTTAAATAATTAGTGACCACCGGTTCCGCGCCTGGGGGTTTCGGGACGACCAGAAGAGACCCCGGAGGCGGCTGCTTTTGGAGACCCGAGTTTTCAAACCACTTGTCCGCGATAACAAGGCTGCGTTTTGATAAAGGGGTTGAACATCTGTCTGCCTGGAGCTTTGTGCCCACTGGCGGTTCGGCAGTGATTAAGGGGGGGAAAGGTGGATGTGGCTGCCCTAAGGGGGGGGTTAATAAATGGTAGCGTAGATTTTTGCCCAGAAAGTCACGGTGTCCTTAAGGAGGCCAGAGGGAGACCCTTGTCTTAATAGGAATTACGCTGCTTTACAAGTGTCTGGATGTAAAACTCCTGGAGTGCAGTGTTATCAAGGAAGTGGGTTCCATTATTATGTTGAGGAATTTCTGCTTTTCCAAGAAGAAAGAATTGGGTGGAAAGCTGGTGCTTCTTTGGGCCCCAGTGGAAGCGGCTGGAATTCTTCAAGAATCAAAAGGAGCCCTTTACGCATAAAGTCATTTTGCCTGTAAAGGTGGTTCCCAGTGGGCACCGTTGAGTGCACTTGTCTGCTTTGAAAAAATTAGATCCCTTTGGGCGGTGGGCTTGGGGAGGCAATCTTTTTGCCTCCTGACCCCAAGTACAATTTGCTTTAGAAAGCCCTATTCACATTCAGGTGAATTTCCCAGAGGTTTTCCTTCCTTCATTTTTTTTTTTTTTCTTGAAGTGCTTGGGGTTGTGAGGAAGGCCCCCAAGCTGGCACCTAAGGGTCACCAGTTTGGTCCAAGCCTCGCGGGGGGTGGGGGCCCTATTTAGGAGAAGCCTGGATCATCGAGGGTTCGGTAGGGGGTCCGATGTGAGCAATGCCACCAGGAGGAAGATGGTGTTGTTCCAAGATAGCATTGCAATTTATATTTCATCGGTGCTGGGGAAGAGGATGGAAGAAAAAGCTTGACATGCGAAAAACGTGCCGGGAGTTAACCAATGTGCAGGGAAACACGAGTTGAACTGATTTTTCTAGAAAAATAATTCTTTATCCTACTCGCTTTCTTTCTAAATACGTCCTGGAGTCCTAAATGATAGAGTTTTGGTGTCCTTGTCACCTCGGGTGAGTACAGGGGGCTTTTCCAAAGTGGGGCTCAGTTTGGGGGTTGCTAAGGGAATGGTGGGGATGAACTCAGTGTGGACCCCAGCCCCTGACCGCTGAACACGTTTCCCCAGGATTCCAGCTCCTGCTTTGTCAACTTAAGGCACGGCTTGGTGGCAGGCTGTTGGATCTGGAGTCCATAGTTACTTCTGGGCTGGGTGGGGTGGGGTGGAGGG
Source organism: Phocoena sinus (assembly GCF_008692025.1). Lineage (NCBI taxonomy): Eukaryota > Metazoa > Chordata > Mammalia > Artiodactyla > Phocoenidae > Phocoena > Phocoena sinus. The sequence goes on along the minus strand of NC_045770.1, from coordinate 107,717,779 downwards.
GAGCATGGGTGGAAAAAACAAGAGAAAAGTACATTTACGGCCTCTCCTGGGGCCTTGCATTGTCCTGAGCCCCAGGGAGGGAACATTTACGGTTGATCATCCATGTGACCCCTGGGGCAAATTTATTGAATCCTCTGCTTTGACTGAGGGGGTAGTTTGTGGATGGGGGGGGAGGAAGGCACCCCAAACAAAGACCTGGTCTTTTTCATCTTGGGAGCCCCCAGCCCTCACCTAGGACTGACTGGGTGAAGGGCTCGGAGCAGGGCCGGTGACCCTTGTGACCTGGCCACTGCACCTGACCCGCCCACCCGAATGAGGGGCCTGCCATTCATTCCGAGGTGATCTAGGTTATATCGGAATTTCTCTGCACACTGTAAAATCGAGTCAACAAATAATCACCTGACGGCCAAAGCTGGCCACAGGAGACCACCACGGGAGGTTCCAGGCCAGCGGGGAGAAGAGGGGGATTGGACCATTAGTGCACGGTGGGACAGGAGCTGTGATGGAGGTGACCGTTGGGTGCTGTAGGGCACAGAGAGCATCCCCAACCCAGTCTGGGAAAGGAAGGGGGTGGGGGATCTAAAAACACCTGGATGAGGCCTGGGGTGTCCGCATTGCCCTGGGACCTGGCAGGAATGGTCTGGTTCTTGTTCTGTCAGCTGTCAGGTTCTCACCTTCTGCCTGGCCTGGCGCTGCACTCTTGCCATAGATGACCTCATCCAAGTCTCTCAAAACTCCGGAAGGAGAGAGGTGCGATTGGTTATTATTCCCAATTTACACATCAGGAGCCTGAAGCTCGAAGCAGTGGAGCCACTTGCCCCAGACCACACACCTAGTGCACGGTGAGCTGGGTTTGCACCCAGGTAGCTCGGGAGAGCCCAGCCCTTAAGCCTGCACACCGCACACATCAATCACCCAGTGGGAGAACTCATGTGGTTAGAAGATGATCTTTCTTGTTACTGTGGTGTGAGAAAAACTGCAGCCAGAAAGTGAAAACCAGAGTTTCTGATCACACTTCTTGAGGTGATAGGCCTTTTTTTTTTTCTTTGAAAGCTGATTCAAGAAATGCTTGGAAGGGGCTAAAAATGTTAATGTCAGTGGCTCCAGTGGTTGTTCTGAGATGGGTCTTTGGGGGACAAGAATGCATCTAGCACAGGCCTTCCCACCACTCAAGGGGTTTGCAGTTTTAACGGAAGGGAAAGGGGAGCCCACGCCCAATACTGGGGCAGATCCCAGAGGCTGCCCAGGGCTCAGGGTCATGAGCTGTGTCGGTCTTGATGGTTATGCCCTGGGGATGGGCCAGCTGAGGCGTGTGTCACTTCCAGGGGTTGGGGGGAAGGGGGGTAGGCAGCAGAAGCCTTCAGGGCTGCTGGGAGCTATGGGCAGCTGCAGGGCCCCCGGTGATTGGCTGCAGGAAGCCAGTGCAGGAAGGGGTGGGACAGGGTTTGAAAATTGTCCTTGTGAGGTTTTCAGAGTCCTCTCCTTGCCTCTCAGGATGGAATGAAGCCACAGGCTCCAGATGTCAAAGCTGCAGATTTCTTTTGCTTCCTCCCTCCCTCCCTCCCTCCCTCTGTCTCTCTTTCTTTTTCTCCCTCCCCCCCTCCCTCTCTCCCCCTCCCTCCCTCCCTCCCTCCCCCCCTCCCTCCCTCTCTCCCTCCCCCCTCCCTCCCTCTCTCCCCCTCCCTCCCTCCCCCCTCCCTCCCTCCCTCCCTCCCTCTCTCCCTCCCTCTCTCCCCCTCCCTCCCCCCCCCCTCCCTCCCTCCCCCCCTCCCTCCCTCCCTCCCCCCCTCCCTCCCCCCCTCCCTCCCTCTCTCCCCCCTCCCTCTCTCCCCCCCTCCCTCTCTCCCCCCCTCCCTCCCTCTCTCCCCCCCTCCCTCCCTCTCCCCCCCTCTCTCCCCCCTCCCTCCCTCCCTCCCCCCTCCCTCCCTCCCTCCCTCCCTCCCCCCCTCCCTCTCTCCCCCTCCCTCCCCCCCTCCCTCCCTCCCTCCCCCCCTCCCTCTCTCCCCCCCTCCCTCCCTCTCTCCCCCCCTCCCTCTCTCCCCCCCTCCCTCCCTCTCTCCCCCCCTCCCTCCCTCTCTCCCCCCCTCCCTCCCTCTCCCCCTCCCTCCCCCCCCTCCCCCCTCCCTCCCCCCCTCCCCCCTCCCTCCCTCCCTCCCTCCCTCCCTCCCTTTCTTGTTTTTTTTTTGTTTTGTTTTTTGCGGTACGCGGGCCTCTCACTGTTGTGGCCTCTCCCGCCGCGGAGCACAGGCTCCGGACGCACAGGCTCAGCGGCCACGGCTCACGGGCCCAGCCGCTCCGCGGCATGTGGGATCTTCCCAGACCGGGGCACGAACCCGTGTCCCCTGCATCGGCAGGCGGACTCTCAACCACTGCGCCACCAGGGAAGCCCCCTTTCTTGTTTTTTTCTTATGTATACAGTCACCTTTATTATAATTCATGAATCCATTAGAAACTGACATGGATCTTTCTATTAAGACATCTAGATTCTCATGGGCATCTGCTTTCCACTCATTAGAAAATCCAGGTTTACTTGAGAATGGGGAAGAAAAGCCGATATCTTAGCGTCATCATGACAAGTCCTCACCTCATAGGAAACCTGAAAGGGTCTCTGGGCACCCCCAGGTCACAACACTGAGCTGTTTTCACAGACCTGCCCACACTCAAGTGTCTTCTGGAATATTCCTTCTAAATGTCAGTGGGCACCTGGACAACACAACGCTTTATTGCTCTGCTGGTTTCTAGGGTGCAGGTCCAGGGTTAAATATTGTGCCAAACTTAGCATTTTCAAACTGTCCAGGCTTATCTTCCAAAAGTAGCGTATTACTCCCTTTACCAACTCTCCCTGCCAAATAGAGACCCAAAGCATTAAGTGTTAACTGCAAAGAAGTTAGGTGGGGCTCCGTTTCTCTCCCCAAACCTAGTTATTTGCAAGCCCAATCAAATGCTAGCACCACACACGCAGGACAGTAGTCCTTCCTGAAAAGGCCAGGGCTGCAGATTTCATATGATGGGCCTCTCGGGTGAGGGGCTTCTGGCCCACCCCACAGAAATTCTGTTTGAGGCCCAAGAAGCAGGCCGGGAGCTCCCCAGAGGGTCCCACTGTCAGGGGTTCTAGGAACGCGGTTTGAGGAAGATGGTTGGCCGGAGTCCTGAGCTGCTGCTCCAGTTAAAAAGGCCTGATTTGGGAGGTGCACCTGGAGGCCTCCATCAGGTGGGTAATCATTGCCCACCCACAGTGGCTCTACCTTGCTGGGACAGCTTTCTTCCAAACAAACTTTTTTTTGCCTCTCGACTCCCTTAACATTGTTTTAAAAAAACTGTATGTCCTCTCACACGTTTCCTGCAACATTTTTGTATGCGAGAATTGCTGAGAGAATTGCACCCTGAATTACTTTATACCCACCCCAGATCCTTCTATGAACCATTTCCCTAGACTTCCCAGGCATTTTCAGGTCAGCCTTTAAAGGTGTGCTTTGTAGGTTTAAATATTTGCCGAGGATGTAGAATGTGGTCTGTGAGGTAAATATTGACATTTGAAAAGTAACTGTTCCCTAACTTTAACCGTATCCACTGCGGCCTAAAGTGTGGCTTGACACCCACCTTTGCTTGACAGATACCTGGAGGGCCTTTAGGGGGTGTTTGCTCCTTTCCTTTCTTGGATTTATAGCCCCACTTCCCCGAGGAGTTTTATCCTGATATAATAGACTTTTATGCTTGTGGGTCTTTTATTAATCGATCGAGCATATTTCTCTGCAAGGAAAATAATACATACATTGATTTTTAAAATTTTCTGTAACCTCAAGTCACTAAGTATATTTTAAAAAGTCACTTCTGGATTGAGAAAGCCCTGTGATCAAACACTATATATACATTACAGAGTTTTCGAAATGGAAAAAGGAAAATGTTCCTGGAACTGCCTCTCTCAGCGATCGGGCGGTGGGGGTTTTTGGTATTTAAATTAAAGCTTTAGGTGAAGTTCCCCCTTTGTTTGGTATCCGGGAGTCCCCTCCCCACAAGATTCAGAGGCGGCTGGAAGGCCTTTCAAAGGTGAAAGATGGGAGGGGCTGCTGGGAAGAGGGAGACCCCAGGCCTCTCTGTGACTGAGCTATTTCAGAAAAGGCTGATTCCCTTTAGACCGGACCCCTTGGAAAGGGTCCACGCACCCCAGTGTGGAGCCCCCTGCAGGGGAGGAGAGGGAAATGGGCAAGAACACAGCCCCGCCCTCAGGGTTCCGGCAGGTGATTCCCCCCTGGGGACAGCGGTGACACCTAGGTGACAGAGTGACACAGGACCTGTGTGCTCCACATGGGCCAGGCCCTGTGGATGGGGGTGCCCTGCCCCAGACTGTCAACACTCAGGGTTCCTCCCAGGGCTGCACAGGAGAAATGAGAAACAGGGCCCATCCTCCTGGCCAGGAGCCTGGACCGCCAGGACCCTTTCCCAGGGGCTCTGATGGGCCCATGGTGTGGCTTGAGCCTGAGGAAGGGCAGGACGGAGCAGTGGGGTCTGTGTCCTGCCAGATTGGGTCCCAGGAGGCTTGGGGCACCAGGAGAGGGTCACACGTCCTGAGCAGAGCTGAAGGCCGGCCTGGAGGAGGGAAGTGAGCCTTTGAACCTTCCTGAAAATTCAGGAAGGGATCCCTGCCCCGGGGGCGAGGAAGGCTGGGTGGGGGTGGAAGAGGCAGGTTGGTTGCACCCCGAAAAGCACATGGCACAGCAGCTCCTGTCCGGGAGTTTTCCTGACCACCCCCCATCAACCGGGGCGGGGTGTGGCAAACGATAGGGATTTGCCTGTAGACCCCATCAGCAGGCAGGCAGGTCCCCGGGAAAGGACTAGGTCTTGTTTCTCTGTATCCCAGGGTTCCGGAGGGGTACCGGTTCGGAGTAGCCCTGTCCTTGGAGCTGGACAGCATCAGTGGTTCCACACTTCCCCTCCCACATGTGTATTCAGCTTCCGGAAGTCACAAAACCAGTCAGGCCACTGGCCTGTTCTTTCTTGGCCTCACCCTGAGGGTTCAGACCGGGCCAGCCCAGTAGTTGCACTCAGGCCTGGCCGCTCCCTGCCACCCACATCCGGGATGTCGGTTCGTGGCAGGTGGCACGTGAATTTACGTCCACCAAGATTACCTCTGGGATGTTTACAAAGCTGGTGCACTGGGACGGGAGGGTGGGGAAAAAATCAGCTGCGGTTAAATGCTTATTTTGTTAAAACTCGGAGTCCAGGTGAAGGTGGGGGCGGAATTCCTGAAGGCGGTTGTGGCGAGCCTGGCGTGTGAGGTTAATGATTCTCCAAACCTGGGGTGGTGAATGGCACACTCTTGGTTCCCAAGAGTTTCAAGGCTTCTTGGCTTTCCTGCAGCGAAACGGTCCAGAAATATGTGGGATGAGGCCGCCTGGTGTTGGTGTGTTTTGATTCTCTGGGGTCCCTCCTGGGGATGCCCCAGGCTGGTGAGTGACAGCGTGCGTGTCTGTGCAGAGTCGGCACGGTTCTGCTGTGCCTCTTGATCTGTTTCTCTTTCTGATGAGGTTCTTTGGGTCGTGGGGGAGGGACATCCGCTCAGACCAGGGTCAGGGATGTATTGGGGGACCCAGGACTGTCACTGTCACTGTGGGGCTAAACGGGCTCCCGGAGTTGTCTTTCCGTCCGTCTCTCTCCCTCGGTGGACCATCTCGATGACTTTACATTGTGAAAATCAGGGTAGCAGCGAGTGCGTGAGCTGTGCAAGGCTCCACGTGCAGACGCGCTCCATCCCCACCACAGACCCGAGAAATGGGCACTCGTATCCTCATGCTGGTTCTCCGGGGAGGAAACCAAGGCAGAGGGAGCTGACCTGACTGCCAGGACCCTACACCAGGCAGCCGTCCACTCCAAGGTGCAGAATTAGGGACCCGTCCTGCCCCATCCTCTGTGTCATCTCAGGGGTGATGATGCCCAAGCTGACCTTTCTGCTCCTTTCAGGACGAGTGGGCCAGGGTAGCACAGGGCTTCTCAAACTTTTGGTCTAAGGACCCCACTCCCCTCTTTGAAGAGTTTTTTTTTTTTTTTTTTTTTGCGGTACGCGGGCCTCTCACTGTTGTGGCCTCTCCCGTTGCGGAGCACAGGCTCCGGACGCGCAGGCTCAGCGGCCATGGCTCACGGGCCCAGCCGCTCCGCGGCATGTGGGATCTTCCCGGACCGGGGCACGAACCCGTGTCCCCTGCATTGGCAGGCGGGCTCTCGACTGCTGCGCCACCAGGGAAGCCCCATCTTTGAAGAGCTTTTAAGGACCCCAGAGAGCTTTTTGTTTATGTGCGTTGTATCTCCTGATATTTATCCTGTTAGAAATTTAAAAAGAGAATTTAAACCTATTTGGTTAGTAATGCATTTAAAAATGACAATACTAAACCTACATGTGTTATTGTAAATAAAATATTTTTATGAAAAATAGCTATTTTTCAAAACAAGAAAAAATGAAGAGAGTGTTTTACGTTTTTGCAAAATCTCCTTACTGTCTGGTTTAACAGAAGATGGCTGGATTTTTGTATCTGCTTCTGCATTTAGTCTGTTGTGTAGCTTCTGGAAAACTCTGAAGTACACTTGGGACAGGGTGAGAGTGAAATAACAACTAACGTCTTAGTGTTATTATGAAAATGGTCTGACTTCATAGACTCCCTCAGAGGGCTTTGGGGGAACCCCCCCAGGGTTCCCTGGATCATACATTGAGAACCACCTGAAGAAGCATGGGACTGGCAACACGGACAGGGTGTGGGTCTGAAAGCTGGCTCTGCCCTGTAGTCGGGTGGATGTTTCTAACACGTGTCCCTTTTCTTGTCATTCAGGATGCATCTGTGAAGTTTAGTTGGGGACCCCAGAAGGTCATCAGGTGGTCCCCACCCCATGGGACAGGCCCGCTGGTGGCAGAGGCTAGGGTGGTGGGATGTGGGCTCAGCCAGGCGGGAGCTGGTTTGATCCACAGCTAGCACTTTGCTCTTAGGGGTGTGACTTGTGTGTGTGATGTCACCAGGCGCTAAATTGTGTGGCGGTGACAGGTGGGGAGCCATGGCAACATTGTAAAGCAAGAAGGCTGTTTTCTGCTACCAGGGTCCACATGCAGAGGGACCGGTGGACAGAGGTGGGGTGGGGGCACCAGGGCAGCCAGCGGGAGGGAGGAGAGAACTTTCCATACTTCTTCCTTTCCAATCTGGATGCTTCTGTTTCGTGCCTAATTGCCCTGGCTAGAACCGTCAGTACAATGTTGAATAGAGATGGTGAGAGAGCGCATCCGTGTCTGGTTCCTGATCTCGGGGGAGGGGAAGCATCCAGCCGTTCACCATTAGTTGTGATGTTAGCGGTGGGTTTCTTGTGGCTGCCCTTTATCAGGTTCAAGAAGTCCTCACGTCTTCTTTGTTGAGCGTTTGTATCTTGAAGGGCTGCTGGATTGTGTCAAATGCTTTTTCTGCATCTCTTGAGATGATCAGCTGCTTTTGGTCCTTTACTCTATTAATACGGTGTCTTACATTAATTGATTTTTTGATGTGAAGCCCATTTTGCACTCTTGGGATGAATCCCACTTAGTCATGGTTTATAAGCCTTTTTATATGCTGCTGGATTCAGTTTTCTAGTATTTTGCTGAACTTTTTGTGTGTATGTGCATAAGAGCTATGGGTCTCTCGTTTTCTTGGGATGGTATCATGGTAATATCGGCCTCAAAAAATTGTTGGGAAGGGTTCTCTTCTATTTTTTGGAAAAGTTGGTGATGAATTGATATTAATTCTTTTTTAAATTGAAGTATAGTTGATTTACGATGTCGTGTTAATTTCTGCCGTACGGCAGAGTGATTCAGTTATCCATATGCATACATTCTTTTTAAATATTATTTTCCATTATGGTTTATCACAGGATATTGACTATAGTTCCTTGTGCTATACAGTAGGACCTTGTTGTTTATCCATTTTGTATAGAATAGTTTACATCTGCTAACCCCAAACTCCCAATCCATCCCTCTCCCACCTAGCCTCCTCCTTGGCAACCACAAGTCTGTTCTCTATGTCTGTGAGTCTGTTTCTGTTTCGTAGATAAGTTCATTTGTGTCGGATTCCACATATAGGTGATATCACATGGTATTTGTCTGACTTACTTCACTTAGGATGGTAATCTCTAGGTCCATGCCAAACGCAAATGGCATTATGTCATTCTTTTTCATGGCCGAGTAGTATTCCATTGCATATATGTACCGCACCGTCTTTATCCATTCATCCGTCGATGGACATGTAGGTTGCTCATCCATATCTTGGCTATTGTGAATCGTGCTGCTATGAACATAGGGGGGCGTGTATCTTTCTGAGATACTAATTCTTCTTTAAATGTTTGGTAGAATTCACCAGCGCGGCCCCCTGGGCCTGAGCTTGTCTTTCTGTGCGGTTCTGGATTTGTTAACTCGCTCCCTGCTTGGTCTGGGTATGTCCAGATCTTCTGTTTCTTCTTGAGTCACACTGGTTGGTTTGCATCTCACTGAAATCGATTTCCTCTAACCGTCTAATTTATTGTCACGCAGTTGTTCACAGCATCTCCTCATCCTCTCTTTTGTTCCCGTGAGGCTGCTAAGTGTCTCGCCTTCATTTCTGAGTTTTGTGATTTGAGTATTTCCCGCTTTTTTTTCCTGATCATTCTAGCGAAAAGTTGGTCAATTTTACTGACCTTTTCAGAGAACCAGCTTATGGTCTCATTGATTTTTCTCTATTTTTCTATGTTCTTTTTCATTAATTTTCACCCTCACTTTTATTATTTCCTTCCTTCTGCTGGCTTAGCGTTAGTTCTAGCCAGAGGAGACAAATAATGAGAAGGGAGATAACAAAGAGACACCTCTGTGGTCCAGGAGGGGAGGAGAGCTTGGTTAGGGGGCTGGGGGGGAGGGCTGGTCAGGGTGGGCCTCCCCGAGAAGCTGGCACCTGAGCAAAGACCTGAAGGAGGGGAGGGAAGTAGTAAATAAGAAGTGAAGAATTTGATGGAAATTGATGCGAAAACACTTATTTGCACTTAACATTTTTTAAGTTGTGTTAAGGTATATGTAACACGCAAGTCACCATCTTAACCACTTTAACTGTAGTGGTTAACTTTAACTCTAGTGGCATTACACATTCACATTGCTATGCAACCCTCACCTCCAACCATCTCTAGAACTTTCCGTCTTCCCAAACTGACGCCCTGTCCCCATCCCATTCGGCACTCACTCCCCCTCCCCCTCCCCCAGCCCCGGGCCCCAGCATCCTACTGTCTCTCTCTATGAATTTGATGACTGTAGGTCCTCGTATAAATGAAATCACACATTATTTATCCTTTCGTGTCTGGCTTATTTCACGGAGCATCACGTCCTCAAGTTTCATCCATGTTGTCGCCTGTCTGTGAATTTCCTCCCTTTTTAAGGCTCAGTAATCTTCCATGGTGTGGATGGACCACACTTTGTGTATCTTTTCATCCGTCCGTGGACACTCGGTTGCCTCCACCTTCTGGCTGTTGTGAGTGATGCTGCCGTGAATGTGGGTATTCCAGCCCCTCCTTTCGGAAAGCACGTTTTGAAGCGGTGACCAGCCCGAGGCCCATCTGGTCTTGGGACTGCAGAGCTGAACCTCTTCCACCCACTCGCCTCACCCAGGCTGCTTTCGCATAGAAAGAGGCCCATCTTTCTTCTTGAATCTCTCCACAAAGCGGGAATGACTCCGTCTGTTGGAGAAATTGTGGAGCACGGTTCCTCCCATATCCTGTGTTCCCATCTCCCAAGGAGGAAAGGCCTGGGAACTGGGTCTCACCTTTGTGGGTTCATCCAGGTCTCGGGCAGGACCAAGGAAGGTGTCGGGGCAGAGAGAGAAGCAGGGAGGGGATGCCCTTCTGCAAGATGTCACTCGTTCACTACCTGGTGCCTTGTGGTGCCTCAGGGTTTCTCTGTTCCGAGTCATCCCTACCCTGTTGTCATGAGAGGTTCTGCTGTATTCTCTTCTAATAACTTTAATGGCTTGCTTTATATTCGTTTATTATCTTTATGCCATCAGGAGTTGGCCCTTGTGTCAGGCCGGGATGTGATTTGTCTGTTTCAGCACAGGAGGACCTGCCCCCGCCCCTGCTGGCTTTGCCTCTCCCCCTCTGTCACAGATCCAGCTCCCAAGCTCATTTGGGGATTGGTTTCCTATCGATCTGGCTCTAAGTCCACCATGTGTGTTTACAATCCCTTACAAAGGAGCTTTGAGACTTGGTGGTATGATCTCCTTTAGACCGCAGACAACCACGTTGCAAATTATTCCATTCTGTGGTTGAGAAAAGGAGCCAGTTCAGAGGGGTGGGTCAGCTCAGGGCTCCCTGCCAGCACATGGCAGGGCGGGTCAGGCTCAGACATGCCGGACTCAGGGGCTCAGCCGGACCAGGGTGACGCCAAAGCGCTGAGTCGGTGTCTTATCTTCAGCGACCGGACAGACGCTTCCCTGACAAGGGACCCAGGCTACCACCAAGCACTTCTGTCCATTCAGTGTGGTGGCACTAGCCACACGTGGCTGTCGAGCCCTTGAAACGTGGCTAGTGCCACAAGTTGAAGGGACGCTATTCTGTACGTATTGGGTTCCGGACGTATAAGTATTCGTTCCAACTGGGTTTTTCTCTTCTTGTTTGAAACATGGCTACTAGGAAATTGAAAACTGCGTTTGGTGGCTTGAATTCTACTGCCGCCCGCACGGGTTTGTAGCAGCCCTTACTGGGGGCTGGGATCGGCTTCCTTATTTCTTGTCCCCTGTCCCCCGCCACCCAGTCCCTCCTGCTTCTACCTTGTCGCCCCACTGTCTTGTTCTCAGATGGAGCCCCCTTCCTGCAGACGTGCTTCCTGGGGTTTAGCAGCCAAGAATCTTCACTGGAGGAAAAGGGAGAGAGGTGAGAACCTCTATCATCCCAGCCTTCTACTCCAGGGTGGAGCTCAGGCCCACCTCTCAGAGAGACTGGGGTGGGAGGGGACCCCAGAACTAATTTAGGATTGATTGGGGTTCTAGAATGTTTGTGCTGGGGGGGCCCAGGTCCAGCTTTGGGGAGAACACTGGGCCTCAGGAAGGAGAAGGGACCTGGCCAGGTCCCAGTAGGTTTCCTGCCGGACCCCAGGTCCCCAGGGCCGGGCAGCTTCCCTCAAACCCCGAGGCCACTGTGGGTTGGTGTAGACTCTCTACCCAGACCAGGCCCAGTGAAATAGCTTCTGGGGTTTATTCTCCAAAAAAGCTGGATTCTTACTGGAAGTGTCCGGGAATAATATTATTATTATTTAACATTCATTGCTGCCCCTAGACATATGGGCAGTTTTCTGGTCCCCGCTGGGGTGTCCACGTGGTCCTAAGGCTTTCAGGTTGTGCAGTCACCTGTGACACCCGGCAGATTCCCCAGCAGAATGCAACATGTGCTTGGCTGTGGGGTCAGTGGCCTGTGGTGGGGTTGGTGCTTTCCCAGAAGACAGGAAATACCTCCGAGGTAACAGACCATCCAGTCAGCTCCATGATGCTCTGTGTTGTGAGGCAGAAATGATTTCTTTACCAGGCTTACTTGGTTACATCATAATAAATAAATTCCTGTTAAATATTTTCTATTAACTAATATTTAATAGAAATAATATTAAATATATCTAATTAATATTTCTATATTTTCTATTTTCTATTAACAATGCCATCACATAAAATAAAATAAGATAAAATAAGAAAAAGAAAATAATAGCTACCTCTATCCTTGTGGGTAGCTCGATTCACTGTTATTATTATTTGCATTTTATCGCCAGACTTTGTCAGAATATGTTTCATTGCCTACCGGTGCCAGGCACTTTCATGCCTGTGGTCTCGTGGCATCTTCACAATCCATCCCTGGGGGGAAGTATTTTTATGTCCATTTTACAGAAGGGGAAACTGAGGCCCAGAGAGGTGCATTGACTGGGGTTTTGAGCCCAGCAAGTGCCTTTGTGCTTTGACCAGGCCAGTCTCAGAGCTGGAGGGATGTGAGGATTTTGTCCAGCTTCTCTCTCCGTGTGTCTGTCCATCCTGGTGCCCAGTGGCCTTGACTGACCACTTACTAGGGAATCTGCCCCTGTAACTCAGTTTGGATAGCCCCCTCCCCCGACCTCCGGGAGCGGGGAGGAGGATGTAGGCGGGGTCAGCTTCTCAAATGTGCTTCTGAACCTGGGCGGTGCCTTTGTCCTGGCGGGGATGAGCGTGTGCAGTGTTCCAGAGCATCCTTCTTCAAGGCCGTAGTCGGGGGGGTTTGGCCTGGAGGATTTTGGCCAGATGGGGAGTATAGCGCTGGCCAGGATGGGGCAGGGCTGCAGTTGTTTTACGTCTCTGCTCTTGCCCCAGGATCTTTGCAGCTTTGGGGAGTGTTTGCACGACCCTTGGTCCATGCTTGTGTGTCCTGCAAGTAGGTGGTGCCTGAGCTCTGCCACGTGACTGCTGTGTGTCCTTGGGTGAGCCAGCTGACCTCTCTGGGCCTCAGTTTTCTCATCCTGAAAATGGGGTAATAACACCTCTCCAGTGGCTTTGAGCATTAAATGAGATCATCTACATAAAGTCCAGACTGTTGTTACCGACCAGGGTTCTTGGCCTCCTTAATCAACAGAAATTCATCCGAGGCCAGACAAGAAATTCAAGCAAGGCTTTACTGGGCCCCCTGCTTGCCCACTCGCCGCGGGGTTGGGAGGCAAGCTGGTTCTTTATATGGGGGGGCGGGTAGGGGTGTGTCGAGGGGTCGAGCTGGAGGGGTGGCTTAGGGGGCTTGCCCACCTCTTTGTGGTGGTGTTGTGTGCAGGGGGCATGCCCGGTACCCTGCTTTTGGTCCCTGCTCTTCAGAAGCGGCAGTTGGGCTTTTTGGTCTGTTTGTACCTTGTTGTCCAGAATATGCCCCAATTGCACACGCATGTAGTTATTTTTAGTCCCTTATAGTTTCTTTGTATTTTGTAGCTGGAGGAGATGTTTGTCCAGGTGCCAGCATGGCCGCCCTGCAGCCAAGGGTCCCAGGTCCCCGCCTGTCTCACTCTGATGGGCCTTGGTGGACCCTGAGCTGCACTCATCGTCATTATTGGCAACACCTGTATGTACTTGCTCTGTTCAGATTGGACCCGCATCACGCGCAGGTTGGAGTCTGCCAACTCGCTCCCCCTGGCCCGTTGGGACAGCCTGTTCAGGCCCCGCTGTGGATTCCCGCCCCGTCTGGTCTCTGCAGAGCCTCTGGCCTCGGCTGTAAGTGCACCTGGTTTATGTAGGGGCTCCGGATGACGGGGTGGGGGGGACCCGGCAGTCCTCCAGGGTACCTGTTGCCCCTGCAGGGGTCATCGGTAGCCTTGGGGGCCCACCTGGGCTCCTCCGCGCCCTGGTGTGTCCGGAAAGTTCCCACGGAGGGTTTCTCAGCGAGGGGCGCTCCCCCGCCCACTGCCCCGCAGGAGCCCCAGGTGGCTGGGCCGGGCCGGGCCAGGTGGAAGGTGCTGCTTCGAGTGGACCTTCCTGGCTCTCAGATGATGCTCTTGACACGGATGTGCTCTCGTTCATTTGAAATTTTATCCTGCCATCTTTTATTGAAGAGGGAGGAGAGGACCTGGGAGGTTGGGGTGGAATGTTTATTAAGGTAGTCATCCAGTTAAGAGCCCTTTCTGAAAAGCCTGCAAGATGACGGGGCCTTTGGCGTCGGACAAACCAGCGTTCAGTTCCGCTTTGCGGATGCTGCCTGCGTGGACCACCTGTGTGGCCTCGGGCATGGCCTGATCCTCAGCTGTGTGGGATGGTAACGCCCACCTAATCAGTAACAATTAGATGGAGCTTGTGTCAGCTAACAACCTGCGGAACAAAACACTCCGAAACTTTGGGTAAAACGACCACTGTTTATTTCAGGGCCAGAGAGTAAATATTTCATGCTTTATGCCGTACAGTCTCTCTACAAAGCAAGAGCAGTCAGGTGAATGGGCATGGCTGTGCACCAATAAGACGTGATTTAGAGAAACAAGCTGTGGGCTGACTTCGGCCCACAGGCCAATCATTTGCCGACCCCTGGTTTATTTACCTCGCAATGTGGAAAGTGGACCATTTGAGTAGGACTCCGATGATTCCTGAGTTCACCTGCGGTCAGCTGGTGGGCAGGCCTCACTCACGTCTCCCGGGTGGGCTGGTCTTTGGCAGGGGCCGGGGGGTAACTGCATCATCCATCTCTCACCCCGCCACGGGCCAGCCTGGCTTGGTCACTGGGTAGTAGTTGCAGGGCTCCCAAGAGCGGCGAGAATGCATCCCTTTGCTCTGGCCCGTTTGGTTGAAGCGAGCATGATGGCCAAGTCTAGGGTCATTGGGAGAGGACGTCCCCAGGCAGAAGGTCCAGGGAGGCGCGCACCCCGTATGGGTTTGGTGCAGCCCCGTCTGCGGCTAGGCTCCCCCAGCTGCTGGTCATTATCATCACCCATCATGGCGGGCACCAGTGGAGGGGCCAGCTGGGGTTTCACGCTTTTAGGGGTCACGGGCTCTGTGGTTCAGCTGGCAGGCGTAATTAATATTTTAACTTTGTTTCTGAATAATTTTACACGAGAGCTGTTACTAAGCTCACTCCCACCTGCACTTTTGCCCTCTCTGGTAATGGAGCCGGGACAGAGGAGAGTTAAGAGCCTTCCGTGGGGGTCAAGGGCCACGGGGACTTCCCACCGGGTCCTGCTTTTGTGAGGAGCGATTTCCTGGAGGCAGAAAGAGGCAGGATGGGGCAGCCGGGCCCTGGCTCTGGTCCCGGCTGGGCCGCTCAGCTGCTGTGGGACCTCGGCCTCGGTTTTCTCATCGGGAGAATGGGTAGATCAGATGACTTCAGCAGTGGTGTAGACAGCACGGTGGGGAGGTGGTGTACGCGTTCCCGCCGCTCCCCGAGGGCTGCGGAAGGTTGCTGTGACAAAAGCCGAGGATCAGAGAGTTTTCCCTTTTCTCCTCGTTCCTGAAAGTGTTGGCATTTTGCCTCGTTTTCAGGGTTTTTTCCTCCCTCGCTCTGTAAAGTGGATTCTGAACCCTCGTGAGCGGTCGAGAATGAGGCTCTTTTTTATTATTGAGGTGAAATACACAGAACGTAAAGTCAACCATTGAAAACTGTACGGTTCAGTGGCATTTAGTACAAAAAGGGCTGGTTTTCATCACCCCGAAAGGAAACCCACAGACAGTCCCTTCCAGCCCCTGGCAGCCACCCGTCTGCTTTCTGTCTTTACGGATTTGCTTGCCCTGGACATTTCATGTAAGTGGATCGTACGACGTGAGGTCCTTTGTGCTCGGCTTCGTTCACTGAGCAGAATGTTTTTAAGGTTCGTCCACATTGTAGCCTGTGTCAGTGCTTCATCCCTTTTAATGGGTGAATAATACTGCCTTGTATGGATAGAGCGCATTTTGTCTGTCTTTTCTTCCATTGATGGACCTTTGGTTGTTTCCACTTTTTTTTTTTTATTACGTTGGATCTTAGTTTCCCGACCAGGGATCAAACTCGTGTCCCCTGCATTGGGAGCATGGAATCTTACCACTGGACCCCCAGGGACGTCCCTGTTTCCACTTTTTGACCGCTGTGAACGATGCTGCTAGAACATTCCTGTACCAGTTTTTGTTGGAACAGCTGTTTCACCTTTGGCAGGATCAGGTTCCTCGCTAAGGGGAGGACCTGCAGTATGGGGCCATTCCCACTGCCTTTCTGGATGAGAGGGAGGTGGTGACATTTCCTCTGTTTTGGGGTGCCCGTGGGGGGGGAGCCACCTGTGCGTGGTCAGTTAATCCTCAGGACTCCAGGTGGCGTCTTCATGCATTCCCATTTCACAGAATTAGCTGGCACGCGGTCGGGGGTGGTGGCAGAGCGGGGCTGGAACCAGGCAGATTGACTCTGGGAGCCCTGGTCTTCCAGAGAAGGGCCCGCGGGGCTGGGGCAGCCGGGTCTGTCCAGGGCACAGGCTAGCGCCTCCTTACTCCCAGCCCAGGACACCGGCTCTACTCTGTGCCTGGGCCGTACCCTGGGGGTTACAGAGCTGTTTCAGAACGCTTCACGGTTACGATTTCCATCTCCTTAGGAATGATGGGATGGGCACTGCTAAAAATAGCTGCAGAACGCTGCCGGCTAACATTTTAAAATAGTTCAATAATTTAGTGATTCTCCATGGGCGACAGGGAGGATCGCTCTGAAGTGGGTGCTTTTAAAGTTTCCTAGAACCCAGTCACTGCTTGCTTTTTTCAACAATTTGAGGTATATTTCACATACCATGCAATCCACACATTTAAAGTGTATACGGTGGTGTATTTTTAGTGTATTCATGGATTGTACAGCCATCACCACTATCAATTTTGGGATATTCTGGTTCCCCCCAAAACAAACCCCGTACCCATTAGCAGTGCCCCCCCCATCCCCCCTCCTCTTCCCGGACCCCGGCAACCCCTCATCTGCTTTCTGTCTCTGTGGATGTGCCCATTCGGAGCAGTACAATGTGTGAGGTCCTTGTGTGTCTGCCTTCTTTCACTTACAGCGTCGTGCTTTTTAGGGTTCATCCACGTGGTAGCGTGTGTCAGTGCATCGTGTCTTTTTGTGGCCGAATAAGATACCATTGCACGGATGGACCACATTTTATTTATCTAGTCATCAGTTGGTGGACATTTAGGTTACTTCCACTGTTTGGCTATTAGGAAGAGGGCTGCTATGAAGATTAGGATACAGGGTTTTGTGTGGACATGTGTTTTTATCTGTTTTAGCTCTACGCCTCGGAGTAGAATCATACGTCTTGGGTCACATGGCAACTCTCTGTGACCTCTTTTCATTAGTTTCATTTTCCACAAGGTACTTTTTAAAATAAAAGGAAACTATTTTAAAAATAATTGCAATTCTAAGAAATAATACAGAGCTGTCCCCTGTACCCTCTACCCAGTTTGCCCCATGACTAGTATCTTGCAGAACTAAATGGACAACATCTCAGCACAGGGACGTTGACAGTGACACGGTCAAGATGCAAGTGTTTCCATCAGCACCCGGATCCCTCATGCTGCCCTTTTATAGCCCCACAGACTCCCTCCTACTTCACTTGCTTTTCAACCCCTGGCAACCACTCATCTGTCTTCCATCTCTATAATTTTGTTATTTCAGTAATTATACAGAAGTGGAATCACACAGTAAGTGACTTTCTGGTGTTGGCTTCTCTCTCTGTCATCGAAACTTCGTAGAGATTGTTGCGTATCCGTGGTCCCTGCTTTCTTATGCAGGGTAGGATTCCATGGTGTGTATGCGTCAGTTTGTCCAACCCGTCACCCTTGGAGGGGCACCTGGGTTGTTTGCAGTTTGGGGTTGTTACGAATAAAGCTGCTATAAACATTCGTTTTCAGGTTTTTGTGTGAATGTGAGCCTTCATTTCTCTGGGATAAATGCCTACGGGTGTAATTTCTGGGTCGTATGGTAGTTGCATGTTTAGATTTTTAAGAAACAGCTACAGGGTTTTCCTAATGGCTGTCCCATTTTGTATTCCCACCAGTAATGTGAGAGTTTGCCCATTTTCTCACAGAATTTTACTGTTTTCTACTTTAGCCACTCTGGTGTGGGGATATGTCCCTGAGGTTTTAATTTGCATTGCTTTGGTGGCTAATGATGTGTGTGTGTGTGTTTTTTTTTTTAAGATACACTGAAGAAGCATTTAATTAAAAGATTTATAATTTCTTGATGTTTCATTGCACTTTAAAAGGCATTATGGCTAATGATGTTTTGAACATCTTTTCATGTGCTCTTTTGTCATCTCGCTATCCTCCTTTGTAAAATGTCTGCATGTCTTTTGTCCCTGTTTTAATTGGATGGTTTGGTTTTTATCCTGTTAAGTTTTGAGAGTTTTTTATATTCTGAACACTAGTCCTCTGTTAGACGTGTGGTTTGCAAACATTTTCTCCCAGTCTGTGATTTGTATTTTTATCTTCTTCTTCACAGAACAAAAGGTTTTAATTTTGATGAGATCCAATTTATTGATTTTTTTTCTGTGTGTGGATTGTGCTTTTGACATCCTTTTGGCATTCCTAACCCTAGATCCTGAAGATTTTCTCCTGTGAGAAGTTTTTTTCCAAAGTTTTACATTTTATATTTAAGTCCACGATCCGTTTTGAGTTGATTTTTAAAAAATTGAACTATGGTTGATTTACAATGTTCTGTTAGTTTCAGGTATACAGCAAAGTGATTTAGTTCTACATATATAGATATTTATCTGTTCTTTTTCAGATCCTTTTCCATTATAGGTTATTACAAAACATTGAATACAGTTCTCTGCATTATACAGTATGCCTTCGTTGTTTATCTATTTTGTATACAGTAGTGTATCTGTTAATCCTAAACTCCTAATTTATCTCTTCCCCCACCCCTTCCCCCTTTGGTAACCATAGTTTGTTTTCTATGTCTGTGAGTCTGTTTCTGTTTCGTAGATATGTTCATTTGTGTGATATTTTAGATTCCATATGTAAGCGATATCATATATTTGTCTTTGAGTTACTGCACTTAGTAAGATAATCTCTAGGTCCATGCATGTTGCTGCAAATGGCATTATTTCATTCTTTTTTATGGCTGAGTAATATTCCATTGTATATATGTACCATATCTTTATCCATTCGTCTGTTGATGGACATGTCCTGGCTATTGTAAATAATGCTGCAGTGAACATTGGGGTGCATGTATCTTTTCGAATTAGAGTTTTGTATGGATATATGCCAAGGAGAGGGATTGCTGGGTCATTGTGTAAGGCTCACGCTGATGGCTGTTATTTTGTCTATCAATGCCCGGTTGCTCCAACGCCCTTTGTTGAAGGGGGCCATCCTTCCTCCATGGAGTTGCTTTTATGCCTTTGTCAAAAATCAATTGGGGGACGTCCCTGGTGGTGCAGGGGTTAAGAGCCCACCTGTCAATGCAGGGGACACGGGTTCGAGCCCTGGTCCGGGAAGATCCCACATGCCGCGGAGCAACTAAGCCCGTACGCCGCAACTACTGAGCCTGTGCTCTAGAGCCCGTGAGTCAGAACTACTGAGCCTGCAAGCCACAACTACTGAAGCCCATGCACCTAGAGCCCGTGCTCTGCAATAAGAGAAGCCCCCGCTTGCTGCAACTAGAGAAAGCACGCGGGCAGCAGCGAAGACCCAAGGCTGCCAAAAATAAATAAATACAAATATAAATAAAGTTATAAAGAAAAATCAGCTGGGTGTATTTGTGTGGGTCTGTTTCTGGGCTCTCTGTTGAGTTCTGTTGATCTGTGTCCCTATCTGTCCTCCATAACCACACAGCCTTGATTACTCTGGCCGTGTATGTCTTGACATCGCGTAAACTGATTGCCCTCACTTTATTCTTTTCCAAATTCGTTTTAGTTGTTCTGGTTCCTTTGCTTTCCCATGTAAATTTCAGAATAATATTGTCTACATACACACAAAAAAATCTTGCTGGGATTGTGTCCCACCCAACTCTTCCCAATTTGGGAAGAGTTGACATCTTGACTGTGTTCCACGATCAGGGTATGTCTCTCCACTTCTTTAGATGTTCTTTGACTTCTTTCACTGATTCGTGTAGACTTCATTGTACAAGTCATGTACGTGTTTTGTTAGATTCACATCTAAGTATTTTATTTTTTGAGCAGTTGTAAATGGTATTGGATTATCAGTTTTGGTGGCCACATGTTCATTGCTAGTATGTGGGGATACAGTTGACTTTTATATGTCAATCATGCATCTTGTGACCTTGTTCACAACTCATGTATTATTTCTAGGAGGTGTCGTTTTGGCGATTCCTTGGGATTTTCTACAATCACGTCATCTACAAATGGGGACAGTTTTATTTCTATCTTCCCAATCTGTATGCTTTTTATTTCCTTTTCTTGCCTTTTGTGCTGGCTAGAACGTCTACCCCTATGTTGAATGAGAATGATGAGAGCAGACATCCTTGCCGTGTTCCTCATCACAAAAGGAAAGCATTTAGTCTTTCCCTGTTTGGAATAATGTTAGCTGATGAGATGAAGTTTTGCAAATGCTCTTGATCAAGTTGAAGAATTTCCCCTCTTCCTATTTTTGGGAGAGATGTTGTCACAGAAGGATGTTGAATTTTGTCAAATACTTTCTCTGCGTTGATTGCTATGACCGTGTGATTTTCCTTCTTTAGCCTGTTGGTATAGTGTATTACATACATTTATTTTTATTTTTTAATTTATTTTTAAAATATTTATGTATGTACGTATGTGGCTGCATCGTGTCTTATTTGCGGCACATGGGATCTTCGTTGTGGCATGTAGGGTTTTTGTTGTGGCACGCGGGCTCTAGAGTGCACAGGCCCAGTAGTTGCAGCACGCGGGCTTAGTTGCCCACAGCACATGGGATCTTAGTTCCCCGACCAGGGATTGAACCTGCGTCCCCTGCATTGGAAGGCAGATTCTTAACCACTGGACCACCAGGGAAGTCCCTATAAATTAATTTTTTAAAAAAAATATTGGGGCTTCCCCTGGTGGCACAGTGGTTGGGAGTCCGCCTGCCAATGCAGGGGACATGGGTTCGAGCCCTGGTCCGGGAGGGTCCCACGTGCCGCGGAGCAGCTAGGCCCGTGCGCCACAACTACTGAAGCCCGCGCTCCTGGAGCCCGTGCTCCGCAGCGGGAGAGGCCACTGCAGTGAGAAGCCCGCGCGCTGCAACGGGGGGTAGCCCCCGCTCGCCGCCAACCAGAGAGAGCCTGCGAGCAGCAATGAAGACCCGATGCAGCCAAAAATAAAATAACTTTATAAAAAAAAAAAAAAAATATATTGAACCAGCCTAGCATTCCAGAAATAAACTCTACTTGTCATGATATATAATTCTTTTCATATAATGCTTAATTCTATTTGATAATATTTTATTAAGGATTTTTTATGTCTATATTTATGAGAGATATTCACCTGTGGTTTTCTCTTTTGTACTCTCTTTTTTTTTTTTTTTTTATAAATTTATTTGTTTGTTTTTGGCTGTGTTAGGTCTTTGTTGCTGCTTGCAGGCTTTCTCTAGTTGCGGCGAGCGGGGGCTACTCTTTGTTGCGGTGCGTGGCTTTCTCATTGCGGTGGCTTCTCTTGTTGCGGAGCACGGGCTCCAGGCGCGCGGGCCTCAGTAGCTGTGGCTCGTGGGCTCTAAAGCGCAGGCTCAGTAGTTGTGGCGCACGGACTTAGTTGCTCTGCGGCATGTGGGATCTTCCAGGACCAGGGCTCGAACCCATGTCTCCTGCACTGGCAGGCGGATTCTTAACCACTGTGCCACCAGGGAAGCCCTGTACTCTCTTTATATGGTTTTAGTATCAGGGTCATATTTGTTCCGCAAAATGGATTGGATTCTATTTTGTGGAAGATACTGTGTAGAATTGATGTTTGTTCTTTAAACATTACATGGAATTCTTCTGTTTTAGCCGGCTCGTTTTGACATCACTCTCACAAGGGAAGTGTTCCTGCCAGATGGAGGTAGATGTCCAGCTTCCTCAGCTGACCTCTATTGATACCCAAGTGGGGAGGCTTTTGTTATTGCTGGTGGGGGAGGGGACCTGCTCCCCACGTGGTCTCCACTGATACCGTGGTGGGGGGTGGTCTCATTCTTGCTGGTGATGGGGAAAGTCCTGACTCTCCTTTAGCCCTCTTCTGACCCCAGTCCAGCGGAGTGAGGTGGGGGCGTGAGGGAGGGATGCCAAATGCTTGTGGAAATCCAGGCTCCCCGAATGGAACCAGAGGAGGATTTGTTACAGCTCGGTAGGGAAGAAAGTCCCAGCTTCCACCTCGGTTTATTTGATCCCCCCCAGTGGAGGTTTGGGTGCCTCATGGCAGCCGCACAAGGGGAAGCCCAGGCTCCCCCCTCGGCCTCTGCTGCTATGAGTCAGGGTGGAGGCCACAGTTTTCCTGTGATATCTGGGTCGAGTAGAGCAGTTATTATCTAAACGTAGTCCTTTTCGTCTGCCATTTTCCTGGCGTTTTGGCTGGAGAGAATAGTCATTCACTGCGGCTTTTTTTTCTGCTTCTACTGGTGTTTCTGGGTTTCTGACTTCTTATCTCCCAGTCTGGGATATGAGGTTCTCCAGCCCTTAGAACCAACCACCGTGCTGTTCCCTGGGTCCCTGGTCCCGGCCCATGCTGCCTTCTCTCTACCTCTCAGAATCTTATGTTTCTTTCCTATACGACATATGGGGTTTTTCGTGGCTCTTCCTGGGAGGAGTAGGGAAATTGCGTCTACTCCATCTTTCCGGAAGCAGAAGCGCAGCCCCTGGTTTTCAGCTCAGAGATATCAGGATGCACTTGAAGTTTTAACCTCTGCCTCTTGGGGCCTCCATCTCAGCGGTCCCCAACCTTTCTGGCACCAGGGACTGGCTTCGTATCAGACAGTTTTTCCACGGGCGGGTGGGTGGGTGGGGGTGATGGTTCAGGCAGTAACGTGAGCGATGGGGAGTGGCTGCAAATACAGGCGAAGCTTCACTCGCTTGCCTGCCGCTCACTTCCTGCTGTGCAGCCCGGTTCCTAACAGGCCACGGGCTGATGGGGACCCGTGCGCTATAGGACCATGACCTGGTTGTCTCTTGCAGCTCTGGAAATCTCTCCCGTCTCCATGCCTTGACCCACTGGAGTGCAGACGGTTCCTGTTCCAAGAGACCTTTCTGCGGGGCCCAGTCTGACAGCACCTCTGGTGAGTTAGAACATCTTCTTCGTGTCCTTGTCACCTGCGAGCCTATCTCCATTGCCATGGTGTGGTTCGCCTCATCCCTTTGGCACTGCGGCCAGAGGATGGCCAGTTTCTCGCAGTCAGGGCCCAGGTGCTTGTGTCAGGGTGGGGAGAGGGTGGGTGGAGTTGCCCTTGGTGCTGGGGGGACAAGCCTGCCCCTTGGTGCCTGGCTAATGTGACCTTGGGGGAATTATCGGGACTGTGGCTGAGGCTCCAGGTCTGGCTCCTTGTCTGTGCTCTGAGATGTCCAGGCTGGACTCAGCCAATGTGGCTGAGAGTGGATGATGGGGGAAGTGTTACAGGTGCCCCACCGCCATTTTTGCTTGGATCAGGGGACACCTGTCTGTGTCCGGCACAGGGACCACGGAGGGAAGACCACAGTCTGTGGTTCCGCAGAGCCGAGATATGCCCTGTGCTCAGAGTCTGGTGCCCAGAGCTTGTTATATGTACTCCACTGGCATCGTTTCATCCGTAATATGTGCTTAAACTTGGCATTTGCTGAATGTTGCCTAAAGGCTGGGCTTTTACCATGACTGACCTCATGAAGAAAGGGAAATGATTGCCATTCTCAGGTGAGGGGAGAGGCTCCCAGCAGTTAGACGCACTGCTCATGGACTACTTGGTCCTGAGAGGCTCCATCCAGGTGTCACTCCTTCTGGTGTGACACCCGGCCGCCCAGCCTGGCTCCGCGTACTAGGGACCAGAAAGGCAGGTCTGTGAGGTCCACTCCTCGTTGGACACTGTTTCTCAGGCTTTATAAAAAAGTATCATTGCCTATCCATGGAGACATTTTGGACCGTTTTTTTCCAAATTGTCCGCCCCAGTGAAATTTTAATACTATGGAAAGGTTGTATATCTGTTCACGTTCTGCTTGTATATCTGTGCCTCCTACTTATAAACACTGTGATCCGTCTCACCTTCCAAGATTCCATTGAGAGCGCATGTCCCAGACTTACAAACACAGCAGGCAGGAGCGGAATGTCGGAGCCACTGCCCCTGCCCTGGTCCTGGTCTCCACTGCTTTTGGGGGTCGCCTCCTAACTGGTTTCCTACCCCCAGCTTCCCAGCTCTGCAGTCCTGCCTGAAATCCAGTTCAGACGCTCTCACTGTCCTTGTTGAAGCCTTTCCTTGTGGTCGTGATTCCCTCCACGTGCTCTGAGCTTCTCTGGCCTCTGCTCTTGCCCTCCCCCGGGCGCACACGGGCATTCACCTGGCGAGCGGTGGTGATGGGGCCCCATGGAGGACCAGCCCCCGCTGTCTCTGCTGAGTGGGCAGAGCCTACAGTCCCCTTGTCCTCTGTTCCTCCCCGATGCTGGATGCTGGCCCCTCGTCGGGAACCCCCTGGCTCTGAGCCCCACGGTACCTGCTCACTCACTGTGGCTCAGTGGAGAGGTGACAGATGGATGCACACGAGATGCGTGACTCTAGTGGAGGATGTGGCAGCCCTTTCTTCTAGAGGCAGAGCAGCCTCAGAGAAGGAGCGTGTCCAGGTTTGAGGGAAGGTCCCGCACTAGGCTGAACCGTACATACAGCGTTGTCCATAAGGCCTGCCTTTGACGTTCTTGGGATCGGGACTTGGGACTTACATATCATTCATTATGGTGGCAGCTGGTGGCAGAGCACTAAGCCCCCGTGCAGCGTGTTTCTGCATTTGTGGGTCATCCGCCTCAGGCCAGATGGGGGGCTTGTTGGCTCACGACGAGGTCGAACCTCTCTGAGCCTGGGTTTGCACCAAGGCCCTCTGACCTCCTCCAGGTTTCTTCCTGAGAAAGGACACTTGACCATTGGATCTGAGCGTTTGCTTGTCACCATTCCGGTATCTGAGGTAGGGTGCCGCCCGGGCTGGGCCTGCAGCCTCTTCTTAGAGAACTGTTATACTTACCATTGGCCCCAAGCGGTGGGAGCATTTGATTTCAGGATCTGTCCCTGTGACCGTGGTCAGTGATGTACAAGGAGAAAGAGAAGAGGAAAAAACTGGACCGGACGGCCCTTTCAGGCCAGGAGTGGACGTGTTGTAATCTTGGTTTGCCGGCCAGGGCGCTTTTCGCCCACACAGCGGGCTGTCTCCAGGCCAGGGGACCAGGTGTTCATTGGGAGGTTAGGCCTCCCAGCTGGAGGAAGGATGGTGGCCCTTGTGCTGTGGACGGGAGGGTTTCATCTCTCGGGAGTGGATCTTCTTGAGCCCAGGAGGTGCTGCGTCCCTGGGTGTGGACGTAGCTGAGGGCAGAATTCTCCATCAACCTCAGGTCTGGGCTCTTCATCTCCCTCTCAGCTGCTTCTCCTGCATCCTCAGGTGTCCCACAAAGCAGCCTGCCCCTCAGCGGGCCTCCGGGTGTCCTTGGGGCCTCCATTCATCATGGATGCCCCCTGTGTGGGCGCCTCACCGCCCCCCTGCCCTGGCTGAAGCATCACCTTACAGGTGAAACATTCATCACTTAATAAACCCGTGTGGATTCTGGGTTTCAGACCTTTCGGAGTGATCCGCTCCTGCTGCCACTCAGAAAAAATGGAACGTTACCCTTGCGTGGTAATTTAGTGGGTAGCCAGATGTCACGTGATGAGTGGCAGAAGGGTTCCACTTCAGAGTAACAGAATTAAGGTACAGTGTTGTGTATTCTCACCCGTGATTCAATGAATCACAGATGGAATGAATTCAAAGATTCGGTTTCTGTGAAGTGGTCTTTATTACTGCCTCAAATTACTTTTTCCACTTGTGGGTATAATCACACCCCCCCCCCCCCCCCCCCCCAGGGTGCCAGAGGATTTCTGAGGTTCCAGGTGACTTTCCTGGCGGTGACGTGACACATCCAACAGGTTTGGGTGAAGACTCTGTCTTCGGTGATGAGATTCAAGTAATGCTCTCCAAAACTGGGTGCCTAGTGTGTGGTCCTAAATCAGGGCTTGGCAGACTATGGCTCACGGACCAAATCCTACCATCATCTGTTTTTGTAAATCCAGTTTTTTAAAATTGTGATAAAATACACGTGGCGTAAATGTTTACCGTCTTAACCGTTTCTGAGTGGACGGCTCAGGGGCATTAAGTACATTCACATCGTTGTTCAACCATCACATCTTCCACCTCCGGAACCTCCCACCTTCCCAAGCTGACACCCTGGCCCCATTCAACACTCGCTCCCCCTCCCGTCCCCCACCCCTGGCCCCAGCATCCTACTTTCTGTCTCTATGGATTTGATGACTCTGCGGGCCTCCGATGAGTGGAATCCTACAGGATTTGTCCTCTTGGGTCTGACTTTTTTCTCTGAACATACTACCCTGAAGTTTCATCCATGTTGTAGCCTCTGTCAGAATTTTCTTCTTTTTTAAGGTCAAATAATCTTCCAGTGTATGGAGATCAAACTTTGTGTATCCATCGACTGTCAACAGACATTTAGGTTGTTTCTTTCCACCTTCGACTGTTGTGATTAATGCTGCTCCGGAAATGGGTGTAAAAATACCAGTTCTTGGGCTTCCCTGGTGGCGCAGTGGTTGAGAGCCCGCCTGCCGATGCAGGGGACGCGGGTTCGTGCCCCGGTCCGGGAGGATCCCACATACCGCGGAGCGGCTGGGCCCGTGAGCCATGGCCGCTGAGCCTGCGCGTCCGGAGCCTGTGCTCCGCAACGGGAGAGGCCACAACAGTGAGAGGCCCGCGTACTGCAAAAAAAAATAACAAAAAAAAATAAAAAAAACCAAACCAGTTCTTTGGGGGATATACCCAGAAGTGGAATTGCTGTGTCACATGGTAATTGTACATGTAACTTTTTGAGGAGTCACCATACTGTTTTCCACAGTGGCTGCATCATTTTGCACTCCCACCAGCAATGCCAAGGGTTCCAGTTTCTCCACATCCTCACCAATGAGTTTTTCCTGTCTTTTTGATGGTAGTCATGCTAGTGGCTGTGAAGTAGTATCTCGCTGCAGTTTTGGTTTTCATTTCCCCAGTGATCAGTCACGCTGAGCATCTTTGCATGTCCTTCTTGGCCATTTGTACGTCTTCTTTGGAGAAATGTCTATTCAAGTCCTCTGTCCATTTTTGAATTGGGTTGCTTGCTTTTTGTTATTCAATTGTAGAAGCTCTTTATATATTCTGGATTTTTATCCCTTGCCACATATGTGATTTGCAAATCTCTCCTCCCACTCCGTGGGTTGCCTTTTGTAAGTAAAGTTTTATTGTCACGCAGCCATGCTCGTTCCTTCTTGTATTATCTCTGGCTGCTTTCATGCTACAGAGGCCGAGCTGAGTGGCTGTGACAGAGGCCGTGTGATCTCAGAGCTGAGAATATCTACAGGCTGGGCCTTTACACAGAGTTTGCTGACCCCTGTTCTAAGTGATCTCGGCGCATCCAGCGCTGACAAGCAGATCAGATGCTGAGAGATGCTCTCCGTCCACAACCCCGGGGCCGCGAGCGCTCAGCCTGCAGGCCCCTGGCGTCCTCCTGGTCTGAAGGCCTCTGTGTCTTGGTTAAGTTGTGTGGCTTCTTCTTGTGACATCTGCGTAGGAGGTGGGCTCCGGACAGGGGGCTCCTTCCCCCTGGGAGCAGGTGATGTGGCGTTGAGGGACTGCCCCTAACCAGCGACGCCCCCAGAGGAAGGCTCATGACGGACCAAGTCAGGACCCTATGGGCTGCCGCTTTTGCTGTTCATCCTGCTTCCCCTTTGATAGGGAATTCCAGAGATGTAGGCGATGGCCTTCCTTGGGCTTGGATCTGGGCCTTGGGGGCTGTTAGGTCCAGGCAGCCAGAGGGAGGCCCGGGCCGGTGTCGCCCAGGGCATTACGGGAGGGATTAGCTGTGTATGTAAGTGGTCGTGGGCCCCGGGCATGTCCAGCAGCTTCACCACGAAGGGGGGGCGATGCTGTACAAACCGCATGGACGCTGCTTCCAGAGGGGTCCCCCGCAGCCCCCCACATCTCAGATTGCAGTGAGCCGGGGAGTGATGGTGGGTGAGGGGTGTGGACATCGAATGGGGGCCACTGTCTCCAGACGTCTGGCTCCGAAGGGCGGGGCGTCTGCTCTCACCGTCTGCGTGTCGTCTGCAGGACAGAAGCACAATAGCCTTGCTCTCCACCCAGAGCCCCAACCTGGGTCTGGTATGCAGTCAGTAAATGGGGAGCAGGTGACTGTCCCCTCCCCGGGGCAGTCCCTGCGTAGGCCCAGGCGAGGGTGATGGTACCTCTCTGAGCTTGTGTGAAGGAGGTGGCCCTCAATCACTGTTATCTCCCCAGAGGGACCCAGGAATTTCCAGGAGGAGCGAAGGGTCGCTGTGTGGGGCCGATGGAAATGGCCCTAAAGGTATCAAGTCCTCATCCCAGGACCACATGTGTCACCGTGTACAGTACAGCTTGCAGATGTGATCAAGTTAAGGGTCCTGAGATGGGGCGTTACCCTGGATGATCTAGTTGGGCCCCTAACACCGTCAAGGAGCCTTTACAAGAGGGAGACAGAGGGAGATGTGAACACAGAGGAGACCCCATGATGACAAAGGCAGAGACTGGGGTGATGCAGCCACGAGCCCCAGGACACCTGGAGCCCTGGAAGCCAGAAGAGGCAGGAAGGACCCTCCCCTGGAGCCTCCGGAGGGCACTAGGCCTGCGATGCCCAGGTTTCAGTCCAGTGAACCTGATTCCAGACTTTCGGCCTCCAGGATGGGGAGAGAATACATTTGTGTTGCTCTGAGCTGCCCGGCGTGTGACACTTTGTTATGGCAGCCCCGGGACGCTCATACAGCACGTGGATCTGGATTTGGTTGGGGAACAGGGTCACTTTTCGGTGAGAAGGAGGAGAAGTGTGGGCCTCGCGTGTGGCCGGGGCTCAGGTTTCCGCCGGGGTTACCTTGATGGCAGGCCGGTCACCGCGGGAAGACGTGACGGCCTTTCCCCGGGTCACCGCGGCCCAGCTGAAACCTTGGGGAGGGGCCTTGGAGCTGGCGTAGGCAGGACTGCCCTCACCCTGTCACTCTCTGCAGGACGTGCCCCCAGACAAGCCGCCAGGAGAGGTGTAGCCTGCTCTGAACGCAGCTCCTGCAAGCTGCTTCCTGCGGGCCGCGAGCATCTCCCCTCTCAGCCGGGCTGGGGACGTGCTGGCCGGCGTCCCCACGCCGGCTGCACATTGCTGGGCCCCCATGGAAGTGCCCCGAGTATTTCACACATTCAGAGTTTCCCTGCACGAACGTACACCTTGAGTGATTCAGCCTTCTTCCTAGGCCTGGAGGTGAAGGTGGGCACCTGCAGGCCAGCCCACACGCCTCCTGCCTATGGTCTTTCTGGGCGGGTAAATTCTGCTCCGGCTGCCCCAGTATCTTCACCTCTCATCAGGGCAGAGGGAGCGAGGCCCGAGGGGCAGCACACGGTTCCACACTGTCCTTGGGTGCATTCCCCGTGCCCGACCGGTCCCGCCCCAGCTCTAGGTTCCCGCCCTCTGCTCTGTGCACCACCCTTCCTGGTGCCCGTCCCCTCGGCTGTCGGGAGACCCCACCTCCCGGGGGGCTCCCCTGTCTCCACCTTTGCATGCTCTTTGTGACCCACTGCAGGCCCCTGTGCAGGGCAGGATGCAGCTGCACCCTCGGGCATCTCGGTGCCATTGGAGGGATAAGCTCGATGGCCCTGGGTCACCCACTCCTCTCCCTCCGCCCTCTCCCACCACTTTAGACCTGGTTACCCAGCGAGGCAGGTGGTGGGGGGAAGCATCTCCCAGCGTCGGGGTCGGTGAGCAGTGGGACCACAAAAGCTGGTACAGGAACGTCCTCGGGCTTCCAGAGCCCCGGGCGGGGTGTGTGATGTTGAGGAGGTGCGCGGGTCCAGGCGGACCGGAGTGTTGACAGGAGCTGCTGGGCTGCTCTGTGGAATGAGGTGGAGGCCGTGAGTCTAGGGAAAGGGGTAGTGGTCATTGGGCCCATCACGTAGATCCTTCCGGATAGCTCAGCCAAGGACCGTGTCATCATCTCGGCAGTAAGAGCCCCTTCATGCGGCATGTGTCAGGCCCTGCAAACAGCACCTGGGCTGCTCACCGACGCTCCCCCTCAAGGGTGAGGACGATCGAGGAATAGCAAGAACTGGGTTTGTTTCCCCAAATGGGTCGTCTCAGTCCTAGCAAAAGGGCCATGTCATTTTGCTTTGACTTTAGAGCCTGGCCTGAGGAACAAGATTTCTTGGGCATCTTGTTGAAATTGCAGATTCTAAGACCTCCTCCAAAGGAAATCCAATTCAGTAGAATCTGCCTTGCTTGCCTGATAACCAGATGATTCTGCTGCAGGCCCCATGGGTAAAACTCTGCTTTAATCATTAGGCTACGACCAACCCGTGGGCTGAGAGCACATTTTTGCAGCCACGTGTGGTATTATCTCTGAGCTTCCTGGCAGCCAGGGAGAAAAGGGAAAGATGGAATAACAGCGTTCTCTTGTCTGATATTAAATTAGTTCCTCTGGAGAGCAGATTTTTCTTAGCACTCTAGCCTAGGAGGAATGTTTTCACATAGTGTTTTCAGTTGTGGTTTTGCCAAAAACAAGAAAAACCCAAATAGTTTTCAAAAACCGTTTGACCTCAGTGAAAGCTGAGGACAAGACAACAACATTTTCGAGGTGGACAGTAAGCTGGGGGTTCAGGTGTGTTGCTGTCTCGTAGATTCAGACGTAGGACTTAAGGAACCATGGTCAGAGGTAACTTTGGCCAAGGGCAAGGCTTTTGCAGAAGAGAATTCAAAGAGAAGAAAGAAGAGAATTGAATGACTGTGTGGTTGCATTTTAGGTGAAATGCCCAAAGCAGGCAATCTATAGAAACAGGAAGTCATGAGCGGTTGCCAAAGGTGGTAGGGGTGAGGGGTTGGGAGGGGATGGCTGAGAATTGCGGGTTTCCTTCTGAGATAATGGAAGTTGTTTTAATATGGATAGAGGTGATGCTCTACCCAACTTAATGATTATAGGAGAACCCACGGTATCGTGCCCTCCAACGGATGAGTTGTATGGCGTGTGAATTACATCTTCGCCAAAGTGTTTAAAAACAAAAAATTGATGACGTTAGTGTGTCGCACTGAGTCCAAGGTTGGGCGCCAGGGGGTCGGAAGGAGACGACTTGGCCTGATGAAGCCTCGGGGAGCTTCCTTGGGGTAGGGAAGCTTCTCGGGTTGCAGCATTCCCCGTGATCCCCCCTAAACCATGGCCCTGAGCAGTGGACCGGCCGTCAGGTCAGCGGGGCTCCCGCCCTGGCCCAAGGGTCTGAGTTGGACGTGGTCGCGTGTCCGAGGATCCCAGGAAACGGGAGGAACGGGCACTGAATTCCGTGTTCTCACGTGCTGGTGTCTCTGTTCCCCGAGACAGTTTTATCTGCAGCCCTGAGGCTGCTGAACCAGCTCTTTGCAGCAGGACTTGCCCGCGTCCGGGTGTGGAATGTGGCTTCCCTGGGTGGAGCAGGCTGGGTGTGTCCTGGGTTCTCTCGGCAGAAGCCTGGGTCTCTCCCGTCCCCTGAGCCCGGGCCAAGTGGGTGGAGATAGCTGGATGGAATGAGTTAGGATCTGGTCTCAATGTAGGGCCGAATATACCAAGGCTCGTAGAGACGGCTTCCTGGTAAGAAAAGGAGCTGGGTGAGAGTGACCGTAGGTAAAGTGATCATAATGTGAAAATAAATATGTATGTATGTGTTTCAAATGAAACAAATCGTGTAGCCAAACCAGGAATTTTCTAGGGTGGTGACACTGGGTGTTAACCATGCTTTCACCGGGGGATGGTTTTATGACTGATCCCAAAGGGGCCGTGTTGAGGGAACCCGATTAGGAACCTGGTGTCCAGAGCTCATGGCTATTTTATCGTCCAGGGGTACACCTGGCAGAGAGGGTCTCATGTGGGGGCTGATGCTGGCCAGTCGTCCGGTTCTGCTGGAAGGGACAGCTGCCGCATGGCTTTACGACTGCAGGGAGTCACCAACTTGCTGACTTCACCTTTCCTTGTAATTCACCAAAACAAACACGTCAACTTTCTGGTGTATGAGGTGTTCCTATCGCAGACTGTTGGAAATAAAATTCACGGTGTTCGGTTGGATGCAAATTGTCCCTTTTTCTTTTTTACCGTTGGCATTTCTATTATGAATTATCACCTGTCTGCCTACGTAGCAAGCCGGTGTCTGTAATTTTGCTGTGGTTCCATAGCCATGGGTGGGAAAAATAGTGCAATTTACCTGTCTGTCAGGAGCGCAGTCAGGGATGAAGGGAAGGGGTGCTGGTTTCCATGTTCTCTAAATATTTACGCTTCTGTTCATCTTTTATATTTATTCCTTCCACCTGGATGGCAGGTACACAGTCGCCTTCCAGTGCTAATTCTTCCTGGATGTTTTTAGAGGGAGTGGTTCCGCTAGAGCTGTTTCACAGTCACGAAATGGATTCAAAGTAATATTTAATCCAACGCATGGAGGAAATGCCAGCCGCCAGGACGCTGGAATGTAGAGCAGGCCCATCGGGGGTTTGTCGTGAGCACGGCTGTCTGCTGTGTCGCCTTCCGAAGTTGTCATCAGTTGGCGGGGGGCGCGGGGAGATCTGTGAACCAGCTTGTTAAGGAAAACACAGAAAATTTTGCATTTGTGCCCCTCACCCCGCCCCCGTACTGTGGTAGCACAAACGCCTGAGAGCGCAGGGGGCCCTCGAGCTGGTGTGCGGAGTTCGTTTATTATTTTTCCCTCGTGTGTTCACGGAGCGATTGCTTCAGAAAACACTGAGGTCCCCACACAGACTTGGGGCACACGGCATCAGAAATCGGATACGGGATCCCAAGGATGGGGTACGAGGCTGGTCCACGGGCCCCTTGTGCTGATTGGGGCCCTTCTTCTGCAGCCGCAGCCCAAGGGCAGCTCTCCCTGGGCCTGTCTTGTCTGCAGCAGCCACGGAAAATGACTGTGGACATGGCCCCGTGGACACCCCTGCCCTCCAAGTGACCCTGCAGACTCTACCACTCCCCGCCACCAACACGCTAACGCGCGACATACGCCTCGGGGGCGGCATGGTCGGTGGAGGGTGGGAAGCCTTGGCAGCCCTGCCCCTTTCTGAAACATTCCACCTGGTGGGATTCAGAGGTAATCCGGAGGCTCCTCGTCCCCCTTTGGGCAACTTGGGCCTCCTTAAACTTAATCCCAACAGACAGGTGTGAGAGGGCCCAGGTCTGATGCACGTGTCAGGCCAACATCACTCGCTCTGTCCTGAGAGGGACTGCGTCACGTGCCCCGAACGTCCCAGCGTCCATTCCTCTGCCTGGCATCCCTGTCTGCATCCCTGGACAGGCCACGGGGAGATGGTGTTTCTTTTCTTAAACATTTTATTCAAGTAGAGTTGATTTATATGTTGTGTTAGTTTCTGCTGTACAGCAAAGTGATTCCATTATGCACATATATATACATTCTTTTTCATATTCTTTTCCATTGTGGTTTATCACAGGATATTGAATAGAGTTCCCTGTGTTATACAGTAGGACCTTGCTTATCCATCCTTTATATAATAGTTTGCATCTGCTAATCCCAACCTCTCAGTCCATCCTTCCCCCACCCCCTCCCCCTTGGGAGCCACAAGTCTGTTTTCCATGTCTGTGAGTCTGTTTCTCTTCTGTAGACAAGTTCATCTGGGTCATATTTTAGATTCCACATATAAGTGATATCCTATGATATTTGTCTTTGTCTGTCTGACTTACTTCACTTAATATGGTAATCTCTAGGTCCATCCATGTTGCCGCAAATGGCATTATTTCGTTCTTTTTTATGACTAATATTCCATTGCATATATGTGCCACATCTTCTTTATCCATTCATCCATTGATGGGCATTTAGGTTGCTTCCGTGTCCCGGCTACTGTAAATAGTGCTGCTATGAACATTGGGGTACGTGACTCTTTTTGAAGTATGATTTTCTCTGGAAATATGCCCAGAAGTGGGATTGCTGGATCATATGGTAGGTCTATTCTTAGTTTTTTGAGGAACCTCCCTACTGTTCTCCACAGTGGCTGCACTAATTTACATTCCCACCAACAGTGGAGGAGGGTTCCCTTTTCGGGGAGATGGTGTTTCTGTGGTATCTGCATCCTGCATCCCTTCCCCAAGACTGGCTCTGGGTGGCTCCAGGGCAGCCACTGTAGGCGGTGTCCAGGTAGAGAGAACTAGTTTGGGTGGCAGGAAGCACGCCCCTGGCCTCTCTTCTGTGTCTCTGATCAGGCCTAGGCTGAGGTGGTCCAGGTGAGACCTGGGTGGGGCCTGCCTTCAGGAATCCCGCTTCCCCTAAAAGTGCAGGGGTGGCTGGTGGGGCCCAGATGCCCAGCGCCTGTATGTGACGCACACCTGTCTCAGGAGTCCCGGGCGGTACCTCGTCCTGCGTCTTCACATGGGGAGTCTGTCACCCGAGAACTTGTCCATGGGGAACGCGGGTCCCTGCCCAGCACAGGCTCACCTTACCCGGGGGTTGGCAGCTGTTCTGGGCAGCGCAGACGGGAAGCGCGTCGGATCCGGTTACCTGCCTAGGGGGTTGTCCCTGCAGCCAGTTCGGCCGGGAGACGTGCTTACGAGCCGGGTTGCTTGCCCTGGTCCTCTGGTAACCCTGGGAGCAAATGATCTCCAGATTTCCTCTGTGCGGTATGTGATTCTTGTTTGGGTTTACATTTTTCTAGTTTTTCAACTGTACTTTAATAAAACTTACCTGCTGGTAAATTAATCCAGCTGTCAGTCTCCCCACCCGTCCCATGTAACTCTTCTCCCTAGAACTACAGCCACGTATAGGACCGGATGTTCAGGGCTGCCCAGACCATCCACACGTTCAGTGATTCTCTAGAAGGACTCACAGGACTCAGCCAAGCTATCAGGATTTTTTTTTTTGCCGTACGCGGGCCTCCCTCTGTTGTGGCCTCTCCCGTTGCGGAGCACAGGCTCCGGACGCGCAGGCTCAGCGGCCATGGCTCACGGGCCCAGCCGCTCCGCGGCATGTGGGATCCTCCCGGACCGGGGCACGAACCCGTGTCCCCTGCATCAGCAGGTGGACTCTCAACCACTGTGCCACCAGGGAAGCCCAAGCTATCAGTATTATAGTTACACTTTGTTGGAAAGGATACAGATGACAGTCAGCTGTTGTAAAGGCTCGTGGGCCAGGGTCCAGGAGAGACTAGGCACCAGCTCCCAGCTGGCCTGTCCCACTGGAGACTTACAAACAGCACTTGATTCTTCCAGAAACCTTGTGTGACGACACACATGAGCTACTACTGCCAATTAGGGACACGCCTTGCGGCCCGGAGTCCAGGGGCTCACGTAGGCGTGGCTGACCACCTACAGGCTGACCTTAGTCTCCAGCCCCCCAGAGGTCAAGGCCAAGGCCCCCCTACCATAAACCACGTTCTCAGTGTAAATGACCTGATGTGGCTCAGGGGAGCCTATAAACAAAATCACTCTTCTTAGGAGGACATTCCAAGGACTCAGAGGTGCCTTTCCAGGAACCCAGCAAGGGTTTGGACAACCCAGGCCCTCTGTGTTCACCCTTTACTGCCAGCAGTGGTTCGGAGAGAGGGTCCAAGGTCACATCTTGGTTCTACCGTGTCTTAGCTCTCTGGTTTAGGAAGTTTTTCTCTCTCTTTATGTCTCTGTTTCCTTATTGGTAGAATAGGGGTCATCCTGGATAAGTACAGGGGTGAGGAGCTTGAAGACAGAACGACAACTGACGAAAGAGTGACTGTTCTAGCCACGCCGGTGACACTGATGAAAACATGGCCACCCACTGCAGAGAGTAGGCCGCGGGTCCTCAAAGAGTTAAACGGAGAGCTGCCATATGACCCAACAGTTCCACTCCTGGGCACGTACCCAAGAGACATGAACACGTGTTCACATATGTCTACATATGTCCCCGAGGGTGAACCTAAAACTGCTAAAAAAAAAAAAAAAAAGTCTTAAAAAATGGACAAACAAACAAGAAAACAAAACTGCCTGCCTGTGTTTCACCTCATGGAATCTGGAAGAGACGTGGACACGTGTGACTGCTCACAGCAGCGTTATTTACAATAGCTCCGACGTGTGAAGAGCCCAGATGGCCATCAACAGATGAATGGATAAACACATGTGGCCCATCCATACGAGGGAATATTATTCACCCACGAAAAGGAATAAAGCCCGGACACACGCTACAACATGGACGAACCTCTAAAACGTTATGCCAAGTCAAAGAAGCCAGACATAAAAGGTCACACATTGTGTGATTCCATTCATATGAAGTGCAGTGAATGGGCAAATCCACAGAAACAGAAATTGGATTCGTGGTGGCCAGGGGCAGGACGGGCCGGGGGGGTCGGTGCTATTTGGAGGAGGAAGGAAGGGGGAGTGACCCCTGATTGGCATGGGGCTTCCATTTGGGATGACAGAAATGGCCTGGAATTAGATGCTGGTGATGTTTGTACAGCATACCTAAAAACCACTGAATTGTACCCTTTAAATGGTGAATTTTATTTCAATATTACAAATGGCTAAAAAACAAAAACAAAAAACCCTGAATAGCACAACACACCTCGCAGAAGGGCCGGAATCCGGAACATTAACATCAGATACTGGAGAGGATGTGGAACAACAGAAACTCTCGTTGCTGCTGGTGGGGATGCAAAATGCTGCGGCCACTTTGGAAGCCAGTTTAGTGGCTTCTTACAAAACGACACACACTCTTACCATGTGACCCAGCAGCTTCATTCCTTGGTATTTACCCAAAGGAGTTGAAAACTTGTGTCCACGCAAAAACCCGCACACGGATGTCTCTAGAACTTTATTTATGATTGCCAAAAATTGGAAGCCACGAGATGCCCTTCAGTAGGTGGATGGATTAATAAACTGTGGTCCATCCGGGTGATAGAATATTGAATAATATAATAATAGCACTGAAGAGAAACGCGCTATCAGCCATGAAAAGACATGGAGGAACCTTCAACGCACATGACCATGTGAAGGAAGCCAGGCTGAAAAGGCTGCACGCTGTATGGTTCCAACTATATGAAATTCTAGAAACGGTAAAACTATGGAGCCAGTGAAAACATCATTTGGTTGCCAGGGGTGTGGGTGTGGGGAGGGATGAATAGGTGAAGCGCAGGGGGTTATTAGGGCAGTGGAAATGCTCTTCACGATTCTGCAGTGGTGGATACACGGCATTATACGCCTGTCAAGACCCACAGAACGTACAACACCGAGAGTGAACCCTAATTTAAACTGTGAACTCTGGGTGACGGTGACGTGTCAAT
The DNA here is from genome assembly GCF_008692025.1 of Phocoena sinus. Taxonomy (NCBI): domain Eukaryota; kingdom Metazoa; phylum Chordata; class Mammalia; order Artiodactyla; family Phocoenidae; genus Phocoena; species Phocoena sinus. The sequence goes on along the minus strand of NC_045770.1, from coordinate 107,680,884 downwards.
ATAGGTTCATCGGTTGTAGGAAAATGGATCACTCTGGTGGGGATGTTGGCAGCGGGGGATGTGTCGGGACAGGAGGTACATGGGAGTCTCTGTACCTTCCCTTCAATTTTGCTGTGAACCTAAAACTGCTAAAAAAAAAAAATAACAGCCTTAAATAACGGACAAACAGGAAAACAAAACTGCCTGCCTGTGTTTAGGAAGAAAAATCTGTGTGGTTTTTTTTTTTAAGCATATTCAGATTATCTTTATTTGATATTAATTATATCTCTGGACTCCTGGTTTTCCCATTTAATCTGTGTGTTTATTACTTTTCACCTCATGGAATCCCGAGATTTTAGTTGATTTACTTTTTTTTTCTTAACAATGGAGAAAAGACAGCCTCTTCAATAAGTGGTGCTGGGAAAACTGGTCTGCTACATGTAAAACTTTGAAATTAGAACACTCCCTAACACCATACACAAAAATAAACTCAAAATGGATTAAAGACCTAAATGTGGGACTTCCCTGGTGGCGCAGTGGTTAAGAATCCGCCTGCCAATGCAGGGGACACGGGTTCGAGCCCTGGTCCGGGAAGATCCCACATGCCGCGGAGCAACTAAGCCCGTGCGCCACAACTACTGAGCTTGCGTTCTAGAGCCCGCGTGCCACAACTACTGAGCCCGAGTGCCACAACTACTGAAGCCCGCGCACCCAGAGCCCGTGCTCCGCAACAAGAGAAGCCACAGCAATGAGAAACCTGCGCACCGCAACAAAGAGTAGCCCCGCTCACCGCAACTAGAGAAGGCCCGCGTGCAGCAACAGAGACCCAACACAGCCAAATAAATAAATAATTAAAAAAAAGAAAAAAAAGGCCTAAATGTAAGGCCAGACACTAGAAAACTCTTAGAGGAAAACATAGGCAGAACACTCTATGACATAAATCACAGCAAGATCCTTTTTGACCCACATCCTGGAGAAATGGAAATAAAAATAAACAAATGGGGCCTAATGAAATGTAAAAGCTTTTGCACAGCAAAGGAAACCATAAACAAGAAGAAAAGACAACCCTCAGAACGGGAGAAAATACTTGCAAACGAAGCAACTGACAAAGGATTAATCTCCAAAATTTACAAGCAGCTCATGCAGCCTAATATCAAAAAAACAAACAACCCAATCCAAAAATGGGCAGAAGACCTAAATAGACATTTCTCCAAAGAAGACATACAGATTGCCAACAAACACATGAGAGAATGCTCAACATCATTAATCATCAGAGAAATGCAAATCAAAACTACAGTGAGATATCATCTCACACCGGTTAGAATGGCCATCATCAAAAAATCTACAAACAATAAATGCTGGAGAGGGTGTGGAGAAAAGGGAACCCCCTTGCACTGCTGATGGGAATGTAAACTGATACAGCCACTATGGAGAACAGTATGGAGGTTCCTTAAAAAACTACAAATAGAACTACCATATGACCCAGCAATCCCACTACTGGGCATATACCCTGAGAAAACCATAATTCAAAAAGAGTCATGTACCACAATGTTCATTGCAGCACTATTTACAATAGCCAGGACATGGAAGTAACAAGTGTCCATCGACAGATGAATGGATGAATAATCTGTTTTGAAGTCAAACGCCGTTCTCTCTGCCAGGGGGCTGGCTTTCCTGCCTGGCCTTTTGTTGTTTTCTTGCATCCTTGGTGCCTGTGACGCTGTCCCCAGTAACACCGACTCATGCAGCCCTTCCCCCGAGGTCTGCTCATCCTGGAGGGGGTCGTGGGCTGTCTCTTCCAGCCTCAGGGGATTGGAATTCCGCCCAGCAAGGCGTGAGGTCCTTCCATGGTTGCAGGTGACCCGACCTGCTTTAGAGGCATCCTTGCGGGGTTGGCACTAGGGACCGTCGATGGTGGTCACACTGTCCTCCTCTCCCTCCCGAGGCAGCTTGTTTTCATCAACTCTTCGACATTTATTTGAGTCTGACTTCCGTGGTGGCCTTTGTGTTTTAACCAGAAACAGAACTTGTGTCGTAGTTGTAGTTTACAAAGTGAGTGCGCAGAGATTGTCTGATGTAACCGTAAATTACTTGGGAAAATGAGAACTACAGCTTCATGTGACAGGTGAAGGAGCAAAGGTTCAGAGAGGTCCAGGGACTTTCTCTCAGTCACACAGCAAGTGGCCATACCAAGGCTGGTCCTGAGGGTGACCCACAAAGGGGCATGGGCTGTGCGTCTGTCGTGGTGGGGTGGGCAGGTGGCCGAGGCAGAACAACAGGATGGAATTCGGGGAAGTGGTGCGTAAGCGCCAGTGCTGGTGGGGTGTCACAGACAGCTCTGAGCCCAGCAGGTTAAGCCTACCGCGGGACGTTCGGGGGTGGAAGCCGCAGCCACCACTGAGGGCTCCAGAACTACTCATGGCAGTTTCAGATTTCACACAAGGACTTGGTGGACGAAAAATGTCGCCGCTCCCAACTGTGCACCCTGAGGGGACTCAGGATGGAGAAAAGCAGGATACTGGCCCTAGAGAGCTGAAGTAGGTGCACATCAGAGGAAAGATTCCAATGAGCCCAGACTCTTGCATCTTTCCATACAAAGTGCTAACTTCATTAACTTGAGATGTCTGGTTTTTCTTTGATCAACAGTGATCTTTTGATGTTTCAATTACCTGGTTTTGTTGCAAAACCTCCTGTATATCCTAGTTCCTCCCTGCGTCCTCTGAGAGGCTGTTTTCCAGACTTAAGTCCCCAGCAAGTCCACCGAATAAAACATAATTCTCAACTTTTAGGTTGTACTTTTTTTTTTTTTTTTTTTTTTTTTCAGTCCAGAAGATCTGCTGGACCAAGAGTCTGGTCCTGGCTTTCTGACTCTGGCTCAGAGTAAGCCGTGGTCAGGATCGGCATGGGGATGGAATGGAGTCCAGGGCCGGCCAGGGTCCCTTTCTGTCCAAGGTCAAAGACTGGTAGTGAGAGGGTGGAGTGTTCCAGACAAGGTCCTAAGGAAGAGGGCATCTGTTTCCCGTGCTCTTTCTTAGAGACGTCTCCTAACGTAACATGTGACCCCTCAGCCAGCGTCTGCAGGCTCCCTGCACGAGGTGTGACCCCAACGGGGTTCCGGATGCCGTGCAGGCAGCCCTAGCGTCCACTCTGCTCGGGTCACCCACAGAATTCATAACATAGAAAGGCCAAAATGCAAAGTCATGTCTCCATCCTGGAAGGCTTGGTGTGAAGCTGATGTGGGGCAGTGGCCAGACTGGTGCTCGGTCAGCTGGGACTCGCTGGACGTTGTCCCCATCATTGTCACCATGTTTGAACTTGCTCTGACTTTGGAGTTCACAGCAGGGGTGCCTACACCCGCCTCTCGTGGCCGGGTGGTGATTAAGTCTTGTTGCTTTAAATGCCCTTTCCTTGGGCTGCACAGGTGTGGAGACATGGCTCAGAAATTTCCTGCCACTTAATCAACAGTTATTTATAGAATGCCCACCGGGGTGCCCTTTAGAGGATGGAGATGATGTCTAAGACGGACAGGGTCTCTGGCCTCGGGATTTATTTTCCAGTTGAGCAGGTGGGACTTGCCCAGATGGAGAGACAGAGGGAGCAAGACGGTCTGTGAACACTGCACACCCCAGACCTGGCTCCAGTGGCCCGACGGAGGGTGGGTCATGGGCCTGCAGCCCAGCCCTCAACCTGACCCGTCCCCTTCCCAGCCTGGGCTCAGATGGATGCAGTGACTCTGCCGGTCCCATCATGCAGTCCTGGAGAGCCCTGACTCAGGTGCTAACTGTGAATGAAAAATGTTGCTTCCCTATTAGTAAACAAAGGATGTTGCAACCAACAAGCCAGTAGAGCTGCTCCTGGTATTGAGCCCTAAGGGAACTCAGGATGGGAACGAACAGGGTACTGGCCCTAGAGAGCTAAGCTTATATCGAAGAAATGATTTCTGTGAGCCCAGACTCTTCCGTCTTCCGGTATATAGAAAAGTGCTAAATTCACTAACTTGAGATGTCTGGTTTTCCTTAATTAACTGTAGTCTTTTGATGTTCCGACTACCTGGTCTTTGTTGCAAAAACCCCTAAATATTCTGACTTCTCAGTGCCGTCCCTCCGAGCTGTCTGAGAGGCTGTTGTCTGCTGGGCTTGAAGGCCTCAGAAAATCAGCCGAATAAAGCGTAATTCTCAGCTTTTAGGTTGTGCATTTTTTTCAGTCGACGTAACTAAAAATCTGTTCTCCGTTTAATTCTGTTATAACATTCCCAGTGGAGAGGAAGCTCTCCGGGGCGGGGATTTTAGTTGGTTTTGGTCAATGATGTATCCCAAGCACCTAGGCAGAGAGCTGGGCATGCAGACGGTGCTCAAGAAATAGTCGTGAGGGCTTTCCCGGTGGCGCAGTGGTCGAGAGTCCGCCTGCCGATGCAGGGGACACGGGTTCGTGCCCCGGTCCGGGAAGATCCCACATGCCGCGGAGCGGCTGGGCCCGTGAGCCATGGCCGCTGAGCCTGCGTGTCCGGAGCCTGTGCTCCGCAACGGGAGAGGCCACAGCAGTGAGAGGCCCGCGTGCCGCAAAAAAAAAAAAAAAAAAAAAAAAACCATAAAAAAAGAAATAGTCATGAGAACAAGAGGATGGATCCTTCTGAGTGATCGCTGGGAGAGTCCTGGTTTGTCATGCCAGGGAGCCTTTGAGACTTCTTAGAAACTCACTGATCTTCCTTTTTTAGCAGAAAGAGCCAGAGGCAGGCTGAGAGCCTGGCTGGGCTGGAGTTCTGGGCTGGATTAATAACCTTCACATCTCTTTCTATGGCTGTCAGTGAAAAAATGTTGACGGCCGTATCGGTAAACAAACGATGTTGCAGCCATCAAGCCATCACATTACAGCCGCCCCCAATGGTGAGTCCTGAGGGAACTCAGGATGGACACAGGATGCCCACCACCAAGCCCTCAGCCCCTGCAGCCACGCCCCGCCCCTACCCTGAGGAGACTCAGGGTGAAAAAGCACAGGATATGGGCCCCAGATAGCAGAGGTGCAGGTCAGAGGAGTGATTTCAGGGAGCCCAGACTCTTGCATCTTCCCATACATAGAAAAGCGGTACATTCCTGAACTTGAGATGCCTAGTTTCCCTTTAATTAACAGTCGTCTTTTGATGTTCCCGCCACCTGGTCTTTGCTGCAAAAACTGCTATATGTCCTGGTTTCTCCCTTACCTCTTCAGAGCGGCCCCTCGGAGTTATCTGAGATGCTGTATCCGGGGCTTAAGTCCTTAGTTTTGTCCACTGAATAAAACATAATTCTCAACTTTTACGTCGTACTTTTTTTTTTTTGTGGTACGCTGGACTCTCACTGCTGTGGCCTCTCCCGTTGCAGACCACAGGCTCCGGACGCGCAGGCTCAGCGGCCATGGCTCACGGGCCCAGCCACTCCGCGGCATGTGGGATCTTCCCGGACCGGGGCACGAACCCGTGTCCCCTGCATCGGCAGGCGGACTCTCAACCACTGCGCCACCAGGGAAGCCCTGTACGTTTTTTTTTTTCAGTCAGCAGCTGGCTTGATGACAAGCGCTATGCCCATGCGAATTTCCCGCTTTGCCCCAAGCAAAGGTTTCTCATGTAGCAAAGAGAACTTTGGGTTACTTGTGATTTTAGAATTAATATTAAGTTTATTCAAGGTACCAACCCAAAGACTTAACTTCCCTAAAGCCCATGAATTTGATTTACAGCTGTTATTTATGAATCTGGTTGATTTTGTAATCCCTTAAGAAGAGTGGGCCTTTGATAGCAGTGGGATCTCACAAGCTCAAATACCCATGAATTCTAACAAAAAATTCTGCCTCGGGGATGAAAGTAATTATTTTATTACTTTCACTAGTAAAGCATAACCTAATTATACTGAAAATCCGGGACTCTTACATCCTCTGAAACATTCTAGAGAATTTTCAACTTTCTTAAAAATTATATTTGGTGTAGAGTCTTATGTCTGAATCTGCCATTCTGTTGCCTATGTTGACCAGGATAACGAGTATAAACAGGTACAGGGTGTAAAAGTGAAACCTTATTCCTGGATTTAACGTGTAATACTAGTGAGGTGCTTTTGGTGTCTTTTTTTATGTCGCCCTTAGGCTTAAGGCTTCTTGGGGTTACAGAGCATCGACCCATGAAGAAATCAGACCAGTTGGCAATGTGGTCCTTTAGTCTCAGGCCTGGGGTTGGCTATCTCCCAGGGCGTCCGGCTGGGACCAGGACCTGTGTGGCTTTGTCCAGTCCTCCCTGACGTACAAGGCCTCGGTCCTGCAGCCCAGCAGCCCAGGGCCCTGCTCAGGTACAGAAGCCTGGATGATTCTTAATGCTTTGAATCTGCCATCCTAGCTTGTAAGGAAATTTGTAGCTAACTCCCTCAATTGCCTTGTGCTATTTTGCATTTCTTGGGCTCCCCTAAGACTTTTAAATTACTTCCAGCTTGGCTCTGAAGACAATTTCTGGCCATGTCATCAGATCCTTCACACCTGCATGTAGCTTCCTATAACTTTATTGGGCCCAGAATTCTATACTGTCCTCTCCTTGAAATCTGCTCCGGTCCCATCCTGGTCTGCCTTTTGGCTCCAGCAGTTAAGTCATGTTTACTGGCGTGATTCTGGTTTTCTTTTTAAATAAAATTAGAGTTTAGAAAAGGGAGGTGATTCAAAGAAGACCAAGGAGTGAGTAACGTTGGGGCATGAGATCATTTGTGAATAGTTGAAGGTAGAGAGTGGGGGGCTGCAGCAGGTGCGGCGTGCCCCCTCCCCACACGCCTGCGGGGTGCCCAAGTCGAATCTCAGCCCTGACCCCCCAGCGCTGTGCCGGGGCCCAGGGACCACGCCAATGCCAACAGCCGCCTGCCTCTTAGTTGCACCTGAGGCCCAGCCACCTGCAGACAGATCTCAGATGCAGCCTTGATGGCCACTTGGGGAAAGCTTTTGTCTGGACACCCACCCTTCCCATTCCCCCCCACCCCGGAGTTGGTGGGGATCTATCTGGTGTTGTAAGGCTTTGGGGTTCTCTCTGTGCCGTGATTTCCTTGTAACACAGAAACGATGGTGCTCTTGGCCTGGCCACTCCAGCGATGGTGCTGTCAGGGGCTGAGCTGTTTCCCCCAAATTCAAGCGTTGGTATCCCAACCCCCAGTATCCCAGAATACTGCGACTAAAGTACCACATTGCTGTATTTGAGCTGGTCCTTTAAAGAGGTGAGTAAGGTAAAATGAGGTCACTAGGGTGAGCCCTAAATCCAGTGTGACTTGAAGACAGGCACACAGGGAGAAGGCCACGTGAACATGAAGACGGCCATCCACAGCCAAGGAGAGAGGCCTGCAGCAGCTCCTGCTCTGGCAGATCCCACACGGAACCCACCCTCCCGACACCTGGATCTTGGACTTGCAGCCCCAAAGCTGAGAGGCAGTAAATGTCTGTTGTCACCCCATCTGGAGTGCTTTGTGTCGGCAGCCCGAGCAAACTACTACGGGCACCAAGGGGCCAAGAAAGGGACAGAGACCTCCAGGCCGAGAGCTCACTGCAGGAGGCAGTGGCATCCAGGGGGATGCTGATGGCGAGCTGGACCGGGACCCTGGTGCCCTTTGACCTTGGAGAAGCGGCAGATATTTCCAAGGCTCAGTTCTCCCGTGTGATGGCGATCCCGGCACCTCCACTGTGTCGGGTCAGGAAGACTCTTGCTCCAGGTCCAGCTGTGGGATGTGGAATAGCTCTGTGGACAGTAGGTAAACCCAGGAAATGGGTTTACTTTTCTGGCAAAAAAAGTTAAGCCCCCTTTGACTTGGAATTGCTGCAGGGCTGTGGGGAGGCGGCCCCAGGATCCGTGGGCTAGAATGCCAGGCCGGAAGCCCTCCCAGCACCCTCCTGTGAGAATCGCCATCATTTCGGATCCGAGCAGCTCCTGTGAGTTGAGCGTAACATGGTGGAGGTGTCTGGCTTCAGCACAGCCTCGGCACCCATGTTACCTCTCGGCATCACCTGGAGGCATCTGTCTCTGTGTGCACCTGACAAGGCAACTGTGAGAAGGATTTTATTCCTCCCTTGTTCTTTTCCTGGTACTTTCCGAATAACCAGGTTCGGTTCTCCAGACTTGTCTGAGGTAGTAAGGAAGGCTGAGCTAAGGAAGGTTGTTTGAATTGCATGTTTACCTTTGGCAAAGACTGTTCATACACTAGTTATTAGTTATTATACTACTTATATTATTATACTAGTTATATAGTTATTATTTTAGTTATTAGTTATTTCCTCGGGCACCCTGCAGATGATTTAATTAGGCAGGCTTGATTGCCTTCTCTGGGTCTTGCTTTCTCCTGTCACGTTTATGAGCCGATAGCCGCGTGATGGCTTGATAAAAACTCTCGGAAAAAGAAAGCCCTAATGAGTACAGATTGCCTTGCAATTTGCATTTGTAAGTGAACATTCTAGTAATGACTGAAAGCAGAAAGTGTAAAAGTGGATTGATTAAGTCATTTTCCTGATCAAAGCAAGACTCTTCCATTTAAGCTGGTGCAGCCTGTCCCATTAACCCTTGCCTTGAGTTTCTTTTTATTTATGACACCTTCGTGAAATTTCGAGTTCTGGGTGCAGGTTGGGAGGTCTCAGTGTTGTCCTGTTCCATTCAGGGGGACTGGATTCCAGCCAGCGATTAGGGTGAGGGTTCACGTAGGTGGTTCTTGGTACTTTTGCCATAAGCATCTTTTTTTTTTTTTTTTAAACATCTTTATTGGAGTATAATTGCTTTACAATGGTGTGTTAGTTTCTGCTTTATGACAAAGTGAATCAGTTATACATATACATATGTCCCCATATCTCTTCCCTCTTGCGTCTCCCTCCCTCCCACCCTCCCTATCCCACCCCTCTAGGTGGTCACAAAGCACTGAGCTGATCTCCCTGTGCTATGAGGCTGCTCCCCACTAGCTATCTATTTTACGTTTGGTAGTGTATATATGTCCATGCCACTCTCTCACTTCATCCCAGCTTACCCTTCCCCTCCCCATGTCCTCAGGTTTATTCTCTAGTAGGTCTGTGTCGTTATTCCCGTCGTGCCCCTAGGTCCTTCATGACCATTTTTTTTTTTTTTTTGCTTAGATTCCATATATATGTGTTAGCATATGGTACTTGTTTTTCTCATTCTGACTTCACTCTGTATGACAGACCCTAGGTCCATCCACCTAACTACAAATAACTCAATTTCGTTTCTTTTTATGGCTGAGTATTAATATTCCATTGTATATATGTGCTACATCTTCTTTATCCATTCATCTGTTGATGGACACTTAGGTTACTTCCATGTCCTGGCTATTGTAAATAGAGCTGCAATGAACATCTTGGTACATGACTCTTTTGGAGTTACCGTTTTCTCAGGGTATATGCCCAGTAGTGGTATTTCTAGGTCATATGGTAGTTCTATTTTTAGTCTTTTAAGGAACCTCCATACTGTTCTCCATAGCGGCTGTATCAATTCACATTCCCACCAGCAGTGCAAGAGTGTTCCCTTTTCTCCACGTCCTCTCCAGCATTTATTGTTTGTAGATTTTTTGATGATGGCCATTCTGACCTGTGTGAGATGATATCTCACTGTAGTTTTGATTTGCATTTCTCTGATGATTAATGATGTTGAGCATTCTTTCATGTGTTTGTTGGCAATCTTTATATCTTCTTTGGAGAAATGTCTAAGTCTACTGCCCATTTTTGGATTGGACTGTTTGTTTTTTTGATATTGAGCTGCATGAGCTGCTTGTAAATTTTGGAGATTAATCCTTTGTCAGTTGCTTCATTTGCAAATATTTTCTCCCATTCTGAGGATTGTGTTTTCGTCTTGTTTATGGTTTCCTTTGCTGTGCAAAAGCTTTTAAGTTTCATTAAGTCCCATTTGTTTATTTATTTTTATTTTTAATTTTTCTTGTGGTACGCAGGCCTCTCACTGTTGTGCCTCTCCCATTGCAGAGCACAGGCTCTGGACGCGCAGGCTCAGCGGCCATGGCTCACGGGCCCGGCCGCTCTGCGGCATGTGGGATCATCCCGGACTGGGGCACGAACCCGTGTCCCCTGCCTCGGCAGGCGGACTCTCAACCACTGCGCCACCAGGGAAGCCCCCATTTGTTTATTTTTGTTTTTATTTCCATTTCTCTAGGAGGTGGGTCAAAAAGGATCTTGCTGTGATTTATGTCATAGACTGTTCTGCCTATGTTTTCCTCTAAGAGTTTGATAGTGTCTGGCCTTACATTTAGGTCTTTAATCAATTTTGAGCTTTTTTTTGTGTATGGTGTTAGGGAGTGTTCTAATTTCATTCTTTTCCGTGTAGCTGTCCAGTTTTCCCAGCACCACTTATTGAAGAGGCTGTCTTTTCTCCATTGTATATTCTTGCCTCCTTAATCAAAGATAAGGTGACCATATGTGCGTGGGTTTATCTCTGGGCTTTCTATCCTGTTCCATTGATCTTTCTGTTTTTGTGCCAGTACCATACTGTCTTGATTACTGTAGCTTTGTAGTATAGTCTGAAGTCACAGAGCCTGATTCCTCCAGCTCCGTATTTCTTTCTCAAGATTGCTTTGGCTATTCGGGGTCTTTTGTGTTTCCATACAAATAGTGAAATTTTTTGTTCTAGTTCTGTGAAAAGTGCCAGTGGTAGTTTGATAGGGATTGCACTGAATCTGTAGATTGCTTTGGGTAGTATAGTCATTTTCACAGTGTTGATTCTTCCAATCCAAGAACATGGTATATCTCTCCATCTATGTGTATCATCTTTAATTTCTTTTATCAGTGTCTTATATTTTCTGCATAATTTGCCTCCTTAGGTAGGTTTATTCCTATATATTTTATTCTTTTTGTTGCAATGGTAAATGGGAGTGTTTTCTTAATTTCACTTTCAGGTTTTTCATCATTAGTGTACAGGAATGCAAGAGATTTCTGTGCATTAATTTTGTATCCTGCTACTTTACCAAATTCATTGATTAGCTCTAGTAGTTTTCTTGTAGCATCTTTAGGATTCTCTATGTATAGTATCATGTCATCTGCAAACAGTGACAGCTTTACTTCTTCTTTTCCGATTTGGATTACTTTTATTTCTTTTTCTTCTCTGATTGCTGTGGCTAAAACTTCCAAAACTCTTCTTCTTCTGGGACCCCTATTACTCGAATGTTGGTGCGTTTAATGTTGTCCCAGAGGTCTCTCAGACTGTCCTCAATTCTTTTCATTCTGTTTTCTTTATTCTGCTCTGTGGTAGTTATTTCCACTATTTTATCTTCCAGGTCACTTATCCATTCTTCTGCCTCAGTTATTCTGCTATTGTTCCCTTCTAGAGAATTTTTAATTTCTTTTATTGTGTTGTCCATCACTATTTGTTTGCTCTTTAGTTCTTCTAGGTCCTTGTTAAATGTTTCTTGTATTTTCTCCATTCTATTTCCAAGATTTTGGATCATCTTTACTATCATTATTCTGAAATCTTTTTCAGGTAGACTGCCTATTTCCTTTTCACTTATTAGATCTGGTGGGTTTTTGCCTTGCCCCTTCATCTGCTGTGTGTTTCTCTGTCTTCTCATTTTGCTTATCTTACTGTGTTTGGGGTCTTCTTTTTGCAGGCTGCAGGTTCATGGTTCCCGTTGTTCTTGGTGTCTGTCCCCAGTGGCTAAGGTTGGTTCAGTGGGTTGTGTAGGCTTCCTGGTGGAGGGGACTGGTGCCTGTGTTCTGGTGGATGAGGCTGGATCTTGTCTTTCTGGTGGGCAGGTCCACGTCTGGTGGTGTGTCTTGGGGTGTCTGTGGCCTTATTATGATTTTAGGCAGCCTGTGTGCTAATGGTTGGGGTTGTGTTCCTGTCTTGCTAGTTGTTTGGCATAGGGTGTCCTGCACTGTAGCTTGCTGATTGTTGAGTAGAGCTGGGTCTTGGCGTTGAGATGGAGATCTCTGGGAGATTTTCGGCATTTGATATTATGTGGAGCTGGGAGGTCTCTTGTGGACCAGTGTCCTGAACTTGGCTCTCCCACCTCAGAGGCACAGCCCTGACTTCTGGCTGGAGCACCAAGAACCTGTTGTCCACATGGCTCAGGATAAAAGGGAGAAAAAAAAGAAAGAAGGAAAGCAAATAAAATAAAATAAAGTTATTAAAATAAAAAAATTATTATTAAAAATTTTTTTAAAGTAATAAAAAAAGAAAGGAAGAAGAGAGCAACAAAACCAAAAAACTAATCCACCAATGATAACAAGTGCTAAAAACTATACTAAAAAAACCCCAAAAAACATAAAAACAAAACCAGACAGACAGAACCCTAGGACAAATGGTAAAAGTAAAGCTATACACACAAAATCTCACACAGAAACATACACACAAAAAGAGAAATATAGAAAAAAATATATATATATTGTTGCTCCCAAAGTCCACCTCCTCAATTTGGGATGGTTCATTGTCTATTCATGTATTCCACAGATGCAGGGTACATCAAGTTGATTGTGGAGCTTTAATCCGCTGCTCCTGAGGCTGCTGGGAGACATCTCCCTTTCTCTTCTTTGTTCGCACAGCTCCTGGGGTTCAACTTTGGATTTGAACCCGCCTCTGCGTGTCGGTCGCCTGAGGGCGTCTGTTCTTCGCTCAGACAGGACAGGGTTAAAGGAGCCGCTGATTCAGGGGCTCTGGCTCACTCAGGCCGGGGGGAGGGAGGGGCACGGAGTGTGGGGCAGGCCTGCGGTGGCAGAGGCCGGCGTGACATTGCACCAGTGCGCCATGCGTGACGTTGCACCAGCCTGAGGCGCGCTGTGCGTTCTCCTGGGGAAGTTGTCCCTGGATCCCGGGACCCTGGCAGTGGCAGGCTGCACAGGCTCCCGGGAGGGGAGGTGTGGAGAGTGACCTGTGCTCGCACACAGGCTTCTTGGTGGCGGCAGCAGCAGCCTTAGCATCTCATGCTTGTCTCTGGGGTCTGCGCTGTTAGCCGCGGCTCGCGCCCGTCTCTGGAGCTCCTTTAAGCGGCGCTCTTAATCCCCTCTCCTCATGCACCAGGAAACAAAGAGGGAAGAAAAAGTCTCTTGCCTCTTCGGCAGCTCCAGACCTTTCCCCGGACTCCCTCCTGGCTAGCCGTGGTGCACTAGCCCCCTGCAGGCTGTGTTCACGCCACCAATCCCAGTCCTCTCCCTGCACTCCGACTGAAGCCCGAGCCTCAGCTCCCAGCCCCGCCCGGCCCGGCTGGGGAGCAGAGAAGCCTCTTGGGCTGGTGAGTGCCGGTCGGCACTGATCCTCTGTGCGGGGATCTCTCCGCTTTGCCCCCCGCACCCCTGTTGCTGTCCTCTCCTCCGCGGCTCTGAAGCTTCCCCCTCCACCACCCGCAGTCTCCGCCTGCGAAGGGGCTTCCTAGTATGTGGAAACCTTTCCTCCTTCACGGCTCCCTCCCACTGGTGCAGGTCCCGTCCCTATTCTTTTGTCTCTGTTTATTCTTTTTTCTTTTGCCCTACCCAGGTACGTGGGGAGTTTCTTGCCATTTGGGAGGTCTGAGGTCTTCTGCCAGCGTTCAGTAGGTGTTCTGTAGGAGTTGTTTCACATGTAGATGTATTTCTGATGTATTTGTGGGGAGGAAGGTGATCGCCTCTTACTCTTCCGCCATGTTGAAGCTCCTTGCCGTAAACATTTTTGCTGCACTTTCTTCATGTAACTAATTGCCTATAGGGCAGTTTTGCTGTAAAAGATAAAACAACAAAAGATAAAAGAGGTACGTTAAAAAGGTCATAATGAAACATGAGAAATGAAACAAAATAAAAAGGCTTTATCGCGAAATAGAAAACATTCGAATACATTTAAGATGTGTGTAGATTGATTTGTCTTCCAGGTCATTGTATTTTCTACAGTTTTTTTGCTTGTTGATTTCGTCTCCTTGTTTGGCATCGCACTTTTTCTTTTTCTCTAAAATTTCTTCCTTCATTAAGAGAGGTTATCAGTTTCCAAACGTTAGGATGGGTGTTTTTACCTTAGCTCTGGACCACGCAGTGCCAGTCTCCACACTGCTGCGTGCTCTTGGCAGGTTGTCACACACCTGCTGATGGACGTTCTAAAGTTCTACGGAAATGTGGGTCCAATTCTGTGTCTCTGAGGCCCTCAGCCTCATTCTCCTCTAATCTAATGTGTTTCAAAATAAGAAACCAACTCTTGGGGCAAATCATCATCATCTTTCAGCTTGATAAAGCCATCAATAATGCTAACCAAAGAAAAATCTGACGCCTCTCAAGCAGGTGAAACCAAACTGTCATCCAGTTATTTTATTGTTCACGGCAAAGTTGTCTTATAGTCAGTTAGTTATGCAGTGAAAATGTTTATGGCAAAAGTGCTTGAGGCAAAGATGTTTATGGCAAAGAAGCTTATGGCGAAAAGACTGGATACATATGTGAGTTATGACATGAAAATTGTTTTGTTTGACATGTTTGTAAACAGGCTCATAGATGCTGCCCTGTCGTTTACAAGGGGCTATTGTCATAGGTCCGCTGTGAGGGAGCGTGTTGTTACAGGCTGAACCGTGTCCCCCAAATTCATATACTGAAGCCCTAACACCCAGCACCTCGGATGTGACTGTATTTGGAGATGGGATCTTTAAAGAGGTGATTAGGGTAAAATGAGGTCATATGTGTAAGGACTGATATCCTTTTTTTACATTTATTTATTTATTTACATATGTATGTATGTATGTATGTATGTATTTGTGGCCACGATGGATCTTCATTGCTGCATGTGGCCTTTCTCTAGTTGCAGTGAGCGGGGACTGCTCTTTGTGGCGGTGCACAGGCTCTAGGTGCACTGGCTTCAGTAGTTGTGGCACGTGGGCTTAGCAGTTGTGGCTCACAGGACTGATATCCTTATTAGAAGAGGAGGTCAGGACACAGACACGCGCAGAGGGACAAGCCTGTGAGGACACAGAGAGAAGATGGCCGTCTACACGCCGAGGAGAGAGGCCTCAGGAGGACCCGACCCTGTCCACACCTGGATCTTGGATTCCAGTCTCCAGGACTGGAGACAGTGAATGTCTGCTGTTTAAGCTGCCCGGGCCGTGGACCTTTGTTACGGCTTGAGACTCACACAAGAGTGGAGCCGTCTCAGATGATGCACTCAGCTTCCCTTTACCCTGAGAGTTAATAGTCACATGAGGTTACAGTGCTAACGACCGTTTAGTGAGTATCAGCCCTGCCAAGTGCGTTACACATACTTCTTTTTAAATTCTCGCCTTCTCGGGTGCCCTAGTGCCGGCCCCCACCTTATGGATGAGGAAGACCTGGCTGATTCGCTCCAGCCACGTGGCCAAGGCTGGTGGGTCAGCTCTGTCCGACTCGAAGGCCTGTGCTGTCACCGTGTCTCTGGGCGTCGCCTGTCCCCTGTTCTGTCAAGTCCTGCTGGAATCTCTGGCACGTCTGGATATCCGTGGTCGGAGAGGGGAGAGGCCTTGAGCGGCCGTCTCAGCCCCGCCACCGGGGAGGGTGGTGGTAGCACTTAGATGTAACCATCGACCACCCACGGGTTCCACCGTTCCAGTTGCGGACAGCGACCACCCGTCGTGCCTTCCTCGGAGAAGAGGCTCAGAGCTCTCTTTATCCCCACTGACCTCCTGGAATGCAAAGGTGCCTCACGGTTCCTGGCCCCTGGACCTCCCCTCAGGCCTCAGGGCCTGGTTGTTGCTTAAATGCAGGGGGAGCACAGCCTGCCAAAGCTGTGATCAGGGGCGCCTGCCTTTGGCGTTTCTGAAGTATTTCTCAACGTGCGGGAGGAGACGTCGGCTGGCTTGGACCAGAGCAGGGACTGGAAAAATGGCAGCTGCGGGCTGTGCTGACTCTGCTTTGCTGGTTGTGTCCTCTCTCAGCCGTGGGCACATGGCGCCCCAGGTGGGCTGCACCTGGATGCATCTGCTGTCAGTTGCTTTATGGATCGACCACTTGCAGCACCTTGGCAGATGAGGTCTGTGCCGGGCTGGGGAGAGAAAGCCGCCCACCTGGACAGGCCTGGTCCTTCACTGTCCTGCTAGAGGCTCTGCTCTCTGCTCTCTTATCACTGTAACCAGGCAGTCAGCCCTTCCTTGGGGCCCTGGGCTTTGACATCTGAGGGGGTGGAGGAGCCCCAAGCCTTATCTTGGAGGCTTCCTGCCTCGTGTGTCTCCCCAGAGAAGCAACGGGTCCAGCAGTCAAGGAATCAAGGGGAGATCTGGGTTCAGAGTCTGCCTCTAAGCTGTGCAGTGCTTGACACATAACTCGCCCTCTCTGGGCGTCAGTGGGTTCAAGTGTAAAGACAAGTGACACTGTCTGAGTATATGGGGTTTGTGACTTACACACGCACCGATGACCACCCATGATGCACCGGGCGCTGGGATAATGCCGCTGGACGGGGAATGGGATCCCATCAGAGCCAAAGGGAGATGGACGGTGCCCGGGAGCGATCAGGACATCTGCTGGGAGACGGGGAAGCCAAGGTCAAGAGGAGGCTTGGGATCAAGGACCCAGAGCAAGGTGTTGAGGACGGCGGATGGTTGATGGCTTCAGGCCCAGCACGTTGGCTGCATCCGTCACCCAACCTGAGCTCTTGTGCAGAGGACGGGAGAACTTCGTCCCCCTCTTCCCGTCCGTGGTCACTGGGTCCTGGTGTTGGCAGTCATGCCCCGCGGTCCGGCAGCTTCCAGGGGCTCAGCCTTCATCCAGGTGGGAGCTGTGCTCCAAGAACCCCGGGGTTTGCTCCCACCTACCTTGACCCATTGCTCGATGGAGTGAGGTGGGTGACACCCCCTTCCCCCTAGAGAAAAGGTCAGGGCCCCAGGTAGACTGCGTGGACCCGAGCTGGGCACCGTCCCTGTGTGTCCCATCCCCATGCCCGGCCCATCTTGACTTTTGTGCATCTTCTCTGCTGCTCTGCCCGGTTGCCAAGGCAATCCACGTGGCCATGGTTATTTCCGCCTTTCAGTTATTCACATACCTGTGCTCTCTCGTACGTCATCTATAATTATTAACTGTGTTTTCCTGTTGCCTTGCACAGACACCCCCGTCCCCGGAGGGAGAGGATTCTGTTTCTGAAAGGACACGTGTGGGTTCTGGTTGGAAACCCTCGGTCTGCAGAGGGGTGGCATGTTCTGGGGGGTGGAGAGCTGCTTGGGCTTTTCCGGGGTTTCCTGCTGATTCAGTGCAGGGGAGGGAGTCTGGGGGCCCGGCGTGGGGGGAGGGGGCTGCCGTCCTCCTGTTCTGAAGATGCTTTGAGGAACTCCTCACCCCAGTGCTGGTGGTCCCTGTGGCAGCTTCCGGAGGTTGCGGGATGTCCATTGAAGCCTTGCTCTGTTCTCCGAGGGCACGTTGGTTGAAGGCCATGCTCAGTGCCCAGCGCTGTCCAGCAGTGAACAGACACAGACCCGTCCCTCCTCTCCTGGAGTGAATTCCAGTCTAGACGAGAAGCAGACCTTGAATGCTCTCCCGTCATCTACCGCTGCTTGAGAAACAACCCCGAAACTTAGGGGTTTAAACAACAACCATTTTACTCGCTCATGACCCTGTGGGCTGGGCTTTCGGGCAGGGATGAGCTGGGGGTACTCGCTCCCCTCCAGAAGTCCGGGCTGGGGCTTCTCTACGTGGTCCCTCTCCCTGAAGGTTGCTCTCTGGGGCTTGGGTCGGTGCACTTCTTACGAGGGAGCTGGCTTCCAAGAGGTAGATTGTTCCAAAAAGTAAAGTAGGGAGCCACAGCTCTCTGAAGTTTCATGGCTTCATTTCTGCCACATTCTAGTGGTCAAAACTGGCCACTGGTCCAGCTCAGATTCAAGGAGACGGAAATAAGGCTCTACCTCTGCATGCAAGGAGTTTGCAGAGTTTGTGGCCATCTTGAATCCACTACGCTATACCCACCCTAATGTCTGTTTCATACAGCCTGGTAAGTGGGAGACGGCTGTAGGGTTGCAACGTAACCTCATCATCTCTGAAGTCAGCCAGTGGGTTGGATTCCTGCCACCGTCAGCCAACAGCTGTGTGACCTTGGGAAGCAGTTAAGCCTTGCTCTGCCTTTACTTCCATGGGATTCCGTAAGTTGGGGCAGTAATACCTGCCCCACTGGATTGTTGTCAAGATCAAAGAGACAACCCATGTAAGGCATATGGCCCTCGACTGGTGTTAGTGACGATCGGCATTGGCTACTCTGATGGGAGGAGGTGCTTCTACTGATGGTACGGAACGAAGGAGCCGGACCTGACTTGGTTGTCGGCGCATTTCCCTGAGGAGTTAAGGATGACGTTGTCAGACGTTTGTTGGGGAGATGACTCAGCAGATGTGGACAGGATGGGGATCGGCCGTGCCAGCAGTTCTAGACCAGATGCTGCCAACAGGGAAGGTGGGAGAGATTGAGGAGGTCAAGTCTCCAGGTCTCAGGGGTGGCTAGGATACGGGGATTAGAAGTGTCAAGGGGGATGCCTTTACTTCTAACTGGGGCAAATGGTTGGGGTCAAGAACTAGAGAGGGTCAGTAGAATTACCATACGATCCAGCAATCCCACTCCTGGGCATATATCCAGACAAAACTCTAATTCAAAAAGATACATGCACCCCTATGTTCACAGCAGCCCTATTCACAACAGCCAAGACATGGAAACAACCTAAATGTCCAACGACAGAGGAATGGATGAAGAAGATGTACTACATATGTATAATGGAATACTACTCAGCCATAAAAAAGAACAAGATAATGCCACTTGCAGCAACATGGATGCAACTAGAGATTATCATACTAAGTCAGAAAGAGAAAGAAAAATACCGTATTATCATATCACTTATATGTGGAATCTAAAATATGACACAGATGAACCTATCTATGAAACAGAAAGAATCACAGACACAGAGAACAGACGGGTGGTTGCCAATGTGGGGGGTTGGGGGAAGGATGGAGTGGGAGGTTAGGGTTAGCAGGTGTCAGCGTTTATATATAGAATGGATAAATGACAGGGTCCTACTGTAGAGCTCAGGGAACGATATTCAATCTCCTGGGATGAACCATAATGGAAAAGAATATAAAAAAGAATGTGTATATATGGATAACTGAATCACTTTGCTGTACAGCAGAAATTAGCACAGCATTCTAAATTGACTATACTTCAGTTTAAAAAATGGAAAAAAAAAGACCTGTAGAGGGTTTGAGAGTTCCCCTTGTGAATCAGCCTGCCGCAGTTTCACGTCGCTGGGTAGGATTTCACGAATCCCCTGGTCAGAGACGGAGATCCGTCTATTACTCATGGCGACAGTAAGAGGCAGACAGCAGCATTTTGTCCTGGTTCCCTGAGCCCAGATCCCCACCCAGTGATGCCAGAGGGCCCCTGGGCACCGCACATGCAGTGGTTTGCATGATGGGAGGGAAACATACTGAACAGTGAACATGCCCCCTTTCGGTCCTAAGGGAAACACTGAATCTTCTGTCTGCGTCACATCCGCTCCCCCCAAGACGTGGCGAAGTCCCAGCCCCCAGGACCCGTGATTATGACCTTCCTTGGAAGTTGGGTCTTTGCAAAGGGGCAAGATGGGGCCATTAGGCTGGGGCCTGACCCAGTGCCACTGGTGTACTTATGAAGGAGGGCATCTGGGCGCAGACACAGAGGGGAGATGTTGTGGAGACGCGGGGAGGAGATGACTGCCAACGAACCAAGAGCACCTGAGTCCTGCTGGAAGCCAGGAGGAGGCCTGGCACAGGTGCTGGCTCCGAGCCCTCGGGGGGGGCCTGCCCACAGCTGGATTTGGGTGTCTGGCCTCCAGAACCGTGAGAGAGGACACCTCTGCTGCTTTAAGACACCCGGTGTGGGGTGCTTTGTTACGGCAGCCCCAGGAACGAATACATCTCTAAGGCTTCTCGCTGTAGTCGGAAGCAGGGAGTCTCAGTGCCGCTTCTCTTGGGATGTGCAGAGGGGCTGAGAGCCCAGGAGGACCGTCTCCTAGCAGATGGTTAGTGCTACTTATGGACATGGGGAACCTGCGACAGGACCAGATTGGGAGGCACGGTTTCTTTTCTCCTGAAGGAAGGTTGTCTTGTGGGAGGAGAAGACCTCAGCCCTCTAGCAAGGCTGCAGAACCAGCATTAGCACCTGGAAGCTGCAGGGAAGCGGATTTTTTTTCCTCCACAAAAGAGGAAAACCTTCTTATCGCCCAGGTTTCCCCTGTAAGGGGGGAACCCTGGTGGGGTTGCTGAAGTGTGGAGGTTGGGCCACACGTGTGATCAACCCAGGGGGCATGTCAGAACCCTGGGCGGTAGATTTCTTTCTAGAATACCAGCTCCTTCGCCCTCACCCCACCAGATGCTCTGATTCAGCAGATCTGAATCTGGTGGCCTGGGACCGGCACCTTGTAAGCTGCTCCCCAGGTGGGTCTGACGGGTCCAGGTCGGTGGGCAACCGCACAGCTGTGGCTCTCCTTCTCACCAGTTCCGTTCGTTTGAAAGGCATCTGAAGTTGCCTTCACATAGAGCATCCCTGCAGGCCACCTCCCGGGGGTGTCTTGCCTGGACCCCTTTTCTTGAGTCCGCACAGCACCTTCTAGCGCTTTCCTCCTGCCTGTGGCCACCCAGGTTCTCTCTGACACCCACAGCCCTTGTTTCGGCAGGTGCCCTGCGGGGCTGCCACTCGGGTCTCAAAGGTCACACAGAAGAGTCACCTGAGGGCTAAGTGTTGGGGGGTGTGGCCTGGAAGCGTCACTCTTAGGGAGCATCCCTCTTCCCTGCCCCGCCAACGCCGCTGCCTCCCTAGCCAGAGGCTCCGGGGACCACGCTGAAAGACACAACAGGGTCTTCAGAGCAGCATTCTGAATCTTCGCTAACGTTTAGGCAGAAGTGGTATTCCGCCGGTAATGAACTTTCCCCTCAATTCTCAAATGCTTATGGATCAACTCCTCCCTCTGTTTTCCGCACTTCCTTTCTAGAGCTTGTTTTAGTTATGCTGTAAAGTTTTTGCACTGCCCCTGTTGTATTTTCACACTGTTATCTCTCCTCTCCTGTCTCCCATCTCTTTGCATTGTTGTTCCGACTCCTGGAAGATTCCCTCAGTTTTATCCCCTTGGCCTTCTGTGATCAGGCATATAATTTGCCTGGAGTCGGACAGCCTTCAGCTGTTTACGTGTAAGGTGGACGGTTGGCAACGTGACGGGAAGGTAGGCAGGGTTTGGATGGCGGGCTGCCGGGCATCCCGCAGGGGAGCCAAGGGGGGGTTTGCCCGTTTCACTGGGGAATCCCGACGGCCGGGAATGAAGCTCTTAGCTCGGGTTCGTCACGTCTCCTCAGAGACTGAGTCCTGGGATCCCAGTGAGGGGAAGGGGCCTGGTGGGGGCAGAAGACCCGCTGTTCCGTGTGTGGACTCCACTCAGTCCCCTCGCTCCCTGTGTGGTCCCACCTCCCCACCTTCAGGGTCTCCCTCCAGAATGTCCACTTTCCCTCTTTCCTTCTATGGGGACAAGGAGGGTCACCTGGCTGCCCTGCGGGAGGACTGGACCTGGGGATCCGACTGCTCCCCGGACAAACTTTGAACCAGTTTCCCCGCCTTCCGCCCGAGGCGAGGAACCCGCAGGTCACTTCCGAGCCCTTCTGGAATCCCGAGCTGCCAGCTGGCTGCTGGTCTACCCTTGGAGGCAGCTGTGCCCACCAGACTTCTGCCATCTCTCCTGTGCTTTCCTAGCTGCTCCTTTTCTGCCTGTTCCGGTGTTCATGTGTGCTAAAAATAAAATCCCTTTGCTGCCTTTTCTGTGGGATTACAAGAGGAAGGCGGGATGTGGCCAGTCTTCCCCATAGAAGTGGACGTGTGCTTTGTAGCGAGAAATAACTGGGCGGTCCAGTCGGGGCTGTGTTGGGGGCTCTGCTGGCAGGAAGGAGGGGCTGTATGAGGTTCTGTCCTTGCCCCTGGATTTTGCTTTGTTTTTAAAAATTGTCTCCTTTTTTCAATTGAAGTATAGTTGATTTCCAATGTTGTGTTAATTGCTGTTTTATAGCAAAGTGATTCAGTTATACATATATAGACTTTTTTTTTTTTTTTTTTTTTTTGCGGCACGCGGGCCTCTCACTGTTGTGGCCTCTCCCGTTGCGGAGCACAGGCTCCGGACGCGCAGGCTCAGCGGCCATGGCTCACGGGCCCAGCCGCTCCGCGGCATGTGGGATCTTCCCGGACCGGGGCACGAACCCGTGTCCCCTGCATCGGCAGGCGGACTCTCAACCACTGTGCCACCAGGGAAGCCCCTAGACATTCTTTTAACATTCTTTTCCATGATGGTTTATCACAGGACATTGAATATAGTTCCTTTGCTGTACAGTAGGACCATGTTGTTTATCCATCCTCTATATAATGGTGTGCCTCTCTGTTAACCCCCAAATCCCACTCCATCCCTCCCCCGCCCCTTGGCAACCTGGAATTTGCCTGCAACGTCTGCTTAAGTGTCACAGGTGGTATCTGGAGATGGTACCAACCCCGTTGGGTTGTGGTTCCAGCACTTTCTAGAGGCTTGAGCTCCTGGGCTGAAATTAGTTTGATCCACGTTGGCGTGTGGGCATGCGCGGTGCGGTTTATTTACGTGGATTGACAAACTTCCTCAAATACGCCACGTGCAGGTGTTTTCCGGAGGCCTGTATCTATTTCAACTAGGAACCGAATGTTGGTTTCGTTGGTTTTTCTGACTTGGACTTGAGCTGGCGGCTTGTTGTACGAAGCATTGTTGGACGGGCTTAAGGTAGGGAACTTGGTGTTTTCTTGCCTTTCTTCTGCTCCCACCCTGGCCGGAAATGCTATTTTTACTGCCCAGACCATAAACTAGTCAAGCTTGTCGCCTCCTCCACATTTTTGCGTGGAAACTGCTTCCTCTGTTCTCTTTACTTCCATCCTGTACCTGTTGATCACAAGTACCTGCAGGTAGCATCCGTTTAAATAAAGCAAAGCACGTCCCGTGCCCTGTGGCTTGGCGGGGAGGGGAGACCTGGTCGTGGGTACGTCTGGGAAAGGGATCCCCAGGGCTGATTGCTTCTGCGTCACGTTTTTTTGCAAGTGCACAAATGGAAATAATGACATTTGTCCCCAGGAAAGCCAGCAAAGCCCCTGTCATTCCCACGTTGCAGGGGAAGCCCTGAGTTGCCGGGTCCCCAACTGGTAGCAAAGGTTGGTGACAGCTTGAACTTTGGGACTCTCCTCCAGAGGCTGTCTCTTGTTGTTTGAAGTCTTCTCGCGGCAATGGGTTGTTGTATGGAGTGTGTGGGGCTTTCACAGCTTTTGTCAGATTTTCCCTGAAGCACATTTTCTAGTTTTGTTGATATTGTACTTGGTATTGTCTTTAAATTTCAATGTCCGGTTGTTCCTTTTGCAACTTTGTTGAAACACAATGGGTTGTTTTATATTCACCATGCATCCTCCCATCTTGCTTAAATCACTTAACAGTTCTAGTAGTTTTTTCTAGGATTCCAATCAATTTTCTGCATGGACAACGATGTTGTCTGCAAATAAAGACAGTTTTATTTCTTCCCTTCACATCAGGATGTGTTTTATTTATTTTTCTTGGTATTGAGCAGAAGCTGTGAAATTGGACATCCCTGTCTTGTCCCTGATCTTTGGGGGAATTTTTTTCAGTCTTTCACCGTTAAGTATGGCGTTCACTGTGGGCTTTGCAGAGACGCCCTTTATCGGGCCGAGAAAGTTTTCTTTCTAGCCCTAGTTTGCTGAGAGCTTTGTCATGAATCAATGTTGGATTTTATCAAATCCTTTTTCTGCAGCTATTGAATTGATCGAATGGTTTTTATTTTTCGTTTGTTAATATGGTGAACTACGTTGATTGATTTTCAAATGGTAAATCAACCTTGCATTCCTGAGATAAATCACCCTTGGTCATGAAGTGCTATATATTGTTGGATCTGATTTCTTAACGTTTTGCTTAGAAGTTTTGCATCTGTGTTCGTGAAGGATATTGATCTGTTCTCTTTTCAGTATGAGGGTAATAATATTGGCCTCATAGAAGAAGTTGGGAAGCTTCCTCCTCTTCAATTTTCTGGAAAAATTTTTTTACCTCTCTAGCTTTTTTTTTTTTTTTTTTTGCGGTACGCGGGCCTCTCACTGCTGTGACCTCTCCTGCTGCGGAGCACAGGCTCCGGACGCGCAGGCTCAGCGGCCGTGGCTCACGGGCCCAGCCGCTCCGCGGCACGTGGGATCTTCCCGGACCGGGGCACGAACCCGCGTCCCCTGCATCGGCAGGCGGACTCTCAACCACTGCGCCACCAGGGAAGCCCTCTAGCTTTCTTTTGATGAGCATTAACCTGGTATGTCTTTTCCTATCTTCTTACTTTTCACCTATTGTTGTCTTTATTTTTAACATTCATTTCTTATGGACGGCTTAGGGTTGGGTCCTGTTTAACGTGAAATGGTAATGGTTTGGTTTCAATTTGTCATTGTGCTATTTGCGTTCTGCTCATCCCATCTGTTATTTATTCTCATCTTTCTGCCTTCATTTAGATGAATAGAAGAATCTTATGATTCCATTTAAAAAAAATAAATGTATTTATTTATTTTTTGGCTGCATTGGGTCTTCGCTGCTGCCTCACGGGCTTTCTCTAGCTGCAGCAAGCAGGGGCTACTCTTCGTTGCGGTGCGTGGACTTCTCACTGTGGTGGTTTCTCTTGTTGTGGAGTACGGGCTCTAGGTGCACGGGCTCCGTAGTTGTGGCACACGGGCTTAGTTGCTCCGCGGCATGTGGGATCTTCCTGGACCAGGGCTTGAACCCATGTCCCCTGCATTGGCAGGTGGATTCTTAACCACTGCGCCACCAGGGAAGTCCCTTATGATTCCATTTTATCTCCTTTTTTGGCGTATTAGCTATAACTCTATGTTTTGTTATTTTAGTGGTTGCTTAGGGTTTCTCGCATACATCTTTACCTTCTCACATCTCTCTTCTGTGATACCGTTCCAGCTCATGTATAGCGTAAGAACCTTACCACAATGTGCTACCTTTTCCCCTCTCAACTCTTGTGATTTTGTGGTCATATATTTTTCTTCTACATATTTTATAAACTCCTCTCTCTTTCTCTGTTTGCTTGTTTAAACAGTAAGTTGTCTTTTAAAGAGATTTACGTAAGAGAAACTCATGTATTTACCCATGGTGTCATCATTTACAGTTGTCCCCATTCTCTTGTGTATAACTTCTTTTTTTCTTCCTGGTATCATTTCCTTCTTGTGAAGGTTCTCCTTTAACTTCTTTTGTAGGGAAGGCTTTCTGGTCGTGAGTCCTTTCAGCTTTTATGTCTGAAGAGTCTTCATTTTTTGAAAGATGTTTTCCCTGGTTATATAATTCTCGTTTGCCTTTCTTTGGATCAGTAATTTAAAGACGTTGCTCCACTGTCCACTCACTTGCACTGTTTTCAGCCAGAAATCTGCTGTAATTCTTAAGTCTGTCTTCTGGATGCAACGTGTCTTTAATTTCTTTTTCTCCCTTTGTGTGTTTTTAAGATTTTTCTTATTATCTTTTTTTTTTTTTTTCCGGTACACGGGCCTCTCCCGTTGCGGAGCACAGGCTCCGGACGCGCAGGCTCAGCGGCCATGACTCACGGGCCCAGCCGCTCCACGGCATGTGGGATCTTCCCAGACCGGGGCCTGAACCCGTGTCCCCTGCATCGGCAGGCGGACTCTCAACCACTGCACCACCGGGGAAGCCCTACCTGGTCATTTTTATTGTTTTATTAATTTATTAATATTTTTATTGCCAAACATTGTGAATTGTGGATTTTTCTTGTTGAGTCTGCATATTTTTGAATTTGTGTAAATATTCTTGAACTTTGTTCTGGGATTCACTTAAGTTACTTAAGGACAGTTTGATCCCTCAGGTCTTACTTCCAGTATTTGCTGTATGGGGTCATAGCGGCATTCAGTCTAGGCCTGAATATTTCCCACTATTGGGGCAAAGCCCTCTATGTGTTCAGTGCCCCATAAGTCATGAGGCTTTCCAGTTTGGCCATTGGGAGCAGGCATTGGTCCTGGACCGGTGTGATTGATGTGTGTGATGACCTCTAGTTCCCCTGGTAGGTTAGTCACAAACATGGGCTGATCACACCCTCCAGAATACTCCAAGGACCCTCTGCAGGTCTCTAGTGACCTCTGTGTTCCAGCCTGTCCTCCCCTGGGCTCTGTCCTGCAGGCTGTCACTGCCTTGGCCCTGCCCTGTGTTCCCAGCCCCGTCACCTCCACTCTGGAAACTCGCCCAGCATCACCTGGTCCTTTCTTGGATCATGGCCTGGACACTGAAGGCAGGAAGCTGGGAGAAGTCACAGGGCTCACCTCACTTGTTTCCTGGCTCTCATGCATCACTGTCGTGCATGTTTCAAAACCGTTGTTCCATATACTTTGAGCAGATTTTGGCGGTTCCGGGCAGGAGGCTAAATCCAGCACCTGTTACTCTATCTGCCTGGAAGTGGAGGTCTCTCGCTCTCTCTCTCTCTCTCTCTCTCTCTCTCTCTCTCTCTCTCTCTCTTTTGTGTCTTCCCCTGCCCCTGTGTTTCTTGTCTCCACCTCTCCATCCGGCCTGGATTCTGTTTAATAGAGCGGAGTCAGGGAAGGTATTTCTTTTTTTTTTTTTTGAGGTACGCAGGCCTCTCACTGTTGTGGCCTCTCCCGTTGCGGAGCACAGGCTCCGGACACGCAGGCTCAGTGGCCATGGCTCACTGGGCCCAGCCGCTCCGCGGCATGTGGGATCTTCCCGGACCAGGGCACGAACCCGTGTCCCCTGCATCGGCAGGCGGACTCTCAACCACTGCCCCACCAGGAGGGAAGCCCGAGAAGAGTTTTGAATGGTGCTACTCCCTTGAGTGTAAATCTTTGGTGTATTAGTTTTCTGTGGCTGTTTTAGTAAATTGCCACGAGCTGGTGGCCTAAAGCAACAGAAATTTATTCTCTGACAGTTCTGAAGGTCACAGTTCAAAATTCATGGGTTCATCAGGCCTTGCCTGCTCCCTCTGAAGGGTCCAGGGGAGGATCCTTCCTCACCTCTTTCAGCTCCTGGCGGTAGCTGGCAACCTTGACATGACCTTAGCCTGTGGACACATCACTCCAGTCTCTGCCTCCATCATCACCTGGCTGTCTCCCTGCTCCTCCCTGCACGTGGTCTGCATCTTTCTGTGGCTTTCTTGTAAGGGCATCAGTCGCTGGATTTAGGACCCAGTCTGCTTCAGTATGACCTCATCTTAACTAAGCTAATTGCATCTGCAGAGACCTTGTTTCCAAATAAGGTCCCATTCTGAGGTTCTGGGTGGATGTGAGTCTGGGGGGACTCTATTCAACCCAGTCCATTTGGGTTTGTGTTGCATGAATGGGACTTCAGCATTTGCGTTGCTTACTTTTCTGGAAGAGGAAACTCTTGGGCAGAAGTTAATATTGTTTTAGCCAAAGCCCCCTCTTAGCTTGTGGATGTGAAGGAGCATTTCCCTGGGGGATGTTTGTCTGGCTGGTCAAGGAAGAGGATTCAACAGTAGTACCTCTTTGTGCTGGCAGCCGAGCCGTCCTGGGAAGAGGACTCACTCCGAGCCTGCACGAAGTGGTGCAAATACTGAGGCCAGCACAGCAGTCAGCCTGCACAGTGGCATTTGGGGCCTTCAATTTCACTCTACTCAGAAAGCTCAGATCACAGCATGCTTGCCCGCCTGTGGTCCCAGCAAGAAGGGGAACCCGATCTGGAATTGATTTCTCGCCTTTTAAAATCTTATCCTCCCTGAGGGCTGAGAACGATTTTCCTTTTATTGTTGTTGAAGTCTACAAAAGTCCAAATGCTTGAAAAATAAATGTAACAGATTTATAAAACACTGTCAGGCAAGTTGTGATACCTCTCCCTGCTTGGACATGACAGGTGTGACATTGGGTGGAGGACAGGATGCTCACCTCTCAGCCCCCATCAGCCCAGGAGGCTGTGGGGCTTTGAAATGCGGCCCTTATGACTGTCTTTGGAGGTTCCTGGCTGTGTTCTCTCGTGGGGGATTGCATGTAGGAATGCATACGTGCTACTAACACAGTTCTTCCACTTCTAAGAACCTTTCCTGAAGGAACCATTTGAAATATGGGAGAAGATGCTCAAAAGGCGGTTTCTTTTCAATAAAGTTCCACGAGAAACCATGCCCGTGGCCCTCCGCCTGTGTTCTTGGTGTCGGAGCCTTTCTTGGGCATCCTTCCTCTGTGTGAGGTCAGGGAGGGAGCTGGCGGGGTGGCAAGGAGGGTGGGGATCTCGGCTGCTAACGTATTTTGAGAGTTTCCTTTGTGCCCGGGGTGTGTGCGCTGGGCTGGAAATTCTGACGGCCACCTGCCCCTTCTGGTGACACGCTCAACACGTCCCAGAGTGGTGCCGAGCGAGTGACGCTCGTCTCTTGTAGGAGCCTCGGGCACCCGTGGGGGTGTTCCTCTTACACCCACTCCTGCAGCCCTGGACCACGCCTCCAGCCGAGAGCTCCAGTGTGGCCGGGGGGCTTGAGAGCAGAGGTGGGTCTTCCCGGATGGTATGGACTGAATGTTTGTGTCCTTCTGTTGAAGCCCTAACCCGCAGTGTGGCCGTATTTGGAGATGGGGCCTCTACGGACGTCATTAAGGTTAAATGAGGTCACAAGGGTGAGGCCCTGATCCTATAAGGTTAGTGTCCTCATAGAAAGAGACCCCAGAGCGCTCCCCCTCTCCAGGTGAGGACACAGGAGGAGACATCGTCTGCGGCCAAGAGGAGGGTCCTCACCCAGATGTGACCACACCGGCACCTTGATCTGGTTCCAGCAGAACCCCCGTGTGTGTGCTGGGCATCTGTTTTCAGGCAGCTCCTGTGATTTTATGCACAGGGAAGGTCCATAGTCCCAGAGGAAA
Source organism: Phocoena sinus (assembly GCF_008692025.1). NCBI lineage: Eukaryota > Metazoa > Chordata > Mammalia > Artiodactyla > Phocoenidae > Phocoena > Phocoena sinus. Next base: position 107,652,092 of record NC_045770.1, on the reverse strand, counting down.
CAGCTGCTCCCCTGTCATTCTTGGGAGTCTCCGAGTTTTTACACCTCAGGTCCGCTGAGAGCTCATTGTGGGGAGCGGTCCACACGCCCCTCCTGGCAGGCCTGTCCTATTATCTGGGGGCTGGAGCAGGAATACACCTGGAGGCCGACACGACAAGCCACGTCCTTCCAGTTTAAAAATTGTAAATCAAGCTAGCAAGCTCTTAGATAAAATATGTTTTCTCCTTCTGCTTTCACAGATCATCCTTCATAATAAATTTAAAAGTGTGTGGATTTACCGTATTATATGACTGAAAGCTGGCAATATACCAATATGAGTGGATTTAATTATTATTTGCACACTTGGGTACTGTGTTGATGCCCAGTGATATTTGGATAAGTAATAAAGATAAACTTCACTCGTTAATTATTATATATTCCATAAAATGTATTTGTCTTGCCTCCTGTTTAGCAAAATTACTATGCATGTTGTTATAATCCAATTTATGTAATCCATAAATTGTTACATAATTTATGTTCCATTGAGAGGGATAATCTAAATACTTAAAAATTTAATATGTTCAAAGTGTACAGAATCTGGGTGGATTATTTAAAATGTGAACTAAAATAAATTTAAACATTAAACTTTTTTTCACAAGGTTTCGAAAACAATAGCTACAAAAATATTTCTAATTATCCATTAGAAGGCAAAATGCTAAAATAAATGCACATAATTTCAAATCGTGATATTTAAAGACGTTCAAATTCAGTTTTCTGAAAATTTAATCTCATTGAACATTTTTATGAACATTAAGTGAGTCACAGTTCTGCCACTCAGACGTCTATGCAGAGAATCTGTATCTCATTCCACATGTTATGTCTAGATTTATGTAGATACACATTTCAGAGTCACATGGATTCTTTAATATTGTCAAGTGTTCCTCAGATGCCACCTGCCACTATTGTGAATGTTGAGTCCCTCTAGGACGGGAATTGGAAAGTAAGTAAGGATACACATGCCTCTAGTAGAACTAAAGGTGCTCCATCACCCTGCACCTGCTGCTTTCATGCTGTCTGGAAAGACGTGCCTTGTTGGCCAGTCTCTTACCTAAGCACCTCCCCTGCTCACATTCTCTGCAAGCTCAGATGTCCTGTCCATCAGTCCGTCCATCTGTGCAGCGCTGGAAGGTGTGGAAGGGTCATCCTCCATTGGAGGTCAGCAGAGAGCGAAGGGGAGATGGTTTCCTGCCAGGGGTCACAGAGATGCTCCGTGAACTTGGCCTGGGCTGGGTCCTGAGAACTGGTAGAGTGGACTGTTAGGTCAGCCAGTGGAAGGCATTCTGGGGGGCTGCTCAAGGACGAGGGGTCTCTGCTCCCAGGAGAAAGCTAGATGACAGCGTAAGAGGCGCTCTCGTTTCTCAACCCTGGCTGAGCATCTGTACCACCTGGGGGGCACCTGAAGGTGAGCGACTCCTGGATCCCAGGACAGCCTGAATCTCAGGTGGGGCTGGGAACCCCCAGGACATGCTGAGTGTAGGGGTTCTGAGGAGGGAGCTCTGTGGGCGGGGTGATCTCACTGTGGGGTTCAACCAGGCTACGCACAGGTGAATCAGAACTGACTTCTGGGCTTGGCGTTTGGACCTCATTCTCCTGCGGGGGGACGTTGTAGGTCCATGGGCTGTTGGACGGATGTGCTGACCTGAGGTGCGTCCCCCGTAGAGACTGCAAGAGTTTCTCGCGCTGGGACGGTAGCTTGGTGGTTTTAAACTCCCGGAGGAGAAAGGTATTTCCTTAAGGTCCTTTCTTGGGAAAACGAGGTGAAAGTTGAAACCATGGTTGCAGAGGAGAGCAGGTTCCCACAGCCGTTGGGATGACAGGAATTAAAGAAAACCCATCCTCAGCTTAAACTCTGTCACTATGGGTGATGGCAGGACCAGGGAGGGTAGCGGCTGCCCCACTCAAGGTGCAGCCAGGGCCGTCCCCAAACAAGTGGCCACAGAGCTTCCTGCAGGGTCAGGGACTTAGCGCCCAGACAGAGCACCCACCTACCCAGGCAGTGCCTGATGCCTGGAAGCAGCACAGAAAGCTGTTGGGAGACCCCATGCTCCATCTGAAAACTTTAAAGCCTTTTTGTAACAGACTCATCTCCGTTTTAAGATCTCAGGGACATTTCATCTCCGCCGGACGTCTCAAGTCTGTAATCTTGTTTGACGCACCCAGTTCCCAGACTCAAGACCTTGACCTCGCTGCTGGTAACCCACAGTTCAGAAGGGGCGTCAGCCAACATGTCAGCCAGCCAGACACCGCTGACATCGAAAGGCGGGGGTGGGTAATATCGAAAGGGCACAAGCCCCTCGCCCTCACCACCGTGACCTGGATTCTGAGACCTCGCATGCCCTTGGGGGTATTTTCTCCGGGCTGTGTCACCTCCCAGGGGTGCCCCAGGGTGCAGCTGCGGTCCCGCGGGTGCCCAGCAAGAGGAGGGAAGGGGGAGGCGCCCAGGCCGGGACCCCACATCCTCACCTCTCACCCGCGTCACAGCCTGGTGGCCAGGACTCACCAGGGGAGCCCACAGCAACTGCGGGAGCCTGAGGGATGCAGGGCACCCCAGTATCCGGAGAGCAGCAGCCACCCGGGCCACAGGGGCGTATTTTGATGTTACCTTTTGTTTTCGATCCTGAGACAGGTTCATCAGAACTGGGTGAACTAGATGGGATTAGAGATCTTTGTCCTTTGCAGGCCTCTCTGGTCCAAGAGAAACTGTCCGGGAGGCTGGCCTGAGGCAGAAATGGTCTAGGAGTTAAATAGTACATTGCTTATCTGAGCGGGAGACAGAGCCGGTACACGGGAGCCCTCTGTACTGTCAGCTCCATTTTCTCTCAACCTAAGAGCGCTGCGAGCATGAAAATCTGTCACCTAAAAATATTATACATGTTTTAATAAATATCGATTATATATATTTTATATGTTTATGTAGGTCAATAATATTTTCATAATATATTTAATATATTTTAAATATATATTTCTTTTAATATTTAATAATGCTATTTATAAATAACATACTTATATAACATACCTTTATGTAGATTATATTTAGTGCGTTTTGTACACTTTAAGAGTGTACATTATATAGGTTTAGCATCCTGCCCTCTGTCCTTCAGCTTTCCTGCTGAAGAAGGGTGTGCTTGGTGCCCCAGGACGGAAGTGATAAGACCATTACAGGCAGATCCTACGTCTTAGTCCTTTAATTTTTTAAAGATTTTATTTTTAATTAGAAACATGAACATAGAAAGGTAGAAAAACGTAATAACCATTCTATACCCACCATCAGAATGAAACATTCTAAGATTGTGCCATATTTTCTTCCATTTTATTTCACTTACTTTTTAAAGAAAAATTTTGAGATAACTCACACTTGGCTCCCATGGGTTTTTCCTGAGTGTGAACTGCTGTTTTGATTTTCGGTTATATATGTATATATATCGATAGGGCCATGGCCAACTATATAATTAGTTTATATATGAAAACTTTATATCAGTGGGGTCTGTTCTGCGATGAGTTGATTTCCCCCTTCACTGTTTCGTGTCAATACATGTCACCTGAATCGGTTTGTCCCGGCTGCTCTGTGATTACTCCTGATGTGGACAGAGCGTCCTCACTTTGTTTCCTGGTGGCATGGGCGCTGTTGCCCATCAGTTCCCTGGTAACTCACCAAGCGTCCCCGAGGGCGGGCGACACTCCTTTCTCGGCCCCGGGGGACGCACAGCCAGATGCAGAGATCACCCTCAGGAAGTGTGTGGTCCGTTCAAGAATGGGGATGCACGCACGGTGTGCAAAGAAGGGAAGGATGGTGTATGTCATTCATGAGCAAGTGAGGGGTGTCGGGGAATAAATGCTGGGGCCGGGGGCATGGCTGGTGAGTGCAGGGGAAGCGGGCACAGCCTTGCCTCTGTAAACAAGGGGTTCACGCAAGTTCGTGGTGATTTGTTAACAGTGGGCACGAGAGGCTCATACACCTGCGTGTTAGGGTTTTGACCCAACCGCAGGCAGACTTCTCACAGTCACGAACGAGCGTTGGAAGTGTGCGAACTCCAAAGAGCAGGGGCATCTTTCCTGCAAGGAGTGGCCGTTCCAGGGTCTGGGGACCTCAGTGCCACCCACTGTGTCAGTGAGGTTGAGGACGCTGCCCTGCAGGTGCCGAGGCTGTGAAGACACTGCTTCCTGCATGTAAAACAGCAAACTCCTTGAAGAAGTCTGCCTGGGGATTTCGCTTTCAATTTTGGAGAAACTGGTCTCTACTGGAAGCAGACATTCTGGGGACACACATATGCCAGAGGCCCAGGGGCTCAGAGATGAAGGTGTGTGGTGGGCCGTGCCTTTCAGACCCGTGCAGGGGCCGACCTGGCTGGGCGGGTCCCTTCCTCGGGCCCCTGTGGGTGAAGCTGTGGGGTTGAGTGGTCTGGGCTGCCCAAGCCTGTTTGCCCGTAGGCTCTGTAATATTTTGCACTTGACTCTGAAGAAGGTGAGTGTCTCAGCTTGGGCCACCATCACAAAGTACTGGGGGCTACACGACGGGCTGTACTTACCCCAGAGCTGGAGGCTGGATGCCCAGCGTCAAGGTGCCGGCTGATATGGTTCCTGGTGAGGGCTCGCTTCCTGCCTGCAGGCGGCCGCCTTCTCCTTGTGGCCTCACGTGGCAGAGAGAGAGGGGCACGCAACGGGTGGGGGACTCAGGTATCTCTTCCTCTTCTTAGGACACCAGCCCTATCTGATTAGGGCTCAGCCCTTATGACCTCATTTCACCTTAAGTACCTCCCTACGGGCCTCTCTCCAAATACAGTAACATTGGGGGTTAGGGCTTCAGCATATGAAGTTCAGGGACACACTACAGTCCGTAGCAGTGAGGCTTTAGGGGCTGCATTCGGGGCGCGATGGCAGAGCCTCCCAGGGCCCCTCCCCACGGGGCCTGCACTTCGCTGCGTCCCGTGTCGTGGTTTTCCTCTGTCGCTCAGCCCTTCCGACGCCCTCGCCCACGTGCATCTGAGTCCCGTGCTTTGTGCTCTTTGGGATGACACGAGTCCTTCCGAAGTTGCAGAGCTTTCCGGTGCCTGTTCTCAGTGTCTAATGGAGGTTTTAGCTTCCACGTCACTGAGTTTGTCAGTCTCTCCCTTTAGGCCTTGTATTTGGTGCATTCTTGAAAGAAAGGCTTTTCCCCTCTGATTTATTCGGCAAATAATCATTTCACGTGTTTGTGGTAGGTTGAGTCACGGCCCCCATAGATATCCAGGCTGTAATCCCTGGACTCCACGAATGGGACCTTATATGGCAAAGGGGGCTTTGTGGATGTGATAAAGGTCAGGATCTTGGGATGGGGAGGTTGTTCTGGACGATTTGGGGTGGCCCTGAATGTAATCTCGGGGTCCCCATTAGAGGGAGGCAGAGGGGGTCTGACACAGATGCACTGGAGGGAGAAGGCGGGCTGACTGTCTGGGGGAGTAGAGGTCACCCTAGAACCTGAGGAGGGCAAGGAAACGGAGTCTTTCCTGGAATCTCTAGAAGGAATCAGCCCTGACCACACCTTGGCATTAGCCCAGTGTGGCTCATTTAGGATTTCTGCCTCCAAAGCTGAGAAAGAATACCTTTCTGTTGTTTTATCCCAGTAAGTCTGTGCTCATCTGTTACAGCAGTGCTAAAACAGCGTCTCTGGAGCATCCCAAACTCCTTGAATAAGAGATCTTCTATTACGGTGTCATTTCGTATTTTTTTCTTCTAGACGTTTATAGGTTTGCTTTTTCACAGTCAAGTCTTGAGCGCGTGTGGCATTGGTTTGCGTGTAGGGAGTGGGGTGGGCTCTGCTTCTTACACTTTCTACGTGAATACCCCACGATGTCCGCATCACGTATGTACTGGTTCTTTTCCCTCCGACGCACTGACACACGTTGGATACCCGCATTTACAAGGCCTGTTCCGAGCTCTCTGTTTTTCCACTGATCTCCGTGTCTGTCTTTGTAGCAAGGTCATCCTGACCTCACATTATAACTGCTTAGGAAGCCTTGGCAAACGATCGAGTGATTCCCCTCTTGGTTTCCAAAGTTGTCCTGGTTATTTTGGGCTCTTTCCCCTTGTCCACACACTTTACAATCAGAATGTTGAGTTCTGTGAACAGTGCTACCAGGTTTTCTGTTGGAAGTTACAGCACATCTGTATACTGTGGAGGACCTTTGTCTTTAAGATATGAAACCCTGTGATGATGGTGGATCTCTCCATCCATCTGGGTCTTCCTTCATTTCTTTCTGTGTTTGTTCTAAATGGTGTCCTACTAATTTTCTCCATAAAGGTCTAGCACAGGTTGCTTTAGATATTTTTTCTTAGATATTTTTGGCTATCGTTGGGAGTACGATAGTATTTTTTTTAATTAAATTAAATTTAATTTATTTTTGGCTGCGTTGGGTCTTCGTTGCCGTGCGTGGGCTTTCTCCAGTTGCGGCGAGCGGGGGCTACTCTCCATTGTGGTGTGCGGGCTTTTCATTGCGGTGGCTTCTCTTGTTGCAGAGCATGGGCTCTAGGCACGTGGGCTTCAGTAATTGTGGCACACGGGCTCAGTAGTTGTGGCTCACGGGCTCAGTCGCTCCATGGCGTGTGAGATCTTCCCGGACCAGAGCTTGAACCTGTGTCCCCGGCCTTAGCAGGTGGATTCCCAACCACTGCGCCACCAGGAAAGCCCCCATAGTATTTTTTTTTAATGTTTTTTAATTGTCTATTGCAAATGTAACAGAATTCAGTTAACTTTTGTGTATTAATTTCTTATCTGATATTTGCTGCACTTTTTCACTGGTTTAAATAATTTATTGCTAGATCCTCTTGGCTTTTCCACACAGAGAAGCATTATATCTGAAAAGTAATTATTTTCCCCCATCCTTTTAATCCTGAAACAATGTATTCACTTATCTGTTGGCTTGTTTATCGATTATACTGATGTTTGCTACAGGACTGGGGGAGATGCACTGTTCCAGTTAAGGAAATGCTCTTTTCGTTTTCGTGTTCTAAGAGTTTGGGTCCTGACTGAGGGTGTTTCATTTCCTAGTCCCCCGACATCCACCTTGGGGCTGTCAGGGTCTGGGCCTCTGATCCCTTCGGACACGAGGACTGTTGAACACAGCTTGGGTTTGAGAGGCGCCGGGAGAGACCGCCTCCCAGGAGAGGGAGGGACTTCTTGGCTCTCATTTTTCTTTGGGTGAGTTGATTCTTGGTTTCTGCAACAATGTTAGACAAGTGAGCCACTCGTGTTGTGAAGAGGTTAGGAGCTGGGTGCGCACTGGTTGGGCAGAATCTCTTAATTTGTGCTGGAAGAAAACGGAAATGTGGGCCTGTGATAAAAGCAGGACTTCTTTAGAATTGTGTGGCCCCGTTTACCTTAGAGGCTCAGACGGGAGCCCCCTGTGACCCTATGGGAAACCCAGCCTGGCTCTCTCCAGGACCGGGGGAGGCAGAGACCAAGGCCGTCTTGAGTCCGGACAAGGAAGCGGTGGGGACCACACACCTGTTGCCTGGAGAGCACACAGTCCCGAGGGAACTGGGCAGCACGGAAGGGAACTGGGTTCAGCTCGTGAATGCTCCAAATCCCAGCATTTCTGTTAATCTACCCAGACCCCTTCTCAATACTCCCGTGTCCACGTAGAACACACCACGAAGGCGTGTGACCCTTCCTCTCATAGTCAGCGATCTTCGATGGAGACATCATTTTATTTCAGGCAGCTCCTTTTCTGATTCGGGGAAAATGATTTTGGCTGAAGGAGAAGGTATTGAGTAGCTGTAAGCCTGGAGCCCTTTTCTTCTGAGTAGAGAAATATTTCAGATTTCCTGCCGTGCGTGTCTTTACGCAGTAAGGACCTAGGGCGGCTGTGCTTGGCAGGGAGCTGGCCTGTGGGGGACGTGCACTGGAGGCGCGTGACACGGCTGCTGCGGGAGATGACATTTGTCCTCTCCAGGGGAAAGCGTTTCGGGGGCAGGTGCTTTTGGGAAATGCAGCATCTGCCACTCTCTGAGACGACCGCTCTGATCAATTCTGCGGTAAAGCTATTGGTGCACTTTTGTTTAATCTAGTTATGTTTCCCAAACTTCTTTGACCAGGGGTGGATTGGAGCGTATGTGATGGAATGGTTCTCAGAACACTAGCTGGGAATCATTGGAGGTTAACAGGGCGGTATGGACAACGGGTATTCCCGGGAGAGAGCGAGGAGAGGGGAGGAGAGTCTGTATAGTTTTGGGAGTCGGGTCTGACCTGGGCTGGGGTGAGCCAGGCTTGAAGGAAAGACTCGGGGAGCTCGGGAGAGGGTCCCAGGGGGAAATGATGGTACCGACAAGCCATGGGAAGAGAGGACAGACCTCGTCCTCTGAGTTCCTCTGAAGGTGCAAGATGGGATGGAAATGGAGAGTTTATTTTAGACAGGGGCTGTGGAGATGCCAAGAAAACCTGGCTAAATGGCGTGTTCTGGTCATCAATGTGGTTCATGCACCCATTTACGGAGAAGGTCAGGAGGGTCTCACCCCTGTGTGAGTTTCCTGGGGCCGCCATGGCCAAGTCCCACAGCCTGGGGGGCTCACACACAGACATTCACTGTCCCCAGTCCTGGAGGCTGGAATCCAAGATCCAGGTGTGCACAGGGCTGGGTCCTCTTGAGGCCCCTCTCCTCCGCATGTAGATTGTCTCTCTGTGTGTGTCTGTGTCCTGACCTCCTCTTCTTATAAGGACACCAGTCCTGTGGGATTAGGGCCCCACCCTAGTGACCTCATTTCACCATAATCACCTCCTGAAAGACCCCAACTCCAAATACAGCCACATTCTGGGGTGCTGGGGGTCAGGACTCCAACATGTGAATTTGATGGGGAGACACGGGGGCTAACGCCACGCTGGTGGCCGGGGTCTGCATTTACACCACCCACCGGCCCTGCGGCGTGGTAGAGGATGTGGCCCTAACAGATGGGGTGGCTGCCATGTGGCGCCAGGTGGGCTGCAGCTGCGGTCACTCTGCTGGGGGTAGTTGAGGGGGGCGGCTTCCAGGCAGGGGTTCTTGGAAGAGGGAGGTGGTGCTTGACCTGAATCCTGGTGTCTCCCCGTACTCTGAGGTGTGGTCTGAACCCTAGACCACCCCTACCAGGTTCTGATTCAGTTACTGGGGGGCTGGTGTTGCAGCAACTTCCAGGGCAGCCCATGCCCCTGCCCAGTGCCCCAGGGCCTCCCGGCCCCTTCTCAGTGGATGTGTTGTATGGGTGCGGGGAAAAGTAACACGGATTAAATGAACACAGAGACACAGGGCATGCTTTTTCCTCACCTTCCCAGGCTGCTCTCATGCTCCACCTGGCCCACTCCTCCCCGAAACCCACCTGCTTCCACCACCCTCACTCGCTCTCAGCCTGCATTGACCATCATCTGTTAGCAACTTTCAAACAGTGCGATAGAACCCGGGCTTCTCCCGAATCCGGTTCCAGACCTGCCAGTTCTGCTGGAGGCTGCTGCCAACCTTTGGCTGTGACCTTGACCCGAGTTCCCGTGTCTGTACAGAGTGTCAGTGCAGCTCCTCAGGGAAGGGGTGGTCTCACTGCTTTGATGATAAGATAGTTATATACATTCGAACGTGCAAAATAAATGAATAGTCACAAAATCTTGCTTCCAGTGTGTTAAATGTGTCGGGTGTCTTTGAGATTCCAGTTGAATAAAAACCTCTTTTTTGCAAGAAAATCATACACACACACACACACACACACACACACACACACACACGAAATAAACCAGAGCTGTGGACTCTCTCCATTTTTAAGGTGATCTTCATATAGATGATTCTTGCAACTTTGACCTTGATAAAGTCAGCCTCGGCCATGGGTTTTTTGGTTTGTTTTTACTACCAAAAACAAACTGACTTCTGTCCCAGGTCAGGTTTCATATTTTCTCTGTGTCTGGAAGGAACCAAGAGGAAAACCTAGCTGCCTGTTCCTCACAGGTGTTAGGGGACTCATGAGACAGTTTAAGATTTTATGTTTTCTTGGAACGATTGCGTGCTTCCCTGGAACACTTCGGCATCAGGATATGGAGTCTTTGTTAAAATTGCTTTTACCACCGTTATTTTCTTTTTCCCTTATTAATAGGTACCCAGCGGGGCCAATGAAACAAACACGTTCTAAGAGACATTGAACTTTATCGACTTGAGTTTGTAGAGTTTGGTATTTTCCCCAAGAGGTTAGTTATACTAGAAACGTCTGCCCGTGGGTGGTGAGTAACCTTCCCTCCCGTGTCCTGGCGCTGACTTTTCCTGGGGCGGGTGGTATCCAGACTGAGTTTTGGTCTTTCGGTGCCTCTCCTCGGAACCTCCCCCGCTCCCTCATGATGATAGGGTTAGAGAAGCCTGTGTGAATTTCAGATGGATGATGTTTTAGCATGCGTGGGCCCCATGCGCTATTTAGGGAGTACTTAGGATAAAGCATATCCATTGTTTATCCAAAATGTAAATGGCCCCCGGTGCCCTCTGTGTCACCTGCGATCCCACCCACAGTTAATAATTAAGTGTTTTCCCAGGTGTTTGCTTTTCCCATGGATCAGGTGATCCCATTACCCAAGCCCGTTATTAAGGTCAAGACCTTCTTGCTGGGGCTTTTGGCCTGAACTCCTAGGACATCCCGGAAGGAAGCAGGTACCGGTGCTGCCTTTTCCCTTTCAGACCCGTCCAGTGGGTGTTGGTGGCAGACACGTCCCTGTGTGACAATCACCCCTAAGCCGATGTGAGGGCCACGGTGGGGCCCTCGTGGCCAAATGATGTCTGTGGCCGGTGGGGAAGCTGGGGACGCAGGACCCCTTCCCCTTGGTGTTGTCAGTTCTGTTCCCAGAGTCGATTTGATTGTAGCCTGGCACAAACATCCTCAAACCACCACCATCACCGCTTTCGCTTTTCTGGAAAGAAGACCCTGGGGTCAGGCACACTTTACTCTTTAGGCCTGCGTGTCCACGATGGGTCACCAGCATGGGGTCTGCAGCTGCAACGTCACCCTGGAAAAACAACGAATTTCCAACATTTGTACATTCCAAGCTTTTGCCTCTCATCTGACCTGTCTCAAAACCACCTGCGGATCTGGAAATGTGGGCTGTTCACAGTCCTGCCCAGCAGCAGTGGCTGGAGTTTAAAGGCGGCTGACGCCTGCAGACCCAGCATGGGGCTGAGCTCTGAGCTTCCGCCAGAACGTGGCACCTCCCCGAGGCCTGCTGCCCCCGACTCCTGCCCAGGGTTCAGCGAGTGTCCCCTGTGCTCCAGATGGTGGAGGGACAGTGAGGATGGATGGAAATGCTGCATTAGCAAGAGGGCGAGACGGGAAGCACGTCCGAGGGCTTTAGAGAAAATGGACATGGTGGAAGTGAATGATTGGGGCACAATTATATTTTAAAAATTTCAAGCCATGGTAGCTGTTTCTGGAAGCCGGACCTGGAATGCACTTGAGGGAGGCACACCAGGGCCTGGCAGGCATGGGTGGGGGCTGTGTCTGCTCTGACCTGGCTCTCCATGCGCCCGATTCTCGAAAGCTGGCACTGAGGCCCACACTGCCGGAAGCCGATGAGCTTTCTGGGGTCCCAGCTCATCCTGCATGGGAACGCTGCCCCAGAGACCCTCACCCTAACCCCAGCTACAACCCTAATCCTACCCCAACCCTAAACCCTACCCCAACCCTAACCCCTACCCCAACCCTAACCCCTACCCCAACCCTAAACCCTACCCCAGCCCTAACCCCTACCCCAACCCTAGCCCTACCCCAACCCTAACCCCTACCCCAACCCTAAACCCTACCCCAGCCCTAACCCCTACCCCAACCCTAGCCCTACCCTAACCCTAAACCCTACCCCAACCCTAAACCCTACCCCAACCCTAACACCTACCCCAACCCTAACCCTAGCCCAACCCTAACCCTACCCCAACCCTAACCCTACCCCAACCCTAACTCCTACCCCAACCCTAACACCTACCCCAACCCTAACCCCTACCCCAACCCTAACACCTACCACAACCCTAACCCTAGCCCAACCCTAACCCTACCCCAGCCCTAACCCCTACCCCAGCCCTAACCCTACCCCAACACTAAACCCTACCCCACCAGCAGATGCCCCTGCCCCTGCCCGTACCTGGCCTCCCAAGGACCTGACCGTGGTCCCTCCTCATTTGGTACGGATCCCCACCTGTGATGTGATGTCCCGTCCCATTATCCCTCTGCCTGTTTTCTGCTGGTCCCTGCTGGGTTCTGAAGCAGCACAGACACGGGGTCAGGAGGGGAAGAAGCAGCTCTTACTGGGGCAGAAGCTACTCTGCACTAACTTCCACCCATCAGGACAGAAAGAAGCCACCGAAGCCCGGAGAGACCAGACCCGACGCCCGCGCCCGTCCCATCCACCACTGACATGGCCCCTCACCCCCCAGGAGGAGGCGGGGCTCATCCCTCTGTGTCTCTCTGTGCTGATGCCTAGTGATTCACAGTTACAGGCACGGACTCGGCTCCAGGCGACCCGGAGCTCTCACTCATTGCATTCAGCTGGGGGGCGTCTAAAGATAATGTGATATTGGGGCCTCACCCAGACCAATTGAATCAGACCTTCTGGCACCACTGGTTTTGTTTTTGTTTTTTGTTTTGTTTGTTTTGTTTTTGCGGTATGCGGGCCTCTCACTGCTGTGGCCTCTCCCGCTGCGGAGCACAGGCTCCAGACGCGCAGGCCCAGCGGCCATGGCTCACGGGCCCAGCCGCGCCGCGGCATGTGGGATCCTCCCGGACCGGGGCACGAACCCGTGTCCCCTGCATCGGCAGGCAGACTCTCAACAACTGCGCCACCAGGGAAGCCCTTGTTTTTGTTTTTAAAGATCCCAGGTAACTTTCCTGTGCAGGCAGGATGAAGAACCCCTGTTCTAGAGGATACGCTTCATAGAAACCTGGAACCCTAGTTGGAAATAATTATTATACCCAACTGTATAATACACAATTTACATTTATATTACGTTATAATACATCATGATAATTACATACATATAATTATATGTAATATAATAATATACAATTATGTCTATATTATAATTGTAACTGTATTATATATTATATAGTGTCTATGTAGCATGTAATTATGCCAGGCACTTACTTTTTTCCTGTATAAATGGTGAACGAGCGAATGCAGGAGTGAACGTGTTAGTAGAAGTTGCAGCCAGGCTGTCTGGGACCTTCCTAAGGTAGAACTGGGAGTATCCAGACCCTGCCCTTGGCCACAGCCCTCTCCGCCCTCTCCACATTTTGCACTTGTATGGTTGGGAAAACATGAAGCTGAAATGACAAAGTCGTTTGGCAGTGAACACAGGAATTCCCAGGTGCCCTGAAACGTTAATGCAGAACGACACGGGTGAATTCTGGAAATTTTAATTTAAGAAGTCAAATCTCCCTGGGTGATTTGGATGATCTGCTGTTTGAGATGTTTAGCTGGGGACCCCTCACGGGTGGTTTGAAGGCAGAAGACAGAGGAGAAGGCCAGCCTGGGGGATTGGGCGGGTCGGTCGTCAGGTGCACAGATTCACGGCCCGTGGGCCAGGGAGAGAGCCGGGCAGGAGGGACATCTGGCAGCATGGAGCCTCTTGGTTCCGGGAGGACCTGGGGTGGAGGGCGGGCTGGCCAGGGAGGTCACCGCAGCTGGCTCCTGCCCCGAGCGCTGTGTGGCCACCCCCAGCAACGCCAGATTCTCCCGAGGGTCACAGTGAGCCAGAAATCTGTGTTTTCATGTGAAGCGTCTGGGTTAGGACACATTCTAAACCCTCTGCAGGCCAAACAGAAGAGCATCTGGGGGCCACACTATCCCAGCCCCTTGCCCAAGGATGGTCCAGATCCTCGTGGCTGGAAGGGAGCCCCTGACCTAGTCACGGTCTTGCCTTTTGAGGGTGCGTTTCTAAAGTGGCTCCCGCACTTTGCCGGGCTTTGTGTGTTTGGTCAGTTGCTGCAAATGTCCAGGGACCTGGTGGACAAGCAGAGAAACACTTCCCGGGGTGTTTACTGTCCTTCAATGAACTCTGGAAATAGACGGTGGGCATCAGCCTTCCCAGACTGGACACCGAGTTGGCAGTGGCCGAGCTTTGTCCTACCTGGGACTTTTCTGAGGCTCCCCGCAAAATGAAACAGTGCAGGGGCCATGCACCCCAGCACCTGAGGCAGACGGGCAGGTGACCGTGTTCCTCCCTCCCCCCCTCCCCCCTCCCTCCTGCTTGTCTCCCTCCTTCCTCCCTCCCCCATCCCCTCCTTCTGCTGTGAAATATTTCCAACACAGTGAAAGGAAAGCACAGAGAATAATGTAGCAAACATCTGTGTCCCCAGGTTTGTCGAAGTTTGGCATTCTGTCCTGTTGGCTGGAACCGAACGTTACAAGTGGCGTCACAGGCCCTGTGAACCCCTTTCTGCCCCTCCCGACTTTAGGACTTTGTGTTTCCCATCGGTGCCTCTGCCCCGTCACATCACACTCACAGTCAGTAGACAAGTCTGCATCTTTCCAACCTTTGTGAACAAGGACACCATGTCTGAATGGTCCTACAGACCGATTTCCTTTCTCAGGATTACATTTGGGGTCCTGTGTGTGTAGCTGGGGTTCAAGCCTGATCACAGCTGTGCAGTCCGTGGGAAGAAGAGAGCCTGTGAGCCGGGTCGCCCAGGACACCCTGGTTTTGCAGGCAACAGTCTTGGACATCTTTCCTGTGCACGTGACCTTGGCCTTTGACCTCCTTTACAGAGTCACGCAGAAGTGCACCTGCTGGTTTGGCACGTTCGTTCCCCACCAGCACCCCCGGGGCGCACTGGCTTTTATCCGAACCTTTCTGGACCCCTGCCCATAGAGCTGGGGGTGTGCCAGTGGGCTGCCTGCTCCCCAGTTCTGTCCTGCTAACAGCCGTGGTCCAAGGTGGCAGTTGGCCTCCTGACCTGGGTCCTTCATGGGGAACTTTGAACTTTCATTGCGCTTGATGGTAAGGAAGCTGCCCTCCCAGCCTCCACGGGCTCTTGGGGACCCCCGAGCCTCCCCCGTCAGCCTGCCCACGACTTTGGGTTCTGCTGCTCTCCTGGGCCTGGAGATTATCTCACTTCTGAGCCTGGCCCTGCGCGCCGGGTCTGTTTTTACACAATACCTATCATTGCTGTGTTTGAAGCAGAGGGGGTTATTATAGCGGGAGCTCAGCACCCTTCTGACCTGAAGCCTGCATCTCTTCCCTTCCTGCTGCTCTGTCCTCCAAGAAAAACAAAGGGAGCCTTTTCTCTTACCTCGGAACGTTTCAAAGTGCCCCACTGCCCCTTTGGTTAATCCCCGTAAGCTGTGGTCATGGCCACAGAGAGTTAGGGCTCCTTTTAAATGCTGGGTTTCCAAGCACCGGGACAGACAGGGCTCACGGGGTCCCCACTGGGTCCTGGCGGCCTCCTGGCTCGAGCGCCGGACAACGGGTCACTCTGCCTGTGATCACGTCCACAAACGTGGGAGCCTGCCTCACTCAGACGCCCCCGGGTTCTTTCTTCAATTTCCCCCAAAGTTTATTTTCCTTCTCCCCCTCCGTGTAGACACAAACAGCCATGCCGCGCAGCCCGACGTCCAGCGAGGACGAGATGGCCCAGAGCTTTTCCGAGTCTTCGGAGGAATCAGACTCGGACAGCTCCAAGGAAGAGACCATCTACGACACCATCCGGGCCACAGCGGAGAAGCCGGGCGGCGCCAGGGCGGAGGAGAGCCAGGGCAACACCCTGGTGCTGCGAATCATCATCGAGGACCTGCAGCAGACGGTGAGCCTGCGCCCGGGTCAGCGCCAGGCGTGACCTGAACTCCAGATGCCCCTGGGCCCCTCTGCCCGGCCGGTCCCTGTGGCCCACGCGTTGGGCCCCTGCCCCCTCCCCGCCGAGCCCCCCGCCCCGCCTGCCCCCTCCTGGTGGTCCCGACCACCTCCCCCTCCGTCCTCTTCATGCACTGCCAGCAGCACCTGCTGCCTGCAGGGACGGAGGCCAAGCGTCGGGGGCACAGAGACCAGCCTTGCAGCGGCAACGCGCACAGTGGGCGCCTTGGCAGGCGGGCTGCCAGCACGCAGGAGGGCCCTGCCTCTTCCCCTGCCGCTCTGTGCCCCCCACTTCCTGGGGTGTGCAAGCTGTGTCCGGTGTGCCCTTCCCCGCGCTGCCTGTTGGCCACGTCCTAGCTGTCCCTGGAGGCCCAGGCCCAATGCTGTTTGTAGCATCGCCCGCGAGGAAGACTGTCGTTCTGGGGTGGACGTGCGTGAGGTACCTGGGGGTGCAGAAGAGGGGTCTTCCCAGCCGTGGTTCCATTTCAGCGGGGCCTCGGAAGGTGGAGGAGGGTTTCCCTCGGGCGAGGGCATGGCAGGTGACAGGGACGCACGCGGGAAGCCTGGGGGGGGGGCACCTGGCAGTGGGGTACAGTGTGGCGAGGGACCCATTGGGCTGGGCTGGGCTGGACTTGAACCCCCCGAGGACACTGTCCAGGGTCTGGCTACTGGGTACGGCGTCTGGGCCAATGGGGAGGCTGAGATGGGTCGAGGAACCCAGGAGGGGCTTTCTGGAGGCCGGCAGATGGCAGACCCACAGTCAGGCTGAGTGGGCACCTCTGGCTGGGAATTCTTGTCTCTCGGATGTAGACGGCCTCTGGGGCGCTCTGGAAGGGGAGTCGGGTGTACCACGTCCAGCCTTTGTACTTGAAGGCCCTGATGGGGAAGGGGCCGCGCTTGGGATCAGAGGGACTTGGCCGCGGGGGGTGGGGGGAAAGGCTCACTGCACCACCACCTGGCCATTTGGTGCAGGTACATCACGTGGTCTCTGACCCGGGACCTCATCTCCTGGTGTCCGGGGGTCTAATGAATAGGTTTGGTGCCTCGGGGTTGGGGTCTCTGCTCTCCCAGGAGACCTCTGCTCGTGGTCTCCCCCAGCCCTGCTCTCTGGGGAGGGGCCCTACATGGGCTGAGGGTGCTGTGCTCCTGACACTGGTCATCTAAGAGCGAGGCCAGACGGCCCTACCTTCTAGGGAGAGCTCAGGGCGACCTGAACCCCAGAATGAAGCCAGCAATGTGGCTGTCCCGGCATTCAGCTCTTCCTTTTTTTTTTTTTAAAAGTCTTCCTTGAATTTGTTACAATATTGCTTGTGTTCTATGTTTCGGTTTTTTGGCCCAGAGGCATGTGGGATCCTAGCTCCCTGACCAGGGATCGAACCCACATCCCCCTGCACTGGAAGGTCCCAACCACTGGGACCGCCAGGGAAGTCCCAGCTCTTCTCTCTTCCATGTCATTTAACACCTCTTATAAAAGTTAACAAGATTATTAGAAAAACGTCATCATATGGAAAAGCACAGATGCCGGTGCCAGAAGTTGTTGTCAGTAACATTTAATGAACATTTCAGACGTGTCTCTCCAAAGGGTTACAGGTAACAGGTGGCCGTGTATGGATGGAAATACGTGGGTAAGGCTCAAAGTACACACGCCGTTAATAAGTCAACACCATTATGATGATTTCATTTGACTCTAAAAGGAGAAAAAGTCAGTGAAGGAAATGATGAACTTTAGTTATTTTATTTTATTTCTTTTGCCATAAGGGAGACTGTTTCCAAATGAATCTATAAACTTAAAAGAAACAATTACAAAACACTGGAAGGCTGAAATCTTTATTTGTTGTCATTTTTGATTACAGCTTGTTGCCTCCTTTTTTATTGCTGTAAGGAACTTAGTGTTCTCTCCTTGTATTGTTTGGGGTGGATTAAGCTGATAGCTGTGATAAACAGACCTCCAGATCTCAGGCACTTGACCCATAGATGCTTTATTTCCCGGTCCACTGGGGATGGGCAGGAATGAAGAGGTGGCGGTAGCAGTTCTGATCCATGCAGCCATTCAGGGACTCAGGCTCCTCCAGCCGGGTAGTGGGGACATGGCCTGGCCTCTGGAGTCCTCCCCCGGGTCTCCTGTATCTGCTCAGAGGATGAGGCAGGGAAAAGAGATAACCCATGGACCACGTCTCTCCTCCCACCTTCCCTCACGTCCTCCGCAGGCTGCACCTGACCCCAAGCACCTGACCACAGAGGAGGGTGGGGAATGTAGTTTAGCTCTGAACCTGGGAAGGAAAAGGTCACAGTGTGTGGAGAACAGGCAGCCGTTTGCACGTGCACACGCATGCACACACACGTGTACACACGCGGCCTCTCCTCCCCACCCCCCGACTCTTGTTGGTGTCGAGCTCTCTGCACGTGGCCACTGTCCACCCCATGTAACACGCAACCTGCTGCAGCGCTCAGAGCCCCGGCATCTCTCAGGCCGTCTTCCAGGTTCACTGCTCATTGCTGGGTGGACAGTGGCCTTCTCGTCACAGCTCTTCATTTCATTCCACCTCTTAAGTGGATGGAGTTGACCGTCCAGGGTTTTTTCAGGAAGAGGTCCTGGGGGCAGTGCTTCCGCAGTGAACGGCCCACTGGTCTCATCACTGGCGGTCGGGATGTTCTTTGAAGTCTCCTTGATCCAGGGAGTCCTGGGCCGTCGTCCACAGGTGACACACAGGTGAGGATCCTGCGAGCCTCTGGTTGCATCTTCATCCATGGATCAGTATGCAGCCTTGTTGTAGGTGCGTTTCTGTGTGAAGAATGTTACTTAATACGTAGAGTTGACTCACTATTAACACCGAGCTCACGGTCAGCAGCCTGTAACTCACACCTGGATGCAGCTCAGCTGACATGTGATTTCTCCCCGAGACACGTCACAGCCTTTTCACCCATGGACACCAGACCCCACTTCAGCATTGTGCCCAGGGACCGTTTTAAACAGCAAAATCAGCAACAGAAAGCACAGAAATGCTAAAACGGAGCACTGAATAGACTAGGATAAGGACACTTGTTTACAAGATCACAGCTGACACAGAAGGCAGCAGGTCCTCTGTTCAAACTCAGCTGGGAACGGGCACGTCTGTGCTGTGTCTGTAAGCGGTCACAGAGGTGCCACAAGAATTGATTTGAGGTTCCCAGTAAATTTCAGCAAGTAGGCAAATTCCCCGATACGGAATCTGCAAATAACAAGCATCAACGATGTGCTTGAAATCGTCGGCTTGCGTGCGGTTTTCCTGTGGGATCTTTGAGTCAGTTCCCGCCCCACGTTGCCCCAGATCTGCAGGGATGTTGTTCCATGGTCCGCTTGCCCTGAACTCGCTTTGGACACGCCTTGTCGGGGACTTGGTGTTTTTCTTTACTGGATTCCTAAAGAATCCGTTTTAGTTGCTAGACCAGGAAGTGTTTGGTGCTGGCCGTTCTGTGTTTCCTGGAAAAGCTTCTGATATGCAGGTGCTGCTTGCATTCTGCTTCACAGATTTTTCCTTTTTTCTCCTCCCCTCTGGGGGAAGCGTTCTGTGTTTCAGAGCCAAAATTGCTCTTTTTTTAAAATTGAAGTATAGTTGATTTACAGTGTTGTGTTAGTGTCACGTGTCCAGCAAAGTGATTCAGTTATACCTATGCATATATATCTATTCTTTTTCAAATTCTTGTCCATGATAGGTTATTACGAGATATTGAGCATAGTTCCCTGTGCTATACAGTAGGTTCTTGTTTATCTATTTTATATATAGTGATACGTATCTGTTAATGCCAAACTCCTAATTTATCCCTCCCCCCCTTTCCCCTTTGGTAACCATATGTGTGTTTTCTATGTCTGTGAGTCTCTTCCTGTTTTGTAAATAAGTTCATTTGTGTCATATTTTAGATTCCACATATAAGCAATATATTTGTCTTTCTCTGTCTGACTTACTTCACTTAGTATGACAATCTCTAGGTCCATCCATGTTGCTGCAAATGGCATTATTTCGTTCTCTTTTATGGCTGAGTAGTATTCGTGTGTGTGTGTGTGTGTGTGTGTGTGTGTGTGTGTGTGTGTGTATACCAAATCTTCTTTTTCTTTTTTTTTTTTTTGCGGTACGCAGGCCTCTCACTGTTGTGGCCTCTCCCACTGCGGAGCACAGGCTCTGGACGCGCAGGCTTAGCGGCCATGGCTCACGGGCCCAGCCGCTCCGCGGCATGTGGGATCTTCCCGGACCGGGGCACGAACCCGTGTCCCCTGAATCGGCAGGCGGACTCTCAACCACTGCGCCACCAGGGAAGCCCCGCAAATCTTCTTTATCCATTCATCTGTCAATGGACACTTAGGTTGCTTCCATGTCGTGACTGTTGTAAATAGTGCTGCAATGAACGTCGGGATACATGTATCTTTTTGAATTATGGTTTCTCAGGGTATATGCCCAGGAGTGGGATTGTAGGATCATCTGGTAGCTCTGTTTCCAGTTTTTTCAGGAACCTCCATGCTGTTCTCCAGAGTGGGGACACGGTTGCTCGCATATGGGCTTTTCCTTCTCTGGTTCTGTCCTCTTTTCTCTAATTGCTTTGATCACCTGGCGTTTTCCCTGTTTGTTCTTTCTTTACGGTATCTTCAGGTGCGTCCATTCTGTCCTGTGCCTTCTGATTTGTCACCGTCTTGTTTGGCCTTCCCATTTGTTTTCATAGCCCCGTGCTCGCTGTTTTGGAAGATTATTCTTTTGAGTTATTTGTTTGTAGAGTTGGTTTCACGGCTTCTTATTTTCCTCCTTAGCGTGAAGTACTGAGACCTTTCTTCTTCCTAATCGGGGTATATTTTCATCCAGAATAGATGAACCAGGTGTCTGAGTTTTGCGTGCCGTCCTTCTTCCTCTTCGCCGTTTCTTTCCCCGTGACGTCTCTGTTATTTCTTTACTGTTTCTCCTGACCTGTTCCTGTGGTTCTTCAGTGACTTGCTATTCTTTGTTGTGGTCACGAGAGTGAGTCGGACTTGGGGGTCTGTCTCTTGGCTCTTTTAGACACAAACGCCCAGGTGTGGGGAGTGTTGAGTCTTTTTAGGAGGTCCAGGCTCTTTCTTTGGAGATTCTTCTGGTGCAGGGAGCTGTCCCGTTCTCGTGTATGGACACCCCCAGACCTCGGAGCACCCCCAGTTAGCAAGCAGCCCTTCGGGGGGGTCTCCTTTTGTATCCCCAACCCTTGCCCAGTCAGAGGAGGGAAGAGAGAAGGGCCCCGTGTTCACGTCTGTCCAGGTTTGAGTATATTGACACAAAATGTCTGGAGTTTTGTCCCTGCCAGTACCACTTCCGGGAATGAAGGTTAGGAGTTTTCCCCTGGAGGATTCAGTTTCTCTGGGGTGTACGAGAAGGATGTTTATGGCCTTAGTTGTGCCCATTTTCCACTTTGGGTGCTTTTGGGGGTGGCTTTCATCATTTGGGGTCACTGGGTTGGACCTGGCTTCACCTCTTCTCGGCCCCTGGGTGCTGTACTGCTCATCCAAAGACCCTCCCTGGTGGGGACCTGGGTGACCCCCACCAGCCCGGCATGGACCTGTCCTCACGCTGCAGGGTTTAACCCTTTGAGCCCCTGAATTCTGTTACTGTTTATCGATGCTGGAGGGGTTCGGGGGACTGGAGAAGCACTCGCCTCCGATTTCAGACCCCAGACGCAAATGGGAATGTGGAGGAAGGGGAGATGATGTGTCCCTTCCCCACCTGTCGCCCCAGATGGGTTGCCTGCGTGCCCGGGGCCAGTACTGAAGGTCTCCGAGGCCGGGGCCCGGCCCCCCTGCAGGTGTGAAGTGAGCCTCGCAGGCTGGGCTCACAAACGTCTGTGACCTCGAGGGCTGTCCCTGCTCAAAGCCTGTCTGTCTGAACAGTCCACCCCAGGGGGCACTTATCACAACAGGGAGAGAGGCCGTCTGCCAGCCTGGCTGCTGGGAGGCCCCGAGGGCGGCCAGGCCACGGTGTGGGACGTCAGGGAAGGTTGTCACAGGCCGACTGACAGCGAGTGGCCCGGAAGGTACTCTGTCCTCAGGCCACAGGCTTTGGGGACCTGTCTGGGAGTTGCTGATGGAGAAATACCTGTTCTGCAGGCCCAGAATTACCAAAATTCTTCCCGAAAGGAAGATCCTCCCAGGGGTTTGGTCTCTACTCCCAGGAGCATAACTGTTTCCAGAACCTTCTGAGGACCACCTCTCTTCTCTTCACTTTGTCCAACACAAACAAAGGCCCTGGAGCCTGAGACTAGCAGTCCCTCGGGTATGAGCGCTCAGGACAGTGGCCGTTCTTCCTGCCTGAAGGCCCTTGCCGGGGTGAGTCCTGGAGCTGGGGGCTCGAGACGGGCCTGGACTCCTGCCCAGAGGATTCGCAGAGCTGCCAGGCGGGTTCATCAGCCCAGTGCCCGCTCACGGCTTCTCCAGAAGCTCACGTGGCAGTCCCTCTTCTGCCCCAGGTGGAAGAGGTTCCCTCTGTAACCGAAAGTGGGGTCCAGCCGCTCGCTGCTCTAAAGCCAATAAAGGGGCAAGGTTGGTGGAAAGGAACGTTTGCTTTATTACAGAGGCAATGGGTGGGACACAGGGCAGACGTCTACAGGCCAGCTCCCCTCCCCTGACGATCAGTGGGCAAGAGCTTTTTTTTTTTTTGATGTTGGGGGTAGGAGTTTATTAATTAATTAATTTATTTTTGCTGTGTTGGGTCTTCGTTTCTGTGCAAGGGTTTTCTCTAGTTGCGGCGAGCGGGGGCCACTCTTCATTGCGGTGCGCGGGCCTCTCACTATCGCGGCCTCTCTTGTTGCGGAGCACAGGCTCCAGACGCGCAGGCTCAGTAGTTGTGGCGCACGGGCCTAGTTGCTCCGCGGCACGTGGGATCTTCCCAGACCAGGGCCCGAACCCATGTCCCCTGCATTGGGAGGCAGATTCTCAACCACTGCACCACCAGGGAAGCCCCAAGAGCTTTTATAGATGGAGCAAGAAACAGCACAGTCAGCTCTGACGGTCATCTTGACATTGGTCATGCGGTGGTCTGATCAGCGTCATCTTGACTGTTTTAAAGACAGTTAATGCTCACTTCCAGGATGGGTTTGTTCCCATTTCCTTGAGGCCAGTTCTCCGAATTGTGGTAGCTTATGTCACAGCTACAGTCTGGTCATCATGTAATTAAGTTCTTCCACCTGGTGGCTTTCCGTATCTAAAATAGCTCAAAGGACATGGCTCAGAATA
The DNA here is from genome assembly GCF_008692025.1 of Phocoena sinus. Classification (NCBI taxonomy): domain Eukaryota; kingdom Metazoa; phylum Chordata; class Mammalia; order Artiodactyla; family Phocoenidae; genus Phocoena; species Phocoena sinus. The sequence continues at coordinate 107,629,032 of NC_045770.1, read as the reverse complement.
TTATCTCTAGCCCTTGAGGAGGAACTAAAGGTCCTTGACTTTGCTTAATGACTGCACTATTATTATTTGGGCTCCTTTGACTGTTTTCCTTTGTTTCTGCATTTTCTCACCTCTCTGATTAAACCTATTGTTTGGCTAAGACGAAAGGCAGGCAGAGGACATGGCGGGCGGGGTGGGGGAAAGGCCATAGGGTCCTGCTCCGTTTCACCTCCCCAGGTGGGGTCTGGACCTGCTTCTCCTGAGTGACTGCTGTTTCTGGATCTCAGTGGGACTGGAGTGTTGAACCGTGGATGGAGAGTCTCGGGCAGTACTGATACTCCTTCCAGGACGCCTCCCCGGGGGCCCCCGCACGCGCCGATGAGCAGAATCCCGGGTGGGTGGGTGGGTGTGCAGGCCACACGGGGATGACAGGTGGGGTGGGCTCTGGAGTGTGGCGGGAGGGCCTTCCTTGTGCTTTGCTGGAGCATCGCAGAGGCACAAGGCGCTTACGGTGGGGTTGAGCTCTGGCAGCCGTCGGTAAACTTGGCCTTTTAAGCAAGATACACGAGGCAAAATCAATAGAAACTATATAGCTCTTGTGTGATTTCTATTTGGGAGCACAGCAAATGGGGAAGTGGGGACAGAGCTGGCACCAGGACCTTCACAGTCCCCTTTCCAAGCCTCCCCGAATGTCACATCACAAGGATGGCGCAGAGGAAAACAGAAGGGGATGGGATCCCCCTGGGTGTGTACGGCATCCGCCCCCCACGCCCGCCTCCACCCAGGGGGTGGCACCGAGTGGCTGCGGGGAAGCTGTCAGTCCACGTGTCTGTCCCCACGACCCGTCTGAGCCAGTTAACGCAGGTGCAGGAGCCTGGCCCACCTGGCAGAGGCTTCTGGAAGATGCCTTTTTGCTTTAATCGATGCTTCCATTTATTAGGTAACTGCGTCTTCGAGTTTTTTTCATTGAGGAAAGAGCATCTCAGCTGCTCTCCTGACCCCTCAGCTGCAATTTGTTTCTGTCCACCCGTTCCTCTCTCCCTCAAATTTCTCCCCGAGAGCAGCAGCCCGTAGCATCCCCGATCCCTGCCACATCCTTCATCCCCACTGCATCCCCACCTTGCCTGCCTCCCCGGCCCTGACGCCCACATCAGCTGACCGGAGTGCCCCCCACCCCACCCCGATCCATCACTTGCCTCCAGTCGGGCTGTCAGGGTTGCTCCATCCAAGTGGCCTTGGGTCCTCTGGCTCATCACTGAGAATCAAAGCAGAACTCCAAGAGCACAGAGGGCTCACTTCCTCCTCCTTCAGGGTTTTAAATCCTTATCCTGTTGCCGCAGACAACCGTCGTATTTGCTTTTTATATCTGAAGCTTCCCTGGTTTTTGAATATGAGGAGGACTTTGCCTGTCCTGTCCGTTTTTGAGCCCATCTCCTCCTACAGTAGCTGAGAATCCAGCCCCGACGGCTGGCCTCTCACTCTGCAAAGACCAGGACGTGGGCATGTATCATGAGAGAAGGTTCTGGAAGGCCTGTGCAGGAGTGGCTCGTCACGTTGAGAAGCTCTGTCAGAGCACATGGCTGGGCGCGTGTTCAGTCCATCACTCTGGGCCCCTCGGGAGGTGAGAGTCTCCTTCTGGGAGTTAATTGCAGCCTCTGAATTCCACTCCCAGAAGGTTTGTCGTTGACTGCCAAGGACGCACCTTTCCAGAGGGAATGTGGTGGGTTGGGTGGACCCTCTGCCATGTTCTCTGGACATCCAGGCACTGGGCGAATGGAGGGCAGGAGGCTCGGGCGGAGGAAGCGCAGGTTGGCCGAGCCTGGCCCCTGCAGCCTGGCCCTCCCGGGCTCCCTCCTGCCTGGGTTTGTCTCACATTCAGACAGGATTCCTTCTCCTGGGATCCCTCCGCGGCTCCCTCATCCCTCCACCGCTACTCATGTCTCACGGCAACCAAGCTCGGCAAGGCCTCCCTGACCCTCCGGCTGGCGGGAGGTCCTGTTACCATGTCTGTCCAACGCCGTCCCAACCACGGTCACGCCTCCAGCTCGACCTCCCGTCCGGGGCCTGGACCTCGTCTCTCCCTTGACATCTCCTCTGAAAGCTCAGAGGCCCCTCGACTCACACGGTCCTTTGCTTCTTCCCTCTGACCCCACAGCTGGCCCCACTGGTTTCCCTCTCTTGGCCAGTGGTTACATTAAAAAACCCAGCTCTACTGAGGTGTGATTTACAAGCCGTGAAGCTCACGCATTTTAAGGGCCCCATCCAATGGTTTTCAGTAAGTCTGCTGAGTTGCCCGGCCACCTCGGTCTGGACTCTTCCCATCACCACCTTGTGCCTGTTTACATTTCCTCCTCGTCCCCACTTCTAGCCCCGACAGCCACTAATCGTGTTCTGTCTCCATGGAGCCCCCTCTTCTGCACCACCCACGTGAACAGGTCACATGCGGTGTGGCCTTCTTTCACCCAGTGTCATGGGAGTGAGGTTCATCCACGTCGTGACATCTGTCTGTTTTTTCCTTTTTATCGCCGGGTAGTAGCCCATCGTGTGGCTGAATCCATTCCCCGGTTGATGGCCAGTTGGGTTGTTCCCACTTTGGGCTGTGAACCTTCTCTGATTCTGTTGTCTGAGCCAGAACCCAGGAGTTATCCCGAGCATTCCATCGTCCCTCAACCAATCCACTCCCAAGTCCTGCCCTTTGACCTTCTGAATCCCTTTGCACCCGTGTCACTCTCTCCCCACCCCAGCCCTGTCTCTGCCATCTTCCTCCTGGACCAGAGGAGCTGCAGACCCCACTTCCCTCTCAGAAGTTTTCCACACAGTGCTAAAAGCAGTTGTTTTTAATGCGAACCCGGTTGCCTCTTTGTTGTAGACCACCCCCCATCCAGGAGTCTTACTGTTCTTAGAATAAGATCAAATGCACAAACTTATTTACAAAACAGAAACAGAGTCACAGATGTAGAAAATATACTTATGGTTACCAAGGGGAAAGGGGGGTGGAGGGATAAATTGGGAGATTGGGGTTAACATATACACACTACTATATATAAAATAGATAATCAACAAGGACCTACTTTGTAGCACAGGGAACTCTACCCAATACTCTGTAGTGACCTATATGGGAAAAGAATCTAAAGTTTTTCTTTATTTTTGGCTGCGTTGGGTCTTTGTTGCTGCACGTGGGCTTTCTCTAGCTGCGGTGAGCAGGGGCTACTCTTCGTTGCGGTGTGCGGGCTTCTCATTGTGGTGGCTTCTCTTGTTGCGGAGCACGGGCTCTAGGCACGCGAGCTTCAGTAGTTGCGGCACGTGGGCTCATTAGCTGTGGCTCGCGGGCTCTAGAGCGCAGGAGTTGTGGCACACGGACTTAGTTGCTCCGCGGCATGTGGGATCCTCCCGGACCAGGGATCGAACCGTGTTCCCTGCATTGGCAGGTGGATTCTTAACCACTGCGCCACCAGGGAAGTCCTGGGAAAAGAATCTAAAGAAGAGTGGGTATATGTATATGTATAAATGAATCACTTTGCTGTTCGCCTGAATCTAACACAACGTTGTAAATCAACTATATGCCAATAAAAATTAATTTAAAAAGAGGATCAAATGCTAGACGTCTTATGAATTCATCTCAGCCCCCGCCTGCTGAGGTGACATCTGAGCTGAGCCCCAGGTGATGAGAGGTTGGCTTGTAAGGATCTCTGCCCAGAACATTCCGGGCAGAGGGTCGCAGGAGCGGCATGCCTGAGGTGGGAATGAACTTGGTTGGCAAGTCAGAGCAGCGGGGAAGGCCGAGGCCGCCGGCTGGGCGGGTGCACAGGGCGGAGGGCGGTGGGTAGGGGCTGAGGCGAGGGGGTGTGATTCCCCCCGAAGAACAGTGGGAGTTTTGGAAAGGTTTGGCACAGAGCCTGTGACCTCGTTTATAGTTGAAAGGGGACCCTGGCTTCTCTCGGGGGAGGAGAGAAGGGCGCAGAAGCAGGTAGGAGGCTCCTGCAGGAATCCAGGGGGTAGGGGGTGTTGGAGGCTGGGGCCAGGGGTGGCGGGAGAAGGTGGAGACGGGGACAGGTTCCTGATGACAAAGTCGAGGTCATCAGAGCACATGTGGCCCTTGCAGGAGATTGTGCTCTGGCCAAGCAAAGGGTCCTTAAGGGTGACTTGTATCAACACCCTGCCTGCGTCTTTGCAGTTTCTCAGCACAGGAACCAAAAAAGACTCCGTTTCTTTTAAAGATTGAGTTGTAATTCACATACCATACACTTTGCCCATTGAAAGTGTACAATTCAGTGGATTTTTTTAACATCTTTATTGGAGTATAATTGCTTTACAGCGGTGTGTTAGTTTCTGCTGTATAACAAAGTGAATCAGTTATACACATACATATGTTCCCACATCTCTTCCCTCTTGCGTCTCCCTCCCTCCCACCCTCCCGATCCCATCCCTCTAGGTGGTCAGAAAGCACCGAGCTGATCTCCCTGTGCTATGCGGCTGCTTCCCACTCAGAGTGAAGTAAGTCAGAAAGAGAAAAACAAATACCGTATGCTAACACATATATATGGAATCTAAGAAAAAAAAAATTCAGTGGATTTTAGTAAATTCACGGATGAGGGTACTCACCACCGCAGTCAATCTTAGAACATTTCATCACCCCAGAAGGAAGCCCCGTACCTGTTAGCAGGGTGTCCCCATACCCTCCCCCAGTCCCTGGCGACCACTGTCTGCTTTCTGTGTCGATGGATTTGCCCATTGTGGACGTTCCATGTCAGCCGAATCAGGTGATGTGTGGCCTGGGAGGCAGCTCATATCTACTCACTCTTGTTGTCAGCTTCTCCTGTTGGAGGCAAGCCCATCCCCCTAGGTCTTCCCCTGAAAACAACGCTTATCCCATTGGTGCCTTATAAATGTCTCCATTAAATGGCCTCACGGGTCACCCAGTAGCCCAGGCAACACAGAGGTGAGAAACTCTTGCATCAAAATGTTCTTTCGTCTTTTGTTCTGCCATTTTGTTTTCAGATTTTCCTGTCCCAGATTTTCCTTTCTCGCCTGCTTGTTTGCTGACCACAAGGAAACTTGTTTGGGATTTTAGACTTGATTAGAAAATTAGTTGTACATGACCCTGACTTGAGTGTACATCTTCTGCCCTAAAAAAGTCATCGACGAGGACTCAATGGGCAGAAGGTGATAACGGCGACAGTGTTCTTCCTTCGGGAACTTGGTTTATGGCGGTGAAGTGTGGCCCAGGGCCGACTCCGGTTCAGCCAGGGAAGCCCCCAAGGGGCCGAGGAACACCTTAGGTTCCAGATTGGTGTATCTTTTGTTCATTGAGAGAAAATTTGAAATATAGGAAAAATACAAAGAATAATATCATACATACCAGCTTTATTGTTTATTATGTAGAATTGACAGTGGTTAACATTTTGTCTTTTTTCACTCACAGGGTTAAAGCGTTTCTGATAAAGCCCAAGTCTCCCTCACCCTCCTGCCCAGGCCCCTCTGCTCAGAGGCAGACACTGCCGTGATTCACTGTGACTCCCTCTTGTCCCTTTTCCTCTTTTTATGTGTATCAGTGATCTCTATATACTGTTGTGTTGTTGTGTAAAAATGAATATATATATACCTGGTATCACACTGGGCATGTCATTTATAACTTACGTTTTCCACTTGGTGTTACATTTTTAAGATTTGTCTTTATTTCTTTTATGTATCCACTCATCCATCCATCCACCCATCCATCCATCCACCCATCCATCCACCCATCCATCCATCCACCCATCCATCCATCCATCCATCCATCCACTCATCCATCCATCCATCCATCCATCCATTCATCCATCCACCCATCCATCCACCCATCCATCCATCCATTCATCCATCCATCCACCCATCCATCCATCCATCCATCCATCCATCCACTCATCCATCCATCCACCCATCCATCCATCCATCCATCCATCCATCCATCCACTCATCCATCCATCCATCCACTCATCCACCCATCCATCCATCCATCCATCTGCCCTTTTGGCATTACAGAAATACTTGTTTGGACCTTTGATCTCTACTTCCAGCAGCTCTGTTATGTCCTTTGTAGTATGCATCTGGATCACGTTGAGGGGGTAAAAGCACGGAACCTTGTTATCTTGTGGTTTCATTCATTGCTTGGTAAAGCCAGAGAGAGCCCACCTCCCCACACCCTTTGACTCCCCTCTGCCTCCATTTTCTCTGTGATGTGGTGATAATCAGCCTCATTGTCCTTATTGTTTTTTGTTTTTTTGGCAAAGCAAGGTAATTATTTTATTTATTTATTTATTTTTTGCGGTACGTGGGCCTCTCACTGTCGTGGCCTCTCCCGTCGCGGAGCACAGGCTCCGGACGCTCAGGCTCAGCGGCCATGGCTCATGGGCCCAGCCGCTCCGGGGCACGTGGGATCTTCCCGGACCCGGGCACGAACTTGCGTCCCCTGCATCGGCAGGCGGACTCTCAACCACTGCGCCACCAGGGAAGCCCCTCATTTTTTAAAAAAACTTAATTAATTTTAACATCATTATTAGAGTGTAATTGCTTTACAATCGTGTGTCAGTTTCTGCTTTATAACAAAGTGAATCAGTTATACACATACATATGTTCCCATATCTCCTCCCTCTTGCGTCTCTCCCACCTCCCACCCTCGCTATCCCACCCCTCTAGGTGGTCACAAAGCACCGAGCCGATATCCCTGTGCTATGCGGCTGCTTCCCACTAGCTATCTACCTTACTTTTGGTAGTGTATATATGTCCGTGCCTCTCTCTCACTTTGTCACAGCTTACCCTTCCCCCTCCCCATATCCTCAAGTCCATTCTCTAGTAGGTCTGCGTCTTTATTCCCGTCTTGCCCCTAGGTTCTTCTGACCATTTTCTTTTCTTTTTTTTTCTTTTTTAGATTCCATATTTATGTGTTAGCATACAGTATTTGTTTTTCTCTTTCTGACTTACTTCGCTCTGTATGACAGACTCTAGGTCCATGCACCTCACTACAGATAACTCAATTTCGTTTCTCTTTATGGCTGAGTGATATTCCATTGTATATATGTGCCACATCTTCTTTATCCATTCATCTGTTGATGGACACTTAGGTTGCTTCCATGTCCTGGCTACTGTAAATAGAGCTGCAGTGAACACTGTGGTACATGACTCTTTTTGCATTATGGTTTTCTCAGGGTATATGCCTGGTAGTGGGATTGCTGGGTCGTGGGAAAGCTCAAGGGCCCTCCTGTGAAAGGCCCGCAAGAAAGGCCCCGAGTGTGCTGGTCACCATTCACGTACGGGGCAGCTTGCCGAAGGCTGAGAGAAGCTTTATTTTCATACGTATCATTAAGAAGCGAAAAGCCTATTTAACCAGCCCCAGCTTTGTGTGCTGTAAGGATTCCGTGCTGCGTCTTCCTGTTAGCCGTGAGGCTAACGCTCCGTACGCGAGAGTGGTCAGGCCAGCTCACGCGGTCTCAGTAGCCCAAGCGACACATGTCTGGCTTGGTGTGCTCTTCTGTTCAAGCTTGCTGTCAAAACCCACTTAAATCCTGTCGAGAAACTAATGCCTGGGTCTGGAATTATTACACATTCTGTCAAAAGCTTTGTAAATCCCACAAGGTGGTGAGAATATTGTGGTTCAGAGGTCACCCCGGGGAAGAGCAGCGCTCTCCTCCTTCCCTGATGTCCCGGGCTGATAACATGATCCAGAAAGTGGCAATAAGAGGGCACGAGTCATCAGAAGTTAATTTTCTGCATTAGTGCCAAGGGTGAGGCTCTTTTCTAGCACCTTTGCTCTGTGGTTGCATTTCCGTGGCTCCTTCCCTCCCGGTTCTGACCGTTCTGCCCACAGCCCTCCTTTCTGGGCGGACGGACAGGAGCTCTTAATTCCACTTGGTCCGCACAGCATCTGTCCCTATGTGATGTGGCCACCACCTCCCCTGTCTCCCTTTCTCTGCCTGGAATCCACTTCGTGGCCCCGCCTGGTGAACCCTCCCGATTTGCGGCTCCATCCTGTGCAGTGGGACCAAGTTGAAACTCATCAGCCCTCTGGTGCGTTCATTCCAGACCCGCCTCTGGCAGCTGTGTGACGTGGGGAGCAGTTCCTAGGGTTTACGGCGTTCCTCTTTGGGCTTGGGGCTGCTTGTACCTCCTCCAGGAGAACCTAAGGAGAAGAGGGTGCGTTTGACGAGCTTTCTTTGTTGGGCTGGCGGGCGCACAGTGAGTGCTTTGTGTCTGCGGTCAGGACGATTTAATTCTCCCCCGCCTGCCCTTACCCACCTCCACTTACTGCTTCTAGGAGGACCTCTTTAGCCAGCATCATATCCTCTGCTTTGCTCTGAGCCTGCCTGAAATCGTGGGGACCAACAGAGGAAAGTGAACTCACCTCCAGGGAGGGTGTGAGTCTCTGACAGAGCCCAACTAGTGCCTCTCAGTGACTATGGCCTTGACAGCCGCAGAGGACCACTAGCTGGCCCCTTAAAGGTCACCAGGATGCACGGTCCACCCACCACTTCACCAAAGCATCCGGGGCTGCTGTCAAGCGTTTATTCTTTGGAAAATGTTATTCCGATTGGAAAAACCCTAACCCTAATCCACAGCCACTTTGGCCTTTAGTGTTTAAACCTTCAGAAGCACTAGTGTGGTTCCTGGCCATCAGCTTCCTCGGGCCAGGCTGTCCTTCTCGGTCACAGTCACCCACTGTCTTCCCCGTTCCACATACATCCTTTCGTGTGTTACCCGTGCCAGCGCCTCCATGTTTTCCACCACAGGTGCAGCCTGGTGGGTGTTTGTCCACAGCAAAAAGCATTGTTTCATTTGGACGATTGCATTCGGAAACCACTCCCTCACAGTTCTGGGGGGCAGAGGTTGGCAGGTATGCAGATGGCCCGTGAACAGCCCTTAGAGGCCAGCCACCCCTCGATGCACCTTTAAGTGACTCCTGGCAAGTTCTGTTTATCAAGGGCCTTTGAAATGCATCCCGAAAGAATTGAGGATGATGTGAAATGTGCTTCTTTTGCAATGAATGATGTGCTCAGAAACTGGGATTTCTTTCAGGATATCTTGCGTTCCTGCTGAATGCACTGGGGTCCGTGTTTCCAGCTCTGTATCCTGAACAGGTGAACGGGGGTGATGCAGGGGGCCCCCTCAGCACCACGACCCCTGAATGCTTTGTCAGGCCGCCCCCTCGTTCTTCTCGCCTTTTCTGGGAGGAAGTCAAGAGTGAGCTGGATTTAAGTCTCACCTGAGGACCATGAGTGAGCAGATGTGGCGGGGGAGGTGATCTGAATAGATGGTGTAATCCAACCCGTGTTGTTGATGCTTCTTCCCTTGGCCTCCAGACAGCTCACGGTAACAGCAGACATTTTACACAGTGTAACATTTACCATTCCTCAAGCTTTGTCTAGACACGTCTTACCCTTCTGACATCTTACAAAACAACCATTGTCATCATTTCTGTTTCGCAGGGCCCAGGACAGATTTGGAGAGCAATTTGCTCTCTTACATAGAATTCTCTTGCCGTGTTTTTGTGAATCAGAACAGCCTGTCCAACTTCTGCCTGCTTCTTCTCCACGGGCCAGCCCCTCCGGCAGATACACGTGACCCCAAAGCACCAGGTTGTGTGACCCTCTGTGGATCCTGTGAGTTAGCTGGCCACACAGACACGGCCCAGTGTGGCCCTCTGTGTGTGGCAGAGGCTTGGCCGTGGTCACAGTGTGATGGGCTGCCTTGTGTCCCCGTAAAATTCATATGTTGGAGTCCTGACGCCCAGCACCTCAGAAGGTGACTGTATTCGGAGAGGAGGATCTTTAAAGAGATGGATAAGGTGAAACGAGGTCACTGGGGTGGGGCCCTAATCCCATAGGACTTGGTGTCCTTATAAGAAGAGGAGGTCAGGACACAGACCCACACAGAGGGACGACCCCACGAGGACACAGGGAGGAGACGGCCGTCTGCACGCCGAGGAGAGGCCTCAGGAGGACCCAGCCCTGCCCACACCTGAATCTCGGCTTCTAGCCTCCAGGACTGGAGACAGTACATGTCTGTTGTTTAAGCTCCCTGGCTGTGGTGTTTTGTTGCAGTGGCCCAAGCTGACTCATACACACAGATCCAGGGTCTTGCGTGGTTCACCCAGGCTGGGCACCTGCCTCTCTCTGTCTCCAGGGCCAGGGTGCCTCCCCTTGAGTCCAGGTATTTCAGGGTTAGCCTCATGTCTTGCAGAATAGCTACAGTTCACGTTGGCCATGTAGGAGTTCTCTCAGTCTCTTCATTGTAGATTTCAGTTTGACCACGAGCTCTACCAGCGGAAGGGCCAGAGTTTCGTGCGTGTTGACCGCACGCCGACCGCGGCTCTGCCCACTTTGGTGCTGTGTCTCTCCTCTCAGGATTCTTGGGTCGTTCAAGGAGCTGATGAGGTCTCGGTGCACTTGGTGCAACGCGGGGCCCCCAGAAGTGGTAGCTCTCCCCATCCTCTTCCCGATCACGTGGGGACCTTGCTTTTCTGCCGGGTTCTGTCACCCAGGACGGTTCCACGTATGGAACTTTGTATTCAGTGCAGTTCAGTTCCAGTGACATCCACTGAGCTGCACGGACATCAGGTATGGTTGTGCCAAGAACAGGACATAAACCCTGTCATCACGCAGCAGCTCAGAGGGCCAGGGAGTGCTCTCGCCAGCTGAATGCCGGTGGTGCCAGGAGCCGGGAGAGGGAGAGGGTGGGGGATGTGAACGGGTGCGTCTTGGAGGAGGACGTAGATGGTTACCTGGGCTTGAACGTGCCTCCCTCTGGAGGATGCTGAGGCTGGCCTGCGGGCGTCCTCGGAGCTTCCTGGATGCCGGCTGCCCTCCTGTCATCCGGGCTGATGGCGGTCACAACCCCTTCTCTCTCTGTTAGAGTGTGCACGTCTCTGCGCCTCCCATTTCCAAACCACGCAGATCCCGTGTCGAGCGCTCTGCTTGTCAGGACGTAAGCGAGAAGCACTCTGATGTGGGTCTTGGAGATGCCCTTACGTCCTCTCGCAAGTGTTCCGTGTCTTAAGCCACCCGGCGCCGGGCGGCCTTGAGATGCATCTGGATGTCCTGGCATTTGGGCTGTCGCAGCGGGAGATCAGTGAGTGACAGGTTCTGACTCCTACCTGCGTGTCAGGAGAAAGGGAGGAGGAATACATGCGTGTCCCACCTCCCAGGAGACAAGAAATGCGGGTTGGAGAGGCTGTGACCTGCAGGCTGGACAGGAGGGAGCAGGGGGCAGCCGGATTAGCTTGAATGGTCCGTGGGCTGTGGGTTCAACTCGGGGAGCCCAGCGGTCAGCTCAGCTGGGAGACCAGAGAGAGGGTGAGTCCCCGACCCTGTGGGAGGACCCCGTGGGAGGTGTGAGTGCAGTTTCAGCTGGTAGACGAGGTGGGGAGGGGACGGCCAGCTGGAGGCACAGGTGCACAGGTGCTGGAGGCTGGGGACACACGTGGCCTGGCTTTCCAGAGGACTGCCCGTGCGTTGCTGGAGTGTGTGCATGTGTGTTTGTCTGTGCATATGTGTGTGTGTCTGTGTGTGTATATGTGTTCGCATGTGTGTATGTACAGGTATATATGTGTGTTTGTATTTGTGTGTCCGTACGCGTTTGTGTACACACGTTTGTGTGTGTATGTGTGTGTGTGCGTGTGTGTGTGTGCCAGTGCACACGTGTGTGGGGTTGGGGCCAGGGCAGAGGTGGTACCGACAGGCAGGACGTGGGGAGTTATTGGCTTCAGAGGGGACCCTGGCGGCCGCTCAGGGAGTCAGGTTGTGTGGGCCCGAGGGGCATGGGGTGAGCTCGGTGCAGTGGCCGCTGGGGTGGTGAGAAAGGCTTGGGGCTGCTGGGCAGTGGAGGTGGGACAGATGAGGACTCACACACCCGAGGTCATGGATTAATGCAGACCAGTCCACAAGCTGCGGGAGAGGACGCTGTCAAGAGGTCCTCCTGGGCTTGTGGCATGGGAGGAGGGGCAGCCGCTGAGATTGGGGAGCAGGAGGGGAGGGGCAGGGAGGGACGATGGGGGCATCTGTTTGGGGGTTGAGTTGTTAGGTTGGTGTTATCACTTAGCCCACGCTGGAGCCACTCATCTGTCAGCTGGCGTCCAGGTCCCTGCGTCTCCCTGCTCGGTGAACTTGGGCTCATGGTCAGCACCTTCCTTTGTGTCCAGGGTCCTGCCACCGGTCCACCACCGTCACCATTGCTGGCTGAGGAGCCTGTTCCAAGATTTTGTTAGTCCTGTGAATTCACACCAGGGTGAAAATCTTTGTTTGAAGTGCTTTGTTGTTCTTCGGGGGTTTTCTTTCGTCCATCCTCCCTGAAGCCCAGCTGTTAAGTAGAAGAAAGGACACCACGTCCGTGGTGCTCCCCTGCTTTTTCTGGGAGACACGTCCGCGGCTAATCTCAAGCACCACGTGCCTTGAGACCTGTGACGTTGTCTATTTTTCAAAGTATCTCGGAGCATAGCCTTTACTTCTTTGAAACAAGTTATTTAGCATCTCCCAAATAGCGTCCCTTGCTGTGGAGGTGAAACTGCTTCTCCCTTGTAACTGTCAACGTTTGACATTGGGGCAGGTTGACAGGTCGTTGGAAAATCTGAACAAAGGCAGTATCTCCCTGGTCCACAGAGGACCTGAACGTAAGTATTCTCTTCTGTTTTCTCAGTGACTAGACGTCTGGTGTTTTATGATTTGTCCGCACTGAGGTGCCGTGTGCACAGAGAGGAAATGACGTGTCAGTTAAATAGCGAGGACTTCCGAGCCGGGCCGATACAGCTTGGGTTCGGATTGAACCTCCACCATTTTCTAGACACGCGACCTTGGGGTGGTTACGTGAGTCTCGGAGGCTCAACTTCCTCATCTGGAAAACGGGAATAGTAATAACTGTTATTGCATTGTATTTTAACATACAATTATATATTATAGTTATTGATATAATAATCACACTATATCAGTAATAATGATTATAATAATAGCAAGACTCTCCGCTCGTGGTTGTGTTGAAGGTAAATGTAGTTAGCACAATTTCTGGCATTTAGGAGTCAGTACGTGTCAGCCATGACCGTGTCATCGTCACGTTCACTGTCATCGCCATTATGTTCACTACCGCCATCATCAACACCGCCACGTCATCACCATCACCATAAACATCATCAACACCACCACGTCATCACACCCCACGAGGCTTTGAGCTCCTTAAGGGGCAGGAACCCTTATCTTCTGGGGGGACACAATTCAACCCATAATGACATGTATTATATATGTTCCGTCTGCTTCTTACAACTGCCCTGCAAGTTATGCAGTTACCATGGTTTTCATCACAGAAACAGGGGGACCACTGGGTTGGTAAATTTGCCCAGGATCCCAAGGTTAGCGTATGCGGTTGGGTTGGAAATCCAAGCCTTTCTGACCTCCGAGCTCCTGCTGCTTCTAGAGCAGTTTCTCAGTGGCGCCCTCTTGGCGTTTTTTTTTGGAGCAGGACATTTCTTCATTGTGCTGGGCTGGCCTGTGCGCGACTCAGCATCCCCAGCCCTGCCCCCTGAGTGGCAGTGGACGCCAGTCTCTGGGATCATCTACAGTCGCCACACAGATCCCCCGGGGGATGGTTTTCAGGCTGTGCTTTGCTCAGCACCCACTTGCTGGCAGGATCCTTTCTGCCGGCCGCAGGGAGGGGGCCTCAGGCCCGCTTTGGATGCTGGCCTCTAAGGGAACTTGAGTTCATGCATCCATGTAGCTGGAACCAGAGGCCGACAACGATTCTCAAAGCAGGAACTGGCGAGATATCCACGGCCCTACTCGGTCACCTCTGATACAGCTCCACCGTTGCGTTGGGAGTTTCCAGACAGTCTTCTCATTCAGGCGAAGATGGCAGGGGTGCAGCTGGCAGTCACTGAAGCGAACAACCAGCCCCCGCCCAGCCTCGCAGCCCCGAGAGGAGCTCTGAGCCTTACTCTTGAATTCAGTCTTTGCCATCGGAGAGGGACAGACGGCACATTCATGCCCGTGGGGTCAGGTTTCTCGGCAGTGGGGTTCCGGGCTGCCTGTTCAACCGACCTGTTGTTGAGAGTAGGGGTATCCTCTTACCCAGCAGGGAGGAGCTCTCCCGAGGCAGAGGGTCAGGGAGATAGTAGGGCCTTTTGCATCCTTGGGCGAGCAAAATCCTCCTGCAGAGGATTGGTTCCAGCCTCATACGCAGTCAAACTTCGTCGTTTCTGAACGCTTTTACAAGTGATTAAGCACATTTTTGAGCCCCTGCCGATGGCCGTGCAGTAGAATATAATTTTAATACAATAAAAATTAGAAGTGATGGTCAGAAGGGGATTTGGCCTAACGTTTGTTTTCCTGGTTTATTGGCAGGTCTCACTGAAGGGACCTGGGAACGCGACCAAGTCGTGTCATTCTGGTTCTTAGCGTCTTCGCTCTGTTCTTGAAAAGTGTTCGTGGTTGGTTTGCAGGAACCGTCTGTACTATTTAGCTTCTTCAAAAATTAACTTTCACGGCAATTGATACGATTTCTAAATCAAATCATTCTTCATAATTGCCGTTCTTTATGGTTTGGGAGGGGCGGTGTCAGTGCTTTTGCAGCTGTTACGTTCAGAGTCAGGGGGGTGGGGCGCTTGTGCCCTGGGCTTTCCCATCAGTGAGCTTATGAGAGGAGACGTCCACCTGGGCCTGAGATGCCAAGAGAGAGCAATCGGGGTAAAAACAAAGCCACACGGTAATTCACTCGCGCCGTCGTCCTCACTCTGTTTCCGAGACCAGCTACAGCAGCATCACCTTGAAACTTGTGAGAAATGCAGCTTCTGGGGCCCAACCCAGACCCGCTGGCTCAGACACTCTGCTTGGAGGGGGTGCGGGTTAACAGTCTGTGTTTAACAAGCAGGGAGGTTTGAGAAGCTCGGTACAAGTGAGGGAACTGCCCAGGGCAATAGGTGGTGGGGAGTGATGACCAGCAAACACAGCTGGTCCCAGAGATTGGAGCCAATGGTGAGAGCTGAGGCCACAGAATCAGTGAGTCGATCTGAGCTTTTCCCCTTTTATATTTACCGAAGCGACAAGAAGGTCGTATTTTTCATCCAGAAAAACCAGGGGGTCCAGAGCTCAGAGGAGCTCTCAGGATGGAATGGAAGCACCTTTGGCATCTCTGACCACGTGCCGGGGTGGCATCCTGCATCACTAACCAGGGGTCTCTGTCCTTCCGCGCAGAAGTGCATTCGATTTAACCCAGATGCGACGGTGTGGGTTGCGAAGCAGCGGATTCTGTGCTCGTTGAACCAGAGCCTGAAGGACGTCCTGAACTACGGGCTGTTCCAGCCAGCGAGCGACGGGCGAGACGGCAAGTTCTTGGATGAGGAACGGCTTCTGCGCGCGTACCCGCAGCCCGCGGGCAGGGGCATCCCCTCCCTGGAGGTACTGGTCACCGCCTCAGAGCCCGGGCGTGATGGTAGAGGGAGGACCTTCCCCCAGTTGCACATTTGCTTCGGACTCTGGGAAATCGCTCTTAGCTCAGGACAGTGGTGTGCATTCTCAAGGTCGCGGCAGATTTTGTCCTGATTTGCGGACCAGGGTGCAATTTTTAGCCATTTGTTTTCCTGCTGTGGATTGGATGAACTTGTTGGAGGGACATCTTGGTGTGAGCGGACCATGGGTCTGACTCAGGCTCGCGTCACCTGGAGCTGTGAGCCCTGGGGACGCAGAATGGGGTTTGCTTCTACCTCCCTTGAATCTCCCCCGACACCCCGCCCTTGGGCTCAGGGTGGCCCGTGGCCATCCAGCTGTTGTCAGAAGCATGACTCCCGGGAATGAGCTGTGGGTTCTTTGAGCCGCTGTGGCCAGTCATGTGCTCTTGGGCTGCCTCGTGAAGTGGTGGGTGCATACACCCGGCAAGCCTTACATCCACAGAACGTGTGTCCCCCGGCTCTGCCCTGGGGAGCCCGGGCTTGCTGCACCCTGAGTTTACGTATGGTATTTCCACATGGTATATTTTTATTTATTTTTATTTATTTTTTGCGGTACGCGGGCCTCTCACTGCTGTGGCCTCTCCCGTTGCGGAGCACAGGCTCCGGACGCGCAGGCTCAGCGGCCATGGCTCACGGGCCCAGCCGCTCCGCGGCATGTGGGATCCTCCCGGACCGGGTCACGAACCCGTGTCCCCTGCATCGGCAGGTGGACTCGCAACAACTGCGCCACCAGGGAAGCCCCACATGGTATATTTTTAAATTAATTTTTAAGCAACTATACTCCAATAAAAACGAATAAAAAATTTTCATTGGCGCATAGTTGATTTACAATGCTGTGCTAGTTTCAGGCGCACAGCAAAGTGCATTAGTTATCCATCCACATACAGTCACTCTTTTCCAGGTTCATTTCCCATATAGGTCATTAGAGAATATTGAGTAGAGCTCCCCGTGCTGTGCAGTAGGTCCTTGTTGGTTATCTATTTTATATACAGTAGTGTGTATATGTCAATCCCAATCTCCCAGTTTATCCCTCCTCCCCCGCCCCACAACTGTTAAGACAGCGACACAAGTAGGTGGAAATGTGGTCGTTTCTACTGTGACCCCACACGTCACTGTTATTATCAAGTGATCGCATTCGTTTCAGCTTAGTCAACAGTGAGAGCCTGTGAGTGTGGCATCGTGGGTGGCATCTGGGCCCTCGAAGGGGGTTGGTCTGAAGTCAGAGACATCCTGGAGCACGGCAGCCCCTCATCTGCACATTCCCAGGTCTGACAGTGACCTTGAAGCTGAGGTTCTGAGACCCCCAACGTGTGTTGGACCAGGGAGAAGGGTTTCCGTCAGGAAAAGCTGGGATGCCCCTGGGGAGTCAAGTGGTTCCCTGTTCTGGCCTCAGTTTGCTCACCTGTGAACTGGGTGTCCATTGAAAAACCCCTTGTCGGGGGCCTGCTCACAACCTGCCCCTTTCTCGGCGTGGCCCACGTGCATGGGACAGTCAAGGTTCCGGTCTGATGGAGCTTACACTCCTGTAGGAGATGACAGGCCAGGAACAGTAAACAAACAGCTCATTTGGGGGCTGATAATTTCTATAAAGACAGTAAAACAGGGCGAGAACAGGCAGTCCGGAGCCTACCCTTGATTGGAAAGCGTCTTGGAGGAGGCGACACGGGCCCGTCCCCCGGCCCCCGAGAACCGAACACGAGGAGGCCTGGGAGAGCCCGGTGGGACCTGGGCAGGGCTGTGTCCTGCCTTTCAGGGCAGCCGGCACGCGTGTCCTTCTGCTGTCCCATCCAGGGACTCGTGGCAGCCGAGGCTGAGAAGCGAGCACGTGAGCATGCGTTGCCCCATGTGGATGGGTGGTCTGTGACATCAGATGGACTTGGTCCAGTCCTGGTCACTGTGGGACCCTACGTGCCACCCCACAGCCTCTCTGAGCCTCAGATTCCCAGGTTTGAAATCGGGGGAACATTACTACCATCTTCTCGGTGGCTGTGAGGCTCGGGTGAGCTATTCCTTGGGACAGTGATCTTAGCATAAGGCCAGGGAATGGGCGAGTGCCTGCACTGGTGGGTGCTGTAGCTGCTCCTGCCATCAGCTCCCGTTGCCACGAAGGAGTCACTTACACATGTGTTCATGCATCTCCTTGGATCACCGTCCTGCCGGGTGGTCCGCTGTGTGGGGCTGAGCCGGGCCTGGAGGTGGACACGCCAGGGGCAGCCTGGATCTGAGCTCTTTGCCTTGGATCGTGGCCGTAAAACACGGTTGGCTACGTAGGAAACACAGAGAAAAGAGCAAGAAGAGGATGTGTGTTTCTGAGCCTACATCCCTCTAGCCACAAGCCGTAAACATTTATGACTGTGGAAATAGACATGCTCCTCCATGTGCCTCCTCCGCGTGTCCCCCTCCTGCCAAGAGATGTTATCGACCCCCGCATATTTCTTTTTATAACTGAAAAAGCACCCACTGACTTGAATTCCTACAGATCCGTCAAGTTAGCAAAGTCTGTTACATCCCCTCACGTCACTCTCAGTGGCTTCTGAAGCCTCAGAGCCGTGACGTGTGAAGATACACAATAGGGAGTTTCACGGCCGTGCCCAGAATGTGCTGTCCTGGTTGAAGCTAGAATCTGAGGGCTAGAGTCCTGAAACGGCCTGCGTCTCCTCCTGCCAGGTCAGTCCGAGAGGGCGGACACTTACCGTTTGCGACGGTGCACGTGATCCAGGAACTGGGTGCAGCCTGCGTTTCACGGGACTTTCTGATTTCACTGGTTTATTTCGGCACCTAAAAAAATAATCAAGTTTTGGTCTGTGGCACCAAAGAATTTTGTCTGTCGTGGGATTGCTCTTTTGTTTGGAGTGGAGGGGAGGAGCTGATAAGGTGGTCACTCTGGAAACTTCACATGGGATGAGACTTTCGGGGTTAGGTCACCCCCTGCTCTGCACCCTTTGTGTCATGCCTGTGCTTCTTTAAACTCCTCGGAGTGGGAGGGAATCAAGGGAAGTTGGGGAGGGAAGCGTCTGCCCAGCACCGGTTCTGTGCCAGGAAGCTCACATTCAATCCTCGGGGCACCCTGGGAGCTCTGTGATCCCCGTGCGACAGACAAGGAAACAGAGTCCGAGATGGGGCAGGTGTCCAGCCCAGTGACTCGGCTGCTAGCGAAACGGAGCAGGACCCTATGGGCCTTCCCTCCCCGCCGTGTCCTCCGCCTGCCTTTTGTCTGTGGAAAAAGTTTAATCAAAGAATATGTTTGGGCTTTCCTGGTGGCGCAGTGGTTGAGAATCTGCCTGCCGATGCAGGGGACGTGGGTTCGTGCCCCGGTCCGGAAGGATCCCACGTGCTGTGGAGCGGCTGGGCCCGTGAGCCATGGCTGTTGAGCCTGCGCGTCCGGAGCCTGTGCTCCGCAACGGGAGAGGCCACAGCAGTGAGAGGCCCGCGTACCGCAAAAAAAAAAAAAAAAAAAAAGAATATGTTTAATCAGAGAAGTGAGAAAATGCAGAAACAAAGGAAAACAGTCAAAGGAGACCAAATAATAATAGTTTAGTCATTAAGCATAGTCAAGGACCTTTAGTTCCTCCTCAAGGGCTAGAGATAATATTCTGAGCCGTATCCTGTGAGCTGTCTTATAGATACTGAAACCCCTACCAGGTGGAAGCAGTTAAGTGCATGGTGACCAGACTGTAGCCATGACATAAGCTGCCACAATTCTGAGAATTGACCTCAAAGAAATGGGAACAAACCAACCCTGGAACTGAGGCTAACAGGACCTAAAGCAATCAAGATGCCGCTGGTCAGAGCACCGATGACCAATTTCAAGATGACTGCCAGAGCTGACCGTGCCGTGTCTGCATGTAGCCCCCTCCCTCTGTCTACAAAAGCTCTAGCCCACTGATTGTCAGTGGGGGGGAGTCGGCCTTTGGACGGGAGTCCACCCTCCCTTGCCTCCAGGCTGCCAGCATCTACATAAGGCAAACTCTCCTTTCCACCAACCTGGCCTCTTTATTGGCTTTTGAGCGGCGAGCAGCCGGACCCCACTTTCCGTTACACTAGGGCGGTGGCGGGGTGGATTTGGAGCTGTGTCTCAGCTCAGAGTCCCAGTGACTCCCAAGCTGCCAGCCTGCTTCCCAAACCCGCCACAGTGCATGTACTACAGAGGCAGCCAGGGCACCCAGGAGAAGGAACAGGGCATCGGGTGAAAGGCGCTGGGGATTCGGAAACAGCCTGCGGCCCCAGTGCACCCTCCCGGGCGCCATCTCTCTACCTGAGCCAGGTAGACTTACTCAGCGAGCCCCTCTGTTTCCATGACGTCTCTGCCAGGTTAGAGGAGGTGCTGTGCCGTTTGAAGGAATGAGTCTGAGCCCCAGAGTCCCAGGTGGAGGCTGTGGGCTGAGGGCAGGTGGCTTTGCCAGGCTGGGGCTTTTGAATGTGTTTAATAAAGGTTGACAATGTCGAAGACAGAGCCCGCGTGAGAAGCGGGTCCTGATTTGCTGCCATGCTGACGATGCAGAGGAGAGCAGAGCACACCAGGCTCCCCAGTCCTCACCCCTCTGTGTTGCTCTCATTTCTTTTTGTGACTTTCCAGCCAAAACGGCGGCAGCATCTCCGCAGAAGTTACCCTCACGCTGTCGTAGGCTCTGTGGTGCGAACGCAAGTAGTTTATTTAACACAAAAGGGTTTGCTAGGGAGCCCCCGCCCTGGGTGAAATACCCACGGACAAGGCAGGTGTTTCCTCTGAACGGCTGCGTGAAATATTTACCTGGTTTTCTTTTTTTCCTGTTTGTGTGTCTGTGCCAGTTTCGCTACAAGAAGCGGGTGTATAGACAATCCAATCTGGATGAGAAACAGTTGGCCAAGCTGCACACGAAGGTAAGCCAGGACTGGTTGTGCCGACCCTTGGTGTTCATTTCTGCGTCATCACCTCAGAGATCGGGGAGCTCTTGGGCAGAGGGTTCTTCTTCCTGTGACGTGCTGAGGCTGCTGAGCCCCTGCTGCCGCCAGAGCCCCGTTAAACACCACCATCGTCTCCTCCCGTGTGACGCAAACGCAGTCGATGCCTGCACGTAAGGGAACTAGTATCCCTGAGAGTGGAGATTGGGGCCCTACTTTCTACTCACCTCCTCCCGGGTGTTTCTGGGAAGAGGGGTGGCCGCTCCCTCTGAGCCTTCGCTGCCGAAATAGGGGACAACACTGAAGTAGGTGTCTGGTGCCGCCACTCTCGTGATTAAGGTGCTGTTTACATAAACTGCATGGAGGTGGGACGCACAAGGGAAGCGGGGGAGAAGGAGAGAGTTAAGGAAAGAGCTGCGGGCTGTGTTTCAGGCACACCTGCACTCCGTCAGGGATGCTGTGCCTGTCCAGGGCGTGCAGGAGCTGGAGAGTGCAGTGAGCACCTCGCTCAGCACGGAAAAAGATGTGTGATACCCAAGGATGCTCTCAGATGCCCTCCTCCAGGTCCAGCCCCTCCCCGGAGAGCCTGGAGCGTTCCCTGCAGAGCACAGGGAGAGCCAGAGTCAGGACGGTGCCCGTTCAGCTTACCTAAGCCAGCCCCGATCTGCCCAGGTGAGCTCACCTGCAGCCATGAGTCCACAGAGAGCGTCCCCAACCTCTGGGGTCCCCTTGTTTTTGTTTGTTTCATCCCTCCATTCGTATCAGGATGGACCTGTGGATTTTCATCGCGTTCAGTGGGTTATAACCTGCCATTCTCATGATTTATTTTTGTGCCCAAGTTGTCCGGATGTGGCCGGTGGCCCTTCTGCCTGGCTCTCCTCCCTCTGGCGCTGTCCCCACCATCCTTTGAGTGCTGACGACTTTCAGGCACAAGACGGTCAGGTTACTCTTGCACTTTCCCTGCCCAGCCCTGGAATCTGCCCACACAGGGGTATTTAGATCCAAGTCTGGTCTGGGCACTTTGGGTTTTTTCGATTACTCTCTAATGTGTACATGAAAATGTGTTTGTGCATTTAAAATAATGTCGATTAGTAAATGGCAATGAAGGTGTTCAGTGAAACCAAGTGTATCCCGTGTCCTTGAGCGTTTGTTAATGTTTAGTCCCAGAATGTACAGAAAGCATCCAGGTGGAGATCTGCGGGCTGAAGGGTCCAGGGGTTGGTTTCAGGGTGACTGGGGAGGGGTGTGGAGTGCGGCTGGAGAACTGAGCCAGTGAGAGCATTTGACTCATCTGACAGAGGCATCTCAGGTACTGTGGTTACCATCAAATAGCCCAGGCTATCTGCTAGATGGACAGAAAATTATTATTTTCCTTGCCGTTGAGTCTGGGCAACCTGGTCAGTGTTGAGCCCCTGGTCATTTTGGTCTCACGAGGAGTGACTGACTCCCTCACCTTGAATCGCTCGGTGGCCCAAGCATCCCTGTGTCCACCTGCAGGTCACGGGATCAAGTGGGTTAAGCTGAGTGAGCAGTGCCCTTCTGCTCTCCGTAGCAGCCAACGCTTTAGAGATTAGGAAACGCAAATACCAAATCCTTATCCTTGGGCCTCGCTCAAAAGAGGATGGAGTCAGAAGACCTGGGGTGCACCCTGGAAAGTGTAGTTTTTCAAAGTGGTTCAGGTGGCTCATCCTTTTGAAAGTGTGGGAACATCCTGTGACTCTCGGCAAGCGCAGAGGTCGGTGGGGGATTTCTAGAACATTCATCCAGGACAGGCCAGTTGCGTTTGCCATGTGCTGGGCTCCGGGCTTGGCCCCGGGGTTCCAGATGCAGAAGGATACTGCCTGGTGAGCCTGGGGACTGCAGCGGTGCCCCATCAAGGGGCAGCTCTCCTCCCTGCAAAGGCGGCCAGCCAGGGTGCACCCCGCAAGGAGCCTTCCTGTGGCCTGAAGAGACATTTCTCTGTAAGACCAATTTTGCTTTTCTCTTTAGAGCAACCTGAAAAAATGCATGGATTACATCCAGCATCGTTCAGTGGAGAAGGTCGTCAAGATGCTGGAACGAGGCCTGGACCCGAATTTCCATGACCTGGAGACGGGAGGTAGGGGCTGGTTGGAGACACTTGAGGAAACCCCGCTGGAACGTGGGTTCGGGGAGGAAGGGTGATTCTGTCGTTCGGATTACACGTGCGTGGGCAGCATCACCCTTTGCTGGGTTTTAAAAGTGCTCTCTCCCTCCTCCGGGAGCCTGTGCTAGCGGCATGGAATCGCCAGCATCCGGGAGGTGCCTGGCGAGTGGTAGGTGCTCAGTACGTACCTGAGCTGAAGGAGAGAATGAGTGAATGAATGAATGACAACACAGAACAGCCGTCTCATGCCAGCCCTGGGAGACGCACATGCACCCGCATGTGCCTAGCGCCCCCTGCTGGAAACCAAGTCCCTGCGCGTGGGACCTCAGATCACGCGTGGGATAAAACGGTACAGGGCTCTCATCCTCCGCCCCGCTGACATGGGGGCCGGAGGATCCTTTCTGTTTCTTACCAGTTCCAAATGGGCATTAACTTTTGTTTAATCTCATCTCTTCTCTTTTTGTTTCCAGTTTTATGGAAATACAGTTGACGCAAAACATTGTATTAATTTTCGGCGTACAATGTAACGATTTGGTGTATGGATGTACTGGGAAATGATCACCACGACATGTTTCGTGAACATCCGTCACCACTCATAGTGACACGTTTTTTTTTATGATGAGAACTTTTAGGATCTACTCTCTTAGCCACTTTTAAATATACAACACAGTATTATTAACCGCAGTCGCCATGCTGTACACAACATCCCCAGGACTTACTTATCTCGTAACTGGACGCTTGGACCTTTTGAACCCCTCCACCCATTCCACCCACCCCACCTCCTACCTCTGGTGACCAGCAGTCTTTTTCTCTGGGTTCAGTTGTTTTAGATTCCACGTGTAAGCGAGATCATACAGATTTGTCTTTCTCCATCTGACTTATTTCACATAGCATTATGCCCTCAAGGTCCATCCAGGTTCTTGCAAATGGCGGTATTTCTTTCTTTTTCATGGATGAATGATGTGCCATGGTGGGGCTGGACAGTCCTTTATGCTGGGGGCTGTGCTGTACACTGTAGGATGTGTACGGCATCCCTGACCTTCACCCACAAATGCCAGTAACACCCCCGAGTTGTGGCCGCCAAAGATGCCCCCAGACATTGCACAGTGTCCCCTGGCGGGGGGGGGGGGGAGGCACCGTCATCCCAGGTGAGAGCCCTGTGCCTGGGGGACACGTGAACTCGACCAGCTGAGGTGAGGCTATCGTGAGAGCCGAGAGCAGCTCAGGTGAGGGTCTCCATGGCAACTTGGAGCGTTCATCCGGGCAAGCGGGCGATGCTTAGCAGAGAGCGTTTATCTTGGACTCAGCGGACGGGGCCTCCCTCCCCCTCTCCTCTTGGGTTGGGCCGGTCCTCCCTGTGCCAGTGTCACGTATATGTGTCCCACCTCACAGTTGCTGAACCCACAACAGGGGCGGCAGCTGAAGGAGGGAGCTTTCTCGTCACTTGTGGGGACTCCAAAGCTGGGGCAGGACCCGCACCCGTGCTCCTGCAGCCGTGCACGTCCCCATCCGCACACAGGTGGCCGTGCTGTAATCACGGTCGACTCCTGTCTCCTGAATTTTAACTGAGCAACGTGAGAACAGGGCTGCTGGCTTATCGGTGACACAGCTTCAATGCCCGAGATGCCAGGGGACAGGACATGCTTGGATGGGGACAGGAGAGCACAGGCCTGGAGGGGGGACGAGCGCAGAGGCCTGGCTGAAGGTGAGGAGGGTACCAGCCCGGGCAGACACTTGGTGAGACAGGAAGCTGGGGGTCTGTGCGCCGGGAGCTGGGACGGGGTGACGTGGGCAGGCGGGCTCCCAGGCAGCCTGATGGGTGGATGGAGCACAAGGCAGAGGTGGGCCCTGCCGTCCCTGCGCGGGGCTGACCTTCTAAGGTCAGGAGTGATGGGGCAAGACCCCAGGGGTGGGGAGAAGGGCCTGTAGCAGGTGGTGGGTCAGGGGGCACGGGCGTCTGTGGAGAGTCTGGACGGGGAACGGGGCAGCTGTGCAGGGTTGGATGTTCGGTCTGTGGGGGAAGCAGGTATGGGGCCAGCGGCAGGGGCTCTGCTTCCTTGGGGGGGTGTGTGTAGCTGAGCAGAGGGTCTGAGCACCAGGGCAGGGTGGGCACACGGTAAGCACGTGCTGGCTCTGGCCCCGTGGTCAGCGGATGGCTCCTCTGTGCCCTGTCACCTAGGCTGGCTCCCAGCCCGTTGGGCGGGGGGTGGGTGGGTACCGTCCATCACTGCAGTGCAGCTCCCAGCACTTGGGCTCAGACCACACATGGGCCTGTGGATTCCTGAGCATGGACATGAGCCTTCAGGGACAGTGGCAGAGCTGAGCCAGGCCTGGGGTCTGTGGTCCTCGGGCAGCTTCCGGACTGGGCTCCCGCTGGCCTGGCCGCATCCGTGGCTGTTTCCCGATGATTCCCCGGGCTGGACACCGCCCCTCCTGCTCCCCCCTCCCCATCATGAAGCAGGCCTGCTTCACTGGCGGTGGTGTCGCTGGATTCCAAGAGTTTGGATCGACTGTTATTCCAGAGCCGACCCTAACCGAGCTTCTAAAAACACATCAGCCCAGGCCCTAGATTATTTCAAAACGGGGGTCAGCGGTCATTTCTCCTGGCCCCGCCTGTAGTTAGAAACGCTGTCCTGGTGGTGGTGGATGGCGTCATCGTCAGAGCAAATGCAGTGGAGCCTCGGGGACCCGGGAAGGAGAGAGACGGAGGCGACATGTCATCCACTCTCCTCAGAACTGGGATAGACTCGACCCGGGAGCGGCAGCCTGTGGAGAAGGTGGCATGGGGTGAAATGAACGCTGGGATTTCCTGAACTATCCCCATGACTACAGCCTCTGGGCTCACCGATCAGGAAGAACGAACTCTGAGAAAAGAAACAGAAACCTGTTTTCCCCTGAAATCCGTGCAAACTGGCACCTGACAAAGCACAGAATTCAGGGCAGGTGTTCCAGCGAAGGCTGAGACCAGGCTCCGACCCCATCCGACTGGGGACCAGCAGTGGGACGCCCGCCTCCCAGGCAGACAGTTCTTGTACAGGACTTCCCGGATCTCAGCCAATAACTACCAGTCATCAGAAGGTTTTGGTTGGATTCTTTTTTTGTTTTGGAGGGGGGGCTCTGGGCAGATCAATTATCAGTTATTATTTATTTTCGGTTTTAACATTTAAAGCAGAATTATTGAACAACCCTCACATGGTGGCTGCCAATTGGTAATTTTCTACATCAGTTTTATGTCTTATAGCTAATACTCTCTGTAAGGCGGAACTTTCCCTCCCCTCACCCCACTCCCATATTTTTGAAATTAGACTTCATTTTTTAGAGTAGTTTTAGGTTTACAGAAAATTGAATGGCAAGGGTAGGGGGTCCCGTATAACCAGCCACCCCCAGGCTCCCAGGCTACTGACATCTTGTGTCAGTGTGGCCGTTTTTACACTGATGACCCTACATTGATACATTATTATTAACTCAAGTCCACTTTTCTTTTCAGTCGGGGTATAGTTGTTTTACAGTGTTGTGTTAGTTTCTACTGTACAGCGAAGTGAAGCAGAGCTCCCTGTGCTCTACAGCAGGTTCTCATTATTTATCTGTTTTATACATATCAGTGTATATATGTCCATCCCTCTCCCAGCTCATCCCACCCCTCCTTCCCCCCCTTGGTGTCCATACGTTTGTTCTCTACATCTGTGTCTCTATTTCTGCCCTGCGAACCAGTTCATCTGTACCGTTTTTCTAGATTCCACAAATATGCGTTAATATATGATACTTCTCTTTCTGACCTAGAAACTGTCGTACAGAGTGAAGTAAGTCAGAGAGTGAAATCAAGTCCACTTTTACACTAGTGTTTGCTCAGTGCTGGACATTCCGTGGGTTTAGACAAATGTATAAGGACGTACATCCACCATCATGCAGGCTAGTTTTCCTGCCCTGAAAATCCTCCGTGCTCTGCCTGTTCATCCCTCCCTCCCACTAACCCCCGGCAGCCACTGATCTTTTCACTGTCTCCATAGTTTGGCTTTTTCCAGGATGTCATATGGTTGGAATCGCGTAGCGTGTGGCCTTTTCAGATTGCCTTCTTTCACTTACAAATTTGCACTTCTGTTTCCTCCCTGATTTTCATGGTTTGATAGCTCATTTTTTATATTGAAGTAGAGTTGATTTACAGCGTTGCACCAGTCTCTGCTATACAGCAAAGTGACTCAGTTATACACAGAGACTTTCTATTTTTATATTCTTTTCCATTATGGTTTATCCCAGGAGGTTGGATATAGTTCCCTGTGCTCTACAGTAGGACCTTGTGGTCTAGCCATCCTGTATATAATAGTTTACGTCTGCTAATCCCACACTCCCAGTCTTTCCCTCCCTCATTTCTTTCTAGTTCCGAAGATTATTCCCTTGTGTGGATGGACCACGGTTTATTTATCTATCCACCTACTGAGGTGTGTCTTGGCGGCTTCCAGAGTTTGGCGATTATGCTTAAAGTTGCTATAAACCTCCATGCGGGGTTCTGTGTGGACAAAATTGACGGTGATCAAACATGGTGGGTTTTTTCTTTAAGACAAAGGACTACTTACAACAAGCGAAAAAGGTAAAGGAGGTAGTGAATACGGAAAGTTCTGAACCGGAAGCTGAGGGTGGACCTGAGATTCTGCTGCGGGTCAGTGCCTCGTCCAGCATCACTGCTCCACTCTCCACACCTAGAGAATTTTCACTCACATCCCCAGCTGAGAAGCAGACTGTCCTGGGAAAATGGGGACCAAGGGCAACACATGAAATGAGAAAAGCGAACCATGGGGTGGACGTTCTTGGAAACAAACTAAGTCACGGGCAGTTCCCCGGACAAGGGCGTATAGTGACCCAGTTACAAACGGAGAAAATACCAGGAGAGGATGTAACACAGGCTCCACTGAGAGGCCAGCGCCTTAACGTCTGGGGGACAAGCACACGACTTCCCTCTCGCCTCTGTCTGCTCCGTGGGGTGGCGGTCCCCGCGGGGTGGGGACGTGTGAGCATCGGGTGAGGAGCATGTGAAGTGTCCCCGTGTGGAGCGGCTCGTGCTCGGTGGGGTCTCCAGAACGTGCCTCTCATGTCAGTGGCGCAACGGAAACTCAGTGCATGTTGTTTTCTCCTGGCTGCAGACCCAGAGGGAGGAAAACGGGGTTGATTTGGTGGCCGCCCCCAGGTGATAGGCGGTGTGACCAACTTGTCCCAGTTTTCTAGGGACAGCTCTGGTTTTCACACTGACGGTCCCCGTCTGGGAAGCCCCTCGGTCCCGGACACGCTGGCACCCTGGGCCCGTCGCCTGAGAAGTGATGGGGGGCACTTCATAGTGAGAGCCGAGGTTAAACAAGAACCTCCTGGGGCCCGATGATGTGCGCGGGGCGTGGTAGGCCTGCCTCCCTCTGTCCTCGGGCTCCCACGAAGCAGGGCTTCTGTGAGGCCAGCATCCCTGGAGGAGCGGGGGCTCTGAGAGCGGAGGCCGGGCGCCAGGTCGCCTCGAGGCGGGGGCAGAGGCCGGCTTGCTTGCCTTGCTTTCCAGGCTCTCACCCGGGGTGGAAGGGAAGCGGGGTCAGCTGCGGGCCCCCTTCTCCCGTGCCGTGGCTGCTGGGATGTGGCCGAGGCCGTGGCAGACACAGAGGGTCCGGGACCGGGAGAGCCTGTGGTCGCCAAGCTCCTGGATGGAGTCTCCTGCTGCAGTGCCAGGCCGGCCCAAGGGGGGGAAGAGCCGCCCCCATCCCCGTTACTCCAGACACTGCCCTGCTGTCCTCAGCGGCTCTGCCAGCCCCAGGCTGTACCTGTGTCCTAGCAGCTCTACCCGGAGTTCTGTGACTTTCTTAAAAGCCCCCTGGTAATTGGCAGAATCTGGCTGAGAACCAGACTTCACGTCCCAAGCGGAGAGCTGAAGGCAGCTTCCTTCCTGAGTGCAGGCAGTGCCATGATGCTCACACCTGAACTGCGTCCCTGCACTCAGGCTGCGTGGTTCTCAGGCGCCCCTGGGCTGAGCTCGGGAACCCGAGTGGGGCGAAGCATCACTTCCGGACTGAGGGACGCACAGAAGATAATTAAATCCTGGAGGAATGACCTGTCCATGACAACAAAGCAGGCCGTGTTATTCAGACCTTCTAGTACCTTTTCTGATGGAAATTTGGTCAGGTAACGACGCCAGTAGCAGAAAGAAGTAGACTGTCTGCCAGGCTCATCTCCTGTTTCAGCTGGAACCTCTGGGACGAGATGGATGGTGTTTCGAGCCCTGAAAGGGAGCTAAAACTAACAACTCGAGCAAAACGTCGGGCTTCTGTCTTGCACTGTCTTCCCAAACTTGAAAGAAGTCCAGGCACAACAGAGGCAGGGCTGTAATAAAGCTAGAAACGTCTCTCAGCCCTTGAAGCAGGTCGATGAGAAGCAGAAATTGAGTACGCGTTGGTGGGGCTGTTCTTGCAGAGCCCCTGTGGTGAGTCGCGGCTTCGTTTCCGAGATGCAGTGACTCCGTCAGCTTCCAGGCGGTGATAGCAGCTCGTCCTCCGGGCCGAGATGTGCCTGTTTCTGCCACACGCCCCCGCAGCCGGGCTCCCGGGGAGTCCCCTGCCCAGCTCCCGCACGGCCCAACTAGAAGGCTTCTCGGGCACTGGATTGCTCTCTACGGATGGCGCTCCTTTGGTCCAGATCCTACAGTCTCATCGTAGCCCCTGAGCGAGTCCCTGTGTGAAATTCCCCAGGAATAGCACCTCGGGGACACAGCCCTGGGACCTCGTAAGCACCAGTCTGCAGGGGGTCCAAGACGCACGCAGTACCCAGTGCCAGTGGAGTTAGCTTGAGGGCTGCCGAGCCAGTGACCCCGAAGACGTCTGGGTGCATTTGGCTTGCTGGGTGCAGTTTCTGGTACAGAGAGACCTGTTTTTAAGTGAGAGCTCCAAACAGCATATTCGATCATGGACGACTTTTTCTTATGTGTAATCTGCCACGTTTCAGAAAGGATCATAGGTGACGCCTACAGGTGCGTGTGGTCCAGGAAGATGCAACGCATTAACTGAGAACTTGAGGTGGTAGGGAAAAGGGCGGTGATGTGGTGGCAGAGACGGGGCCCCCGGGGGTGAGCCTTGGCTTTGGGGACGGTGGCAGAGCCGGCCGGAGGGGGAGGGGGATGTCAGTCAGGTGACCCATGACAGGCACACACAGCCTTGGGTAGGTGGTGTCCCCAGGGGGCCACGTGGGGACAGCCAACGGCAGCATTTTTACGTGAAATCGTCAGCCGAAACATGAACCTTGGGGTGCGTTTTTTCACGGCTCTTTTGAATGATTACTTTATGGCAGTTTTAGACTTACGGGATGTGTCCCCCCTCCATGCCCCACACTCATTTTTCCCCGTCACCGTCTTACGTGAGTAGCGTACGTTCGTTATGATTAATGAACCGATATTGACGTGTTATAATTAACTCACGCCCATGCTTTCGTTCGTAGTTCCTGAAGGTCCGTCTTCTGTTCCAGGATCCCTCATGACAGGTAGCCCTCCCGTCTCCGTAGGCCCCTCTTGGCTGGGACAGTTTCTAGGGCTTTCCTTGCTTTTGATGACCTTGGCAGTTTTGGGACTGGTGCGGTGTTCTGTAGCACGTCCCTCTGCTGAGGCTTGTCTCAAGTTTAGGTCATGATTAGATGGGGGTCGTACGTAGGTTTGGGAAGAAGGCTGCAGGGACAGATGCCCTTCTCATCGCACCGTATCAAGGGCACACCTCTCACTGTGGTGTGGACCTTTCTCCCCTGGCTGAGGTGTGCTTCTCAGGCTTCCTACTGTAGTTAACTCTTTCCCCCGCTTTAGGGACTGTCCTCTTCGGAAGGAAGTCACTAAACCCAGCCCACACTTAAAGATGAGCAGTTCCGTTCCACCTCCTGGACGGCAGTGTAGCTCCATAAATTACTTGGAATTCTTCTGCAGAGGAAAGAATTCATTTATTTATGTAGTTATTTTTATCAGTGTGGACTCATGGATATTTAATTTACACCTTGCGTTATAATACAGGGCTACTTGACATATTTTGTTGTTCAAATGGCTCCAGCTTTGGCCATTGGGAGCTCTTTCATTTGGCTACTGTGTCTTTTTCTTTTTTTTTTTTAATAGAAGTGTTACTTCTTTTTTAAAAAAAAATTTATTTATTTATTATTTGTTTATTTATTTATTTTCGCTGCACCAGCTCTTAGTTGCAGCACGGGGGATCCTCCCTGCAGCATGTGGACTTCTTAGTTGCGGCATGCATGTGGGATCCAGTTCCCCGACCAGGGATCGAACCTGGGCCCCCTGCATTGGGAGCACGGAGTCTTACCCACCGGACCACCAGGGAAGTCCCACCTGTGTCCTTTTGACACAAACCCATCAATATGGATGATGATGGTGATGATGGCGATGATGATTTGACCACTTTCTTGCTTCCTGGCACCAGAAGGTGTTTCAGGCTCATTCTGTAGGTTTCCTGCTCCAGTCCTAGAATCTGCAGTTCCTCCCAAGTGCCCTGGAAGAGTGGTCTTAGAAACCAAGATCTGGGTGCTGGGTGTGCTCATTGCCACTGGGGAGTAGTTCCTTCTGAGCTCTCTCAGAGGAAAGAACAAGGAGATACATGTGTGTACCAATCTATAAATGCTTCTATGTGTCGCCACCTGAATCTGTATTAAGCGAAACGTGGGTTCATACTGACCTCCCCAATCCTAATCCATTACCAGGGGGATCGTTCTCTCCTCTCCTTGCTTTTCTGTGACCTCCCACGCAGACAGTGAGGAGCCTGGCTTCCACTTTCTGCCGTCTGTGTATTTAATTGCTCAATTCCAGGCACCTGTATAGTGGTTTCTAGATTGTTGACCTGCACCCCACGGTGGAAAGCAGCTTTATCACCTAGAGAACCGTGCTTGCATGAAGTTCTTCTGCCTTTTGTCTTTCAGACTACTCATTCCCACAGTTACATAGGTCAGCACTTTATTCCCCCACCTCCTCCAGTGGGGTTGTTTCTAACGTTTTTAATACAATTAGACTCTTTTGTCACATTCTGCATTCTATCCTGGGATCCCACATCTCCTGAATGAACTTTTGAGCTTTATTTTTAAAATTTGCATACATTAAGCTTCACTCTTTGTGCTGTAGAGTTTATGATTTTGACAGATATTTAATTCTTATGTTCACCATTACAGTGTCATACAGAACAGTTTTGCAACTTTTTAAAAAAATCCCCTGTGCCTTTCACCTATTCAATCCTGCCCCTCTCTGGAGCCCCTGGCAACCACTGATCTGTTTACCATCTCCATAGTTTTAAGTTTTCCAGAATATCATATCATTGGAATTATACAGTGTGTAGATTTTTCGGACTGGCTTCTTTCACTTAACCACACGCATTTAAGATTTAGCTGTATCTTTTTTTTTTTTTTTTTTGCGGTACGCGGGCCTCTCCCGCTGTGGAGCACAGGCTCCGGACGCGCAGGCTCAGCGGCCATGGCTCACGGGCCCAGCCGCTCCGCGGCACGTGGGATCTTCCCGGACCGAGGCATGAACCCACGTCCCCTCCATCGGCAGGCGGGCTCTTAACCGCTGCGCCACCAGGGAAGCCCCTAGCTGTATCTTTTTTATGACTTGATAGCACTTTCCTTTTTAATCACTAAATAATCCACTGTATGGATGTCCTGGTTTTGTTTATCCGTTCACCTATTGAAGGGCCTCTTGGTTGCTTCCAGCTTTTGGTGAATATGGACAAAACTGCTGCAAACACTTGTGTGTAGGTTGTGGTGTGGACATAAGTTTTCAGATCGGTTGTGTGAATACCAAGGAGTACAGTTGTTGGATCATATGGTAAAACATCTTTTAGTTTAGAAAGAGACTGCCAGACTGTCTTCCTAAGTGGCTGTACCATTTTTGCCTTCCTCCCAGCAGTGATGAGAGTTCTCTGTTGTTGCTCTGCATCTTTGCCAGAAGTTGGGTTTGTCAGTGTTTTGGATTCTATCCACGCTAATAGGTGTGTAGTGGGATCTCATTGTTCTAGCCTTGAATGTTTACTTGCTCAAAATGTCCTATGCTTTCCAAATTCTTCGTTTGATAGGTCCCATGTGTCTGCTTCAAACCACATTAGTACCAGTGTGTCTGTGTGTGTGTGTTTTTTTTGCCCAGGGCTTTAGTTGTAAGAAAATCACAGGCCATTGGGACTTCCCTGGTGGTGCAGTGGTTAAGAATCCGCCTGCCAACGCAGGGGACACGGGTTCGAGCCCTGGTCTGGGAAGATCCCACATGCCGCGGAGCAGATAAGCCCGTGTGCCACAACTACTGAGCCTGCGCTCTAGGGCCCGTGAGCCGCAACTACTGAGCCCGCGTGCCACAACTACTGAAGCTCGCGTGCCTAGAGCCCGTGCTCCGCAACGAGAGAAGCCACCACAGTGAGAAGCCTGCGCACCACAACGAAGAGTAGCCCCCGCTCGCCGCAACTAGAGAAAGCCCAAGTGCAGCAACGAAGACCCGACACAGCCAAAAATAAATCAGTTAATTTAAAAAATAGTAATGCTTTAAAAAAAAAAAAAAAACAACAAAGGAAAATCACAGGTCATAGACCACTTCTCAGAGCTGCCCTCCCTGGTTTTGCTATTGGAAGGACAAAAGTCACAACTTCTCACCCATGCCTTCTCCACAACCTGATGGACAAATGGGACCGCATGTCCCGTTCCCCTCATGGTCCGCGCAGCCAACACCAACAAGCCCAGGACACCTGTCTGGGAGCAAGAACCATCCACTTTTTAAAAAATTTTATTGAAGTAGAGTTGACTTACAATGTTGTGTTAATTTTTGCTGTATAGCAAAGTGATTCAGTCATGCCTGTATATATATATATATATATATGTATATACCTTTTCATATCCTTTTCCATGGTGGTTTATCACAGGATGTTGACTATTGTTCCATGCGCTCTACAGCAGGACCTCGTGGTTTATCCGTTCTCTATATAATATCGGTAACTTGCATCTGCTGATCCCAAACTCCCGATACTTCTGCCCCCGCAGCCCCTCCCCCTTGGCAATCTCAAGTCTGAAGAACCATCCGCTTTTAAACTGTTTGATCTCCAAGCAGTTGCTATGCGCATTCTACCTTCACAGGCCTAGTCCTATCTGACGTAATTCTATCAGGGGAACGGAGAACCTGCACGCAGGGCTTTCCTGGTGCTGTTGGAAATTCTGCTCATCTGGGTCCAGCAAGGCCAGATCTGATAACTCTTATGAAACTAGCCAGATCACCTCTTGGTAACAGAGATTTTTATCTGGAACACGAGGCCCTTGTTCTTTTCACCAAAATCTCTTCACCTTGCCTCCGTGCTTTTGTTCCCTATTGTCAAAGATTCCCCTCACAGAAAAGAGATTTGTGTCTGTTTCTCCCTGTCAGTCTCTGACCACAAATCTCGGCCTCGTGAACCCACTCGGGACTGTCTGCTCTGCAGGGCATCTGAGCACCGACGCCAGAGTCGGGGAGACCGTGAGGATGGATGGTCAGGACTGTTCCGTTTGTGGCAGGTAGTGGGAATGCAAGGATGGCTCCGCTGGCTTGTGGACCAACATGGGAGCCCGTCTCTGGAATGCTCGGGGGTGCTGACAGTTTGGGGGAAACCCACCATCGCCATCCACTCTGCTTAATGGCCTCAAAGGCTCGTGGGTCGTTTGGACGAGTCTCACATGCTGGCCTGGGAGCTCTTCACGGGAAAGTGTCCGCCCTCGAGAGCCATGACTGTTCAGAGGAAGATAACTGTAAATCTCCTTCTCTTTCATGGTCGGGGGTGGGTTATTAATCAAATATTCTGGTGGATAGGGATCCCTGTTTTAGCATACTGGAAGATTTTGTGATTTTTGCATGATTGACTCATAACGAGATAATGAACACTGAAACACTGAATGCAGATCCATGCCAGAGGTGCTGGTGTATCCAAACAGGTGCTGTCCATCCTGGTAAGTGGCTCCCAAGCCCACGGCCACCCACCCACCCCGTTGTCTGTGATAACAGGGCAGTGAGCTCCCCCCTCCTGTGCACCCTGTGACCCCGAGTGCCAGAGGTGGAGTGGAGCGCCTGCTTCTCACAGTCACGTGAGCATTTACGTGGCCCAGGCAGGTTGTGTGGTTGCTGTGGACAGGTGTCAGTCGGTGAGCTGGGGTGATCGGAGAGCCTTAACCTACAAGACATTTTGGACTCACCTTCACCGTCCTTTCATCTTACAAAGAAGGCACCGGCGATCCACTGGGGTAGAGCAGAAAACACCAAACGATCTATCTCCCCATTTAAAAACATTTTGGTAACGTCGAATGGATCTGTTTTTTCTTTTGTTGTTTGTACTTTGGGTGTCATATCTAAAAAAATTGCCTAACCCAAGGTCACAAGGATTTAATCCCGAGTTCTCGTCCATGAGTTTTATAGTTTTAGCTTTTACATTTAGGTCTGTGATTCATTTTGATACGTTTTGTATATGGTGTGAGGTAGAGCTCTGACTTCATTCCTTTGCATGTGGAAATCCAGTGGACCCAGCACCACTTGTTTGAAAGACTGTTCTTTTTCCCACGGCCATGTGTGACTTATAAATAAAGGGATAAATCCGTATGGAGGACATAGCACCATTTTCCTCGGTTTGCTTGTTTATGGATCACATACGTGATAAAGTGGGAGAGCTGTGCCCTAGGTCCATGTATGTCAGACTTGATGTCTATGAGTTACCTGGCAATCTTGTTAAAAGTCCGTTCTGATTGTGTAGACCTGGAGTGGGACCAGAGATTTTGTGTTTCTCACCCGTTCCTGGTCATGCCCACGTGCTGCTACCCATGGAGCACATCTGAATTAGCAGGTGTTTAGAGCAGAGGGTCTCAAGCTCAGCTGCAGGTTAAAAACCACTTTGGGAAGTTGTACACATCCTGACACTTGTGTCAAGCACCACACCGATTCAGTTAGTGTCTGGGGGTTGGGAGCACGTGATGTCACCATGCAGTCAAGTATGTGAAGCTGCCCTCTAGCAAAGTGCACCCCTTGGACCTCCAGGGTCACTCTCCGACATGCAGATTCTCAGCCCTCCAGTCCTGTGGAAGCGTTTCTGGGAATGGAGCCAGCGTGCTTTGCATTAACCAGCTCTTTGGGTGATTCCCACACATGCCAAAGTCTGAGAACTGCTGTTCTAGGTAATGAGGAAGGAATCCCCGAATCCTGCCTTTCCTCTCGCGGGTCCTTGGGAATTTTGAGGTGTGGCTGAGGTCCCTGTGGGGTTCAAGGCTTCTGTCAATGTCACCGGCTGAGCCCAGACTCGAACTTGAAGGTTCCGGCCCCAAGGCCAGGCTTTTCCCACCTGTGTCGTTTTGCATGAGGCAAATGGGTACAGGGAATGGGGTGGGTGAAATCTCTCCATTAGGAATAATTCAGTAATGGGTCTTATATTCAGCAATGGGTTAATTATTTACAAAGATAAATTGAGTGCACCGTTTGTGCTCCCTCGGACAACCTCGAGATCAAATATTAATCTTGCGTTGCTTTGTTCAACTCATTTTTATCCGTCTGTGTGCGTGTATGCATCTCTGTCTGTGTATCCATCTATCTGCCCTTCCTCTACCCATCCCTCCCTCCTTCCCTCCCTCCCTCTCTCTCTCTCCCTCACATCTACCCACCCACCCGTCCACCTACCTATCTACCTGTCTGTGTATCCAACTGTCTTATAATAGCTCGAGGAGATATGCCTGGTTCCCCCTGCCCCGGGACAGCCACCATCCCCAGCACAGGGCAGAGCACTTAGTAGGCCTGTGAATGCATATTTCACTTGGTCTGCATCCTGGGGGCACCAAGACCATCTCTTGCTGAGAAAAGAAAGACAGTCACGAGGGGTTGTGCCTGTCCAGGGGGAGGGGGAGGGGGACAGGGAGGGGAAGGGGGAGGGGGAGGGGGAGAATAAACATTGCCTTCGCAGTTTATTTTAGAATCACTTTTATGATTATAATATAATAAAGGCTTTTAAAAATACAGGAAAAAAACCGTAATGAAGAAAATAAAGCCCATCTCTAGCTGAATCCCCTGGACAGACGCTGACTGTGGGCTGGGCACTGTTCCAGCATCAGACGTTGACATTCGATCCTCACAGAGCCCCACGGAGTGCAGGTCCTGCTTTTACCCTGACCATATAGGTGTGGAAACAGGCCCAGAGAGTTTGGGACACCTGCTGGAGGCCACCCAGCCTTTCGGGAGCAGAGCTGGGCTGTGGTCCCTGGGTCCTTCTGAGGCCCCCGGATGCACCCCTGCACCCAGGCTGGTACGCACTCCCAGCTACAGGGGTCGGCGGCTGTCCTGTGCCTGCACAGTCTCCTGCCCGGGTCTCCCCCGACACCCAGACAGACCGCAAGCCGTGGAGCTGGCGCCCTGTTGCTGTGCTCGTAGGCGCCTCCCTCCTCGGGCCCACCTGAAAACCTTCCCTTCGAAGCACGACCTGGTCATTCTCGGAGCCAATGCCAGCAGCCAGTCTCTAGGTTGGAGGCAGTTCTGCCTTCAGAGTCATCTCCAAAGATGAGAGACCTCGGTCCCCTGATGAGGTTATATTTGCGGAGGTTCCTGTGTATTTTTTTTTAACTTAGAAAATTTCGAAATGCAAAACCAGAAAAAATTCCAAAGCACCATGGTGCCGTGGAACTGCCGCTCCCAAGTGCATTGGAGGAGGGATCCCGTGTGACCCGGTTATACGGGCAGTGCAGCAGCTGATTGACGAGCATCTTCTTGGTGGTCCCATCCGCCCATGTGGGGTCTCAATGGACGCCCCCTTCCTGAACCTTCCTGAACGTGAGGTCTAAGCTGGGGGCCCCCCTGACCTCGCCAGCGTGGGTCGTGGCCGGGTGTGAACGTGGCAGGTCGGCAGTGTCATTCGAGGAGGGTCTCTGGAACCCTCGAGATGCTGCCACGTGCCACTTGATGTGCCTGGATGGCGTCCATGGGCTGGAGGTCCTGGCTCGTACAGGAGACGGCACAGCCACCGACGGGTGTCTAGTTCTCTCCACCTGCTTACGTGCCCAGTGCTGTCTGCCCAGCCGGGCCACAGGGGTCTGTGATTTGGAATTTTACCGTTTGCCAATGCCTCCCTCTGAGACAGTGTTCTCATTGTAAAATGACCTTGACGCCGTCAGCTATGAAAATAGTGCCGTATAAACAACAACAAAAATCTCCTTTGGACCGCCTAGCTTTTCCGTTGGCCACGTGCAGACAGCCAAATAAGAAAGAAAAGCCCGAGTCGTTTGGAAGGTTGACCTTGCCCTAGGTGCCATCATCCCGAATGCCAGCGCAAACTTGAGGAGCTGCTCTAAGAGACTTGGCTTTGGGGGGTGGTTGCTGGCAGCTCCCGACGGCCCCGTCCTTTACGCCCTTCCCAGATCACCCCTCGCCCACCGCCCTCCTGTGATGTCTTTTCCCTGCCAGGAACCCAGACCCTCAGATGCTGCTGTCTCTCTCTGAGTGTGCTTCTCTCTGCACGTCTGCTCCGTTTCCACATCTCTACCCCCGTTTCCCAGATGGTCTGGATTCCCAAACACCCCTCACCACATCACGCTCTCCTTGCCTTGCGCGTGATTTCTATGAGGGCACATTCCCACTGTCACCAGCGTCCCCTGGCTGTCCCAGAAAACACTTATTTTTATTTTTTATTAATTAATTAATTTTATTATTTAGGCTGCGCCGGGTCTTCGTTGCAGCACGTGGGCTTCTCCAGTTGTGGCGTGTGGGTTCTAGAGCATGCGGGCTCAGTAGTTGCGGCATGCAAGCTCTTAGTTGCGGTATGTGGGATCTTAGTTTCCCGACCAGGGGTCGAATCCGGGCCCCCTGCATTGGGAGCACAGAGTCTTAACCACTGGACCACTGGGGAAGTCCCCAAACTCCTAATTCTCAAAAACCCCCGCGTGAGAAGGTGCCTCTCGTAGGTCCGCAGCAGGGATGTGTCGGTGGCCTTCGTGACCATCATACCACTTCCCTCGGGAGAGAATGAAGTTGCACTTTACACATGCTCTAGGGCGCGTCTACACGCTACAGATGAGTTTCAAGGAGCGGGATAAGCCCACGGGACTCACCACAAAAAATCAAGGTACAGAGGGATTCCAATGGTGAATTTTAAGAGCCCTCCAAACAATACCCATTTATGGATAAATAAATGTTGTAACTGAAAATAGATGGGAGTCGTCAATCTAGATCTGTGATGAAGTTGCCTTTTCTGGGGATGGAGGGTGATGTGATGATGTGTCAGTGACACCCCATGGAAGGTGCCCCAGTCCTTTTACTCTCAAAACGTGCTTGAGGACAGAACGATTCCTTATTAACTATTAGCGTTTTGGGCCACGGGAACATGCACGTTGTCGTGTTACTCTTTGCACTTTTCTGTAACGTAAGAGCCTTTCAAATTAACCACATCAGAGTCATGCACTCTGCTTGGCGGTGGCGATGGCGGGCACGTGAGGGTCACTGAGGAGAGACGTCTGATGACAGAGACTGACATCCTCGGCCATGGCCACCTGCAGACTGGTCCACCTGCACGGGGTGCGGGAGCCCCTTCCTGGCCCTCGTCACCGCAAAGGCGGGCTTCAGCCTTTGGTCCCCTGGGCTTCTGCCCCACTTTGTATGTTGGTCCTTCCTTGCGTTGGTCCGGTCCCATCATGATGACTGTTGGGGTGTCTCTGCTCTCCCAGATGGAGACCCCTGCAGGGCACGACCCTACGTCTTACTCACTTGTTTCCCTGCAGCTCGGTCCCTGGCATCTACCAAGATACCCGTAGATGCTGTGAAGATGAAATGAAGGAAGGCGGGCATCTGCCTTTCCAGTCTTCAGCTGCAGCCCTGACTGACCCCTCCTCCTACAGGGCAGCGTCGGCTGGGGCTGCGGGATTCTGTGTACCGAGGGCAGAGGCAGTCGGGGCAGCTTCTCAAATTCAGAGCCCACAAGGCGATGATGTGCAACCCTGCCTCTGCCCCCGTTTTGATTTGCCCGTGACCCCCGAGAGTCACCGCCATCGTCACTAGGGTTGCCAGAGCCATGCTAAGTGCACGGACGTTTGGGGTCGGCAGGTGGGTGGGAGCCGTGATGCCCTGGCGGGTCAGTTTGTCAAGCTCACTTTGGGACGTTTGAACTTGGTTAACGGGGTCATGTGACTTGGCAGCTTTGCCCCAAGTGCCGGTTCTGACGTGCGTGTGTTTGGGTCCCTAGAGACTCCCCTGACCTTAGCCGCGCAGCTGGACGACCCCGTGGAGGTGATCAAAGCTCTCCGAAACGGCGGGGCCCACCTGGACTTCCGCGCCAAAGACGGGATGACGGCCCTGCACAAAGCCGCCCGCGCCAGGAGCCTGCCGGCTCTGAAGGTACAGGCGGGGCCCGTCTCACACGGTGACGCCCCCTCCTCTGATCCCCTGGGTAGGCCCTGCCCCACTCCCCATCCCACGACAGCCACCTGCGGTGACCCCAAATTGTGTCCGACTAGAGCTCAGAAGTGTGGTCTGGCCCTCCTGCCGCCCCGCCCTTGGTGTGGTTGCTTTTATTATAGAATCTGCTGCTCACAGAAAGTTATCTTTCCCCTTCTGATTCCGCCAAAGGGTTCGTATTTTCAGCTCAAACCCACCTCCCTCCACGGGAGGGCGCTGCAAAGCCAGCCCTCCGCCACCGAGCCAGCCTCGCTGCTGCCAGAGCCCCCCCAGACATTGGAAGCTGATGCCGAGGGAGGGGGGAGGGCGGACCTCACCCCCGTGTTCCTCCCCGCACTGTTCTTCGAGCACGCTCTACTGGCCCTGGCTCTGTGCCTGCGGGCACAGGGCTCATGCCCCCAGCCCATGCTCTCTCAGGGCCCTGGCGCGGAGGGGAGGGGACCCACAGCTGTGGGGTGACGACCCCCAAGATGGTGCTTTTCTGTAAAGCAGACTCCTTAACTGTACAGCTGCACGCCCGTCACCTGGCTTCCTCGGAATAAGTGACAATGCTTGCTGGTTTCGCCAGCTGCAGGACGTGCACGGAGATGGGTTACACTGGACTTTTAGGTTCACACCTTTTTCCTGCAAATGCCACCTTCCCCTCGTCGCTGGTCCACGGGGCCCAGCCGGGCTCAAGCAGGTAGCGCCCAGCGGGCCGCGTGTGCAGAAGGCCTCCCCGTCTCCCGGATGTGTAAGCACGTGTGCGCGCCTGGCACCAAGTGCTCCTCTAGGGCCAGAAGCCTCGTCGTCTAAGCTGGGGCCTCCTTAGTTCCGGGAGGCCAGGAGAAGCTCGGGAACCGAGGGCTCCGTCACCCTGGCCCCGGAGAGCGTGACCTTCCTCTTCCTTCTTGATCCATTCACTCCCGTGAAGGGGGGTGTGAGACCAGTGACCACACGTTGGTGTTTCTTTCAGACCCTCTTGGAGCTTGGAGCATCCCCGGATTACAAGGACAGCTACGGTCTCACGCCGCTGTATCACACTGCGGTGGTCGGGGGCGACCCCTGCTGCTGCGAGCTGCTGCTGCACGAGCGCGCGGCCGTGAGCTGCAAGGACGAGAACGGCTGGCACGAGATCCACCAGGTGCGTGGCGCTCGCCCCTCACCTGCTCTCCAGACGGGCGGGGCTGGGGTGCTGGGTGAATGCCCCCTCCGTGGGAGCCGCGGGCGCCCCGATAGAGCGCGCAGGCGCTTTCTGCACACAGGTGCCCCAGCACAGGGCGCACTTCCCAGATCCCACCTGCAGCAGTGGAGTTGGGGGAATGTCGGCTGTAGTCGTGGCAGAAACAGATCCACCTGGTGGCTCTGATGAAGAGTCTTTAGTGGACCGAGGGCAAGGAGAGGGGACACCGTGTCCCCGGAAGCGGGGACAGCGGGCCGAGGAGGAGGGCACCCAGCGGGAGCCGTGTCGCGGAGGGATGCGGGGAAGAAGCACCACGGCCGCTCCATCCTCCCGCCCTCCCATTGGCTGAGCCCCGCCAGAGCAGGCCAATCACGGAGCCTAGTGGTGCAGGCCTGGAGGTCAGGGCCTCCGGGTGGAGAAGGGTGGACGGTGGGTTTGGGAAAGCAGAGGGGGAATATCCGCACAGGAGGTCAAGGAAGAGGCTCTGACATTCTCCCGCTCGGCCTTTACGTTGCAGTGAGTTTCACTGCTTCTCAGGCTGCCTGTTTCCCTCCCCCGCCGTCACCTTACACACCTGCCCATCTGAGCAGGGTCACGCACCCGCCCACTGTGGTCAGAGGACCCGGCTGCCCCCGCCCCCACCGCCACCCCCTCCCCCGCCTGGCCTTTCTAATGGTCAGTTCCGGTTCATCAGCGTCCCCGCGCGGCCTGGAGAAGCAACCAGTTCCCTCCTGTGGTGTGACGGGGCTGTGCTGGGGGAGGGGGGATCTTCTGCGAAGCTGCTCACAGGAGCCCCTCGAGCCCACACCCTGGGCGGGACCTCGGAGGAGCAGTGCGGCCTGCCTGCCCGCTGGGCCTCTGTTTGCTCATCTGTAAAGTGGGCATCAGCAGGGCCTCCCACACCTTCGGGCCATAGAGAGGACGGAATGTTAGCAAGTCCCAATGTTTTCCAGATAAGTCCAGCCTTCCTGCTTTGGCCTCTTGGCTGAAGCGGTTGCTTCTGCCTGGAGTGTCACATCCTGGGCCCCCAGCTCCCCAGCCAGGACTGCACACAACCCCAGAGCCCGCGTTGCTGTTTGCCGCCCACGGTGGTGCTGGGCAGTGGATGGCGTCGGTACTGTCGGCTTCTTCCGTGCGGGGGGCGGGGGCTGAGCTGCTCAGGGGACACGGGGGACGGAGGGCCCAGCGTGGACCTCGCCAGTGACCAGTTTCCAGGTCTCCAGGGCTTCACTGAAGAAGGTGCTGGGAGGAGTTTGCCCCTCCCCCAGCGGGGTTGTCACTTGGCGTCAGAGCATCAGGCTGGGGGCCGTGGTCCCGGCAGTGGAGCTCCCAGTGGGCACTGCCAGCCTGGACAGATGGGGAGGGCCTGCCCTCGCACACCCAGGCACTGAAGGTGCCCCTGGGCCTGGAAGAGGCAAAGGAGTAGGGATGTGAGTCTCACGCTGAGGTCTCAGTGTCGCACCAGCTGGCATCCTTCCGGAGACGTGGAAACGGAGCAGAAGGGCTTGGGTGGAGTGAAGACTCTGCGTCCCCCGAGGTTTCCTGCTCGGCAGATCTCAAGTTCTGTGATGCTGTCTTCGTTTGGGTTCAGATTCGTCCTATGAAACCATCGCGTTCCCAGGGGAGGTGTGGGCCCTGCGGGGACGCCGCTCAGCCTGAGAGGAGGCACGCATGCCTCTCGGCGGATGGAAGGGTCAGTTATGCGGGGAGCGAGGCCGCAAGGGCCTGAGAGGCTGGGGGCGGCGGGCAGAGCTGAAGGGCAGGGGCAGAGGCTCAGGACGCCTCCACCACCGGCCACCTCGACTGGCGGCCTTGCCGATTGGGGGGCATCTGCCCCACCCCCAGGAATGGGCCGTGCTCCGGGGATCTGGCTCCTTTAACTCAGCAAAGCAAATGAGTGCTGGAGACCCCGCTGGGCCTGGGGCCTAGGCCCATAACTGCTCACGCTTCGTGGTGTTCGGGTGCCAGGCGGCCGCCATGAGCCACTCAGCCAAAGCCCCGGGCGTTGCAGCCGCACGGCAGGCCCGCGCCCACCCACTGGCACACATGTCACCCGCCAGGCCCGCTCGGCGTCCCGGACACCGAACCCAGCGGTGAACAGAAACACCCAGTCCTGTGGGTCGTACGTCCCCGTGGCGGGGGGGGGGGGGGACAGCGAGACAAATTGATGTGAACAAAGATTACAGACCCACACGTGCTCACACGCACACACACACGTCTGTGCCCACATGTGGCGCAGGCCCGGCAGTGCTTCACATCTCCCCGAGATGGTTCACACGGTGACCAGGCTGGGGCAGGACGGGGGTCCCCAAGGTGTGGGCAGTGCTCTGTCCCTCTGCTCGTCTCCGCTCATAGCTGCACTTGGCCGTCAGCTCCGTGGTGACCGTTAAAAGGCCAAGCCCATCGTCACACGTGGACACATTGAGGGTGTGAAAGGGGAGAGTTTCAGGCTCCGCCAGCGACTCCCAAGGGGGGGTCCTAGCTCTGTTGGCGTGAGCAGCCCTGGGGGTCCTCAAGGACCCTGTATTTCCATATGCCAGGCATCTGCTCCCAAGCCCCTCTGTTAAATGTAGGTTCTTCTACTATTCAGGCCTGGTGAGGCCAACCCATCAGGAGGTACCTGCCAGTGAGAATGGTCTGTTACTGACCCCAAGAAGAGGGGCACAGCCCACCACGCACGGCCACGCAGGGAAGGCGGGGGGGTTGTGCGCGCAGAGCCGTTACTGTGGTTTTCGAGGGAGGGAACAGGGGAGGCGTGACAAGCAGGCTGAGTGAGCTCAGTGGCCCTGGGGCACGGGGGCCGCCCTGTTGTCTGGCGCCTGCCCTGGGTGCTTAGGACAGGGGTGAGGGGCCCTGAGTGTGAGGGGCCCTGAGAGGAGGGCTCAGGTGAGGACCCTGCACGGTGGTTTGTATTTGGAAGCTGTGCTCATGGCTGAGTCCTCTTCCATCTCCGGGAATCAGCTCTTCCTGGCAGGGCAGCCCCTTCAGGGGAGCAGCCAGCAAGACCCCTGGTGCCGGAGCGCCAGAAACACAGAACACGAGGCAGCGGGGGGCGTTCAGCCCAGGTCCAGCTGAGTGACCCCTCACGGGGGCGCTCCGTGCCCCGACGACCTTGGGGAGACC
Source organism: Phocoena sinus (assembly GCF_008692025.1). NCBI lineage: Eukaryota > Metazoa > Chordata > Mammalia > Artiodactyla > Phocoenidae > Phocoena > Phocoena sinus. The sequence continues at coordinate 107,584,898 of NC_045770.1, read as the reverse complement.
TTGGAGAGCTCTTCTTTCCTCCCCTCGCCCCCCTTCCTACCTGTTCTCCCCTCCCCCCTCAACCAGGCTAATGTTTCCCCCCACTCCGTGCTGGGTTGGCCTCCCGCTGAGTCTGACTCCCTCATCGAATGCACGTGACAGTCGTGGCCATCTCGCTTGTCTCTTGGGACGGCTGCCCTGAGACGGAGGGTGACCGTGCGTGTTGGGGCAGTGGGGGTCACCTTCTTCGGTGCCGGCTCCCTGCCGTGATTCCAGCCCCTGACACCCCCTGCGTGGATTCCGAGCATCCAGCACCAGAGCTACCCAACCTCCGGGGTCCCCGCCCCCGGCAGCGCCTTTGGAGCTTGGAGGCCTTCAGCCCAGTTGTCCCATCCTGCTCCGCTATACCGCGTCACCCGTCAGGGTCCATCCACCGCCCTCTAGTGGCGGGTTTCTTTTTCACGCAAGTCCTGCGGAAGCGCCTGCGTTATCCAAGCCGCTGTCTTCACCTGCTCTGGCGTGACCGTCAGGAGGGCATCGTGTAGGATGCTCAGCGAGGAACCTCGCACACTGCCGTCCCCCCGCCCCCGGATTATCATCCTCCGTCAGGGCTCACGTTCACCCAGCAAACGCTGTCCTCTCCATCTTTTCACACCCCTCCAGCAGCCCTCGCAGACACCCTCGCTGGTCTCTGAGTTAGCCGGGCCCAGAGAGGGTGAGTGACCAGCCCGAGGCTCCCAGCGCGGCTCCCGGCCAGAAGCCTGCTTCTTTGTCCGGCCTCCAGGGCTCTCAGACAGAAGCCACCCCTCTAATGACAAGGCACTTGTGGAAGAAGGAAGTGGAGGGCAGGTGGGTTTGCATCGCCCAGCTGGACTGATTCTAGCCCCGCTGTCTTGGAGAAGCACCTCGGAGTTCTGGGGTCCACAACTCCCTCTGCATGGCAGCCGACAGCTCCTTCCCAGCCGGCTGGCTCCCCATCCTTCCAGGGCACCTGAGTGCCCGCAACCTGACCTGCTCACAGGTGTTGCAGAAGGCTTGCGTGGCTTTCCGGGGCGTTGCCCGGGGCAGGTGTTTAATTGCAAAGGGAGGTCTTCACATCCAGCCCCCAGGCCCCGCGACTGGGGGCGCCCGTCCCCTGAATGCTGACTTTGGAAGAGAACTTTTTTGAACTGTCTGCAAACCATCTTTCAACTTGTTATTCAGGTTACTCTCATTTTTTTCGTTACAAAAGACATATCTGCTCGACATGAAAGTCTTTAAAACTATGAAGAAACATAAAGAAGGAAGTAAAAAACACCCAAATGCATTCCCAGAACATGGTGGGCCAGATTACGGGGGCTTCACTGAAGTTTTAGTTGCTAAGTACTTTCACATCCACCGGGGCAGTGCCCGGCACCTAGCTCCGACCAAAGGGAGGAGGGGGGTTTGGCTGTCTCAGGACTTGAGGAAGAGTTGCTGTTGAAGCCAAGGTTCCTGAAGAGGACGCCGTCCCCAGTGAGAGGACAGCTGCTTGGTCTCGTGTTTCCACACACCTTTGTGGGCAGCTATGCCCACGGGACTGGCCCACGTGGGGCATCTCGCTCCCTTCCTCCTTCCCTGAGTCTGTCGATTCCGTTTGGAGGATAAGTGAGATTTCCTTCTCGTGCTGTCAGTAGCGTATATTCTGGGCTGGGATTGCAAAACCCCCTCAACATGGCCTGGGTCACCTGAGCGAGTGGCTTACCCTCTCTGAGCTTCTTTGCTAATCTGTAAAGCTGGCTGAGTAGCAATTCATAGAGTTCTCAAGACAGTTAAATGATGCATTGACTATAGTGCCTGGCATCTAGTAAGTGCTCAATAAGTGCTGGCCACGCCCCCATCATCACCATCATCGTCAGCATTATCATCTGGCCACGCCCCCATCACCATCATGGTCATTATCTGGCCACGCCCCCATCACCATCATGGTCGCTATCATCTGACCACGCCCCCATCACCATCATGGTCGCTATCATCTGACCACGCCCCCATCACCATCATGGTCGCTATCATCTGACCACGCCCCCATCACCATCATGGTCGCTATCATCTGACCACGCCCCCATCACCATCCTGGTCCTTATCATCTGACCACGCCCCCATCACCGTCATCCTTATCATTGTCATCAGGCCATGTCTGGTTTCCTCTGTGAGGAATGATACTTGGCAGTCAGAGAGCACTTAACCAGTTTGCTCACAGGCCTTCACACAGGTCTCATTTGATTCCTGCAGTGGTTCTGTAAAGGATGCTTTATCATTTGGCCTTAACTTTGTTATTGGTTGCTATGTATTATTTATCATTTTCAAGTGAGGAGTTTTAACTCCAAGGAAATCACAGTTTTTGGCTGCTGCTCTCTCCTGTCCCTCTTCCTCGCTGAGCTAACTCCTCCTCACCCTCAGCCCTGGGCTTCAATCCTTGGCGCTTCCCCTGACCCCACAGTAAGGGACAGGCCCCTGGGGAGGTTCCCTCATGGTGTGGTCCTGGGTCTCTCTGTGTGGGTGCTTACTGCATGCTAACTGTTCTGCTGTCATATCTCCAGCTTGTCTTATAAAGTACATATTATAGGAGAAAAGCCCAAGGGTGGTGTGGACTTAAATAATTTTGCTCGTGGCCCTGAGCCAAGCAGAAGCAATGCAGTGAACTCCTCGTTTCTCCAATTGCATTGCACAACCCCAGGGGGCGCTGTTACGCTTGCTGTAAATGTAGGCTTGTAGATTTATCACAACAGGTGTCCAGCAGGTGGCAGTGAAGTGCTTGCAGGAAGGAGCACTCTTTTCCCTAATTTACACCAAATTATGTGTTTGGGGGGGGTGCCCAGCACAGGTCGGTGAATCCCAAATCCCAAATCTTGTGGGGAGTCTACTCCAAACACTCGTGCCTGGGAGATTTGCAGGCAGGAGATGTGGGGCGGAGCCCCACACATACATGCGTTTTCCATAAAGCATCTCAGAAAAAAATGGGT